>NW_027256882.1:111403393-112003393 GCF_029215685.1 Pituophis catenifer annectens
ACAAAACAGGAAAAAAACAGGAAGAGTCATTGCATAAAAGATTTTTCTTTAGAGTAACATGCACTTTTATTTTCTAACATAGCATAACTACCAACGGTTTCTGCTTCTTCAAAACTTATTGTTTTATCTACTAATAGACTCATAATTTTAAAAACTGAAGGTTTGACCCAGCTAAGGCAAACTTCTGTATTCTTTCACACATTTCGGGTACAAGAATTATGTTGCTCATATATTCTAAATGTATTATATATTATTGAAGAACATTTGGGAGGAATAAAGAATAACAATATATTAACTTACTCCGTGTCATTCTAAAAAAGAAACTATTTCATTGAATTTTGACTATGTGGCATTGGTATTGACTTTTAGTGGCATCAGGTATGGATTTCTTCAGGAGGATCTGTCCTCCTGAAATATTGCAGCCAGTTTTGGTTATCATGTTACAAAAAAAGATGCCAAGACTCTAGAAAGAGTACAGAGAAAAGCAACAAATATGATTAGGGGTTTGAAGGCTAAAACATATGATGAACAGTTTGCAGGAACTGGATATGCTTAGTCTAAGAAAGAGAAGGACTAGGGGTGACATGATAATATCTGAGGAGCTGTCACAGGGAAGAGGGGGTCAGCCCATTCTCCAAAACACTTGAAGGCAGGACAAGAAGTAACAGATGGACACTTATCAAAGAAAGATCCAACCAAGAACTAAGGAGAAATGTTCTGACAATGAGAACATTTTTATTTTATTTTTTTTTATTTCAAATTTATATACCGCCCTTCTCCCTGAGGACTCAGGGCAGTGTACAGCCAGATAAAAACATATAATACAAAGATTAAAAACTATTAAAAGAAATATCTCTGTTTGGCCCCAAATTTAAAAAGACAAAACCAATTAAAATTATTAAAAGAATTTGTTAAACCAGCCCGGCTTGCTGAAATAAGGAAGTTTTAAGGGCGCGGCGGAAGGCACCGAGGTCTTGGATTCTCCTTATCTCTGGGGGCAGCTGATTCCAGAGGGTAGGTGCCCCCACAGAGAAGGCCCTCCCCCTGGGGGTCACCAGCCTACATTGTTTGGCTGATGGCACCCCGAGGAGGCCCTCTCTGTGGGAGCGTATGGGTTGATGAGGTCGTCGGTGGCAGCAGGCAGTCTCGAAGGTAACTAGGTCCTACGCCATGGAGCGCTTTAAAGGTGGTAACCAACACGTTGAAGCGCACCCGGAAGACCACTGGGAGCCAGTGCAGCTCACGCAGGAGCAGTGTTATGTGGGAGTGCCATGCAGCTCCCGTAACTATCCGCGCGGCCGCATTCTGGACCAGTTGGAGCCTCCGGGTGCTCTTCAAGGGGAGCTCCATGTAGAGAGAGAATTAATCAATGGAAATCCCTATTTGGTTTTCTGGTTGTTCAGCCAGAATTCAACAGGGCATATTTTTTGCTTGGAGGTATTGAGGCATTGAAGGTTGTACCACAAGTGCAAATGCACAATATTTCTTTCAACAATGCATTGTGTCCAATAATTTAAATAACCTTAAATGGGGGCTTCAAAGGTACAGAGTTAAAAAAAATCAGATATCAGTATTGTCACTGGAAGTGAATTCAGAGCAGGTGAGAAGTGAAAGTAAATTCAGAGGAGCCATGTAGAAGGTCCAGTTGCACCCTTGAGCATTGTGCAGATTCTAATAGAGGTGTACAACACTGTGAAAACATTATACAGTATGGCATTTCCAAGGGAGGTGTTTCTCATCTCAACAAATACGGATACGTAGGAAGTTTGTATCCATTTCCTATCTAAACCAAGAGGACAAATTGTTCCTCTGTTGCAAATATATTAGTGAAAATAATTTAAATAGCTATTTACATTCTGCTAGAGAGAATTTCCCTGAGATTGGGCTCCAACATGAGTCTGAAAGCTCAGAAGACTAAGCCTCTGGTCCCAGGGACCAATCCAGATTGGATCCCGCAATATTATCCTGGGTCACGTATATTTGCCTTCATCTCTAGTTTCACATGAATCTGATTTTAGGTATCAACCATGCCCAGTCTTTTGCTACACCAGCCTCTTAGAGGCCAATTAACAGCACTGACTTTTAAAAATCTAGGAAACTACTATAACTGCAAACACACTTCTGACTTTAAACAAAAACACTGAGGCAGCTTCATTTTTGGCTGCTTTTCTTTTCTCTATTATAGTCAGAACTGCTGGCCAATGTTCAGAAAGGACAATGATCTGGATTCCACAGCACTAGGGGGTAGGTGGGTAGGAATTAGCTTTTCTCACTATTAAAGGGGGGGGGACAATCCACATATCCTGCCAAAATCCTCTCTCCATTCCCACCCCACATCTCGCTCTCTCTTTTACAGATATTTATACATGTATATAAAGAGAGAGAGAGAGAAGGGGGGGGAGATGTTGCAACAGAAACAATTATACATTGAACAATAGCAACGGAAATTACAAAATCCCTTTTCAGCTTTACTCAGTAACCAGAGTGGCCTTTCTGTTCATCTTTCAGAGGATGTGAAACAATGATTCAGGAAAACAAACTTGTATTTAGAACACTAATAGCTCTAGCAAGATGAGACCAAAATCCTATATTCACAATCTCCCAGTATCTACCCAATATTCTATTTTTCCCTCACCACCAAGTAAAAAGACAGGTATCAAGAGTATAGAGAAAAAAACTGGAATAGTAATTAGGAATGTTACATGAATGAGTAATTCTGAAGTACTAAACATGCCACATATCTTTGGAGAATCGCTCAAGTTTCTCTTTTGTTTGTTATAATATGCATATGTTGAGGACAAAACTAATATTAGGTCAACAGCAATCTCATATTCATTTACGTACGTTTTTTTTCCCAATGATTTTTCTCTTAAACTAATCCTCTACCAGGCCTATTGTGGTGCTGCCCCTTAACATCATAATTCAGAATGGTGATATAAAACATGGGAACCCACTATCTCAGGGGTGTCAAACTCGCGGCCCGCAGACCGAATGCATCACACACTGGCCACATCCACCTCCAGTTTAGCAAAGGGGGAAAAAGTCGTGATATGTCACGTGACGACGTGACGATGCGAGTTTGACACCGCTGCACCATCTGCTTAATTCACGAGGACGCTGGAATGAACCAAGTCAGAATTCCAATAATTTCACATTCCCTTAAATAAGCCAAACAAAGGATCCTCAAGGCAATATGAAATATGATGGCTTCTGCCAGTTTCCTCTGTATCAAAGTCACACAATGTATTAATATATTATTAAAGTGAAACAGAAGTTCCCAGTGTAGTTTTTTTTTTTCCATTTTGAAATGTTGAGTTGCATTTTTGAAGGGAGAGAGGCTTAAATAAAAACAAGGTATGGGTTTGCTCAGAATTTTGGTATCAGCAGCACTCCAGGATATGAAACATTCTTACAGTTTTCAATGGTCCTGTGTTGGTCATTGCAGGCACTACTTGTGCAGTCAGCTGGCAACAAAGACATCAGGTTGAATATTGTTTCAATGATAGAAATATGTGGCAATGTGGCAGGCTTTCTCATTAAGGTCTTCAGTCAGATGTATGGCATTTTCAAATCTTGAGTTTACTCAGTTTCCTACACCAAAACTTTGTAGACTTTTGTGCTGAAATGAAAACACCTGCCTGAAAATTGTGACTGGATGAAGAACACGGTAACCATTATGATTAAATAGTTATCAACAACATTTTGAAGAACTTTAGGTAAAGGTTCCCCCGCACATGCGTGCTAGTTGTTTCCAGCTCCAGGTGCGGTGCTCATCTCCGTTTCTAAACCAAGGAGCCAGTGCTGTCCAAACATGTCTCCGTGGTCATGTGGCCAGAATGACTAAATGCCAAAGGCACATGGAACGCTGTTACCTTCCCACCAAAGGTGGTCCCTATTTTTCTACTTGCATTTTTTATGTGCTTTCGAACTGCTAGCTTGGCAGAAGCTGGGACAAAGTAACGGGAGCTCACTCTGTTACGCGGCACTAGGGATTCAAACTGCTGAACTGCCGACCTTCTGATCGACAAGCTCAGCTTCTTAGCCACTGAGCCATCGAAGAACTTTAAATCCCACTTATTTGTTTTTTAAAAGTTGATTTTTGTCTAACGAGTGTTTTAAACAGCCCTTGGTATCCACCACCACCCCAGTTAAAAATAAAGGAATGCTTTATTCAAAAATCAATTCTTAGCCACATGCCTATTGTGAACAGCCTGGAAAATTAAGCAACCTTTTCTTCTCTCCTCCTATCTGAAACCTGCAAAATTATTGTAACAGTTCAGCATTATGGAGAGCAATTTTCCATTTGATTTCAGAAACCTATAGACATATTGCAAACACAGGAGGTGATTGCCCAATTACCACAAATATTGACTGCCTAATGCCCAATGAATTGTAAAACCCAACTGTTTCATTTTAAGGAAAATTATTGGAAGAGCCAACTTTCATATAAAGTGAATGTGAATGGTTCTTCCATTCCTAGCCGGAATAGCTATTACCGTGGGAATTTATGAGTTCTGATCCTAACACAACTGGAGGGCATAGGTATGTTTGTTGTTTGTTTGTTTAACAAATTTTATCGCTGCCCAGCTCACAAAGGCAATTTTGGATGGCACACAACAATCGGATAGGTTGGAGAACATTGCACTAAATAGTCAGCACTTATCCCTAGCAACTCATCATGCTTCAACAAGCTACTGAGAATCTATGCGAGTTCTTTCCAAAAAGAAATAGGATTGTAAGTATGATTCATTACTGGAAAGGAACAAATATATGTTTTCAAACAACTAAAGATAAACATGAAAATAAATTCATTTTCAGACTCGCTAAGGCATTGCTACCAGTGCATATGGGTAATACGTATTAGTAGTTTCTCACTAAGTATATTGATGGGCCTGTTCTGATCAAATCAAGGAACAATGCCCCTCTAACATTGCACAAAACTTAAAATCATTACATCGGTTGTCAAAATTTATGATCCTGAAGCTATGTCTACATAGATTTCCTCCCAGTCTAGTCAGTAATAACTGGTTCTCAAAATGGTCAATCAAATTCTGATTCAAAATAATGCCAATGAGGAATACGCACATTATGAAAATAATTCAGACTTTGAAGAAATATGCATGGCTTTGCCAGTCATTAAAGAGCCCAGCTTTTTGCAGGTTTCTGAACAAGCTGAAAACTTTAAATATTCCACTTGTTAAAGTTATAAATCATGTGGCTATTAAAAGCAGCAGCACCAAATTTTTTCAGAGTTGTGTAAAAGGATTTCTCTTTTTCATAGATAACAGGGAGGTGGTTTTCTCACACATTCACAAAGTCCGAAGTGCATTTTCAGAATAATTTCAAAGTGAGCACATCTCTAAGAGGCATTTTGAAGCAAAAATTATTTTGCGTTTATGAGAACCAGTCTCAGTATACACTGGGGGAAATATCTATGATGTATTTTTGTGGGTTGCTTAGTGATTCATAATTCCTTATCTTTATCTTTATCTTTGTCCTGGTGACCCATGTATATATCATCTTATTGCTTGGGAAATGTAGACTAGTGGTAGGGAATTTCCTTGGCCATGATTTGTTATTGCTCTTTATTTACAAGTGTGGCACTACAATATAAACAATGGATATACATAAGGCAGATTTAGGCATTTTATAGTATCCTGCTCAAGATTTTAAAATTTATTACTTTGTCATTCATGAACTCACAATATGGGTTTGGTTTGGTTGTGTTTGTATCACTAATTAAATTTATGACCTGCAATAAAACTGTAATAAAACACTTACATGTTTGGTATATATCTGATTTTTCAATCTTAAAAGCTCAGTTACTTAGAGCAGATAATATTGTGTTGCAAAACAGATTATTCCCACCCCTCTCCATTTTTCAAAGTGCCCTGACTGTTCCAACAACTTTCATTAGGTACAAGATCACAATTTAACTTAGATTAAAGGGTTAAAAGTTCCAACTTCCAACAACAGTTGTCAAGTTTCGTTGCTCTTTTGCTTAATAAATACAGAATGTTCTCACCCAGAACCAGATCATAATTCTGAATATTTACATTTACAGTTGAAGCAAGAAGAGAGATTCCAAAGTTAAGGACTTCGTCAAGAACATATGGAGACTGTCACTAATAATTAAGAAAACCTGTGTTTTTGTCATATGATAAAAGCATGGGGTGGATATGGAAAACTGTGTAAGGTAAAGTAATAGAAGGTATTGCAACCTAGCTTTTTGATAGTAAAAGAAACATATTTTAGTAGGTTTCGGCTTCTTGGTTGCATGGAATAATTTGGTCACCTAGCAGCAACTGAAAATAAAGTGTAAGAACACAGAGGTGGTACATACATTGCCCAGGAAAAGAACGCTTACTTATAGAAATTTCTTGGTAAATCCCAAAAGCTGTATCAGAATAAGAGCATTCAGAAGAAGACAGTTCTAATGCGGAATGGCAGCCATATATTATCCTGTTAATATGCCAATCAGAATGTGTTCTGGTGAGGAACAGAAACTGTCCATTAGTGCAAAGAGAGAGAGAAAAAGGAAGAGTTGCAATCTAACTGAATTGCCCAAGGTGGAAGACTTGTCTAGATGCCAGTAAAAGAAGAAAGAATATTGAAAAATGCAGAAGTACTAAAGCTGGATTGCACAAGGATCCAGGTGCAGGGTCAAAACACGTTCTTCCCCCTCCCCTCTACCCATGCCTTCCTTCTGAATTGTCACATGATTTATAGTACATCTGTCAAGGAAGGAAGCTCTGCTTAAAAAGATTCTTCCTAAAATGCCAAAGGCAAGACTCCCATGTGGAGGTTAAAATATGTAAACTTACAGCTCCTACTGCCACTGAGGCTTTGCCTATGACTATTTGCAGTCGCACATCTAATATAGTTAAAATTATTTTTTTTATTTATCCGTATTTGGAATAATGGAAACAACACAACTTTCATTTTTGATATTTTTACTGCCCATAATTTTTCCACATGTGCATGCATTTTGAAAAAGCCAGGCCTGGACTGGTAGGCATCTGGCTATGTAAAACAAACTTGAAGAGAAAGGAAAGAACACTTTCATATATGCCATGTTGTGTATTATATGCATGTCAGTATACATAAACAAATTCACATTTTTATATACTTAACTGTTCTGAATTTGAACACCAGTAAACATGCTTGCTCTTTTCTCATACATTGCAATGGCTAAAAAAGAAACAAGAGACTAATTGAGCCATGGTGGCGCAGTAGTTAGAATGCAATATTGCAGGCTAACTCTGTCTACTGCCAAAAATTCGAACTGACCGGCTCAAGGTTTACTCAGCCTTCCATCTTTCCGAGGTGGGTAAAATGAAGACCCAGACTGTTGGGAGCAATATGCTGACTGTGTAAACTGCTTAGAGAGTGCTGTAAAGCACTATGAAGCAGTATCTAAGTCTACGTGCTATTGTTATTGCTATACTATTGTAGGAAGTTAGCACCCACCCCTTTCCTGGAAGAGTGAAATATTTTAGGAAATATGAAAAAGGCAGAATATTATATTTCCCTGGGATAAGCATGTTTTGAAGCAGCTCCCATCTTCCTGCCCCCACCCTTTGTCAATGGGCCATTAAGGCCTACATATCAAAGATCTACCTCCTTCAGGCAGAGCCATAGTAGGAATTGCCAAAGATCCCACAAAGATAGGATTAGCCCTCTACACAATAGCAGCAGAAACTCACCACATGTGACCTGGGAAGCACATGTGACCATCAGCCAGCAAGGCTAGCTAAGACCACCACCCCCTGGGAGTCTGACAACCAGTCAGGATACTCTTTCAGGGCCCCAAGAAATGCAGAGCCAGAGAGAGCATAAGAACGCGAGGATTTACTGTATCTGCCCTTTTTCTGTTCAGGAACTCAAGCCATGTGATCCTGTCCACCATTAAACCATCTTTCCAAGCAGTCTCCATGTTTCCAGTGTCTTTTTCCCCACTTGGAGCAGAACCCAGAAGGAGATTTCTTCCAACAATATGATATATGTTAACCAGGCTGGGAAATATAACCTACCACTTTCCCCCAGAATATAATAATAATGCCTTCATAGATAAACTCAAATACAATGGCATTCATCTCTCATTATTATTTTATTTATTTATAGTACAAGATCAATATAAAAAAATATAACAGTACAATGATAGATCAAATATAAACCAACAATAAACTTGTGCAGGAAAGCCTGAAACAATAAGTAGTGTTAAAGAAGCACCACATGACTTTTACAATCCATGGCTATTTTTAGAAATTTGGCAACCCTTTTGGAAATGGTTGAAATTTGGTCCCATACCAGGAAAGCAGTGACCTCCTGCTCAGAAGAACAATTAAGATTTCTAACCATTGTCCTTTCCTCCAGTTGGCCTCTGGGAATAGTCCAAGGAGGGGTGATTAGAACTCTGGTTCTATCTGCCTGAAGATCTAGATATCAAATCTCCCATTTGTGATTAGCTGTGGTTTTGTCAGGCCAAGGGGCAACTAATGCAGGAAAGGAAGGTCAAAAATAGGTGAAATCAAGGCTTAAGACAGAGTACATAACTCTTACAGTTCCATTGCAAGAATGGAACTATGTAAGTTCCACTCCATTTAGTTGTAAATTTACATGTTTAGTTGTTAGAATTGTACTTTTCTTCCAGAAATAAATGAAAAAGTAACCAGAACATTGAGTCAAATTGTCTTTGTGTTTTGTCAGCTACTTTCTTTTTGCTGAATGTCTGTGGAGATTTTCAATCATTCAGGTTATAGTTGTCGCAAAGTGCTTTTTTTCCTGAAAAGACAACTGGATTGTTTTTTTTTTCTTGAGGAAGAAGAAAACATTTTGCTTCTCATCCAAGAAGCTTCATCAGTTCTGATGATGGGGGGATGGAAGGATAGATTCTGATAGGATGGGGATGGGGAGAATGGGAGGATTGTATTTCTTTGAGGTCATCTGGTAGTTAGCACTCTCTTTGAGAGCTATTAAGGCCACTTGGGAGTTTATCTGTGCCCCCAGGGTCACCTGAATCAGGGTGCAATTGTCTGTGGAATCTTCAAGGAACTACTGCAAGAGCTGTGTTGTAGACAGGCAATAAGTGGTGTCTTATTACTCCCTCTCTCTCTCCCTCTGCCCAAGTGGCCTCAACAGCTCTCAGAGAGAATGCAAATAGAATAGAATAGAATAGAATAGAATAGAATAGAATAGAATAGAATAGAATAGAATAGAACAGAACAGAACAGAACAGAACAGAACAGAACAGAACAGAATAGAATAGAATAGAATTTTTTATTGGCCGAGTGTGATTGGACACACAAGGAATTTGTCTTGGTGCATATGCAATCAGTGTACATAAAAGAAAAGATACGTTCGTCAAGAATCATAAGGTACAACACTGAATGAGTAAGTAAAATTATCAAGGGAAGGGGATAGAATTTCTCACCTTCTCTCTCTCTCTCACACACACACACCGCCCTCCAAAACAATGGTTCTTGCCTTGACTGAATTACCGTGTATCTGGATTGTTTTGCTGTTGCTTTGTGGGGAGAAAAAACACTGTGAAGTTTGAGCTGTCCATTCACTTCAGGATTGCTGGGATTAAATCAAATCAAATCAAATCCCTTTATTATAGTCTTTGACCAGCATTTACAGTATTGCAAAAAGAGAAATAGTTTGGTAATAACAATTTGTTATTGAAGAAAACATGATAGGACAATTAAATGACATATCTAATTAAAGGTCAGGAGTGTAACACAGAGGGATCAGTTATCTGCTCCAATCCACTGCATCATTGCACTTAATAATAAGTTACTGTCATGTTAAGTGTTATGACTAAATCCTTCCAAATACTACAAATTTCCTAATTACAAAATGTTAATGAAGTGTTCTGGTTTTGCTTTTTCTCCAAATGATTGTAGGGAGGTTTTGGTGTGACAAATACTGAGCTATCCTCTACTTTTATTTATGTATTAGATTAATAGCCTGTTTTTCTTTAGAAGTGCAAGGTGGCTTCCATTGAAATGTCATATGATTCACCCAGCCACAGTAGATCAAGGCAGACTGGGCTGACAAATAATAACTAGCCTAAAGCTGAAATTCCATGGCTGAAGGTGGATTTTAACTTGGATTCCCCAGTCCTAGTCCAGCATCTTAAAAGTAGCACACTAACTCTCAGTCTGAAGATGAACAACTTAGGAAAGCTGTAACAAAATAGTGCTGCGCCACACGTATGTAGATTAGCACAACCTACCAAAATAAAGTTACTCCCAGTACAGAATGGTTTCATTTGTTTACTGTGCATGTTCTTGCAAGCCATTTGAGCTCCATCCAATCGCCATGCTAGCCTGATAAATTTGTGAAGTCACCAGGAGTCTATCTGAAGACTTCATCTATTTAAAGTTGGGTGTAGGACTACCTAGGGAGTAGGAGGGATGGTACAGTGGTGGGTTTCACTTACCTTTGCTACCAGTTTGCTCGCGCGTGCACCACTCTGCACATGTGCAGAGTGTATTTAATGATGTCCAGGCGGGTGGGTGGGTGGAGCTTCTCGCCACCGCTGCTACCAGTTCGCCTGAACCAAGGTGAACCGGTAGCAACCCACCACTGGGATGGTAGTGATCATCCTAGATTATTGGGGCATCACATAAATAGCAATGACTGGCAATGCTCACCACGACAGTCATCTTGTGAATGAATATGCCCACCTGGTAGCAATTTTATGAGAATGTCCATGTCCTCAAAGTTCCAAATATGTCCATTGGTCCAGAAGATTAATGAATTAGTGCAGAAGCCAGGCAGACTAGGTAGAAACAGTAACAGGCAACCCTCCTTTATGAACCAATTTGAGTCGTAGAGATTGCATCCAATCTGCATTTTTGGCAGTCTTATGAAAGCTACTTGCCATTGCCTTTTTCCAGGACTGTTTTTGACTGCCCCATCTTATATGATTGGTCAGCCATAAAGGCAGCAATTTCATGGTTCTAGCAGCATACTTTGATGTTATAGTCCTGAGGAGAGTTCTAGTAGGACAGCTGCAACTTGCCTCATTATCTAGATCAAATTGCCAGCAAACTTCCCTCAATTGTATAATATCTACATTTGTGATATGTAAACATGTTGCCTTTCCTTTACTGTTCAGAGCCAGAAAATATACAGGAGTATAATTAAAGAAAACATGGTTTAGCGAAATGTTTTCTTTCCCCAGCCCTGCAAAAACAAGATGCTCAGAATTAAATCCATGTTATGCTAAATAGAACACAGGATATATCTGGATGTTAGCAATCTTTTCCCCAGGAACTGCAAAGAAAATATGTGTGTATTTACATTTCGGTGTGTGTGTGTGTGTGTGTGTGTGTGTGTGTGTGTGTGTGTGTAAAGACTTAAAGGCATTCCCTCTCCCTTTGTTGACAGCTTAGTTTTAAAAAAGTGGGGGAGGGATGACTATAACAATTATTAACACTTCTTAAGATCTAGTTAAAGTTTCTGGAATTTATATCTTCCTTGTTGCAATTATGTCCAGTTCCATTAATGAAATACTGAAATGCATAGTCTGTCATGCAGAAGCATGTCCATTCAAATAATCCAGCAAAAGGAAATGATTTTCTTCATTCTTTGATGAAGAATTCTGAATTATAACTGTTACATTTGGAAACAACCAAATTCCTATTCTGTTAATTCCAGGAAACATGGCATGAATATACTTTATTTTCTCAAGCATAAAGTGACACCACAGCCAAGATGCTGATCTCAGAGAATGGGAGGTTCAAAGAAGAGAAAGGAAAAGCTGCAAGTCTCCTTACAGGAAAAGCATCTGGAGCTTCTCAAAAAGTAGAATTATGAAATATTTGGGTTAGCATCTCAACTGTTTGAACGACAAGGATAATTCTGTGTTCAGTGCCAGATGCAGATGGCAAATACAAATAAGCTTTAAATTACAGCAAGAAAAACAGCATCTGAAATTGGAAGTTAGAGGATGTCTAAAATTGAGTGAAACATTAGCAGAACGGAGTTTTAAAATGCCTCTCAACCACGTATATGGGACCCAAAAAAAAAAGATTAAAAAGGGAAAATAATCAGCAGGAAGTTACTTCAGCACATTGTTTATTGGAGGAACTGAAAGTCACACAGATCACTGTGTCGAAAACACATCCTGTCCCCTATCCTGCCACAGTCAGATTATCAAGGGCGTTGGTGTCCTCACTGATATCACTGTGCTCCAGAGCTGAGCAATTCACCAGACACACAGATGGTGCACAATTATTTTCTCTCTGAGACAATTCTTTCATGGGACACCTTCACGTTCAACATGTTTGAAATACTGTAGGAGTTTAACCTGGCTTGGAATCAGACTGTAATGGCAATACAACATGATTGTGCGATCCTTCTATCGGTTTTCTTCTGCTACTTAGAATAGAATAGAATAACAGAATTGGAAGGGACCTTGGAGGTCTTCTAGTCCAACTCCCTGCTTAGGCAGGGAACCCTACACTACTTCAGGCAAATGGTTATGCAACGTCTTTTTAAAAAATTCCAGTGTTGGAGCATTCACAGCTTCTGGAGGCAAGTTGTTCCACTGATTAATTGTTCTCACTGTCAGGAAATTCCTCCTTAGTTCTAAGTTGCTTCTCTCCTTGATTAGCTTCCACCCATTGCTTCTTGTCCTGCCCTTAGATACTTTGGAGAATAGGTTGACTCCCTCTTCTTTGTGGCAGCCCCTCAGATATCGGAACACTGCTATCATGTCTCCCCTAGTCCTTCTTTTCATCAAACTAGACATACCCAGTTCCTGCAACCGTTCTTCATATGTTTTAGCCTCCAGTCCCCAATCATCTTTGTTGCTCTTCTACTAGTTCTCAACTTTGTTACAGTTTAACAGATTGTCCTGTAGTTTACACGAGCAGTCAATTTTATTTGGTGATTTTAGTCGGAGCATCTGTTCCTTGGAAGGGGAGTTTTGAGAAACGAACAAGCTGCTCAAGCATTCTGAATGTCAAGTGGCCAAGAGTCTTTTTTTTTTTTTAACTCTGCTGAATTTAACTTTCATAATCCATCTTTCCCTTGCCTGTTCACATCAACAGAAGACTAAAAGTTTTGCCCATCTTCTTTAGTTTCAGAACATTTATTTTATTGGGGGTAGAAGGGAAAAAAAAGGGCAGCTATTAATAGCAGGAGTTTTTTTTTTTTGCGGCAATCTCTGCCGATTTAATATATTCCGCATATGCCAAGAAACTCTCAGAATTCTTAACCAGTATGATTGCTAGGAATGCTGGTGGCAAATTTTGACAATTGTAATCTAATATGTCAAGTATTCAATTTATCTTGACCTTTGTTGGACATTTTTTTCCTACCAATAGCAATCAGGAAAATGAAAAGAACAGTAGAGTCAAAACATAGCTTTTTTCCCCCTTAATGTTAAAGAAGAACCTGACTCCAAATTGATACTTTCAATAATCGGGGGGGGGGGGGGGACACTCTTCTAAGTTATTTCAAACTACAAGCCACTGGTTTAAAAACCAACATCAAGACCAGCTAACCCAAGTAAAGATCCCCAAAAAGTGATTTAAAGCATCTTTTGGAGTCATCCAACCATTATTATTAAAAAAATAGCAGTACTGTAATGAAGGCAGGTTTTATATTGCCTAATTGTCTTTTTGCACCTTCAAGTTAGTTTTTGATTCCTGGCAACTGCCTGGACATTTCCATGCAGTTTTCTTGGCAAGATTTCAGAAGTGGTTTGCTATTGCCTGCTTTTTAGGGCTAATAGAGTGACCGGCACAAGGTCACCCAGCTGCTTTTTTGCCTAAAGCAGAACAAGCTCTCACAGTCTCCTGGTTAACTTGACATCTTAACTAGTTGTTAGTTGTTAGTTGTGCTAGTTGTTCCCAACTCTAGGGGGTGGTGCTCATCTCCGTTTCAAAGCCGAAGAGCCAGCACTGTCTGAAGACATCTCTGTGGTCATGTGGATGGCATGACTAAATGCCAAAGGCTCACGGAACACTGTTACTTTCCCACCAAAGGTGGTCCCTATTTTTCTGCTTGCATTTTGTATGTCTTTCGAACTGCTAGGTTGGCAGAAGCTGGGACAAGTAATGGGAGCTCACCCCATTGTGCGGCACGAGGGGTTCGAACCGCTGAACTGCTGACCTTTCGATCGACAAGCTCAGCGTCTTAGCCACTGAGCCACCATGTCCCTTTTAATGGATATTATTGTATCCATTACAATATTTCCATTACAATGTGATTATTGCCTACTTGATAACTAAGTTCCAGAAAACAGATCAATGCTCTGACCTCTTGGTGTCTTCTTCCTAGTCACTCTCCTCAAAATCAGTTGTCTCCAACTGATATTAATAGCGGGAACCAAATATTGGTAGGAAAACAAAGACATGTTTCCTGCTTATCAGATAGGTAGAAAGGAAATGGGAACAGGTCTCCCAGGGATTTTGTACAATACCAAGAATTGACCACTTTTAGTCAAGAAATAAAACTCCATTTGTTTGGAGGTGTTTTTTAAAAAAGGATTATATTAGCATGCATCTTGATAAGATCTGTTCCCTTGAAAGAAGAAACTTTCATTAAATGGCATTCTACAACGAACATTCTTTACTATCAAATTCTGCTCATTTCCTATTTAATAACAAGCACTTATTGTGTACTTGTCTTGGCAGAATCTATTTGTGAAATAAGAGATGTGTTTCTTTGGATAAATCTCTTAATAGCCAGATATGAGAAGGAGATGAAGCTGGAAGCTCTCTTTGCAAGATAGATGAGTTATAATTTCTAGGGCCATTATATCATTCTTTATTTTTCTAGAAAGGATAATATTGTTTTCAGAAAGTCAATGTGCATAGTCCAACTTCTTCATTTTAAATTTACTGCACTGAGGCCCTATCAACTAGGCCAGTGTTTCTCACTGCCCACCCGCCATGGAATTCTAGCTTCAGCATATCTAGGGGGTAATAGGGTGAGAGAGGCTGAACTAGATGGTAGTGGACCAACAATTATTTTCAATGCATGCTTGGCAAACACCACCCCTCCACCAAAAAAAAGAGAGGGCAGGGTGATGATCGCATAAGAGACAAGCAAATTTCCATTATTTCAGCCATCAAGTTCTGAAGCCTCCCAGTGCAATGGAAAAGGATGCATGATTTCCCCTCCCTACTTGTTAACAGAATGATTTTCTCAAATAACTATTATTTAAAATTTATTATAGCTACTCACTCCAGACATCTTACAGATACAAAAAAGTAAAAAGGTTAAATACACACCACACCGCACAGGCAGCCTGGACTAAACCAGTGCAATAACAAGCCAGTCCAAGTTCCACACAAATACATCCATCTCAGACTTGAAACCAAAACCAGATCTTAAGAGCTTTTTTGGAACCCAAGGAAAGACGACACTGTCCATCCCTGTGGTGGGATCTTGTCCAGAGGATAATAGTTGTGTGACAGAGAAGACATGCTCCCTTGGTCCTGTAAGATGACAATATTTAATAGAGGGGATCTGGAGCACACACATTCTGCTGTAACATACTTGAGCGATAAAAAAGTTGGAGATAGGCAGTCTCTCAGATAAGCAGGCACTATACCATGAAGGTAATGACAGACAGCTTATACTGAACCCAACTGATCATCAATGCACTTCACATAGCAGCAATCACACATACCAAGAAGTACTAGTTACTGCTTTTGCTGTTACATTTTGTACCTGTTGTAGCTTCTAGATGCTCTTCAAAGGCATTTCCATGTTGAGCACATTGCAACCATCAAAAGTAATCAGGGCCTTAATAACTGCCTGAAGGGCCTCCTGCTCAAGGAAGGGGCACAACCGCTACACAAAATCAACCTTTGCAAAGAGCCTCCCAACCATAGCTGCAATAGCTGCAAGTCAAGAAGGACACGCAAGCTATGCACCAGTATGGAATGGGAAGTATAACCCTGTCCAAGACCAATAATGGAAATGTCTCTGACCCCTGGGGAGGGGGGGGGGGCAAATAGGCATTCAGTCTTGTTAGGACTGAGTTGAAGTATGTTCTGCCCCTTGCACCTGAACAGCCTCCAGACATTGGGTCAGCACATCAATAGCTTCAACTATACAGCCCAGTATTGAAATATACAGTTGAATATCATCAGCATACTAATGATTCTGAACAAGTGATGATCTGGTTTCATGTAGATATTAAAAACAGGAGAAGGAAAAGGGTGTTGAGCCCTGAGGCACCTTGCAAATGAATGGCTGTGGATATGACTTCTCTCTCCTCCAAGGTCAACTATTGATCAGGCTTCTGCTTCAAAGCTCTTCTGTCACCCAGTGCAATGGACAAGTTCTGAAGTGGTCCAAAACTTATTGTATCCTTCCTAGAATAAATTAGGTTCTCCATGTTGCTCCTATTCTATCTATCTATTCTATCACCAAAGACAAAGATGCCATTCATATCAGTTAATTCAAGGAATAAATGAAACCAGATCTGACTATTAACATCATAAGGCACCTAGTATAGCCTACAACCCTTGACATGCTATATACTTATCCTTGAACTATCCAAAAAGTGATATTGACTGGACTTTAAAAAGCTGCAAGTAACAACTCTCCAAACTTCAGTGTATTTCCATTGAAAGAGAATATAAGAAGTTATAGAAGGCCTCAAAAACCATTAAGACTCCTTAGATTCCTCATTTGTCTACTATTGTGTTATCTCTTTTATAGTTAGATGTTATAAAAGATATATACAATTTGTATAATAAAGCTGCTTGCTCTGCTTTTCATAACCAGAACAAGCAGCTTTATCATACAAATTGTTTATACAAATGGAACTATCCTTTTCAACAAACCCATCTATTGATAATTACGCCAGTTATGACTACTACAGTTTACAATACTTCCAAATAGCTGTACCATCATTTCAGGCATCGGAAGTCTTTCTTTTCTTTGCCTCCGCTATTCAAACAAGCTCAATGCTTTTCTTTAGCAGCAGTTTATCACTTATCAAACTCCTGAGCTGCATCCTTGATGGAGGATGGAAGCTAATGAGCCTTCTCAACTCATTCTTTTGCGCTTCTAGTGGCCATGTGAATTCTTATAATGTAGTTAGAACATATATCAATCATGAGTTCAGAGAGCAACCATCTCAAATATTCTGAGCAGACATATTGGAGAAGAATACTTAGCAGCCCTGCAGGGATTATTGCATTCAGCTGTTTTCAAGTCTCTTTTTTTACCTACTGTTTAAGAAATGAATGTCAGTATACTATCTATGCAGAAATCATGCCCAATTCTCAGTTATTTTCCAAAAATACCTAGAAGAAACTGAGTGTTTCCAAACCGCATTAACCATTTCCACAGTGCAGCCACTTATTTTGTGTTGGGCACAATAAGTTCAGAAATCCAAACTATTTCTTTTCATTACTAAACTGTTAAGGAGCTTGAGCCTTACTTTTATATCCCTTAGTTTGCTGCTCCAATAATCCGCCAGGCAGCATGACCAAATGGAGATTATAGCTCAAGAGAAGTGATGCCTATCTGCATCTGTGTATTGATTCACCTGTTTATCAATTTATTAGGGCATTCCCTATCCTTAGGAATTCCCAGCAGTATGGCTAATTCTGATACAGTAGATGCATTCCCCAGACAACGAGAGGACCATTCAACATAGGAGCTGGTCTTGCAAGCATCTTCCCTTGGACAATAAGTCTTGCCATTTTCTTGGCAGTTTCTATCCATAATTATTAATTGGATTTTCCCAGCTGTATTGGAATATCCCAAAACATTTATATAATAAAAATGGAAGATAATGTTAGATCCAATAAATGAAGACAATTAGAACAGAGAGAGAAGAAAAATGCCTGTTAACTTTTCTCTCTTCCACAGACCATCTTTTAAAACAGAAGTTTCTATTTCATACTTTTGGGACGGGCCATGTGTGATTCTTCAGACATTTGTTGAGCTGTAACTTTTACCATCCCTCACAATTCATTTATAGTGGCTAGAATGATGCAATGAAAGGGAACAAACCTTGATGTCGCTTGATTAGATATATGGGTTTCAAACTTATTTTGAGGCCTAGGTTGCAAAAAGGATCTAATAGAAAAGGGGAGACAGTTAACTATGAATACAGAGAACAAAACATTGAACTGAAAGGCTCTTCCAGATCTGGACAGCCTCCTTAATTTGAGATTACACCACATCTTTAACATTTAGAAGACATAATTACACATATTGTTGAATAAACAAAGTACAGCCATCCAGAAAGAGAATGCATAATCTCCAATCCCATCTTCAGTTATTATATCAAATCAATCTTATTACAAGTGTGGTAAAAGAACAAATTTATACATTCTCCCACAGTCTAATATCACTTCTACAAAGAATAAAAAATCGTCTGTAACTCTTAGGGAAATTTATTTTAGAATTACAGATTTGGCTGATATATTACACTAACCCATAATGTGGTTTACTTCGTTTACACATACTACATTGTACTCAGCCACTGTAATTTATAGACCATGGTTAATTGCTTAGTGGCTTGTTATGGCTTGGAGCCACTTCCTCAGCCCTGAGTAGCTTGACAAGTGGTAGCCATAAATTGAATAACTAAATTAAAAAAAAAAAACAATTACAATATGATATGGAATGGGGCATTTCCTAAACTATCATGGGAACCCCTAAATTTAATTCATTTAAAACATTTATACAGCTTTATTTATTTTATTTTATTAGTCATATTTCTATGCCGCCCACTCTCTGAGGACTCTGGGCGGCTTACACCACAGACAGTATACTAAATAGCATATTGCCCCCAACAATCTGGGTTCTCATGTTATGGAATATTACATAAAAGATAACATTTATGTATGATAAATGAAAGCTGTGAATTTCTAACACATCCAGTGAAAGGCAACACACACCTCTCCATGATCGAACTGCTGGGACTGGTCAGAAGTTCTGTTGGTTTGGCATCTTAAGTCCATCATGCTTATCTTGCACTCCAGAACAAGACAATCTTCTTTTATGTTTGATACACTACCTGAATAAGCTGTATCTTACAACTGAGCACACCCACCTCCCTCACCTTCTCCACTTTTAAGGATTCATCCCCTTCCTTCGGATCCCCGGCTTGTCCGATACCCCCTCCCCAATATCCCGTCTCCATCTTCCTGCTCACCTTGTACACCTTGCCGAAGGCGCCGTCGCCCAGCTCCCCGACGATCTCCCACACGTCGTTGGGATCCAAATCCCGGCGCACGTGCTCGTATTCTTTGGATCGCCGCTTCTCAAAGTTAGAGAGGCGCAAGATGCGCCGGAAATTAGCGAAGGCCATGGCAGCGTCCGGAGTTGAGCGTCGAGATTCTCACCATCGACGTGTCAAAGAGAAACAAACGGGGAAAAAAAAAAAAAAACCAAACGACTCCGACTCTGCAAGGAAAAAAAAAAAAAAAAAACCGGCCAGGCTGGAAGGGGCTAATCTTTATCGAAGCCTAAACTTCCGAGGAAGCAGCCGAACCAGTTCGGCCCGGTCGGTCGGTGCTTTTTATACGGGACTTCGGCTGAAGAGAAAGCCCAAAGGATGCTTCTCCGCCGGTTCCTCCTCCGCCAAACGTGGGACGCCCCCACCACCACTCGCCGGGCTACCTCAGGGCAGAGGAAATGGCTCCAACTGCAACCGGTCAGCGGGGCGAAATGAGCGTTCCGGCGTGGTGGAGGGGCAAAGGACCGACCCAACCCAGCCGAGCCCTTAAGACTTTAAGAGCGACGCTTCACCTGCTAAGTCGGACGGGAGCCAACACCTCCGGCCTCTCTGGCCGGCCCCGCCCCTCTCCGCCGGGACACCTTCCAGTTCCTGCGGCTCCGCCCCAGCACGCGTTCCGCTGAGCTGCTCCCCCGCGCGGGTCGCGTCAGAGCGGGGTGAGCCCGCCCCGGGTTCTCCTGCGCGGCCCGCCTTTCCGCGACCCCCTTCCACAACTATGGCCCGTTCCTCCTCTTCCTCCTCCTCAAGAAATGGGGGGTGTGGGGTGGTTTGGAGACTTTGCGATTTCTTCAGCCCCCAACCTAGTTAAATTTGGCGGGACCAAACCCTAGTCAGATAAACGGGATAACGCCCAATACCCGGGTAGCCTCTTCCGCGTCAGAGAGGCTTTCCTTCCCCATAGAGCTGCTGAAGAATCCTGGGGAAGGATTTTAAGGTCCTAATATTAAAGAGCCGGTGCTTTGCCCTTGGGAGTGACGAGGGGGTGGGGGAATTAATCATGCCCTTGAATGTGATTTTCTGAAAATTGTCAGGCTGAGTTGGGATAGAGATGGGGTGAGTAAGACACGATTTCCTGAATTGCTCAGAGAAAAGAAAAAGGGGAAAGAACAATTGAGGGTGTGTTTTTTTAATATCTGCTGATTTACACTATTGTGGGCATTTAAATTCTCTTACAAGTCTCACTGTAAGTAATATGCTTGCATACCCTGCTGTGTGATGTTATATATAATTTTAATTTAATTTATTGCATTTCTATGCCGCCCAACTCCCAAGGGACTCTGGGAATGGGAACCATTCTTAAATTTGGTTAAATTTCTATTATGTATATATACTGTTGCTTTTGTCTTTGCTGCATATGTTCCAAGTTTTAAGTTCCCAGCTAGATGCTGTCAGGAGCATCTTGATAGCATTATCCAGCCAATTATTGAAGTTAGAGAAAACAATTGTTAGTTTGGCACAATGAAGGTTATATGACACTGGAAGTTGCTCTGAATGGCTGGTATGGAAATGCTCATAAGTGGGCCACTAGAAAAGAAATGTCCAGTGGCATCCAAGTCCACACAATCCCAGTGCAGCAGAAGGATTAAATACTCAAGGATTCTGTGTAGCCAGTTTTTGGTTGCTACTGAGCCTCTCTTCCAAAAAAACCTTCCCTGACCCTACTATTGTATCTTTTGTTTCTTTCATACCCAGTTTATAGTCACATTAAGACTAGGCTGACTCATTTGGGCAAGCTCAGCCAAAGTGGTTTAGCTATTGTGTGAATCCAGGATTCTGTGTTAATTTACTGTATCTAATTTATGGTAAAGTATCTGTTGTGAGAACATAATCTAAGTCTTTGTTATTCCAATATGTCAGTTTACAGTCCCCATTATGACATCAGGAACAATGCAGACTTGTGGTTTTGTTGCTTCCATTGATTCAGCAGCTTTGAAAATAAGATTTATAAACTTATTTACAGAATATAGGACAGACAATGCTACATTTATACTATAGGACAGAATGTGTGAGTAGAGAGCGGCATGTAGTCAACCAGTATAAGATAGATAAAATAACTTTATTGTCATTTTTTTACTGCGAGCACACCAGCCCATCTTAAAAATGAGATTCTGTTGCCTGCTCTCAAGAGAAAGTATATATATACCCAAACATATATATAACACGGATATACTACGCCATATACATACATAAATATATACCTGCACCATACATATATATCAGAGGTGGGTTTCAGCAGGTTCTGACCAGTTCTGGAGAACCGGTAGCAGAAATTCTGACTGGCCCTGCCCCCATCTATTCTCTGCCTCCAAAGTCCCAGCTGATCAGGACGAAATGGGGATTTTGCAGTAACCTTCCCCTGGATTGGGGAGGGAATGGAGATTTTACAGTATCCTTCCCCTGCCACGCCCACCAAGCCACACGACACCCACCAAGCCACACCCAGAGAACCAGTAGTAAACATTTTTGAAACCCACCACTGATATATATAGACATATTTTTGAAGTGATGGGACATTTATCTTGTCTTTTCTTAAAAAAAGATGAAGGAGGCCCTCGCAAGGCACTCATTTCATGAGTCAGGCACTTATTTCATCCCTTAAAAATACCCCTTCACTTTTGTTAAATAGACTCTGACATGCTGCAGAAAGCCAAGCCTTTAAATTAACTGCTGTGTTATATTCTTTCTTTAAGTGGGCAAAGTTATGTCCCGATGTTTGGGCCTCAATTCTTATAAATCTATCCAGCATGGCTAATAATCACATAAGGGATGTCAGCAAAGTTATCTACACAGTAGATATATTCTCAAAATATGATCTGGGAGAGTCCTATATTTGGAGCAGACCATGTCTTCAACATGTCATCAGAGTGCCAAAGCTCACAAGATGTTCATGTTCTTTCTTGAATATTTACAGCTTGTGAGCTTTGGCCCTCTGATTCTACTGTATGAGATGCCTGTCTTGTTGGAAATCCCCAACCCCTCAATTCTGTTTTTTCTTTCTGCCTGAATTTGGCAAAATCTTCAACAAAAAAAGTCAAATTTGGCTATTTCACAAGATATTTAGTACTTTAAAAATATTTTTAATTTCATTTTTAATCTTGCATCCAAATTTAACCATTGAAATGTTTTAGTTATTTTTTTAAATAAGAAATGTTGACAAATATAATCTAGTAGAGACATCTAGAGGAACTATGTGGAATTTCAGAGCTCGCTTATGTAGCAGATATGGTAGATGAAAAACAGGAAAATAACAATCTTGTAACATCCTAATGATCTTTCTTATTGTACAGTAGTATAGTAGAAAAATAGCAACATTTAAGAAGTAATCTGCAATCAGAAGATTTATGATATAATTTTATTCGTAAATGTACTTACCTTTCAGCAATAAAAGTCTGAAAACTGGACTGAATATACATATGAATGATAGAAAAAGGTGAAGAGTGGCATGTCTGGAATTCTTGGAATTGAAGTCCACACATCTTAAAGTCGCCAAGTTTGAAAAATACTGGTTTAGCAGAATGCAAATGATAAGCCCTTGTTACTCTCTCAAGGTTCTCAAGATGTTCTCGGCTCCCAATTTCCCTGCCTTTCTTTTTTTCTGGTCAGGAGGCTTACTTCCAAATAAATCCCATCCCATTTATCCTTAGAAGGCCAATAGGGTCTATATCATAATAATGAGACTTAGAAGTCATTTATTTACATAAAGATGATAGTATTGACAATTTGCAGAGGGGTGTCTTTGGTCCTCTTGAAGAACTGTTTAAATGTTACATGGGGAAGGGAGTGTAGCAGGCATCAATAAATTGTCTGCAATACCAGTATACTGGTGCCTACTGCTCTTGTAGGGAAACTAAAAGAATTAGATTGATGCTTAATCTAGCCGATAACTTCATATAGATAAACACAAGACAGAAATGTTTCTTATCCATCCTTGTTCTCTGGGTGCAAAACTTTTATGGAACAGCACAAGTCTTTTTTGTTCTAATTCCAGGGTGGAATTCTGGGATTGTAGGGTAGGCATCACCATGGTCAATTCCAGAATTCCAAATATAAACATAATTCTTCTATGGCAAGATGAGGCTGAAGCCAAAAAGCTTTTTTCATTTTCTGTGCTTAGATAAAATATATTGCTTATTATCTGTCAGAAATGCCAGAGCTCTGACAGCTTACTTTCATCTACTTGATGTTCATAAGAAGAACTCTTTGAATAGTAAGTAGGATATGGAAGCTAAAGAAAAGTCTATAGAAATGAAATATAGGATTATCATTATTGTTCTTTAAGTATTGGGGGTTTTTTTCAACTTCATTGAAATGAGAAAACTGAATACACGTCATTGAATATCTTCAGACTTGGAAGTCAAATGATACTGCTATGTTGAACAGTTTAACATACCTGTAGGTTAACTATCAAAGATGCGCCCAAGTAGATTACATTACATGCCTCTCTTGTTAGTATATTCCACTAACTTTTTCTCATTTGTCCTAGTAGCTGTATTTCCTTGACACACTCAACTGTGGCTAAATCAGCCATGATTTACTCAGCTCAATTTCACAGGGGATTACTGTGACATATTAAGATGTAAACTAACTACACAAGCTGAATTTGCACAACTTACTAGGTTAAATAAACTCGGCTACACCGAGGTTCATATATCATGCAAACATAGCTCCTATCTGGAATTAGGAGTTCAAAGTTGATCTAATTGTGACAATTCTGTGGCAAAAATCAGTAGACTGATAAGGAATTGGAGAGGTTATATTCTTAGCAGTCATCTGGTTATTGAAGCCACTTGGGGATTTATCTGATAAAGTGATAGGAGGGGAGACTTACCACCTCCGCTAGGGTTCACAATCTGGGTTTCCTCCTGGATTCTCGGCTGTCCATGGACGACCATCTGACGGCCGTAACCAGGGGGGCTTTCGCACAAGTACATCTTGTGCGCCAGTTGGGCCCTTTCCTAGACCGAGATCCCCTCGCCACGGTCACCCACACCCTTGTTACTTCTCGGTTGGATTACTGCAACGCCCTCTACATGGGGCTGCCCTTGGGATCCATCCGGAGGCTCCAGCTGGTCCAGAATGCAGCCGCGCGGCTAGTAACGGGAGTTCCTCGTTACTCCCGTGCAACACCTCTCCTGCGCAAGCTGCACTGGCTGCTGGTTGTTCTCCGGGTCCGTTTCAAGGTGGTGATGCTTACCTATAAAGCCCTATATGGCTTAGGCCGGGGTACTTGCAGGACCATCTTCTGCCTTCCTCCCACCGTCCTGTGTGCTCCCACAGAGCAGGCCGCCTCAGGGTGCTGTCGGCCAAACAATTTCGACTGGTGGCCCCCAGGGGGAGAGCATTCTCTGTCGGAGCGCCGACGCTCTGGAATGATTTGCCCACCGAGCTCAGGGTAGCCCCGGACCTCCTCTCCTTTCGCCGCGAACTGAAGACGTGGCTCTTCCATCAAATAACTGATCATCTAGGGGTTGCACAAACTGTAATAATATTAAATATGGTTTTTAAGGGGTTTTTAACTTATTTTGTGATTTTGTGATTTGTGTTATTGATTGTTGTTGTAAGCCGCCCGGTTCCTTCGGGAGAATGGCGGCATATAAATCACAAAAATAAATAAATAAATATCTGTACCTTCAGGTTCACATGAATCGGAGTGCAAATGGGTATGGAACCTTTTTGGGACTGCTGAAAGGATTGTGTTGTAGACAGGAGATAAGTGGTGTCCAAAATGTCGACCTTGCTGTCTTCAAGGAAAGATGACCACTGGTTTGAAAGGGGTAAAAGTAGCCATCTATGTTAAAATTGAACAGCCCTTTTTCAACAGAGGGAGAGGGATATGACACCACCTATGGTATCTCCTGCATTCTGATTCAGGTGAACCTGAGGGTAAGATTAACCCCCAAATGGTTTCCACAAGTCTCAGAGAGCTAATAACTGACCTTCAGAGTGCTAATGACCAGATGACTGCTAAGAATCCCTCCATTCCCCACAATTCAGCCAGAACTGAAGAAGCTTCTTGGATGAGAAGTGAAACGTCTTAAAGGAAAAAACAAAGTCCAGTTGCCTTTTGAAAAGCATCTTTGAGAGGTTCTTTGAAGCACTTCCTTGAAGTTGCTTCACAAAGCAAACTTCATAGTGTAGCTTTTCCAAACATGGTGCCCTCTGGATGCTTTGGAACTAATCCCCCAGAATTCCAGATTGTATAGCAAATGAGTTGGGAATTCTAGGAGTTTCAATCCCATCTGATCTAGAATAGGGGTCTCCAACCTTGGCAACTTTAAGACTTGTGGACTTCAACTCCCAGAATTCCTCAGTCAGCTTCGCTCTGGAGTTGAAGTCCACAAGTCTTTAAAGTTGCCAAGGCTGGAGACCCCTGATCTAGAAGGTGCCAGATTGGGAGTACTGCATTGGGCTGTCTCAAGTAGAGCAAAGGATAGACTGCTTCCAAATTTAGGAAAACTGGTTTCCAGGAATGAATGCCTCTTCATTTGATTTAAGGCACCATAATTTTTTGATTCTGTGACACCACCGTGCAACTTATTTTAGGTTGCAGTTAGAACCAGGAACGTACATATATTCAGTTATGTATTTTAAATAAACTTTTTCAGTAACATGGAAAATGTCTTTGAGAGATTGTTTTGAGATATTGACATCTACTCTCATTTGGTGTGCTGTTACTCAGTGGCTAGATTCAAATATTTAACTAAGCTAAAATATGTTGTTAGATTTTAATTATTCTGTTGTACGAAATGTGTTATCACTTATTCAGTAAACCATTATGTGTAAATCCAATCAATATAGCTGCTGTATTACAAGTTGGAATATATTAAGAGTTACCAGATTTGGGTAGCAAAAATTATAAGATATAAACAATTTTTTTTTCTGTACCACCATCTGGATTTTTGCAGCCCATATCTGGATATTTTAAAATGTACAATACACTTTTATTAATAGTCTTATTAACTACAGTAGATCCTTTGCACACACAATGCTTAACACCACATTGTTTTTCAGATCTGCAGTTTTACTACTTCCTTCGTCATGTAACTAATCTGTCCAAACCTCAGATTATGCTGGTCTTTGATTTACTGGATTGGGATGGCAAAGGGGAGATCGGCTTTGATGAATTCTACATGTTGGTGTGCATCATAATGGCACATGAGGTAAGTTAATTAGATTGCTGAAGGTGACTGAAGAAGCATTTGGTTTTGCAATGAAGTCCACCTTCATCATGTAATCTATTTTTTACTTATATAGCAGGATTTTTAGAGATGTTTTGGGGTGCTAAGTGAAAAAAAATCTGTTTTGCAAGCATTTTCCATTCTGCAGATGGATGGACAATTCTTAGTCCAATTGTTCACACAAGCTGATTTCTCATTTCTGATTTCCCAGTGAAAAAGCATACATATCTTTACCGAGTGTTTACCTGTTTCTCCTTGGCTGCAGCTTCTGTGGCAGGGGTCGGCAACCTTAAAACACTCAAAGAGCCACAAAGGTCCTAACCGGAAGCCCCCATTCAATTCTGGAGCCAACCGGAAGTCTGGTTCCCCCATCATAGTCTCCTCCTAGCACTGTGTCCTTTTTCCTCTACCTGTCCTAATCAAAAGCCCTATCAATTGTGGAGCCGACCAGCAACAGAGAGCCGCAGCAGAGGGATGAAAGAGCCACATGCGGCTCCGGAGCCACAGGTTACTGACCCCTGTTCTATGGGAATCAATTGACTAGAAGCCACATGTTTTCTCATATCATTTACATCAGAATCCTTTCCAGATTTTCCCAAGAATCTAATGATTAAAAAAATAGTAACCTATATCTTCTCATTCTGGTTTATTAGAATAGAGACTAGTCTGGGATGCCAGGTCAGGAATTGATATAAACAAAACATGATAAGAGCTTCTACAATTTGGGCATCTGGCTCCTGCTGACAGAAGGCAACTGAGCCTGATGTGTCAGTATGTCATTTTATTGAAAGTCGTAATTTTCAAAAATTGCAATTTGCACAATGGGTAAACTATGCCTAATTGTATTTAGCTGAATTAGTAGCAATTTTATTTTCAAATGCTATGGTGGAATAAGAAAGATTTTTGCTTCAGATGAAGAGATTATCAGTAACCCCTTACTGCTAAAAAACAAACCTTACTTAATTGTAAATAGTTTAGATATGCTCTTAACCTGTGCAAATCATGGTTTGTGGCGATAGAAATAAATGTCAGTCTTGCATTCTTCTCCTGTGACTAGCATCTACTTATACCCTAGCTTAAAAAAGGACATATTACTCAGAAAATCAAGTCCATTATATCAGCGGCCCCCAACCTTTTGAGCACCAGGGACTGGTTCTGTAGAGAGAGGTTTTTCCATAGACTGGAGAAGACATGGTTTTGTGTGCTGCCTGCATCCTGTGGATGGAGCTTCACTTGTTTGCATGGACCAGTTTCTGCCATGCTGTGGACTGGTGCTCATCCACAGACTCAGGGTTGGGGACCCCTGCATTATATGACAGGTATATGGGGGGCTTGTACAATATGACTCAAAGAAACAGTCATGGGCAGCTGCACTGTACAGTAAGAATCTCCCTCTCTCTACTCTGTATAGCTTCTCATATACTTGTCAGCTGCTACAAGACTATTTTTTAAAATCTGGGTTTAATGGCCTTCTGAATCAGTACCATTTTCAAAAGTAGCCTGATTGACAGGAGTGTGATGGTACTTCAGGGAGGTGGGAGATACTATGTGAAAGGGAGGCTGAGGGAGGTTTTGGGAAGGCTGCAACAGGCCACACCCAAGTGTAGGAAGACTGGGATGCATGATGCAGTGGGTGCAAGCACAAAAAGGCTAGTAGAACTTGCCAGAGCAACTAGCAACCTTTCCTGCCAGCTTCTGCATTGACTTTACACCAGGGAAGCCAGCAAGGAAAGTCACAAATGGCTAGCTCATGTATGCAGAATGCTGCAACCATTAAGTGTGATCCAGTTCCCATGTGCTCAAATCACAGCCATGTGACTGTAGGGTTGCTGCAATAGCCAGAATTTCAAGGACTGGTCCTAGGTACCATTCATTCAGTGCCATCACAACTTTGAATGGTTCTGAATGAGTGGCTGGTAAACAAAGACTAACTGTGTACAGCGTTATTTAGATTTAAGAATGTCAGGAAAAGTAGAAATGCCTGACAGTTTTTTTAATATAAGAAGATATGTTTTTGCTTTGTTTTAGATATGTGTTGCATGAGCACAAACCAAAATTTTTTTGAAGTCTTCCTGCCTGAAAGATATCCTATGGTCTACAGCAGGGGTGTCAAACTCACAGCATCATCACATGACATATTGTGACTTTCTTCCCTTTGCTAAAGCAGGTGTGGCCGTGCCAGAGTGTGGTGCATCCGACCTGTGGGTCGCGACTTGACAGCCCTGGTCCATAGGCTAACTTCTGAACAAATTAGTAACTCCCAACATTTGGTTCTTTTGTACAATTATCCTTAATCATACATCTCATTAAATCTTATCATCATCAAGCCATCACAGGCTAGTTATCCTATCCATGAGGTTTACTCTTGTTCGCATTCAGATTGCCATTTTAGAAGCATTTCAAATTGTGTTTTTTTCCCGATATCTATCAGTATTGTTTAGTTTTAATGTTTGAAGAGACTAGAGCAGTAGCTCTTATTGCTGTTCTTGCCTTTCTGTCTTTGACTAGAACCATCTTGAAAAACAGTTCATGTATCGTCATTCTCATGCTGTTTTTGAGTTGCTCGACATTGATGGGGGCCATACAGTTGCTCCAGCAGAGTTCCAGGCCACACGCTTCCTTTTCAATGTTAGAAAGACTGAGCTGAGTCAGATATTCAAGGACTTTGACATCTCAGGTGATGAGGTAATCAAAAATGATGAACACAGGAGACAGGTTCCTCCTTCCCAGCTGTGTCATCTCAGTATCTTTTGTATCTAGAAGCAACCCCACTTAATATTGTAACTGTGCTGCCCACCAAAAATTAATATCCTCCTGGTATGTTAGTCTCTCTGCTACATTTAAAAATCATGGTAAAGCAGTGTGTGACTTAGCCAGGACTTGTT
The DNA here is from genome assembly GCF_029215685.1 of Pituophis catenifer annectens. NCBI lineage: Eukaryota > Metazoa > Chordata > Lepidosauria > Squamata > Colubridae > Pituophis > Pituophis catenifer. The sequence continues at coordinate 111,432,694 of NW_027256882.1, forward strand.
GAAAGAAACCCACAAAGTTAATTTTGTAGCAAGCGTGATTTATTTTGGGATAATTTTGGGCTTGTTATGTCATGCTCAAAATCTTGCTATTTTTGCCTTGCATTTCTGTGAATAGTTCCACACTTTATTTATATACAAATACGGAATGTTCAAATTGGTGCAATGGAAGGGCTTAGACATTTTAAGAAGGCATGATATCCTTTCTAACCTGTCAGCCATATGTAACACGATTCAAGTTCATGTGAATGTTATGAAGGATCTCGGTAACCATGGCCTCTCTTCTTGTATCAACATGGCAGCATCCACTGACATTGAAACTTTCTGATCCTCACATTGCAACCAGGTTTAATTAATTTAGAGCAGAAGCTCCTGTGTAAGAATTAGTTACTTGCAAATTCTGTAAATTCACAAAAAAATTCTTTTTGACTCTGTTAAGAAGATTACATGAAACTTCAAGCTCGAAAAAGTTTATCAGTTTACTGTGTTTCAGCTTTTGATAACATGGCCCATTCCAGAATTCAACTCCAGTATGCACTGGAGAATATCACCCACTGAGTTTGGGTGATGCAGCTTCTAATAGCTGGTTAGAAGGTTACAGTCAATTTTTACTTCAAAACACTTACAAATGGAGACCTCATTCAAGCAGTTGTGAATATTGAAGTAAGGTTCACCTTCCAATCCAATTTACTTCCATATATAGAATGGTAAAGTGAGACTATTTTCCTTTGTAAATGGATGAATGCTTAGTATTATATTCAGGCAGTTCTATGGACTTCTGAGATTTAGTTTGAGGAGTACTAATAGAGAAGGGAGGAAGAGTGAAGCGGGATACTGGTTGAAGAGTGACAGAAATACCTTCTGGGGATTACAGTGGTACTTATTGTTAATTGGTTCCAGGAGGCATGATGAGTATCAAAAACAATGAGTACTAAACAAATTTTTCCCACAAGGAATAATGTAGTGAGTCACAAGGCAGCTGATACTGATGAATTCTAACGTATGTTGAGTAACAAACAAACAATGAGTACCAGGACAAAATTTTCAGGTCAAAATGCATTGAGTACCAAATTTGATGAATTTCAAACCAGTTGAGTACCAAGGTATCGCTGTACATTATAAGCCTGCTGTCAATATTCCATTAAAATACTATTACGTTTTTCTCCATTAGCAATTGAACTACAAGGAGTTTAGAATGTTTACAATCTTCTGCATTGATAGACAACAGAGGAAAGCAAAAGATAAACTGAAAAGAGAGATGGCCAAAGCCGCAGCTGAAGTTGAAGCAGAAGAAGAGTATGCTGATTTTACCAGATTTAAACAGAAGTAGTTCTAACAGCATATAGAATTAATCTGTGACAGCTCTCCAAGGTTCAGCAATTTAAACCAAAAGGATAGTGATAAGAAAAGCTTGCAACATGTTCAAAACAGCAACAAGATACTAGTGGGCAGTAATAATAAGATGGTGTGCTGTAATATTCAGTGTTCTTTAAAGAATAAATCACCTTTTAAAGTATAACCTATTTTTTAAAAAATAAAAGAAGGTTGAGAATCAAGAGACAACTGATCACTTATTGGGATGAATTGGGTGCTTGCTTATTAGAAAAATGGAAGAATTGCATGGAGCACTGTATATTTAAAAAGAGCAGTATAAGATGGGACACCTTGATCTAGAATGGATGGATGAGGTGTCTGAAAAGTCCAGAGCTCTAGGATAGCTTGAGAAATCAAAACAACCACTCCCCTGCCTATCTTTTTCTTTACTTAACATGGCTGACCTAGGAGAGGAAGCCTCATCCCAACTAGTCTGGAGCTGCTTTAGGCCAAAACTTAACTCCTTTTAATGCTTCCCCCCCCCCCCCAACTGATTCATTGTCTGATCTTCCACATCCACAACTATACATTTGCAGGACTTTATACTTTCCTTTGACTTCATTTAGATTGACAGCATGTCTAAAAAGAGCAGATTGTGGCCTACTACAAATATCCATGGTACATAAATAGATTCTGGGCACCACACATAAGGAAAGTGCTCCAATAGATATTCCTATCCCTATGTAGCAATAAACTAGTATGTCCAAGAGTCATGTGAAAACTACGATATAAACTTTTCGAACATGAGTAGTTTTCAAATGAAGGTTTCCTTTTTTTTTAATTGCAAAAGGACTTTCCCATTTCTTTAGGATAGAGAATATTGAACCACATTTCATTTGGGGGAAAGAATGTCAGGGGTCAGCCTGACTTTCCATCATAGTATCAAAACTTTGTCCTGAATTTTTGCATTGAGATATCTAATATATTTCTAAAACATTAAGAAATTGTTTTTTACATTTTGATTTGTATGCATGCTGGCAGCTGCTGTGGCTTCTTAGCACATGTTTATGTATAGTAGTACAGTTGATTTTTTTTTCTTCCAAAGATGGGGACATATCTAAAAAAGCCCACTATCACTTTTTGAACTCTTTATTACTTTTTCATATGTGTGAATTTTAAGAAGTATTTCACAAACACCATGGTAAAAAAATTCAAAAAAACATCAGATATATAGGTTTATGATCCATAGCAAAAAAGGTAGATTTTGGAAGATGGTAATTGAAAAGAGAACTAAAAGAACAGTAATCAAGCAAAATAAAAATCTTAAGGTAGATGTAAATGTATTAAATATTCATTCATAACCATGGCACTTCTATATTCAAATTAGCAATTAAGGATTTACTGACTAAAAATGATCAATGGTTGTGGGACCTTTCTGACCAAAATCTTCCCACTTACCATTCTTGAGTAGAAGCTAAAAATGACATAAGGAAGTAATGATGCTATGTAACCAGTACTTTGAATGCTCTAAACAGATTTAGCATTTTCAATTGGGCATACCAGTGCATTGCTATAATAATATATACAAGGGCATTTGCTGACCTACAGACTCCAGCAAGGCAGGATAGAAACAACCATTAAATAATTTAGCTCTAGTTTAAGAGAGAAAGAATAAAGAACTTGTATTTTAAAACAAGACATATCCTGTATTAGCTTTATTGTTTAGCCCTCCCCAAAATAACTAAAAGGCATTTCGTTTTTTTAACACATAGCATTCTATAATATACATTCCTACCTTTTTGAAATCAAAAAGTTTCATTTATACTTTTCATTTCACTGTTCAAAAAGAACTATTTGTGCTCAGAGATCTAAGCATAGAGATGTCTGAATATGAGCCTGGACTACTGACGTGACAGAGATACAGCATGAATATAAGCCGTGGCTTGAGAAAATTTGCTGTATCTTCAGAGAGAGGAAGAAGTTATTCTTGGGCTAATGAAAAAAAAAACCTCTTAAAAAAGGTTCGTACAACCCATTCATAAAGTTAATTTTTTTTAATTTTATAAAAGTTACAGGAAGAAAAGGTGTCACATCACTGTAATTCCTCTGACTTTCTTTTTAGCTACTGAAATTGTGTACTGCATTACTAATCATCTGTAGAACATGAATGCTTCTTAGATACATGGCACACAACAAACAGTGTACAAAAAAGGATTTACCAGAAAAAGAGAAGATATTTTATTCAAGAAATACAAATTGATGGTACCAGCCATCTTTGGAAGCCACTACCATGAGGCAAATAGGACATTAAACTTGAGTCCTTTGCTCAGCACACCAGAAAAGAGTGTCATTATACACTGCCAGCTGCCTAATGCACAATTGCTCGAAAGGCTGTCTCCAGTTTCTTGACATTCCCAGGATATGGAGAAAAGAGGCACAACGAAGGCCCTTGATAGAAGGCAATTTCATTATTTCAGTTAAAGCCCCAGAAATGGTTTGTATATCTATGAGTTCAAATCAAACAAAACCAAAAATACCCATTTAAGCTGACTTCCATCTTTGGCTTGATTTAACTACCAGGAAAGAAAAAGGGATCAAACAGATGCATTTTTACTGTTCTCCATAAAAGCAATATTTGGATCTTCTGTTGAACAGCATAGTTCTGGTTTACAAACCATCTGCACTATTTCCAGAAATATTTACTCCGTTACCTTAATCAGAAGGCATGAACATAATTTTTCATGGATTGCTAATGCCATGTGGAAATCCATCACTGTTGTTCAAACTTAATTATGAAGCAAATTCTAAGGGAAAAAACCCCCACACTTTTAATTTTTTTAGTTCTATACATTTACCAATATGCTTTCCAATAGTCCACTCTTAAAATGAGATAGAGGAAAACAAAAGAGTTGAATTAAAAAATGAATAGTTCATAGCTACATCATTATTTTAAAAATCAGCCAACTAATCTTGGGAATATGGATGCTAGCCAATAGAAATGGCTAGTATTAGTTTAATATTATCTTGCTTTGAGTAAAATGATGAAAATGTAGATTGGTTCATTTCTGTATCTCCCATACACAGCATTTCTTTCTGCTATTTACATATTGTTTGATAGAAATGGATTTTTTAAAGCACACTTGGGAGGCATTTTTAAGTGAAGCACATTGCTAGACTGATGAAGAAACTGCACTTCAAGGAAAGCTCCACATAATCATAAGCAAACACTATGAATGCACAATCATGTAAAAATGAAACAAACATAAGGATTGTTTGTGTTGGAACATCAAAGAATTTCAAGTGATGTATATGATTATAACATTCAAAATTAAGCAAGAAAAAAAATCAACACCAATATGCCAATGCTTCCAATGCCTCTACGTGTATGTCTGTCTGTGTATACACATCACACATATACACATAATTGTTGGATTAATTGATGTTTGGATTTGGATGTTTAAAAAATGAAAGCACTTCTATAAAGTCTTTTCTGCACCTTGTCAGTTGTTTAAATCATGTGTTATCAAACATTAACTCCCAACTAAATATATTGCTCTTACCATCTAGGTATAAATCCTAACTATTTATGTAATGAATTGTGAAACCATACTATTATTAAAATGGAGGGATTTACCCATCAACTTATTTTTATTTTTCTTTATCAAATTATTTCTTGAACATCTCCTTAGAGATGAGAGAATTATGATTTTTATGTGATCATTTACTTAATCTTACTGACAACTTTTTCCACAGCATAGTGAAACACAGTGAATGTTGTCCGTCTTATATTAATTTGTTGCTATGTTGTTGTACATAATGGAGTACAAGCACTGCTACTGTCCTTTGTCTTTCTGACTATTCCAGAATAAGCAAATTATAAACTACCCATTAACTGAAGCATATAGTACTGACATCTTTGCCAGACAAGGGTGCAAACAGAGTTACTATAATTGGATATATTTGTAGCACTAATTCAACAGCAAAAGAATGTTAATTAGAAATGTTATGGGAATTTGATGTGGCTATTGGGGAAACTATTGTTTGCTTTTGATAATTCAGCCAAGTATTATATCTTTATCATATATACTACCTTACACAGGAGTAAAGAGGGAGGCACATTTTGTAGACAATGAGCTCGCAGTGAATCGGAATCTGGACTACATACAAATAGAGTTTAATACAATGCTTGCTTGAACTTCTGTTATTGCAGAATAACTGATTATTCTTGCAGATTAACAACATTAAAAGCCTACAGTAGTTGGCTTATTCTTTCTTAAGAGTCGGATGATGATGGTGATGACATATTATAAACTTCTGTGGAGCAGAAAAAGAAATAATAGACTCACCAGACTCTTCTTTTGTTCTGAGAAACAATTTCTATTCAAAGTAAAAATTATTCATGATACGCATGAATTAAACCAGATATTAAATATCCCTTATTTATGAATAGAAGATCTTATATCAGTGCAAAAGAAGTAGTAATTAAATTGTCATGCACCTGCCCCAAATTGATCTTTTGTTGGTGTTAACCAAATTCTAACTTTATGGATAATTTATTTTTTCTTTCAAAGTATTCCATTCTATTTGTAAGAGTGGTGTCCTTCATTTTTTCAGGAAATGTCTTGCAATGTGCCTTCCATGCTGATTTATAAGCAGGTTAGAGAAAAATGATCAGAGCGTTACAATTTTTTTGCCCCAATGTGCATTCTGTTTATGAAAGCCCACTAGGGACTGTGGGAAATACAGAAACTATTCTAATGGTGGTTGTTACTTCAGAGCAATATGGTTACTGATAAGCACTTTACACTGACTATATTCCAGATGTTGCTTTTACAAAATTATTACAGTAATTCTAAAAGGTTTATACTCATGTTGGCCAGCATTCTTGGGCAGCTGTTGAGGATCCACAATTGAATCCTGATGCATCAACACTGAAAAGCATCAACTTCACTCTCTGAACAACAGGAAAACTCTCTTATCTCAATGAAGAGAAAAAGGAATGTTCCTTGCTCTTTTGATTTACCTATTAATTGACAACATCATATAGGATAGATTTCCCTGTCATATTTTTCCTACAGAGAGTTGAGTGAATGCCAATGATAGGAAGGAGCTGGTGCTCACTCCCTTTGTCCTGATCCCACCATCCCTATTCCCATACTTGTGGCAGCGGTACTATAAATATAATTCACTGGGGAACAATCAAGAAACTTAATTTGATAAACTTGGTGAATACATAAAAAAGAGCAATGGTTACAAAAATCATCAGACTATATATACTTTCACTTTTTTCTTAATAGTTGCAATTTTTCTTCCTTTTCTAAATAGTCCTGGAAAAAATAAAAAGTGCTAAATAATAATTTTTGTCATAGTTTTCCTGATTATATTCCTGTAACTTGCACAATATGTAGTGCATATTCCTTATCTAGGCACTGCCCAAATAAATGAAAATTCTAACATTGTAGAACTTTACATTTCACTTAAAGCACATCCAGACCTTGCTTCATATAGTCACAATATTAAAAAGTATCCCTAGTGATATGCAGGATTTTGAATTCATTCAATGACTGTTGGGCTCTTAATATTAATGGAACACCAAAAACTGTTTCAGGAAAAGGGAAACTTAAATCAACAATTTTAAAAAAAGTTACTGTTTACTGAACATTTCTATGAAAACATTTTCATAGAAACATTTTAGTTACTAACTAAACATAAAAACATTTTAGTTACTAACTGACTCTAATCTATATCTAACAGTAATAGACAATGGCCAGAAGAGTTCTATAGTTGTGACACATGATACATTCATGTAAATGTAAAAACTGATTTCTAAATGAAAAAATCGGGGTAATGCACATTGTATCTTTTATTTTAAAAAATAAATTTAATTAAAACTGGAAGTTCTGAAACTGTCAGATCCATGTGCATAAAGAAAGATAAATTAGATTTGGTATTTAGCCAGCAAAAGTTGTGTCAGAAATGATGACATTACTACCAAGCACATGACCATGTCAGAATCAAGGAGCAGACCCAATGACAGGCCCCACTTTAAGGTAACATTTAATGAATATGCCCATTGTTCTGATACACTTGATCAGTGCCCTTCTCCAAATGTATTTATTATTCTAAAGAGAATCATTACTAATTTTGCTCAAAGCATTCTTAAAGGATATACTGTACCTACTCCCCTAAAGAATGTCTTACCTTCAGATTCTAAAGGGAAAATCCTGTATGATATTGCTAAGGTTCACATTGAGCTCTAGATAAATGACAACATCATTTAAAATCTATCAACTATAAAAAGTTATAATCTATTTGCCACAGGCACTCTTTATACACTGTTAAATGCATAAGTATGAACAGGTGTCATGGAAGATAAGAGCACTTGAAAGATGCTCTCTTGTTTAAATGTTTATGGGGTATAGTGTCAGGTCCAGAAATATTGGGACATTGACACAATTCTAACATCTTTGGCTCTATACACCACCACAATGGAGTTGGAATGAAACAAACACAATGTGCTTTAACTGCAGACTGTCAGCTTTCATTTGAGGGTATGTACATCCAACTCAGGTGAACGGTGTAGAACTTACAGCAGTTTGCATATGTGCCTCCCACTTGTTAAGGGACCAAAGGTAATGGGACAATTGGTTTCTCAGCTGTTCCATGGCCAGGTGTGTGATATTCCCTCATTACCCCAATTACAATGTGCAGATAAAAGGCCCAGGGTTCATTTCAAGTGTGCTATTTGCATTTGGAATCTGTTGCTGTCAACTCTCAAGATGAGATCCAAAGAGCTGTCACTATCAGTGAAGCAAGCCATCATTAGGCTGAAGAAACAAAACAAACCCATCAGAAAGATAGCAAGAACATTAGGCGTGGCCAAAACAACTTTGGGAACATTCTCAAAAAGAAGGAACGCACTGGTGAGCTCAGCAACACCAAAAGACCCGGGAAACCACGGAAAACAACTGTGGTGGATGACCGAAGAATTCTTTCTCTGGTGAAGAAAACACCCGTCACAACAGTTGGCCAGATCAAGAACGCTCTCCAGGAGGTAGATGCATGTGTGTCAAAGTCAACAATCAAGAGAAGACTTCACCAGAGTGAATACAGAGGGTTCACCACAAGATGTAAACCATTGGTGAGCCTCAAAAACAGGAAGGCCAGATTAGAGTTTGCCAAACAACATCTAACAAAGCCTTCACAGTTCTGGAACAAGATCCTATGGACAGATGAGACCAAGATCAACTTGTACCAGAGTGATGGTGTCACTGCGTTTTTTTTATTTCCCAGCTGAGCTTCATTATTTTTGGACTAATAGACTTACTGTAGTTTGCCAAGTTCCTTATCAGTATTTTACTACACATGTCCGCATTCTTTCACATTCCTTCACACACTCTTTCCTTTGTTCTCTTTCCAGAAAGGTCCAGCTGAGAAATAGCCGGCAAGAACTATTTCAAAATGTAGCAATTACTTTTCTTAGTTAGTGAGGTGTTTTATTTTCTTTATAACAAATAAATGAGTTTTATTAGAGAACTTTTCTTCGGGATTTCTTTTCAGAATATTGCAACAAGGAATAAGCCACGATCCATCCTCTAACCAGGGTGATTTGTCCCAGAGCCAAACATGGGATTAATCAATGCTCTGACAGATGGGAAGAGAAGAGTATGAAGAAGGAAAGGAACTGCTCATGATCCTAAGCATACCACCTCATCAGTGAAGCATGGTGGTGGTAGTGTCATGGCGTGTGCATGTATGGCTGCCAATGGAACTGGTTCTCTTGTATTTATTGATGATGTGACTGCTGACAAAAGCAGCAGGATGAATTCTGAAGTGTTTCGGGCAATATCTGCTCACATTCAGCCAAATGCTGCAGAACTCATTAGACAGCGCTTCACAGTGCAGATGAACAATGACCCAAAGCATACTGCAAAAGTAACCAAAGAGTTTTTGAAGGGACAGAAGTGGAATGTTATGCAATGGCCAAGTCAATCACCTGACCTGAATCCCATTGAGCATGCATTTCACTTGCTGAAGACAAAACTGAAGGGAAAATGCCCCAAGAACAAGCAGGAACTGAAGACAGTTGCAATAGAGGCCTGGCAGAGCATTACCAGGGATGAAACCCAGCGTCTGGTGATGTCTATGCATTTCAGACTTCAGGCTGTATTGACTGCAAAGGATTTGCAACCAATTATTAAGAAGGGAAAGTTTGATTTATGATTATTATTCTGTCCCATTACCTTTGGTCCCTTAACAAGTGGGAGGCACATATGCAAACTGCTGTAAGTCCTACACTGTTCACCTGAGTTGGATGTACATACCTTCAAATGAAAGCTGACAGTCTGCAGTTAAAGCACATTGTGTTTGTTTCATTCCAACTCCATTGTGGTGGTGTATAGAGCCTAAGATGTTAGAATTGTGTCGATGTCCCAATATTTCTGGACCTGACTGTATATGCTGCTTTTACAAACTAAACGAATCCAGTCTTAATGCAAGCTTCCATCTCTACAACTTATTTAGGGATTCAGGGAAAATAACATAAATATACATGCAATGCAGAATCCCCGAAAATGTACTTATGGGTTTAGTGGTATATTTGAAAGATCTAGTGTTATACAGTCTATAATATTTTCACCTGCTAGTGAGGTTTTTTTTCCAAGTCTTTCTCATAATTTTCTCTCATTCTGTGTTCAATGGCAGTGTGTGTGTCTACATGTGTGTGTGTACATATGTATGTATATTTAAGTAGGAATAAAAACCTCAGGTTTGATTATGGCAAGAAAATACAAATATCAGTGGGTAAAAATGCTGTCAAGCAAGATGAACTCTTATTAGAAAAGTGTATAAAACCAGCTTGTGCTTTTCCCTAATTAGTTCATTGCTATTTTTGAGGGTAAAGAAGGTTCAAAATTATTGTTTTAAACATCAGAGTTGAACATATTAAATAAAAGATGTCCTGTGCCTTTAATATTCTCAAGATGGTATACTTTGAATAATTGATGTTTCACTAATCATAATAGTGTAGAATTATTTGATAGGCCCTTTTATTGGTGACAGGGATTTGTACGGCAAGTTTCCTTATAGTGGACAGCTTACAGTAGACAAGAAATTATGTATTTAATAAATTATTGCCTAATTTTTCAGAAGGCAGTATTTATACACCCTGAAGTCAGCCCTAGCAAATTGCTATTTGTTGATAAATTGGAATGTACCAAAATGTTTAGTAAAACCTGGATGTGAGAACATACCATTATTGGAGTGCATCTCTAATTCTTTGCTACTCATTATTAAGTAGGAGTCTTACTGATCCAGTAAATAAAACCCTAATAGAAAGAACCCCTACAAATATCACAGCATGCTAGATTAACCAGGGAGCTACAATGATCAGCTGAACTATAAGTGACACTGATTTCATGAAACAGTTCGATTTGGTTTACTCCTTTAAAAAGTGCTTTTCACCTTCATGGATCAATTCATCACTTACAGTTCAAAGCACAGTTTTAGCATTATCTACCTTGAATTTCAGGCTCACTCTATCACAAACATTTTTTCCATTTACTTTGTTAAGAGTGGTGTCAAGAAATACTAAATTGAACAAAGCCTCCAAGGATAGTTTAGAAACAGGGATTGTGTGTTTATACATAAGATTTGTGTGTGCGTATATTTGCTCATGTACGTTTTTACCTAAATTCCATCACAGATGGAGGGTTTGCTGGTCTTTGCTTGGAACCAAACCATTTGCAAGAGAGAATGGAAAGTGAAAAAGTTCCCACATGATAGAAGAGCAGGGAAAGGAAAGAAGAGGCATATAGGCAAAAATCAGTTCTCCACCAAGACGGGATTTGTTAAGGGCTGGCTCACAATTACTTGCACCACATAATCCCTTGGTATTTTCAGTTCCTCCAGTTTCATTTTGTCTGCGAGTGGCCGGCCTGAAAAAAACCATCGCTGACTTCTAGGTTCTACGCCTTCCACTGCGTGTAGTCGTCTCTTCATGTGATACACAGTGTCCATACTGCGGACCACAAGTTTGAGGTCTTTGCCTGTTGAGAGGCGTAAACGAAGCTGGCATTCGTGACCAGAGTTAGGCGGTGGATCCGGAAAATCCAGAGTCTCTAGATCACCCTTCTCTTCTATCATGTTGATGGGTGGGGCAAGGCAGTAGACAGGAAGCTGGTATCTGTTTCCCAGTTCATCATAGCATTCTGTCAGAGCACCTTTAGAAGAAAAAGGGAGGGGGGGACTGAGTAAATAACACATTTTTTAAAAATTAAAGCAATGTTGCATTTCTTAAATTACTTGAATTTTTTACGGCACAACAGACAGAAGGCAACTTTTATCCTTCATCCACTTCAGAATTAAAAGTATTTTCTAGTATTGAATAGTATAGGATAGAATAGGATAGGATAGGACAGGACAGGACAGGACAGGACAGGACAGGACAGGACAGGACAGGACAGGACAGAATTCTTTATTGGCCAAGTGTGATTGGACACACAAGGAATTTGTCTTGGTGCATACTCTCTCGGTGTACATAAAAGAAAAGATACATTCGTCAAGATTCATAAGGTACAATTAATGATAGTCATAGGGAAATGGTCAATATAAATCTTAAGGATACCAGCAACAAGGTTACAGTCATACTGTCATAAATGGGAGGAGATGGGTGATAGGAACGATGATTAAAGTGTATGTATATGTTATTATTATTTTTTTAAAAAAATGTTAGTTTATCAATGGCAAGGTGTAAGCAATGAATGTAGAGGAAGTACAAACATATTAACCTTTGTAATTAGTGCTGTTAGAACATATAGTATGTTACTTTCAAGCCTTGCTCACCTGCACAGGTTATTATAATTTGCTTTTAGCATCATAGGAGTATTTATCATAATCAGAGAATATGAATAGGCACAGTATTATCAATTACAGAAAATGCATGTGATAGAACACTCTTTATGTATTTTAAGTGGCAGCCTGTCACTGAATGCTTGATTACGGTATAGCAGGCTCTGATTTACACATAAAGAAAAAAAGGTCACATTTCACAATTCTGAAGTATATGAAATTATTGTACCATCTAAAAAGTACATAGGTAGTTCTCGACTTATGATAACACTGGAACTCCTGTTGCTAAGCAATGCAGTTGTAAACCAGATGCCACAATTGTTAGGCGAGGTAACTTCCTGCTGGCTTCACACAACCAAGTTAATGGAGAAACCGGCAGGAAGTTGCAAGACCCACGTAGCTCACAAACAAGCTGGCAGGCAGGTAAATGGCTACTGCTGGGTGGAGGGTGGAGGAAAGTGCCAGGGAGGGAGTGCATGAAAGGATGGTGTGAGGGAGCCATGGCAAGGCTCAGGGAGAGTGTACAGGGGAATGCAAGGGAGATGTAGTAAGAATTGAGAAGGGTGGACAAGGGTGAGAGAAAAGTGCAGAGAAGGAGGGGAGGGGGAGATTTATTACAACAAAATGTGACCATCCGTGCCAGCTTCCCCATAGACTTTCTAGGGAAGCTAACAGGGAGGGCCATGAATGGCAATAACATGATTGCAGAAGACAGCAACAAATTGCGAAGGCGACCCATTTGCCAAGCACTCAAGAAGTAGCAATCATGGGATTGACCATGGAAATGTTGCAATGGTAAGAACTCGGAGGATTGGTCATATTCATTATACTTTCAGCACCAACATAATGTTGAACTGTTGCTGAAAAAATGGCAGTAAGTAGTAGACTATCTTTAATGTATTTATTATGTATGTATTATTTGATGTATTAATCTACTGATGCAAGATATTTCATCTTAAATAGTCATGTGTCTTACTAAATGTGTTCTAGGCTATGATGTATATTATTACATTTATCCAAAAGGTTGAAATGTAAAATGGTCATCTCCTCCACAGCCCCTGCAAAGAAAAATTCAATAGATTCACCCCCTACTTTCACATGTACATATCCTCAGCAAATGTAAAATGACCCTTTCATTTTAAAGATATATTCTTTTTTTGAGGGGGGGAGGGACTTCAGAAAATAAAGACTATTCCAATACTGTTTTCAAACTTTGGTTTCTTTCCTGCTCTGTTTCTAAAGAGATGAAACTTTGCTCTTGCTTGTTTTTAAAATATCTTGCATGAGACAATATGGTGATCATAAGATGATAATATTATTAACTCTAACACAATGCAAGTCCTCCATATTATTGCATTATTATCTGGGGTTTTAAATATTTAGAGTTTAGAGTTTATTGGATTTCTATACCGCCCTTCTCCCAGGGGACTCAGGGTGGTGTACAGCCACATTAAAACACATGAATTTATAAAATTTAAAACCAATTAAAACATATATATCCAATTTGGCCCTCAAATTAAAACACACATGCACCCACTTAAAATTCATATTAGGCCAGTCCGGCATGCTGAAACAGGAAGGTCTTTAGGGCACGCAGGTCGGGGCTAAGACGAATCTCTAGGGGCAGCTCATTCCAAAGGGCTGGTGCCCCCACAGAGAAGGCTCCCCCCCTGGGTGTCGCTAGTCAGCATAGTTTGGCCAATGGCACCCTGAGGAGCCCCTCTCTATGGGAGTGTATTGGCCGGTGGGAGGTTGTTGATGGCAGAAGGTGGTCTTGTATGTATTCCGGTCCTAAGCCATGGAGCGCTTTAAAGGTGGTGACCAACACCTTGAATTGCACTCAGAAGACCACTGGGAGCCAGTGCAGCTCGCACAGGAGGGGTGTTACATGGGCGCGCCGAGTCGCACCCATAACCACCCGCGTGGCCGCATTCTGGACCAGCTGGAGCCTCCGAGTGCTCTTCAAGGGGAGCCCCATGTAGAGAGTGTTGCAGTAGTCCAGATGGGATGTGACGAGGGCATGAGTGACTGTGCGCAGGGCATCCCGGTTCAGAAAGGGACGCAACTGGTGCATCAGGCGAACCCGATAGAAAGCTCCCCTGGCCACGGCCATCATGTGCTCTTTCAAAGACAGCCGTGCATCCAGGAGAACACCCAAGTTGCAAGCCCTCTCTGTGGGGGCCAAGATCTCACCCCCAATAGTCATTGATGGCGCCAGCTGACTATACCGGGACGCCAGAAGCCACAGCCACTCAGTCTTGGAGGGGTTGAGTTTGAGCCTGTTTCTCCCCATCCAGATCCGCACGGCCTCCAGGCACCGGGACATCACGTCAAGGGCATCATTGGGGTGGTTCGGAGTGGAGATGTACAGCTGAGTGTCATCAGCGTGCTGATGGAATCTCACTCCGAAACCACGGATGATCTCACCCAGCGGCTTCACATAAATGTTGAACAGAAGAAGCGAGAGGACTGACCCTTGCGGCATCCCACAAACAAGGCGCCTCGAGGTCGACCTCTGCCCCTCTGACAACACAAACTGCATGCGGTCAGAGAGGAAGGAGGAGAACCACCGCAACACGGTGCCCCCCACTCCTAACCCCTCCAATCGTCGCAGCATGATACCATGGTCGATGGTATCAAAAGCCGCTGAGAGATCTAATAGGACCAGGACAGAGGAACAACCCCTGTCCTGAGCCCTCCAGAGATCATCAACCAATGCGACCAATGCCGTTTCCGTGCTGTGCCCTGGCCTGAAGCCCGACTGGAATGGGTCTAGATAATCGGCTTCATCCATATTTCTGTTGATAATTACTGAATAGGCTTCACTATCCACAGTACACTGAAACAGACCAGTCCATAAAGTAATAGGGGCCACCACATTATGTTATATTCCTAGTAAAACAAATAAGAATGCCTATCATGAAGGTATGGTCTAAATTAGTGAGATTTGTTATTACTGTATTAAAAATAAGGCTCCCTGAATTTTGAAACATATGCTAGACCTTTAAATTTGTGCATGACAATCTAGTTGTTTTTTTTTTTTTTGAATTTCAATTATTGATTTTATTTGAGGCTCTTTGGCTCATCAACATAAACATTTAAGCCATCAAAAATGCCAAATAAGTTTACAAATAAGTTTAACACTTCTTTTAATTTCTCTGTTTTTACTGTTGTAAGCCACTTAGGGTAGCCCCAAGGCAAGATAGGCAGCAAATACATTTAACAAATAAATAATAACATAATACTGTGGAAAAAAGGCAAAATGTGACATAACAAATAAAGCAGGGCTGAAGTTGAATACTCAGCAGGTCTTTAGATGAGCGTAATTTCTTTCTGGAACAGAATTTCAAGGAAGGATTATTAAGAAATATACATTAAAACAAGTCAAATATGATTTTTATGCACTCGGTGGCCAGAATTGAGAATGCTGATTTGCTATGTTGCTCAGTTAAAATTTAATAAAGGTGAAGCAAAACCGAATTTGCATTTCCAACAGCTGACATCTTAAGGATGTTACATTTATAAAGTCAACTTGAACCTTTGTAATAATGAAGTAAGTTCTTAATATGACACACTTTAAATATTAAGAACTTAAAGGAAAAAAGCAATTGGCAGATATTTATTAAAAATACAAAAACAAATGGCAACAACTTGTATAGCCATTCATCTTATATATCAGTGTTGGAGAACCTTTTCGGCATTGAGATGATCTTCTGGTTTCCAGTGCGCACATGCCCCTTCCCAGCCGGCGTGCCTCTTACCCCTCAGCGGCACCTTCCTGCTTCCCAGCCGGCACACCTCTTACCCCTCAGCACTGCCTTCCCACTTCCCGGCTGGCATGCCTCTTAGCCCTTGGCGGCATCTCCATGCATGATGGTGGCTCCTCCTCCTTTTCCTCCTGGCTGCTCCAGTACCCCGGCCGGAAGCAGCAGCATGAGAACTGCCGCCGCCATCTCGCCCTTGCGGTGGCAGGAACAGCACGCAGGGCGGGCAGCTGCCCAGCCAGCAAAGGCTGCCCCACTGCCCGAGCCAGCCAAATGCTCTGGTGCCGCGGGCTGGAGCTACGCAAGAACTCCCCCTGGGTGGGGAGGGAGGTAAGCTCCGGCCCGCCCATCTTGGCTGGCAGCTCTGCTCCCCTTGCTCTTCCGGGTTCTGGCATGCCGGCCACCTGGTCTTCACAGGCGCAGGAGCACCAGAAACCAGATGAGCAGCCCCCAGTGCGCATGCATGTGTCAGGAAGATGATCTTCCGGTTTCCAGCACGTGCATGCGTACTAGCCAGCTGGTCTTTGCACGTGCATGCGCACCAGAAACTGGAAGACCAGGTGGCCAGTGTGCATGTATGCGCTGGAAATGAGAAGATCATCTTCCCGGCACGCTCATGCACACTGGGCAGCTGCTCTTCAGTTTCTGGTACTCCTGTGTGTGAAGACCAGCTGTCCGGCGCGCCGGAACCCGGAAGAGCAATGGGCGATGGCTCGCGTGCCTGGAGAGATGGCTCTGTGTGCCACTTCTGCCACATATGCCATAGATTCACCATCACGGTTATATATCATAACCCTGAGAGCTTCACATAAACATTAAGATTATAAAAAACACAACAAAAACTAGCAGCACCCCAAAGGCTTAGGAACAACTGATTGGTTGTATTATGGTACACATATTATGTGTACCATATTATGGTACATTTTATTTTCTTAACATTATGAAATTCCCATCTGTTTTTACAAGCCAGACGAATGATCATTCAGTATGTATAACAACTGATGAAAATAGTTATCCATATATTTAAGTCAACGGAGACTTAAATTAAAGGATTTAAAATAAATTAAAATCAAAATTCAACCATTAAAATCAGAACTGTGTAAGCCAATCCATTGTTATTTAATAGTTCTTTGGTACATAAAACCTTTTTAGTCTGAAGTTCAAATGTAATTATTATTAAATCATTTGTTTTTAGTACATATTTTACCGGTGTTAAGATGTCCACTGTACAGTACTGGCATTCTAACAAATATTTTGATTATATATTTCTGAATATAATTACTTTTTGTTTAAAACAATAAAACTGCCAAAACCCATAATCACCAAATTTGCTTACAAATGCAACAGTTTATGAGGCTGTTATTCCCGTCTAGATCTAATGCTGTGTATTTATCTGTGGAGAATGAATTTCAGAACAACATTTCCTAATTACTGGGACCACTGGTAAATCAAACTAAAATTCCTGTATGCAATAAAAATAGTAAATTGCTCCCATTCCCACCACTGCTGGATGTCAGAAGATGGGCTTTCTCTTTGCAGCAGGGAGCAACTTTTCCCACCTCATGTTTTATGAGAACGTTCACCAAAAATGCAAATATATATCTAATTAATTCTACATCATGTTTGTGTGTAATTTATCATTCAGACTGCTACATCTAATTTCCCTGGCAGGATATTAGTGCAATATTATCAGCTTCAAAAGCTAACAGCTGTGCCATTTTATTAAGCTTTTTCCCCTCCTGTTTATATCATGGAAGATCAACTCAAAAGTCTTTAAAGCACATTCCTGTTCTTTTCAGATAATTAATTTACATGAAATTAAGTTTGTGATCATTCAACCAAATAAGCACAATCAACCATCATTTATCTTAAGAAGAAGCAAATAAAGATTGATAATCTCTAGAAACCTTACAAACTGCATGTACAAATCATGAGATAAAGTTAAAAAATATCAGAACTATTCATGAAATCGCCATAGAATTTCAGCATTTTTATTAAAGCCTAATTTTAATTATTAAGACCCATGGATACTATTCAGTATTACATTGAGAGAAATATTCCTTGGGTACACTTTATTACAAAAAATAGTAATGAAACCATCTATTATTTTATTTCATACAGTACAACAAAATAAAGTTTGTCTCAGGATTCCAACTAGCCAACAGAAACCCCGTAAGAACTGTTTAGAGCTCACAGATAGAAAAAATAATTAGGAATGTCAATTCCTTCCCCTAACTTCCACAGCAGTAAATTGTATACTTTAATTATTATGACTCACTTTCCTTTTAAGATAATTCTCAAGATAGGTAATAAAATCCTGCATCAATATGGTTAAAATTTGAAATTGTGAATAATAACAGCAACCCTTTATTATTTTTAAAATTCAACAGTCTGATATATAATGATCAGATCTGTCATTTTGACAATACCTGAACTTTATTGCAGGAGTCAGCAATGTAGAGCAGATGGCCTGCCTCCTGTCTTCCCAGATTCATGTCTCTCCAGAACTCCCTCTTAGTTGCCATCAATTTGCAGAAACAATGCCAAGCTGCTATGATTTGTGGCAAGGTAGGCACAGCTGAAATTCTGCTGCAGAAGAATGAGAAAGATTCCCCGTCTTCTAAAATAGCAACTTGCTATTTGGAGAAGGCAAAGTTTGCTGTTGATCGCTTACTAGATGCTTAGTATACTATCAAAAATTTCTGACAATGTGAAGAACCCTTGAGAAGTCCCAGTATTAATGAATCTCCATTGCATAAACATACTTCCTCTTGCAATCATTACAAAATCTATGGACTTTGTTGCTTCTATTTTTCTCTGCTAGTTAATAACACTGGAGTGCTTACAAGCTATGCTGTTGTTTTTGGAGACTGCCCTCTTTCTCTTTCATAGAAATATAAGGAATGTAATCTCACCTACTGGAAGAAGATATATAAAGCTCAGAGACACATTTATCAGAGAGATGTTGAGTGAATAATTATGGAATTAAAATTATTTGATAGAAAATAAGCTGGAAATGATTAATGGCAGCCTCTGGCTTATCTTGGAAAGAAAAAGGATTGGTTAATATTTTAATGGTTTTAGTAAGTTATATTTTTTAATGTTTTTAATGATTTCTGTGGAGTTCTTTTCAATTTTCAATCTTGTAAGCTGCCTAGAGTCAAGGCAGCAAGATTGATGGCCATATAAATTTAATAATATTTATCAAATTTAGAGACTACCCATCTCATACATAGAGCATCTCTGGGCAGTGTAAAATTAAAAACATAAATACTGTATAAAATATTAGATTTCCATAGGAGGCAGTTAATGTTTTGACCTAGGTCAGGGGTTGGCAACCTTAAACACTCTACAAAGAGTGTAGAGCCACAAAGGTGTCCTTTTTCCTCTACCTGTCCTAACCAAAAGCCCTATCAATTGTAGAGCCAACCGGTGACAGGAAGCCGCAACAGAGGGATGAAAGAGCCACATGCGGCTCAAGAGCCGTGGGTTGCTGACCCCTGACCTAAGTGTTCCCAAACCATTAAGCAGACTCCTTATCCCGCCAAAAATCCCTTTTTATCAAGTAACTGTGAATTTCTCTCCTTCACACTCAGCAAAGTCGTTCAAGGGAGAATTTACAGTCACAGACGTTATCTGGCTTGGAGAGCTGCCAGGCTGATATCTTCACAACTTGGCAAGGAGTCTCGGAGAGTCACAAACCAATTAGGCAAACTATTTGTCTCCTGCAAACTCCACTCCTCTTTCGCTCCTCTTTTATTCCCTCTGAGAGGGGCCATTCATTGTCCACCTGTGGCCTTACTCCCGTCAAGCCTTGTTCTTTAGCTGTTCCCTTCGTCTGGCAACTCTGCGAATGCGCACACTGGGAACACGCTCCATCTGTTCGTCTGCCTCACTGATGTCTGACTCTGAAGGCAGCTGATAACTGGCATCCAGCCCTGGCCCTCTCTCTGTCTCCGATACAGAGCCCTCATCAGAGCCTTCCCCAGACACCAGGACTGGCCCATGTTCCTCCCCAACCTCCTCACTGTCCGAATCTGCTGCCAGCTCTGCTGGCCAGTGGCGGGCCACAACAGTTAAAAGAATAGAATTAAAGTTTAAAAACTTGGGGGAAGGGTCTCTAAGGCGCTAACCAACTCCAAGTTTGTCTGCTTCTCTGAGAGTCCCAAGTGGACAGAGCCAGATGTTCAAACTCTTTTGGAAGAGTAGGAACGTGGGAGCCCACCTCATCTCTCAGGGGAGGATATTCTAAAGGGAGGAAGCAGCATGGAAGACTCTCTTCCTGGAACCTGCCAGTCAAAACTCCTTAACATGGGTGGGTGGGATGGGTCAATGTAAGGGGAAGAAGGCAGTTCTGCAGGTATCCTGGCCCCAAGACATGTAGGGCTTTAAAGGTGATAACCAACAACTTGGATCTGGAAACAAACCAGCAATCAGTGCAGCTCATGAAGTGAAGGTGTTATATGTATCATCCTTGGGGTGCCCAAAATTTCATGTGTGGTAACATTCTTACCAGCTGAAGCTTCTGGATAATTTTCATGTAGAAGAGTGTGTTGCAATAATCTAAGCAGGAAATGACCACATGAGAGTCACTGAGAGAAGGGCCTCCCTATCCTAAAATATTTGGAGACAGATGGTTAGATAATTTTAGGTTGCAGACTAGACTAGGAAGTTGAAAAACCTTCTGGAAGTCAGTAGAAAACCAATTCTGTATTGATGTGAAGAAAATTGTATGGAACCGTATATGTAGATATCAGAAATGGAGCTTGATGTTTTTATGTAAAGCAAAAAATGGGACATTGTCTGAGTTTGTGAGTAGAAGTCTCAAGTCTCTCCTCCCAGAATTCTAGCCTCCTGTTCAGCTTTGGGAAAGTAGGATGGTAGTTCATGCTGCCACCATCAATCTTCCAATGGGTGACCACCTGGCACTTACCCCTTAATTTTAGTAGTGTGAAACAGAGGTTTCAAAATCTATATTACCTTTCTAAATTTAAATGTCAAAATATTAAAGCTGAAATATCTCCTCTAAGCCCCATGGCTCGTAGGCATGTGGCTAAAAGGTACAGCGCCTTCTTCTGTCTTGGGGAAATAAAACAATCTCTTAAGAAATAAATAAAATCAAACTTTATTAAAAGCATAAAAATATAAAAAGTAAAAAAAAACATTTTTAACTTTACAGATTAAAATACAAACATTCAATATTGAAATAAGGAGTTACAGAGCTGTTGAAATCAGGGGATACAGCAGGAAACATTACAAAAAAATAAAAAAAAATAAAATACAAGGCTCCAAAGAGTCCACAAGATGGTGCCGATCTACAAATCTGTTAAAGAACTCTGAAAAGACACTGGAATGATTCCAATTTATATTACATGTCACAAAATGAATGAATGGGAGGAATGAAGAGTGGGAGGGAGCGGAAAGGAGAAAAATCCCTCATGCGTAACTTGAGGCATGATTCAAAGCTGACTTTGAAAAATCTGATTTCTCTCTCTCTCTCTCTCTCTCACACACACACACACACCAGAAAATTACACTTTAGCACAACACAGTAACATGTCATAAAAATATGGTGCAAAATTTCTTGCTTGAACATATCTACTCATATAGAAATAAAGTAATCTTGCAGTTAAGATTCTCTGTTATCTCTTATATGGTCCTTCCTGGTATCTTGGAATTCTAAACCTCATGCAGAGGCTGTGTGGAAATGTTAGCTGCATTCTCCTCCAATGTGGTTCACTGTTTCTCTTGAGTTATAGCCTTCATTTTAAAAAGGACCAAGCCGTTGTTATCTTCTGCACTTGGAGGGGCAGGACGATTTGATCTGTGTTTGTAACAAAGAGCATCCCTCACTTGAGAAGAATGTGGATTGTGCAGCTGGCATATAGGGTGTGGCCTGGCTACATTTACAACAGGAATATAATACAGCGTACAACTTAATTTGTAGCTTGTTTTTAATTAACAGAATCAAAATCTGCACAGAAATCCACAAAGGCAACAGTTTCCTATTGGCATGTTTTTCACGCTTATTTATCAGGTGATCCAATACAAGAGCGTGATCAATTGTTGAGTGTCCTGCTAAAATTCCTGCCTGTTGCTCTCAAGCACATTGCTATCAATGACCTAATTCTCTAATTTATTAGCTAGATATTTTGCATACATTTTAGTTGTACAGATTAATTGTCTATACTCCCTTAGTGGCTACCATCATCTTTTCTATATATTGTGATCACTATTCTTATATTTCAACCGTGGGGAAGTTCGTAAGAGGAATTAATATTATTAAAGAGCTTAACCAAAATAGGTTTCTACCAAATGATATTAGCTTTTAAATAAATCATCAGGGATAGTCTTTTTCTGGGGCTTTGCCTAATGGCAGTACCAATATCAGAGATTTGATTTCTTTTGGGTGGTTGGGGGGGCGGGGGAGGAAAAAGCAAGTAGCATCTAGCAAGTAGCAGTAGGATTTAGATTAATTGGAGAATTAACAGAAGTGGGGCAAGGAGCAAATAATCTAGTATAATGGTTCTTCCTTTCCTCTTTGGATACTCTAATCTTTAGGATGTTCTTAGCTTCACCCAAATTGGCATTTATCAGTTTTCAGAACAATGTTTTGTCTTTAAAATCTATGACAGTCAGGAATGAATATCAATGAGTCATTTATTATAATTTCTTATATTTTAAGAGATATTTACATTCCATTTTCTTCCTAAGCAGTTCAATGAATATCCATGAGGAATCACTATCTTCTATTCTTGCCAAATTCCGAATCATACAACATGTTGTTCTACATTAAACCAGTGGCCAAGTTGTTGAAACTTAATTTAAAGCTGTCCTGCCTGTTACTGATTTTCAATGTTCAATTGTTTGTTGATAGTAGCTTCCAAATAGAGGGAGCCACCACAGAGAAGCCCGTCTTCTGCGTCCCACCATTTGTATCTTCTTAGAAGATGGGATCTGTAACATTCCTTCCCTTCCCGCTCTAGTGGATTGGGACGACACAACCCCTCATATGATTAGTTCCCAAGCCATTAAAGATGCAAACCTTTCTATTTCTTTTACTCTGTCCTTCCTCTGAATAAACCAAGATAAAGTTTCATAAAGCTTTAGACATGATTATTCAAGAGAGGATAAATATAATTTAAGAGCTGAAGACTCATGTAGCTCTTACTCTATCCCATAGAAGTCCCCAGTGAAGACAATAAATGTGGGCATGGCTGGTGATTAGGATGGCTTATGGAAGTTTACAATTTTGAAAATAAAAGGAGTGGAAGGTACCGTATTTTTGCATTATAAGATGCACTTCCTCTCCCTCCCCAAAGTGGATGAAAATGTCTATGTGTCTTATAGAGCGAATATTGCGGAGGGGTAGGGGGGTTGGTGTGGCAGCAGGGAACGCTGGAGCCTTCTCTGCCAAGCAGGTGATTGGCGGTTGGATCAGCTTTCCGGAATACCACGGATCAGCTCTTCTAGGCGGCGGGGATTGCCACTGCTGCCTATCTCAGTCTGTTCGCTGCTGCCATTCGCTGCCACCGCCCATTTGCTGATTGGTGGCAGCGAGTGGGCAGTGGTAAATAGCAAGAGTGATAGGCAGCAATAGGCAGTGGCAGCAATCCCCGCCGCCTAGAACAGCTGATTGGCTGTATTCCGGGAGGCAAATCCAATTGCCAATCAGCTGCTCAGTAGCGAAGGCTACAGTGTTTATCACCAGTGGCAGCAGTTCAGCTCAGTTGATTAGTGGTGAGAGCAACGGAGCGAGGCCCTGACAATCCACGTGCTGGAGCTGCGATAACGTACTGAAGCAGACGAGGCTGTTTGCTGCAAGGACAAAGATGCTGGGAGGAGAGGCAGATTTTTTTTTCTTGTTTTCCTCCTCTATAGCTAATGTGCGTCTTATAGTCCGGAGCGTCTTAGGGCGAAAAATACAGTAAATAGCATGAATTAACAAATGAAATAAAATGCTGCATGAAAATGAAACAGAAGAATGTGATAGATGTGAATGAAGATGTTCTGATCAGGTGAAAAAGACCTGATAAGTCTTTTTATGCACAGAAGTCTTCACTTCTGTGCATGATAAGTATATGCACAGAAGTGAAGGTATAAGTTTAATTATGAATGAAAGTGCTAAACTTTATCCCAGAAAATATAAATTGGTGTCATTTAGGCTGTAGATATATGTGAAAGCAGAAATACATAAGTTGATGATACATGCAAATTACTCTCCAGTAAAAAAGGCTGTAGATGAGAAAAATAATGCAGATATGGAAATATTTAATATAACTAATGATGACAGAAAGATACTGCATAATGCGTACAAAGGGAAAAAAGCTAATTATGTAATCAAATGTAATCAAAAAGAAACGTTTTAAGATTTTTAAAAGCAAAAATGCAGTGTAGTTTTGATGAAAATAAGAAAATAAGAAAACTGGAGAACAGGGATGAACAAAAGTCTTTTTGCAGAGCAACTATAATTAAAAATAGATGTGATTAAATGATTTGGGATGAAACTGAAGTGATACTGCATGAACAGAATGAAACTAATGCTATCTATAGTAAAGTCTAAAGAAATGAGGAAGACTGCAGGTTTTGAGAATGTTAACTAAAAATATTAAAATATGTATCTAGTTTACTGTAGGAATGTCAGTGTAATTTGATTAACACATCTGTGAAGATTAAATCTATACATGAGAATTGGATGAATGCCATTGTGTTCCCCCTGCACAAAAAGAATGGTAGGAAGAATGAATGCAAAAAAAATACAGGCAGAACAGTTTGTTAACTGTCTTGGAAGTGCTTGGCAGAATTCTGATCAAACGATTATGATAGGAGTAATTTGAGCCAAAAAACTGTAGTGGGGTTTTGCAGTCGGCAGGAGGCATGCAAATCAGATACTTTATATTCAACGTGTCACTGACAAATGTATAAATATGAAAAAGAAAGTCTATTGTATTTGTTGTTTTAACAAAAAGATATGATAAACGGAATTTTTGACTTAAATGTAGTTGGCATGGTGTTAAAAGAGAAAGAGGTGAAAAGTTGACAGAAGAGCAGGCAGTGCAAGCATAGTTTGCAAAAATAGTTATTAATGTTATAAATTAGATTTAGCTATGTTTTCTTTTATTTTGATGTCTTTAATTTCTTTTGATTACTATTTCTTACTCGCTTTTCACCCTTTGCATAATATAGCTTACCTTGAAAGATAACTGCACAATTGGTGTGATGTACTCTTAAGAATTTTAAAGTGAAAGAATACTTTTTTAATTAAATATTTATAAGTTATGAGAGGCAATTCACTGAATTGCTGCAATTTTCTTCTGTAAAGTTCTGTGACCTTATTTGTTTTATAAGAAAAAGAAGAAGAGCAGGCTTACTATCTCTACTAATAAAAGTAAATAAACCCTGATTTTAAAAAATACAGTATTTATACATACATACATACCCACCCACCCACCCACCCATACATATGTATATGGTGGGTGGCTACCGGTTCTACCCCGATCAGTGAACCGGTAGCGGCGGCGACAAAAGGCTCCTCCCACCTGCGCCGGATGCTTCTTGCATGCGCAAAAGCACGCATGCGCATGAGCGAACCGGTAGCAACGGGTTTTGCAACCTACTACTGATATGTTTATATGTATGTATGTATATATCCAATATACCCGTACCCGCCGCTACATTCAAGCAAGATTCCCAGGTCTGCTGGCAAAGCCATGCCTTCATGGAGTTTGGAAAATGTAGAGGCTAATCTTATTTCCGCAGGGAAGGAAGCCAGCATGAAAAAGGCCTTCTTTTTGGCCCCACTAAATAGACCTCTTTAATGGGGGTGGGTGGGATGGAGAAGACACCTCTCTGATTTGGTGAGTTGGAGAGATGTAACTGGGAATAGATGGCCCTTCAAATAACCTGGCCCCAAGCTATCTAGGGCTTTAAAGTTAATGACCAGCACCTTGAATTGGACATGGAAGCAAATCAACATTTAATGCAGCTCCCATAAGAACAGTGCCACATGTGCAACTGCAGACTTGCACAAAACCATGCAGGCCCTGTATTTTGAACCAACTGAAGTTTCTGAATATTTTTCAAGTGGAATCCCATATAAAGCACATTATAATAGTCAAGACACTAAGGTATGGTCATGCATGATCTGTTGGTCCAGGGAAGGATGTAACTGGTGCACAGCCTACACTTGAAAAAAAAAACTCTCCTGCCCATGATTGTCACTTGCTCCTTGGAGCAGGATTCTTGAGTCCATGGGAACCCACATTGTGCACTGGGTCCATCTGGGCACGGCAACATCATTCAAAACGAAAGATAGCGATTCTCCATGGACCAAAGAACCCCAAACTCAGAGCCATTCTATCTTACCAGGGCTCAGTTTCAGCCTGTTGTTTCCATCCAGCTCTTAACAGACTCGAGGCATTGTGAGAGGGAGGTCATGACACTGCTTAATTCACCAGATATCATCCTTCCCTGGAAGGAAACAGGGCACCTTAAAGAAAGTGATGATTATCTGCAGACACAATTAGTGTGTCAGAAGTGTTCATGTTTCACCCTCTGAATTGCCAGGAGGTAGGTTTTGACAGCAGCTCTTACCTGTATTTGGGCAAGCATGTTTTTCATCTTCTGCTAGTGGTGCTCTAGATGTCTCTTCATCCATTTCATATCTCTCAATTCCTCTGTATGCCATGGGTATGGGTGCAATCCTGTTCAAAGCCCCAGCCACCTCCCTATTCCAGGTGACAACTAAGGATTTGGCAGGACTACACAGCAGATCTTCACTTATAATACCCAGCTCTTTTTGAAACCCATCCGAATCCATCGGTTGCTGGGGGGTGGGATTGATCTAGTAGGTCCTGCCTCTCTGTGGAGAAGGTAAGGCTTTAAGACAAGGGGATGTAGGATAGGTCCACCAATTCCAGATCACACAGCTCCAACAAGAACACCAAATTGGTTGTTTGACCCTAGATGATCTGGGTCAGGCCCATGATAGTCATCAATTCCATGAACTCCTACCCCTGCTCCAGAGATCACAGAACAAATTCCTCTGAAACTATGAATCTGGGAAACTCCATCTTCAGCCCTGCAGTGAAGTCCAGGAAATCAGGCAGGAAAGCTGCTACACAGCAGGGAGGCTGGTACAGTAGCAATCCCATTTGGTTCCTCAAGCCCAACCTAAGAAAAAGGGCACTCTTGGAACAATGCCCCTGGAAGCTATCAGAGATTCTCTGATGACAACAGCCCCACTGCCTCCCTACACTCTATAGTCTAGGCTGGTGAAATGCTCGATAGCCAGCTAAGCACATTTCGGAGAGAGGAACCCCACCTCTGCTCTCAGATACAAATTGGTGATGCAAGTGAGATCAGCCTTCTCTTCAAGAATCAAATCAACAATAAGGCAAGCTGATCTGACATTTAGAACCAGCAGTCTAAAACCCGGGCCTCCATAAATTTACTGACCAGGTAAACGGATTGAGTTCAAGGGGCTGAAACACAAGATCAATACCAGATTCCAAGGGCACATTCCTTCAAAGTGACCTGGCCTTTGTCTCCTGCCATATGCCTACCTGACACCACCGAAATATACTGTCTTATTCTGCATACTCCACCTGCCAATATTCTTGCAAACACATATATTTATTTATGTACAAAGTATTTTGAATTTCACTGACAACTGGCTGATTGCCAGATAATTCAGTTAAACTGATATACTATGGTACTTTTGTGGCTTAATACCACATTATTAGAATCCGTAAAAATGAGGCATTTTTACTTGAAATGCAAGGCATGATGGTAAATCAGCTTTCCAATTTCAGAAAAAAAAACTTAAATGTTTTATATCACAGTGAAGGTTAAGTAACAAGAAACAAAAACAACTCCTTTTAGAATACCCCAAGGCAGAATTTCCACAATGTCTGAAGGAGTAAAGCCTCTCATATGTAGGACTGGAGAAGAATTTGCAACACAACCAGCCTTTTCTTCTGACTAAATCACATCCCAAATGTATTTTAAAAAGGAGATACTCTTTGGGACTTATCAGGAGGACTGTTCTCTAAGCAAGGAAAAATCTGGTTCTGATGTTACTGATGATGTTACCCAGTCGGGTAATGAAACATCTGCAAGCAAACAACCAAGCTCAGAGAGCACCAAGGACTCCACAAGACAGAATCTAATAATTAATCAGGTGGAAGATAAGGGGAAATAACTCCTTTGAGAAGCAGTATGTAGTTAAATCAGAGGGTGACCACTGCTGGTTTGCAAAGGAACTGCAGGTGCAAATAATAATAAAAACAAAACAAAACAAAAAACAAAATATCTTGTGACATTATACAATCTTGCAAGATTTTGTTGTTCTTATTCAGAATTGTAATAAATAAAAACAGTGCAAAACATGCTCATTAAAAAGGTGAGAGGGAGGAAGGGAAGAACGAAGTAAACAATTCCTTCCTAGTATATTTTGCAGAATATGCACTGAAGAATCTTATAAAATATTTACATTTTATTAGCATTTTTATACTTCACCTTGCATTTCAGCCTGTTAAACATTTGCTCATATAAAGATCTTTTTCCCAGGGAGAGGGGATGAAAACGTTTAACAAAACTGGAACAGTTTGATTAGACAAATTTCACAGAGGATAATACTGCAAATTACACTCTATCCTATGACCAAGACTCATTGCTAATCCTTGCCATTGTTTGGAACAGGAGGATAGGAGAGCTTTTCTTATGATCTCATAAACATTTGTGAATTATAAAGAGGCATTTATACTCAGCTGGAGTTACATTAATGGTATTGTAATGTTTCAAAAATTCTTACTCCTTTGCTTACCTCCAAAATCCAGCCTCATCAATCAGTCAATCATTCATCCTTCCATCTATCCCAGATTCAGATTTCATTACTCTGACCAACTTTCAATCACCTTTACCTTAAGTTTCTTCACTATTTAAGTGACTTTCAGTTGACAGGCGGATGGCTAAGTATGAAAACATGTCATAGCACACTGCAAACTCCCTCATTCCCTCCTCTCTAATAAAGCAAAATGGAGAAGTTCAGAACTATATCCATTCAACTGTATATTAAAAGTAACCCAATAATTCTTCAAAGCTAGAAAAAAAACCCCTTATAGTAAATTTTAATAATATGTACTGAAGCTAATGTCAAATAACATTTTGGGGGGTTATGTTGTTTCAGTTAAGTCAGTGTGGTCTAGGAGGCCAAAAAAGGAAGCATGGGCTACACTAAGACTCTCACAGTGCTTATCTGTTCACAAGTGCTACAGTACATCCATTAGGAATATACTTACCATGTGGTAAAGTTATATTTGCACCATCAATGATTGCTTGTGCCAGTTCATGATCATTGTTCTCAAACGCATGTGATGCAGCCTTCAAGGCATCCCAGATTTCCTTTCGGCCTTCAAAAGCAGGTGCTGTGTCCCAAAATTCATCTCTCTTGCTACGTAGCTGTCCATCGGTCATGGGGTAATCACTTTTCCATTTTGGTTTCTCCTTTTTCAGGGGCTGATTACGGCCAAGGGCAACTGTATGAAAAGAAAGAAGGAAGTAAACTTGATTGTCTTTTCATGGGCAGAATGTTCACATTCAAGCAACAGCTTTTGACAGTTTTTGGCCATCACTTAAACAGCTATTGTACATAATATTATTCATTTTAATTATTTATCTAGTATAGTGCTAGATGGTTCCTTCATTTGCCTATAAAGTTATTCCACCAAGGAGGAGAACTCTTGTTATATCTTAAAAATCATGGAAAGCTACATATTTTTGTTAATTCAATCTCTCACTTCCAGTTTGTCATTTCTTATCTTGCCTTACAGAGGTCAATTTGTTTTGAACTGAAATAAACCTCTGTAGATTATGTGCCACCAAATCTGGAGCTGCTGTTTACTAAAAGCTAATAAGTATCTCTTAATATAATGCACTTTCAATATATTAATCCACAGAAATATTGTTCTCTCTTCTTAAAAAAAAAAAAATCAGAAACATATTCCTCAGATCCACTCTCCAAATGAGGAGAGAATGCAACAGTTCTATGAAAAAATATTCACCCATTTTCAGATTCTCTGAATTTCTGTAGAGTCCTCAAGTTATGACTATTCGCTTAAATAGTCATTCACGGTTTGAATTAACAATACCCTTGGAAAGGATGTTTTATGGCCTATAAAGCATTTCTGACCCATTGCAAAACATCACACATACCCCTTAGGATGACATGATTGTAATCTGGGCATTTGGCAACCCATTCACATTTACAACTAGTCGTCAAACATCCCTCAATATGTGATCGCTTTTGGAATCTTTCTTCTTGGCTTCCGTGGAAAATCAATGCTTTCTGCATGGATTTTGGCAGGAAGAAATTTCAGTCTGTTGACTAGAGAGACATTTATGTGTGGCCTGTGCTGGGCCTCACCATTCCCCCCGAGGTGCCAAAAATATGATTTTGCCCTGATTTCACCAGGGAGGATTTTTAGTGCCAGAGAGCAATGCACTTAAACTAAGGAGCAGAGATTGCCCCAGGGGAGTTCACCAGGGAGGATTTTCAGCATCAGAATGAAGAAACTTGTCCACAGCACATTCTGTACTTGTGTGTGACCTGCGCTGGGCCTCTTGGGGTCTCCCACAAACCCCGAAGCACATTGCATTCCTTACCTGGGACTCTGTCCACTTAACAATTGTATAGATCAACTACTAAAATTTATCAGATCTTCATATGGGTCCTGTTGAAATGTGGTGTTTGCTTCATTTATTTCATAAACAAAAAATATCCAACATGCAATTACCAGTGTGAAAATGTTTCTCTTACATTAGATAACTGGTTGTACCTTCTTCAGCTGCCACAATTGCAAACAAATGCTTCCTGTAATTTGTAATCAGTCTCTCACATTACAATACTGTGAAGCAATTCTGGCCCATTCCTTCATGGCAAACTCCTTCAATTTAATTAACACTAGAGGGGTTTCAAACATAAAATGCTTGTTCAGGTTCTGCCAAAATATTTATGATATTTATGTCTGGACTTTCATTTAACCATTCTAAAACAACGCATTAGCTATTACCTTGCAGACTTGCTTGTATGTTCTCCAGTGGAGTTTTCTGACCCAAAGTGGAGTTTTATACTTTCTTCAATAATGGCAAATACTAAAGGCCTTGAGAAGCAAAACACCTCCAAGTCATGATACTATCACCTCATGCTTAACAGCTGGGATGAGGTTGTTATGGTGGAATGCAATGTTTGTGTTCTCATCAGACATAATTATATTCATGTAGCTCCATAGTTCCTCTATTGATTGGAAGGGTTGCTTTCTGGCATACTTGAGTGGAAGGTTCACTTTCTGGCATACTTGGAACAAGCCTTAAAGTTCTTCTTAATGAGTTCTGGCTTGTCAGTCTCCCATGAATATCATTACTTGATGCCTTTTTGGTAATGGAATCTTTAAATGACTTTGGCCAAAAAGGACATGTCTGTAGATCCCAGGATGCTATTTTATGTTATGATCTTTGAACGATTTTGAATAGCAGAGCCAATCCTGGGAAGGTTCACTACTGTCTCTGACTACGTACTGATAAAACCTCAGAAATGATTTTGTTACTGTTTTACAAAGATCTTTATTTTTAAAGAATGAGATAAGTGCCTCTACAATCTTTATGGTGAGAACTTTACTGTGATGAAGACAGAGTTCTGAGAAGCATACAGGGCAAGAGTGTCAACTCTTCATTTTTAACCTTCATTTTTAAATGAAATATTCACACAACTAGCCTTTACATTCTCTTTAAGTGACTGATTTGGCTGGCGGGGGTGGGGTGTGTGGATTACTTTGTCATACTAACATATTGCACATTGGATGACTTTGTTTATAAATAAATGAAATGAGCATCAAACTTTAGTGTTACTTGTTCACTCAAATGCTCTTAATATATATCATGATGACTCACATGAAGCTCTGTTAACCTTCAGTTGCAAAGGTAGGCAAAAATTCAGAACCTAGGTAGAAGGTATAGCCAAGCTGTATATCAAACAGAGCTCAATCCTTTATGAAGAGAGAATGGATGGCAAGTTTAGAACTAATGGCTCATTTGATTATCCCAGAATATGACAAATTAAGTCACTACTTTGCTTCCTATAAAACTTGTCGAAGCTGACCTGCATAACATATCTGAAAGATTTGGGGGGGGGGGTTGTTAGAGACTAAAATTTCTTGCGCTATCTTTCCTATTCTTAACTATGAACAGGGTGGATTTGATTTAAATCAAGTCGATTTAATCACGATTTAAATCATGATTTAAATCATTAGTAAAAAGGTTTGATTTAAATCAACTCAATTTAAATCATAATTTTTAAAGAGCAACTGTTATCTGTCCCTCAAGTGGTTCCTCCTCTGACCCGCTTTTGACTCACCGACAGTCCCATTCACTTTAATGGAATGGCTGGTGATGTGGCAGTGACATAACAAGATGAGGGACATGGCAGGCAGCAGGTGAATGGATACCCGCTAACAGCCACTGCCATGATGAATCTGAAATGTCAGGTGCTCTTTAATATTATATTTATAAGTTGCTTTGAAAGTTTCACTTTTATTTTTACTACTTGCACTTCCTCCTCACACTTAAGAGCCTGGTGGTCCAGATGCATTTCTCTTCAAACAATCATACATTGTAGTATACATAGGTTTGCAAAATAATGGGTTAAAGGAATATTCCTGAACATTATGATTTATCTCATGGTTACTGTGAAATTATGTGAATGCATCAATGCAGTGCATGTTATCTCAGCTTGCAGAGCTTGGATTCATTGAATGAGTTTACTAAAAATGTAAATATTGCAAAATATACAGCCTCATGCTACATAATTAAGCTCCATTTTATGCTGAATAAACTAAATTATTAATGTATCTTAAATAGAAAATTATCTTTAGATATTTACTCCAAAAGCATTTTATTAAAATAATTTTGATTAAAAAAATCTGATTTAAATTTTTAAAAATCTGATTTAATTTTTTTTTTTTTAAAAAATCATCTATTTTTATCCACCCTGACTGTGAATACTCCCATTATGAATTAGGCAACTCTGATGGCTTAGATATTATCACTAATTCAATGTATTTTCAGGGAAAATACCTTGACTATGGTGAATTTTCATAGAGAAACAGTAATTGTGATTGCTGTCTTCTGTATACATTGCACAATAACTTGAAGCATGTAATGAGCTTTGACAGAATAAATGCTGTCTCATGTCCTTAATATGATTGGACAAATCATACAGTAAAAAAAGTTTAACTGTTTCTGTGTTTAATTATGTTATGAATAATGTCTTTTAAATAGCTTGTAAAGGCAAAAGTCTGTCAGTGATTAAAACCAGTTCTTTGAGAGCTGCTTTATTAACAGTTATGTTAGACTGTTGATGTCTGTGGACATCAACACAAACTGTGGAGAAGAATCAATTACGCCTAAACACTAAGATACTGATATACATTGTCACTGTCAAAGTGTGAAATTAAGACATTTTATAGAATGCCTAGGAAATCTACAGAATGCCAAAAATGGGACATCAAAGCATGAAATGCTTAATATTTCACACATTTCCAAAGGCATTCTATGAAATGCCGAAGGCAAACCGGCAAAGTATAAAATATTCCCGCTAAAATGTCGTTATACTTTCTTGTTGGAGCAAGGAGATCAATGCCGATCTTTTTCTCTTGTTTTCTTCTGCAAGAAAATTCTATACTTTATTTTGCATTTCTTCTTTCATTTTCATGTATGTCTTTTCAATAAATGGTATTAACCCTTAACTTAACCCTTTTCATGACTCTTTGCAAGCTGAAAGAATTCCTTGGGATAGAATGCATGAAATGCCTCTGTTATTTTAATATGCTATATATTTTCCCTAGGCATTGTATATAATATCTCCTGCAAAGAATGTCAAAACCCATTTAATTTCTGCACCACAAAAAACTAGAAAAGACTTCAAATGAAATAAAACAAACAGACAAACAAACAAATCACGCTGTGCTACTGCCACAGCTCTGGAGTTGTGACAGCAGCTCTGGGATTTCTTGCTGTGCCTTAGGAAGGGAAGATGAGAGAGGAGGAATTGAAGAGGATGAAGTTCCTTGTCTTGTAAGAACCAAGACTCCAGACTGGGACAAAACTGGGAATGGCTTAGACTGGGATGGGTCCTCACCTAATGACCATGCTGAATTCACTTAACAAAGGCAACAGAGAACTGCTAAGCAAGGCAGTCATGTGACGTTTTAGTTACTGATTGCTGTGCTTAGTGATGGAGTTGCTGATTCCAGTTAGGGTTATTAAGTGGGGACTACTTGTAAGCCAAGAGTACTGAAAACAAACTTACTTCCATGTTTTATAAAAATCAAAGTAAGTCGATCAAGTACAGGCAAATATCAATCTACCCTCTGGTTCCATGTAGAGGACAAAGATTTTTTTTAAAAAATCGTTTCAAATATAAATACATTCTTTCATTTTGAAATCAAATAAGATATATTTTTGAAATGCAAATTAAGCTAACATTTATAGAAAACCGCTCCCTTAAAACATTCAGTGTCAGTTTCAGAAAGCATGTGCTTCAGTAAATAGATGCCAGACAGGAAACAGAAGTAAATGAGTTAAATTTACTTTATTATAAGGCTACATTATCAGAATCGGGCAAGTCTGAAACTACAAAATTCCCACCATGACTTTTAACTGCTTGATCCTTTCGGGTGAATCCTTTTCAAATTTCTTTCTTTGACCATTAAATCACTGGGGGCTCCTGCTTTTCTTGTCTGATTATTTCCTTGGCAGCATCACTTCCCCTCTTTCCCCAAGGTCATTCCCACATTGTACTACACAGGCAATCTCCTTTCTGAAGATAAACTCAAAGAATACAAGTATTATAGAAATGATGAATGGACAATTCCAATCTTGTTACAATTTTCAGCACTTGCTCTTACATTCTCTACTAGATATACCATGCCCTAAGACAAAAGATGGAAAGGCCCTACCGTGTTTCCCTGAAAATAAGACCCTGTCTTATATTTTTTTGAACCCCGAAATAAGCGCTTGGCCTTATTTTCGAGGAGGTCTTATTATTTTAGGGCGTGTGGAGCAAAACAGGGCTCCTCTTGCAGTTTTACCTAATTTCCAGCTCTGTTTCCCTAACCCTAACCAGACGAAATGGCGGAGACCAGATGCGCATGCATTTAAATATTTTCGGGGAGGGCTTTTTTGGGGGCGGGTTTATTTTAGCACATGCACTCAAAAGCCCAATTGGGCTTATTATCAGGAGATGTCTTATTTTCAGGGAAACAGGGTATTAATAAATTCTTGAAAAATAACTTTACATGAAGCAGAAAGAGAATCATTTTAAGAAAAGGTAGCCATAGCAGAAGTTCAATACTGTGAAATATAATATTTTTTTTGCTGTGCTCCAGATCTCTTAATTTTAAATGTAGATTTTTAATAAATATGGAAATACGATTGTGAAGTGAATGATGAAAATGCAGATAGGATGAAATTCTATCGGTCAAGAAAGAAAACCAGGAAAATGAAAAATGTTTGCAACTCTGCTCAATGCTAACTAAGTATCTGTTTTGCTTTTCTTTTCTTACAGCCAGTTAAAAAAATATAGTGTATGGTGGTAGTTAAAAAGTTATGTATCCTTTTATTTCTTCATAAATATGACTTAAAATTTTATCTGTTCTCCACTTGTCCTAAAACTAGAGAACCCAGTTAAAAAACTGAGTCAAAAACTTTAAACTTGTTATATGCTATATTTATTGAGGAAAATGAGCCAAAGCTACGTATCAATGTGCAAAGCAGAATAAAAAAAAATCTAAAACAATCTAATCATACACCTTGCTGCAACTTATTGCAACTAAAGTCATGCAGTATTATGTAGACAATATATATATTATAGAGCATTGGAGTACATATTGTACTATAGTCTTAATCAAAACAATTATTTAGGAAGGTTGGAGAGATTGCTGTTTCAAAAACCGTATACTGGATTCCCAGCTCCATATGAACAGTGTTAGAGATTTTATCAACTGTATAATGAAAATTGATAAATTATTTATTTCTAAATTGTTTCAACAGTACCATTAAATGATGTGTTCCTACTTGACCTATTACTGATAAAGAGATGAAATTTGAAGAATTTAGTGAAGATAAACAAAAACCAGGTGTAAAAAAGAGTTTACCTGTAATCGTAGTATTTAGGAGCTTTATAACATGCAGAATAATCTTTGCAACATGCTAGATATCTGTTGAGAATCTTTTTTTCTTATGGCATGGCTAACACTTTATTATCCCTATGTAACAGCAACACCCGGAGAAAAATAAGGAGAATGGAGTATTGCAAGCTTATTGCCCTCTTCTCTTAATTGCTTAATGAGGGGAGTGTGCATTTGTATTTCAAAAGAGTAATGTAAAATCCTAGGAAAGATGAGCCAAGACTGAAAGATATAAATACTAGAGAAATTGAGAGTCACATTGCAGTTTCTCCACACATTAATAAATATAGCTGAAATTTAAAATAGCTGTTCTACATAGTTGCGTAGCAAAATGCTGCTTATATCTGTTCCAAATGATATTCAGGAAGAAAAATTTCAATCACGTTCAGCCTATCAACCAGATAAAACCATTCTCCTAATAAAACAATTGCTTTTTGCTATGTACTAAACAGATCAATTTGTATCAACGAGGTATGTAGCTAAGAAGGTACAAGACATTTGATGCTACAATAAAATTACAAAGCTCATTTGATTTTGTAACGGCATAAATGCATCTCTCACTATCCTATCTATTCAACCCCTCCTCCATTCCCAGTTAAATCCTGATCAACAAGTTAACTTATTGTGCCCTTTTTTAAAAAAAATGTAAGAGATGACCAACAATATTGAACCAACCTACACCTCTATAAATTGGGAAACAGGAAAATGCTTATGTTATTCTCAAATGAAAAAAACCTCAACAACTGTTCAAAACACAGACCCCTTTGCATAAATCTTAACTGACATAGCAATCACACATTAAGGACAAGGGAGACAGAGTTTTAATAATCACTTAAAGTGCTTGTGCCAAGGGCAAGCCAAATCCTGATGTGAGAAGTACTGACCAAGGTTTCTAAGGTCACCATGAATTTTTTCTAGAGTTAGGGCTACATAATGGTGAAAGTTACAGTGGTGGCTGGAAATGGATCTCTGGATTGTAATCATTCAGCGCCAGCTCCTTTTTTTTTTTTAGTAGTGATATCAGTCCTGAGTTGGACTCTCTCAGGCCATACTACTTCCCCATGCTCACTATACAGATGTGCTTCCTCTGCAGACTGCAAGAAGCCATTCATTATGATGAAGAAACATACCATTTAAAGATATGTATCAAGGGAGCAACCTCAACAGATATTTTGAAATGTTACATAGTTCAATAGTTAACGGTTTTTCTGAAATCTGCACAAGCAACATTTAGACCAGCCCTTGGAGTGAAACTCTATAGTATACAGTATGGGAAAGCTGTATATTAGATGAATATCCTGTTATAATTCAGGATGGTAATGAATAAAATGGGAGAACATTTTATATCAGCTGTAATGTTGAAAGTCAAAAGAAAAAGCTTTAGGCTATAAAGCGCAATGTCTGAAAAGATTCTACTTTAGATGTCATATTTTAATGCATTTTGCACTCTGCTCTATTTACAAATGGCTGCCAATTTAGGATTTATAAATAAATTAAGTCTTGCATAATGTATGTATTAACTTAATTCCAATGTCAAATTAATATTTGCATTTTACATTTTCCTTCTACTTTGCAAACAGTTGCAGAAATGTAGAACTGTGCGCAGAATATGCATACCAAATATGAAATTCCACTATCTCAAACTTCTACGGAATTATTGTGCCATATACTGAATAACAACCCAATGGCTTCTCTCTCACACAGCGTTGTAATACAGAATTGTGATATATAGATAAGTTCTTACTTCAGTTTTTATAATCATTATTATAACATTTATTTGGAGAAAAACAATCCTAAAACTTTTAACACCTGGTCCATAAATCAAAATAAAATAAAATCAGTTGATAATCTTATTATATGCCCAGGATATTTCTATAAATAGCTAGGACTGGAAATAGGTTTTCTTCAAATGTTTTGTGGAAAGTAATACTATTATCACAAGTAAGGTTATTGATAATCTGGAGCTTCATAACCTGCAGACTTCCTGTACTTCTATTCATATGTCTGATAAAGCTATTTATGCATAGCATCTTATAGGAACTTCACATCTTCATAGCAGAAGCATGTATAAACCTCAAAATCTCATAGTTATTCTAGAGTGGCAGGCAGATGGTATTTGTTCAGGAAAAAAAGTCTTTGATCTTCAACGGTTTTCAGATGTGTAAAAACTGCAGGTAGACCTTGCTAAACAACAATTTGTTCAACAACTGTTTGAAGTTATGGTGGCAATGAACAAATGGTACTTAGGCTTGGTCTTTGAAGTGATAGCCACTGCAGCACACACACAAACCCATAGACATGTGATCAAAATTCAGATGCTTGGCAGTTGACCCACATTTACAAATGCAGGATGCTCCTCAACTTCTCCTATTCCCCTCCGCACCATTTCTGCTGTTTGGTTGCTCTGCACTTTGCTGTCTCCTAGATCTCTCAGTGACTTTCCAACTGTCAACCACAGATGGGCCAGTTTATGGACCAGCTGCAGGGATTGGGAGTGGGAGGACTGCACTCCAGTGGTTGACAACCTTGTCAATGGTCAGTTTCCATCAATGCTGATGAGGTGGGGGATACTGCATCTGCAGCCCCTCATGTGTGGTCTCCCTCAAGGCTCAAGACAGACGGCACGAGAGAGAGATCAAAGTATGTTCCTTTATTTCCACAAAAGTTTCTTTGCGCTTTGCCTCTGAGTTCTACTATTTTTTTATTAATTGCATTGCATTTTCAGACATTACTTTTGTCATTTAAATATCAGTGTCATCATCATCATTTTAGCCATTGCCTATCCATTGCACAATGAAGGCCTCTTCTGCATGTTTCCAACCTATATGGTCCTGAGCTTTCTTTTGCCAATTGGGCCCACAATACCTGATGATGTTATCAATTTATTGTTTTAGGTCTGTTTCGTGGACCCTTTTTATCAAGTGGAATCCATTCGATGACTGCCTTGGTCCACCTGCCCCAGTTTTTCTTGCTATGTGACAATAGAATAGAATAGAATAGAATAGAATAGAATAGAATAGAATAGAATAGAATAGAATAGAATAGAATAGAATAGAATAGAATAACAGAGTTGGAAGGGACCTTGGAGGTCTTCTAGTCCAAACCCCTGCTTAGGCAGGAAACCCTATACCATTTCAGACAAATGGTTATCCAATCTCTTCTTAAAAACTTCTAGTGTTGGAGCATTTACAACTTCTGGAGGCAAGTTGTTCCACTGATTAATTGTTCTGTCGGGAAATTTTTCCTTAGTTCTAAGTTGCTTCTCTCCTTGATTAGTTTGCTTCTAGTTCTACCCTCAGGTGCTTTGGAGAATAGTTTGACTCCCTCTTCTTTGTGGCAACCCCTGAGATATCGGAACACTTCTATCATGTCACCCCCAGTTCTTCTTTTCATAAGACTAGACATATCCAGTTCCAGCAACCGTTCTTTATATGTTTTAACCTCCAATTCCCTAATCATCTTTGTTGCTCTTCTTTGCACTCTTTCTAGAGTTTCAACATCTTTTTTACATTGTGGCGACCAAAATTGGATGCAGTATTCCAAGTGTGGCCTTACCAAGGCATTATAAAGTGGTATTAACACTTCACATGATCTTGATTCTATCCCTCTGTTTATGCAGCCTAGAACTGTGTTGGCTTTTTTGGCAGCCGCAGCACACTGCTGGCTCATATTTAAGTGATTATCCACTAGGACTCCAAGATCTCTCAGTCACCACTATTGAGCAAGGTACCACATATACTGTATACATATACCAGCCCATTTCAATTCTTTTACTCGCTTGATGATATCATAAATTTTTATTTGTTCTCTAATCCATTTAATCTTGAACTAGTTCAACAGTTGTTGGAAGATAGGCATAAGCTTAAATAAATGGAACCGATTACCTCATAGAGTGGGTTTTTTTTCTCCTTTTCCCCTTGGAGGTGTTCAAACAGAGCAATATATCAGGATGAAATAGTGAAACCTACAGTGTACTGGGAATTGGACTTTATGACCTCATAGGTCCCTCCCAAATCTATGATTCTATAAAGTATTATTAACTAACAAATTAAACAGCAATTACTAAATGTATAATTCTTCAGGACAATAAATACTGTACCACACTGTCATTTGAAAATAATCAACATTCATAGCAGTGTAATATAATGGGGTTTTTTTTGCTTTACTTCAAAGACTATTATTTCTGAAAATTAAACTTTGCTAGCATTCCTTTACCTACTTTCACTTCTTATATTTTTTTAAAAAACTGAAGGGTTACACATAAATTGCTTTAATTTCTCAAAACTGCTTCTGTATTTTCTAAAAATATCTGTCAGTCTGCAACCAAACAAAGCAACTCTTGCTCTGAGTACCTGCAACTGATAATCATTCACAGATGCAAAAAGCACCCTGTTGAAGGTACAATTGTAAAATAATTTATTCAATAGGCATCTGAAATGTCAGACTGCTTTTAGGAAACATCCTTCTTATGCTAATAAAAGGAATTAAAGGCAAAGTCAGTCTCAAAGTGTGGCATTTCTCATGTGTAATGGGCTACATTAAACACTTGTTCAACACTAGGTTATTAACACCTCAAAGACAGCTACAAGCCTAAAATGGAGCAGCCACTCCTATAAATTATTACAAGGTGCTTTTAGGAGTCAGACTAAACCAGTGTTTACAATAATGTGAATAAAACTCCAGCATGACAGCAAATAGATTAGAAATTTCCATTTTTAATTCCTCATCACCTGCATGCTATCTGAATCTAACAAATTATTTAATCTTTACTACTTTTTCTGCTTTTTAAAGCTAGAGAAAAAGGAGTGGCAGAGCCTGGGAGCAGAGTCAAAAGAGGAATCAGTCTACAATAGAGTTCTATGTTGCCACAAGCAGACTATGTCCAACCCCTCTTGAATTTCATTAACACTTATCGAGTACCAAAATATTGCTGACTGTTAGTTCATAGGCACGTTCGTAGGCACGAGCAATAAATCAGTTTAACTGGAACTTAACTTGTGGCCTGGTCTTTTCTGCCTGACAAAAACAAATTAACTACAAAACATTGATTAAAAACATATATTTCAAATAATTATAATTATACATTAATCACAATTATAAACTTAGACTAAACAATTTAAGTGAATATGTCTGATCCTTCTTTGTAGTTTCAGTAGAGGGACGCCTGAGCCTGAAAATATTAGTATGCAAGAATGTTGTATCAAATCATAATAGAAGGGAAACAGAAAATGAAAACTAATTTATAAACATTATGAAGGAGGATTTTTAAATAAAAATAGTTCCAAAAGATTCATGAAATATTCTCTTTACCGTAGTTCATAAAGTATTTTTTCTTAACGTAGCAACGCTAATTTAGATGACTAAGGGATGCTATGAAAATGAAATATAAATTGTACCCAGAAATATTTGCATTGAATAGAAATCTGGCTCTGAATATACCAATCTTACATATCTAGATATACGTATAGTATTGTGGATTTATTTGTCTGTGTGAAGAGCATGCTTCCTATACCTGACTATCTGACAAAAGAGCCCAGATTAATTATAACTGCACACGTTTACTGGCAATATTATCTGGAACAATATATAGTTTCAGGTAATATACATTAAGAATATTATATTAAGAATATAATAGGATTCTAGGAAATCCTGACGTATTATGAAAAAAATGGTGGATTAATATACACAATGTATTCCCTTCCAACAGTATCTCCTCAACAGTATGACAGATGAAACAGTTTAGAAATTATTTGCTATATATGCTGGCAATATTCTCAATATTGGTATATAATCCACTGAGTATGCCACATAACTCTTCTGAATATAGTAAATACATCATTTTGCTTGCATTAGAAGTAGCAGCCTAGGGCAGTGATGGCTAACCTTTTTGCCATTGCATGCCAGGAGTGGGGGTGGGTGGGTCGTGTGCGCGCGGGCCCACACCCATAATTCTATGCGCCCGGCCCCCCACGCATGCATGCGCAAC
Organism: Pituophis catenifer annectens; assembly: GCF_029215685.1. NCBI lineage: Eukaryota > Metazoa > Chordata > Lepidosauria > Squamata > Colubridae > Pituophis > Pituophis catenifer. The sequence goes on from NW_027256882.1 coordinate 111,474,846, forward strand.
CCCCCCACTCCCCCCGCTCCTAGCATGCGATGGCACAATAGGCCCGTTTTTTGCTCTCCCCAGCCTTCAGAGTCTTTCTAGGAGTCTGGGGAGGGCAAAAACAGCCTTCCCCACCACCCCAGAGGCCCTTTGGAGGCCAGAAATGGCCCGTTTGCCAACTTCCGGTGAAGCTGGGGACAGCAAAAAAATGGGCCTTCCCCACCACCCCGAGGTCCCCCAGAGACAGGAAACAGCCTGTTTCCCTACTTCTGGTGGGCCCAGAAGGCCCAAAAATCAGCGGAGCTGCGCTCGTGTGCCCACCGATCTGGTTACGCATGCCACCTGTGGCACGCGTGCCATAGGTTCACCATCACAGGCCTAGGGCAAGTACATGGAGTATATTTATGAATAGTTTATCCAATGAAAGCTTGATTTGTCAAAAACTTGTCTTATTATTTTATGCAAATATAGAAATTATGATATAAATTTTAGCTAATAGTTAGGGATAATCATGGTTAGTATTTGGATAGAGTTTATTACAGATTATTAGGCTAGTGTTTGGATAGAGTTTCCCATAATTTTTCATTTTCCTAGCCTAGATTAGAAATTCAAAAAATATGGTAGAAGAAGGAAGTGGCAAACTACTTCCCTATTGTTTTCAAGAAAGCATCGTTGCTGAATCCATGCAATCAACAGAAATTGAATTCAGCTAGAGAACATTTTTATCATCATGAAAATATACAATGAGCACCCAACCAACATGAGATGTCATACTTTAATATCAGGACTATATACTGCACTTCTATTATGAAGATTTTACCAAAATATTTTTATCATTTTCTCTATGAGCCATTGGAAAATGCGGTCTAAAGCAATTGCAGTACTTATCAATAGCTGTATGTGTATTTAAAACATAAATTCTTAATGTTGTATTGTACAATCCTACAAATGAAAAAAATTAAATTATGTAGAGAATGAATATTAGTTTTGGTAGATAAGCCAGGATTTTTCTACTGAAAAGCTAATAGTTCAAATCAAAAGTTAAGGCATTTCAGAGAAATTATGATTTTTTTCTCTGGTTTGCCTTTTCTTAAAGCACTTGCAAGGATTAGTAAGGTTTAAACAACAACAATAGTTGTCATAATGTTAGAATCTTTGAGTAATCAATTTCAGTCTCCAGTAAAACATTGATTTACAGATTGATAGGACAAGAAATGTTTGTTAGATAGGAATGGAATTTTATATAACAAAATATATAAAAGACAAATTGAGCTTTTTTGCCTATGTATTTTATGTGCCTATAAAATGGAAATGGAATTTTACATGTTGGGATAGGATTTATATTCTGCCTTTTATTCAGGAACTTGAGGCAGTATATATTATGTTGTCTCTCTTTCGCTATTACAATATATAAGGTAGCTTCAGTTGAAAATGCATGTCTGACCCAAAATCATCCAGTGAATATCTGATGAGGTTGGACTAAAACCTGGTTGTCTCCATTCTTGGTCCAATGCTTTAACCATCAGCAGCTTTTTATGAAATTCACAAATGGTATTTTATGATGCAAAGAAGCCAAAAATATAAATAATTTGTGTTTAGTGGAAAACATTTAACCAAAGTCCATTAAACTGAGGACTTACTATACAAGTACTACTAGTTTATTCTCACATTTTTACACCATTATTTTCTGTAATATAAAATAAGCAGCAATGCATTAAAAAATTAAAAACATCTTGATCAAAAGTTCTTTGGCAGGGAATTCTCTTGGCATATTTGATGTTGCTGTTCAAGATAAACTAATCTGAAAGCCTAGAGAACTAAATAAAAATCCATTTTCTCCATTGATGCAAGCGCCAATATTTTTGTATGTTTCTGTTTTGCACAAATAATATGAAAGGTTATTTTTATTAACTGTATAGACAGGATCTATTCAAACACAATGCTTAACTCAAACAATTACAAACATGGTAACTGCATCCATATCATATACTTGGTTTATTTAGTGTTCAATGTGGTTATTCTCTCTCTCTGTGTGGTTTAGTGTGTTAAGTAAACAGAGGCCATTAAATAATTTATTCTATACCTTGTACCTTGTTTTGGGCAACATATTTAAGAAAGTGCACAATCTGGAGCCGAATCAAGATGACAAAGAAGGAAAAAAGGAATTGGTTTGAGATATTAGCAGCAAAGATTGCAGGGAAACATGGAAACTGAAAGACTGTCACCCTCATAAAATGGGGCATAGTTGTGTAGAATTGTTTCGTAAAACAGCATAAGAAAAAATGGATTTATATTACAAGCAGATTTTGGTTGGATATCGGAAAAAGATTCCTAATGGTAAAAGCAGCTCAAGAATGGAGCAGACGTCTTTAAAGGATGCATGTGTTTCCTTCGTTGCATATGTTTGAGCAAAAGCTGCATGGTTTGTTAGGGCTGCTGTGGTAGCAAATTTCTACACTGATCTCCAAGAACCCTTATATGATTCAATATATTGTATAAATCCAAAGCAAGTATGAACACTGCAACCATGCTAAGGATATTGTGTAAAACGGAGCCAAAGTTACATAAAGAAACTAATGACGATTCAATGTTTCAAAATAGTTCCAAACATTCTTAAAATAAGCATCCATTTCAGCAATTATATCAGTCCCACTAGACAGCTTATTGACTTAATTATCTTAGTTGAATAACTGCTACCAAATGAGTACAGAGTACAGTTGGGCATTTCAAGAATAAAGCAAATTAAAAATGCCTAATATTTCTTAAAATCATTTAAAAAATTAAAATAATACAGCAACCCAATTAAAAGATGGGGAGGACGGGAGCAGGATAGGAGGGAGGTATATAATATCCCATTATATACTGTAGCCATTTCTCTACTTTACGAAGAACTTTCTATTTGAGGAGGTGTCAAGAGGATAATCCTCTGCTTGAAGCTATATTTATTTAACAGGCAGTCCAATTTAAAGATGAAGAATTGCATGAAGTGAAAGTAGCCCAAGCTTTGAAGCAGGTCACCTAGTCATTCTTCCCTACTCTGGTCAGAAGTATATTATTTTTTAAATTAGCAAAGCAAAACCCTTTTTTTAAACCTGTGAGGTTGCATACCAAAATAGAGCATGGCCAAAGTTAACATTGCTATGACATCTGCAGGTGAATGAAGCCCCTTTTCCCCCCACAAAAATAACAATGCACACATATACTCAATATTCCTATCTGACGGGAGACTTTACATACAGATGTGTAATGTTGCGGAAGTGCTGGTGTTGCTCTAAGAATACCAGTATGCCTTCTCGATTGCAGCATGTGGCCCCTGGGGCACCCAGATTGGCCCCAATGTGGCTGGACTTCCAAACAGCACTGAATACATGGCTCTTTGCCCAAGCATGGGGGTCAGGCGCTTAATACTATTCAGTAGTTCTTTTTATTCACAGCTGCTGTTTTTCTTTGTTACATTGGTAACATTATTTTTACCCTGGAATGCTGTTTATCACTGTTCCCTGCCAGACTACTTTGGTGAGAGAAGCAGTTAAATACATTTAAATAAATTTTACCAAGCGCTATGTATCAAACACAAGGCCTGCTTTTAATGAAATCAAGGTTCAAATTCCTACACTTCTTTTTTTTTTCCCCTGCCTGTAATGGGAAAAAGCCTTTCTCTTTTGAGTTTAGAGAAATGGCTTAATCTTTCACTGGTTTTGTGATAGTTTCATCTAGTGCAATGATGGCGAATCATTTGGGTTTGGCAAGTCAAAAATTCAGAAAATGCCTACCTTGAGTCTAGGAAACAAAAGGGAAACAAAAGGGAACACATTCCTTTTTCATATGGCCTAGGTAGCCTCCAAAAATCATGCAAGAAAGGAGCACGCTTTCAGGAATAATCATTGTTGGGTGTTGGTCAATACTGGTGACTCACCCAAATATTGTGATGTGTCAACTTTGACATGTGTGTGTATCAGACTATGTGAGAATCTGACAAGGATATTGGAAATTGTGACTGAAAAAAGTGATTAATTGCATGCCATGTGGCCCTAGTTTAAATTTTCATTTCCTCATGAAGATCTTATTTTGTATATCTTTTCTAATGCTCTAATGAAGGAATTACCATTCTTATAAGTCTTTGTAGCCATTTGAATAGTAAATAATAAATCCTTATAACGTTTAGGAAACTACTAAAAACCTGGTTCCTTTCCCAGACCTTAGGATAAGGCAGCTGAGAAACTCTTTTCAGTTTAAGCCACTCAGTGATCAAAAAATTGGGTGGCCTCAGAATAAGTAAATACATTTAATATTCTGCAATTTAGTAATCAATCAATCTTTTATTATAGTCACAAACCAGAATAAAAATTAAACATTAAAATAAAATAGAACAAGACATACTATTATATTACAGTTAGTGGTGAGATTGTCGATCGGCAGCCAAAGTCTGCTTAATTTTATAGACAATACAGCAAAATTTAGCTGTGTTCAAAGAAACTGTATCTTACTGATTTCATAGTAACAGCTGTACATAAAAGAGATCTAATTTTCAGAAATATTTTATCAGGTAATGCAATTTTGTAATGTATAATTCTTACTATATCCTTTCTGCAAATGGAATTCACATTATAGCACTTCATATAAAGATGTTTTTACTATAGTTGGAATAACATAGAAATTATAAAAAAAATAAAATGAATATACTTTTTTAGGGCTTGGGAAGTATTTAAGTGGGTAAAGTATTTTTCAACATCACGGGATTAACATAAATTGGTTTGAAATTTATTATTTTGCTTAATGGAGAATCAATAAAAAATCCAGCTCCTTTTACAAAGCAATTAGCTTGATGTATTATGCTATATAACCTATATGAAACTGCCAGAAGTCTTGATTGCAGTAGGGAATGAAAAAATATATATTTTATTTTACTTATCTCTACACTGTGTCAGGAAAAAATACCAGAGTTATGTACAACTGAATGCAATGATAACTTTTTCAAAGATACATATTAGTCCCATTATAAATACTTGCTAAACTATTATATGGAAAGAAATATCAAAAAAACATTGCCAAGTCTATTCTTGGCATGTATTAGGCATTTGAAGAGCAGAAGTTGATCCAATAATTTAATTTTTCAAGTAAAGTTACCTTTCAAGGAGAAAAATAATGTTTGATTATATGGTTTCTAAACATGGATCAAATATTATGAGATTATAGCTTTATCAGGTACAAATACTTGGGGAGATTCACAATCAGTAAAAGGAAGTCCTTCTTTACAAAATTCATAAATGATAACAGATGTGTTGTTGGTCATCAATTTAGACAATCTTTAAAAGGAATATAGATCAACGATTCTTTACATTTTTAAAAAATCATTTTAAGTTTGGGGGGAAAACCATGTTCACCTTCCCGGGTTTTTCTTACAATAAAAAAAATGTGTTGCTCTGAAAAAGTAGCTCCTAGGGAAGAATAAAGTTGTTTGTTGGCACCATTTGAAACTGCTGTCTCCTTATAAGAGATGGTCCTACTTCAGAGAAGTTTACATAGATCCACAAAGCACTTCTATAACAGAGCTGTTGCAATATTTTCAGGATCAGACTCAATAAAGATAATAGAAATTATAGGTTTAAATATAATTCTCTTTAATCATAATAGGCATTCTATATTCGCTGAATATTCAAGATAGAAGCAAGGAAAATGGGGAGGATGGCTCCTTTTATATACAAGGGGCGGAGCCAGGAATGGGAGTGGTAAAATATGAATACATTAAAGCTCAAGTAATAAGTTAACCCCTGATGTTCCATATATACATTATTTACACATTAGAGAATAAGGCATTTACATCTGACAAATCCCCCTCTAAATGCCGGTTCGTTATACAACACCAGTTACATTCAGATTCAGGACAATATAATACATATAATTTAGAAGTTAAATATTTGTGTTGTTTAGAAGGTAAGGGTTTTGTTAATATGTCAGCTAATTGTTCAGAAGTATCACAATGTATTGCTTTGATGAATCCGTCTTGAGATAGTTGTCTCACGTGCTTAAATTTTATATCAATATGCCTGGACCTTTGTCCAATTGCATCGGATCTAGAAATTTCAATGGCCGCTTTGTTATCTTCATGCATAATAAATGGTAAAGTAGGTTTCTTCCAAACATCTGTGATCAAATCATTGAACCATACAAGATTATTTGCAGCTTTAGACAAGCAAACATATTCTGCTTCTGTGGTAGAGGTGGCTACCAGTTCTTGTTTACCAGTATACCAGTAAACTGGACAATCGTTCAATAGAAAAACATAACCAGAGGTACTCTTTCTGCATGATGTATCACCAGCCCAATCTGCATCAGCATAACAAGTAATTTTTGGTTCTTTGTCATTATTGGGTTCCAATATTAAACAAAAATCTAATGTACTTTTCAGATATCTTAAAATTCTTTTGACAGCTTCCCAATGATACAAGGTTGGTTTGCTAACATATCTTGACAATAAATTGAGAGGTAATGCAATATCTGGCCTAGTCCAATTAGATATATAAAGGAGTGAACCTATAACTGATCTGTAAAATGTGTTGTCTTTAAACTCAGGGGAAGATTCATCATTGTTTCTAAGGAAATCAGTTTGCATAGGTGTGTCACATGTTTTGGCATTATTTAAGTTACATTTGTTTAGGAGTTCAATGATTTTATCTTTTTGAGTAAGTTTGAATCCCCCTTTTGTTTTGTTAATTTGTACACCAAGGTATTTATTCACTTTACCTAGTGATTTCAATGAGAAGTGTTCGTTTAACTTATTTACAAAGATTTCCCTGCTCTCTTTATGCTTTCCAATATATAAAATATCATCCACATAAATTAATACAAATTCAATATGATCATTACTCTTTTTTACAAAGAAACAGTTATCAGCAGTGGTGGCGTTGAAATCCATGGTCTTTAGTACTTTTACCAAACAATCGTACCATCTTTTGCCAGATTGCTTCAATCCGTACAGACTCTTATTTAGTAACCAAATTTCGTTCTTATTAGTGTATTGACTGTGTGGTGCTCTTACATATATTTCCTTATCTAATTTTGCATGTAAGTATGCAGTCTGTATGTCATATTGAAACACGTCTAGATTGAGTGCAGATGCTACTACAAGAGCTGTTTTGACACTCTCTGTTCTCACTGTGGGTGAATATGTGTCAGTATAGTCTTCTGGATATTTTTGTGCATAACCTTGTGCAACTAGTCTGGCCTTGTATAAGGTATTACCTCCTTCTAAATTCTTAATTTTATAAATCCACCTGGTACCTATAATTGTTTTATCCTTAGGTGCGATCGCAGGTGTGAATACATTTAATCCTTGTAAACTTTTCATTTCTTTTTCCATAGCTAGTTCCCATTTTTCTCTTTCTTCACGGGGAAGTTTCAATACTTCCTCATATGTATTAGGTGTTATTTGTTCTCCATCCATATGCATAATATAATCTTTGTATTTATTTGGTATTTGGTTTCTATTATTTCTAATATTTCTTTCAGGTTTGCTATGGTTGTCATGCAAATATCTGGCTTCCTTTTTTGTTAATGTGTCTGTCTTTATTTTATGCTGACTATTTGTCCAAGTTTTGGTTTTGTTCTTACTTTTGTTAATATTTTGATTTTCTGTTGTTCCTTCCTCGCAAGATATATTATCTTTGCTTTTATTAGGAAAAATTTCATTAAGGTGCAACTTAGACCAATTGGCCTGCTCATGAAACACAGCTGTTCTGGATACTATAAATTTGTTATTATTATCGATGAATCTGTACCCTTTGGTTCCAGTTTCGTATCCCATGAATCTTAATCTCCTGGATACGTTTTCTCCCTTTCTCCTCAATTGTTTAGGTATGTGCACGTCTGCAGTAACTCCAAATATGTGCATGTGTGCTAATTTAGGTTTTCTATTGTACATCACCTCATATGGTGTCTTATTCACAATACTGGACCATGTTCTATTTTGAGTGTAATTTGAATAATGTAAGGCTTCTGACCAAAATTGTTTGCCTAAACCAGCATCCTCTAATGTGCATCTAATCATGGTTTGTAGTGTGGAGTTCTTTCTCTCTGCAATCCCATTTTGAAAGGCAGAAAATGGATTGGACGTGAAATGTAGCATCCCTCTATCCTTTAACCATTGGGAGAATTCTTTAGACATGAATTCACATCCCCTATCTGTCATAATTTGTTTTATTCTGATATTATGTTGTGTTTCTATGCGTTTGTAGAATTCCTTAAATTTCTGAAAAGTTTCATCCTTGTGCTTTAATGTGTAAACAAAACCATAGCGACTGTAATCATCCACTATTGTTAGGAAGTAACGTTTCCTATAGGTAATTGATGGAGTTAATGGACCAACTAAGTCCATATGTACCAAATCAAAAATATTGTTAGTTGATCTGTTAGATTTTTTTTGGTCTAGGACTGGTTTTTAGTTTGGTGGATTTACATACTGAGCATTCTAAATAATTTTCACAATTTTTTATTTTTACACCTTCTGCGTGTTCAGTCATTTTTTGTACTACAGGAAAGCTAGCATGTCCTAACTTCCTATGTAAGATATGAGCACACTCATCATGAATTGGTTTACCTATTTTTGGTTTCTTCTCATTGTGTGTATTTTTGTTATCATGAGTTAATTTACATTCATCATTGTCACTGTTACTGACATTTTCATCATCTGCTTCAATACAATCTTCCATATTTGAATCAATGTTATGTAACCATCTTTCTTTGGTTATCAGATAGGGTAGACCCCCTTTTATCATCACAGTGCCTACATTTGTTTTGTTCTTTTCTATAGTTGCTTTCCCCTTTGAGAAAACTATATTGATGTCAGATTCTCTGCTTAGTTTTATAGCACTTAGTATGTTGTGAGGTATTTCTGGTATTAATAATACCCCCTCTATTTTCCCTAAACCAGGCAAGGTCACATTTCCTCTGCCTAATACTTGAACCTTTTCTTGATTAGCTACCTTTATCACAAACTTATCTTCTGTAAATGAAGATAATATACTTTTGTTATTAGTGTTGTGATTTGTTGCACCAGAATCAATAAGCCAATTATTGTTCTCATCTTGTTGTGTTTTGGTGCTGTCTTGTTTATTTAGCCCATTTAGTGACCCAGATTTTCTCTCTTTTGAATTTTCTCTACCCCCTCTACTTTCTCTGTAGTTTGGTGGACTTCTATATTTGTGTCTATCTGTGGAAGATTGTCTGTAATTGTATTTGCTCCTATATTCTGGCCTATGTCTCTCCCTTGGGACTTTGGGACAGTCTCTTCTACTGTGTTCCCTGGATCCACAATTGTGGCATCTAAAGGCTTCATTATATTTATCTTGAAAGACTACTTTCCTAAAAGATTTGTGTTCTGTTTGGTTACTGGAACGATTTTTTCTTGAATTGTCTTCTGCTATCAATTTGTTAGATAGACTTTCTATTGATAAATATCCCAAATTAATGGTATCTAAGTGTGACATAAAGCTATCCCATGATGGATCAAGTGAATTGATAATAACACTTTTCATAGTTTGATCTGAAATCACTTCCCCCCTCAATTGCAGCTCAGCTCTTATTTTGTTTAGATTTATCAAATGTTCACTTATAGAAACCCCTGGTTTCACTCTAGAAGAAAAGAAATCCTTAGACATTCTTGTGGTTGTGGCTACGCTATCGCTGTGAAATAGATTAAACATGCATTGAATTATTTCTGATACAGTTAGGTTTGGTTTGATGCTATGATACATTGCAGGAGACACGCTAGAAATTATTATGAAAAATGCTCTATGATGTAAACAGTCTATTTTTAAAGTCCAAGGTCTTCTTGGAGGACTAGTTATAAAGAATAGTAAATTTTCTTTCATAAAAATAACCTGAAGCTGTTGGTACCACTCTTGTAAATTAATGCCATCAACTCTAAGTTTTGGGAAGTCACTGGGTAAGTTCCCCACATTATTTTGTCCATTACTTACAACCTGAGGCAGTCCGTGGTCTCTCAAGTGCAGGAAATTACAGAACGGCATTGGGATGCTTGTAACGAGTCTGCGCGGTTCTCTGGCCAGTTCAAGTCTTTCGGGGCCGTCTACGTAGTTTTGCACATGCGCGTTGCTCATTTCTTCTTTGGCGCCGTTGTGGAAGGTTCTCTCCATTTCAGCTCTCTCGATCCGCTCCTCTTCAGATGAGTCGGTCTCTGGCTCGGTTTTTGGGGCTTTGGTGATGGCGGCGGTTCTTCTCTTTCTCTTGTGTGTGCTGGCACTCGATTCTGTCTGCGGTGTAGGGCGGAATCGGCATGGCTCTCTGGGCTCGGGTGTCGTCGTTTTCGAAGTCAGGATGGGAGCGTGCAGGTCTTGAGTTGTCGGTTTGATTTCTTGCTTCTTCGTCGATGTCTTGGAGATTTTCAATCTTGGCCCAAAAGCAGCAAAAAGCGTTTTCATTGCTGACTTTACTTGAGACTTTGTTAAATCGTCTTCACTTTCTGATTTTGGTTCATCTGAAGAGTTTGAGACTTCTTTTTCACTTTCTTCGTCTGATAGTGTTTTTCGCGCCAGAAATTTTGAACTGAGCGTTTTGATTGGCTCTGCTTCACTCTCTTTTGAAGTTCGTTGAAACCAAGATGGCTGCCGTTCAAAATTTCGCGCGGGGTCACATCTTTTCTTTTTTACAACTATTTTCTCAGTAGTCATTTCACTCACAGTTTTTTGATCTTTGGGTTTTTCTTTAATGACGTTTTTCTCTCTCGCTGCTCCGCTGTTCCTCAGCATCTCCTGGAGGTCCGCGATGAGGCTTTCATCATTCTTTTGGCTTTTTAGTATTTTTAATATTTCTGACCTGAGTTCGTTATTTTCTATCTCGATTTCTTCCTGGTCGTTATTTTCACTCATCAGTTCTTCTTCTTCAGTGGTGTATTCTTCGGATTCTCTCGAAATCGCATTAGTGGATTCGTTGATCATCTCTTGATCAGTTTCTATTTCTTTGCTGTAGGCCCTGGTGTTGGGCCTATCTTTCTTGGACATTTTTAATTACTTATTGAGTCAATTAACCATCCTCTGCTACCAGCTTGTTGCAATATTTTCAGGATCAGACTCAATAAAGATAATAGAAATTATAGGTTTAAATATAATTCTCTTTAATCATAATAGGCATTCTATATTCGCTGAATATTCAAGATAGAAGCAAGGAAAATGGGGAGGATGGCTCCTTTTATATACAAGGGGCGGAGCCAGGAATGGGAGTGGTAAAATATGAATACATTAAAGCTCAAGTAATAAGTTAACCCCTGATGTTCCATATATACATTATTTACACATTAGAGAATAAGGCATTTACATCTGACAAGAGCACTATCTAAATGGTTCTGTGATGAAAGCAATTCCTTACAATTAATCTAACACACTGAAAAGAATAGGGAGAGAAAAAAACAAACTCCATTATAAAACACTTAAATGTTTGAATTACATTAAAATTAGACTCAAAGCTAGAGTCAATGTGGTGTTTAGCTTTTATGCACATTATTATAGTTGTCAGCGCTGAACCAGGCATATTGGGAACCAGTTATTCTCAGCATAGATAAAACATGTTAATATGTTATGTTAACATATAAAGCTCTTCCAAGGAGGGGAGAGGGCAACCAGAGGATCATTGGTTGCCTTCTCTCCTCCTTGGAAGAGCTTTATGGCTCCCACTGCCTTAAGAAAGTTCAAAAGTTTCTTAAAGATCCATCTCATCCTGGGCACCCCTTTTTTTGAACTATTGCTATCTGGCAAGACGGTACTGGACAATAAAAACAAGGACAAATAGGCTGACAAACAGCTTCTATCCCAGAGCAATAACTATTGAATTCTACTGCATAGTGCAATATTAAAGCAGTATCGGGGGTTTTCAATTCAATTGTGTAGGATGTGAAGGATGTGTGTTTTTTGTTTTTTGGGTTTTTTTTTAGTTTTCTTATGTATGATGTATACTGAAGATGGCATTTAATTTCATTGTATGAGGTGCAATGACAATTAAGTAAACTTAACTTAATGTATCTCAACTGCCTCCAAAGGCCATCAAGAGTCTTGCAAAATATCCATTTCTTCAGAATGGAATAAAAAAGAAGGTATGTTTGAAGCACAGTCATGTAAAATCTATGGTTTATTTTCCCAGTTGTGTTTGCAGCTTCATTTTTGTCTGCAATAAAATGTTTAATCTAGCTGGGTTATTTATAAGAGTCTGCTGCCGAAATCTAGTCAAGATGTGAATTTAAGGTTAAGGGCAAGAGACCTATGATTTACTGCCAAGATAATTTATTCCAGGTATGAAACATGCCAGTTTCATTGTCCACTCTTACCTCCATCGCACAAAGAAGGGCCATTGTCTGCAATCAAGGATGAAATGGACAGTACAAGCCATCATGGAACTCACACAATTTAGCACAAGCTACAGATAGTCCAGGATGCGACAGATTATCTGGACCTTTTTCAAGTCCGGGTTCCAGCACTGGCATTGCATTGGTCGCACTTGCCAATGACATTTGGATAGCTTGGGGTGGGGGTAGGGCAACCATTCTGGCATTCCTGGACCTTTAGATACCATCAACCATGCTATCCTTCTGGACAGGCTTCTGGAGTTGGGAGTGGGATGCACAATGTTACAATGGTTTTCCTCCTCCTCTTCTCTTGTAGTTAGTTCCAGATGGTTTTGGTGGGGGAGGAGAGGTTAAGCCCTGGGTCCTTACAATGTGGGGTGTCTCAGTCTTTTGTTTTTCCTTTTCAACATCTATAGAAAACCACCAGAGGATTTCATCCAGAATTGTCTTCAATTCAACCCTGACAAGATGGAGTGGCTCTGGGCTTTTGGTCCCCCATGCCCAGATGATATTATATCTTTGATTCTGGACAGGGTAGCAGAGAGTTGGTGTGAGATTCAGGGATCCTCCAAGACTTGCAGCTTCTTTTGTGCAGCAGGGGGCAAGAGTGGCTGGGAGGCCTTTGCAGAGATTCATCTGGTGTGCCAATTCCTGAGCTAGACTCACGCCATGGTCATTTCTCCATTTTGTAATGGTATATGGGAACGACCGTGAGGGATGAAGGGAAGAAATACTGCTTAGGAAATATCAGACAAGACGGGGAGGAGTAATTGCTTAACAGCCAGAGAAAGAAATTTAGGAAGGGCCTGTTCTAACTGATCAGAGTAAAAAGATGGTAGGAAATTTGTACTTTCAGACATACAAGAGTTTGTTAACGTTGCCTTGCAATAAAGTAGAATTAGGTCAGCTGGTCAGGTTTCCTGTCTGGTTTACCTGGGAGGGCCAGATTACTGGATTATTGCAGTGCACTCTACATGGAGATGCCCTTGAAAACCGCACCAATGTTAAACTAGCCCAGAATGTAGCAATGAGTGCAGTGATGGATTGTCAACTTTACCAGGTAGACCAGACAGAAGCATGACCTATTTAGCTAATTCTACTTGATTCGAAGTTTATATTAACAGAATCTTGCAAGTCTGAAAGTACAATTCTTCTCCCATCTTCCATAATAGCGTTCTTCCTGTCAGTCAAGGGCAGGGCAGGGCAGTCTTGCATCTGGAGAAGGAGTGGTCGGAGTGATGTCTCGAGATCGGACAGCGGTTGATTGGAGCATGTGATCAACTGAAGAGTGAGGGGGTGGTTTTGGGGTTTTTGATTTACTGAGGGAAAACCCGGACCTCGCAGATTTGGGTTTTCCCAGATGTGCCAGTTTACCTATTCTAGTAAATAGAATTTTGAAGAATGCTTGCTTCGGAGTCTTTACTGGGAGTAGGGGTTTTTCTGGAACGCTGGCATCTCCTTTACCCTTGAGAAAGTAGTTTCTTGTGAGCCTCTTACTCAATCCATTATCCAGCTGTGGACTATGTTATCTCTTGTCTGACTTCCCTAGGCAATGTCTCTGGGCCCAGTCTCCTGAGGTCATTCCCACATACAATTACATGGGTAATCCTAGATTTACTCATGTAATGCCTCTATGGAGCAAGCTGCACTGCCTCCTGGTTTCCTTTGAGGTGCAATTCAAGGTGCTGGTTATTATCTTTAAAGCCCTATGTAACATACAGGGGGGATGTGGTGGCTCAGTGGCGAAGACACTGAGCTTGTTTTTTTTTTTTTTTTTTTTTTATTGCAAAAGTTTTACAATTACATTTTCACCCCTTTTTTCACCCCCCCACCTCCCTCCCCAAACTTCCCATCCTCCCTAACCCTCCCTAACCCTCCCCCCCCAGACTTCCCTATTACATACTCATAACAAATAACACTAATATATAAACCTGAACCCATCCCTCCCCCTATATAATTTTTCTTCTTTATCTCTTTACATTAAAATATTTCTAATACATTATTTTCAAATAAAAGCTATTTGATACTTTCTAGTTTGGTATTTGTTCTGAACATATTCTATCCACCTTTTCCATTCCCATTCGTAAGTCTCTTGTGAACAATCTTTTAAATACGCTGAAATCTTCGCCATCTCTGCAAAGCTGGCCATCTTCAAAGTCCATTCCTCGATAGTAGGCAAAGCTTCATTCTTCCAGTATTTACCTATCAACAATCTTGCTGCTGTTATCATATACAATATTAGTTTTGTTTCACCCCGTGTAAAACCCTTAACTATACCCAATAAAAACAATTGTGGAGAAAATTGAATTTTTTTCTTCAAAACATTCTGCATGACCCACCAAATTTTTATCCAAAAAGCCTTAACTTTCCTACAGGTCCACCAAACATGATAATATGTAGCATCTACACAATCACATCTCCAACATTTTGGCTGAACATTAGGGTACATACATGACAACTTTTTAGGATCTAAATGCCATCTATAAAACATTTTATAAAAATTTTCTCTCAGGTTTTGCGACTGTGTAAATTTAACATTCTGAACCCAAATTTTTTCCCAAGTTTCCAGCATCACTGGTTCTTCAAAATTCTGTGCCCACTTAATCATACAATCTTTAACTAATTCCGTTTCTGAATCTCTTTCTAACAAAACATTATAAAGCCTTTTAATATGCATTGGACCTTTCTCTCTTATATGTCTAACCAATTCTTCCTCATGCAACATAATACCAGTTTTTTGGTCCTCTTTCCATCTCATTTGTAATTGATTATATTGTAACCAGGTTAAATTAATCCCTTCGTCCAACAGTGTCTGCAATGTCTTCAGCTGCCATCTGCCCGCATCTGTAAAAAGAACCTCTTTGTATAAAAACCCCCCGAGTGACATTATATTTGTATTCCACAAGGTATGACCAAGATCCAGCCATAGCGGTATTTTATAATCCCATTTGAGTCGGTGCTTCTTCCAAACTCTCATCAAAGAATCTCTGAGTATATGACTTTTAAATACTTTATCAACTTTATCATCATAAAATAAGTAAGCATGCCATCCAAATTCAAGATCAAAACTTTCTGCATTCAATATTCCAGCCTTTTTATTTCCAAACCAGTCACTTGTTAAAGTTAAAGCTGCTGCATCATAATATAACTGTAGGTTTGGGAGTTTAAGGCCTCCTCTTTCTGGAACATCTTGCATAATTTTCAATTTCACTCTCGGCTTTTTCTCGTTCCAGACAAACTTATTCACACCAGACTGCCAAACTTTCAGTTGTTTATCACTTTTAAGCACCGGAATCATTTGGAACAAAAACAGAAATCTTGGCAAAATATTCATCTTAACTGCTGCTATTCTTCCAAGTAAAGACAGTTGCAGCTTTTTCCAGGTCTCCATGTCTTTCTGAACCTCTCGCCACAACACCTCATAGTTATTTTGAAACAATTTCATATTTGATTCTGCAACCTGAATTCCAAGATATTTTACCTTAGGTACAATTTCAAAACCTGCCCTCCTTTCAAGCTCATGTTTACGATCTTGTGTCATATTCTTAACTATCATTTTAGTCTTTTTTGAGTTCAGTTTAAAACCTGAAACTCTACCATAGTCTTGTATAATGTCGTTCATCAGGATTATTGATTCCATTGGTTGTGATAGGGTAACAACCAGATCATCTGCAAATGCCTTTATTCTATAATCCTCTTGCCTTATCACTATACCTTTCAAAATTTTTGAATCCCGTATTGTATTTAGCAAGACTTCCAATGTTAATATAAATAAAAGTGGGGACAACGGACATCCCTGTCTTGTTCCTTTTTCAATTTTAAACTCTATCGTCAAACTTCCATTAATAATAATCTGTGCTTTTTGCTCTTGATAAATTGCTGAAATCGCCTGTATAAATTGATCCCCAAAGCCCATCTTTTTTAAAGTCTTTAGTAGAAAGTTCCAATCCACTCTATCAAAGGCTTTCTCCGCATCCAAAAAAACCAGCACTGCAGAAATCTGTTTATTCTTATCAAGATATTCCAATAAGTCTATTACTTGCCTTACATTGTCCTTCATATATCTGCCCTCAATAAATCCCGCTTGGTCCTCATGAATCACTTTTTGGATTACTGGCATCAACCTGTTGGCTAATACCTTCGCATAAATTTTATAGTCTGTGTTCAAAAGAGATATTGGTCTGTAGTTCTCTGGTTTTTTAGGACCAACTTGTTCCTTTGGTATCAAAGATATATAAGCAGTTGTCCAAGATGGGGGTATTTTACCCCCTTGTTGAATATTGCAAAATAAATCTCTAAGTTGTTCCACCATTTCAGCTTGTAAAGTTTTGTAATACACTGCAGTCAAACCATCCGTGCCAGGAGCTTTGGCTGTTTTTAGCTGCTTAATTGCTGCTATTATCTCCTCCTCTGTTATAGGATAATTCATTCTTTCCTTTTGTTGATCAGTAATTTTTGTAACTCTCTTATCCTTTAAATATTTTTCTATAAGTCCATTCTGCACCTCTTCTTTGGCATATAATTTAGTATAATAATCCACAAAAGCTTCTTTAATTAATTTTTGTTGAAAAATTTCTTTCCCTCCAATGTCAATACTATCAATAGTCCGTATACTTTGTTTTTTCCTCAGTGTGTAAGCCAACCATCTGCCCGGTTTATTGGCATTGCAAAATGTATTATGCTTCGCGTATTGTAAACTTGTTGCAACTTGTTCCGCCATAAGCATTTGAAATTGGTCTTTCAAAAGTTTTATAGCACTTCGTATTCTTTCATCTGTTGGGTTTTTAATAAGTAACTGTTCCTTATTCTTAATTTCCATTTCCAACTCAGATCTTTTCTTTTGTCGGAACAGTCTATGTTTAGAATTCATGTAGATAAGTACCCCTCTCATATAAGCTTTACTAGCGTCCCAAACAATTTCAATTGGGGTACCTTTATTCAAATTTATTTCAAAAAATTCTTTCAAGTGCTTTTTAAGTTCTATTGTATTTTTTTCATATCTAAACAAGTTCTCATTTAATCTCCAAGAACGTCTCTCAACCTTATCCATCTCAATTTCTATCCATACAGGGCTATGGTCAGTCAAAGTTCTTGGAAAAATCTTTGTTCTTTTTGTCTTAATAAGTAGATCATTTGACAACAGGATAAAATCAATCCTAGAAAAGGATCTATGTCTGTCAGAAAAGAAAGTGTAATCCAATTCATTTGGATTATGTATTCTCCAAACATCTTTTAGTTCCATATCTTCTTTCATATCAAAAAAAGTCTGCGGTAGTCTAATTCTAGACTTTGCCAAGCTCTTTTTGTCTAATTTAGAATCAATTACTCCATTCCAATCTCCCATAAATAAAATAGATCTATAGTCCCATTGCAATATTTTAGTATGTAACATCTTGTAAAAACAATCCTGTTGTTGGTTGGGAGCATAAATTCCAATCAAAAGAATTTGACCATTTGCTGTAAGCAATTCAATTGCTACAAACCTACCATCTTGATCTACTTCTATAACTTTTGCTGTTAATTTTTTATTTACATAAATAACCACACCATTCTTTTTCTGCGAAGTTGAAGATATATAATGTACTCCTAATTTTGAATTTATCAAATATTTCTGATCTTGAGTTGTAATATGCGTTTCTTGTAGACATATTATATCATTATTAAATTGTTTCAAATATGTAAATAGTTTCTTCCTTTTCTGTGCTGAATTCAACCCATTAACATTCCAAGATAAACACTTAAGGGTCATCGGCCTGTTTTTGGAGCGCAGAGCAAAATATTTGAAGTTCATCCAAAAGCTTCGATCTTGCTCCTCCCATAGCTCCACTCTCTTGTGGGGTACTCTTAGCTGCCTTCTTGTCTTGTCTTTCCTGTTGTTGTTGTTGCTTTTGTTTAAGTAACTTGGATTGAGCTCTAGTTATACGTTGATCTTTGACTTCAGTCAACTGAATCAAATCCAAGATTGGAGAAGAATCCAACAGGGGCTCACTCAGAAAACCTCCTTCTGCACCTTGCACTTCTAATTCCTGCTTAGACTGTTCTTCCAATTGCCTCTCTTCACTCTCCTTAATCTCCAAAACTGTAGATGTGCGTGGAGATGGTGTTCTTTCCTTAAGAATAGTACTATAAAAATGTTGTGCCTTCTCCACGGTGTTCAACCGATATCCTTCTCCCTTATATCTAAAAATTATCCCAGCTGGTGCATCCCACCGGAAGGGTATCTGTAAGTCTTTCAATTCCTTAACAAGAAAACCAAATTCTTTTCTAGCTTTCAACATTTTAGGAGGTAATTCTTTAAAAATTACAAGTCGTGAGCCCCCCACTTGTACAGAGGTGTGAAAGGATTTTTGGAGGATTTCATTTCTAATTTCTCTCTCAGTAAAGTATATGACCACATCTCTAGGCAGTTGTCTTTGTCTGGCCACCCAAGAGTTCACTCTGTAGATTTTATCTATTTTATGAAATACCAAATCAGGATTAACTTGTAAAATCTTAGCCAGGGCTTCAGAGCAAACTTGTCTCAAGTCCTGTCTCTCCTCCTCTCGAATTCCCCGAAGCCGTATGGCAAATTCCATCGCCCGGAATTGTATCATGACAATCTCATCTTCAATTCTCTGCATTTTATTGTCTACTTCATCAATTTTATAATCATTATCTTTCATCCTAACATTAACCTCTGATTTGAGTTCTTCAACTTTAAAATCAACTTTCCCAATAAAATTTGCCAGGCCAGACGCCACTTCTGATATTTTTTTGGTCACCATATTTTGATTCTGTTTCACCATGTCTTTAACTTCATTAATTTCCTGCAAAAATTCCTCATGTGATTTTTGAAGTTTATAGTCTATTTCCTGTTGAGATTCTTGAAATTTGTCATCCAAAGTTTTGGAAATAAATTCTTTTAAATCTCCCACATCAAAATCTTTTTTCTGAGTCTGTATCTGTTGTGCTGGGGGAGGCTGTACTTTATGTGTGGGAGATCCACCTCCTGTTGCCTTCACTTCCTGCTTCTTTGAAGCCATCCTGCCACGTAAACTAGTTTTACTAAAAAGGGAAGTTCTTCTTCCTCTCCCACCTCCACAAAGACTTTTAAAAAAGTCCCCCAGATTTAATCAAATAGGAACCAAAATAAAGCAAAGTCCAATATTGAAAAGTTCCTCTCTTATTTCTCTTGTAAAAAAAATACAAGCGAAGCAACTTCGTGGCAGTTTAGAAACTTTGTAACAAAGCAAGATGAGTTCAGCAATCCACACTCGCCCGCTCGTTAACTTTAAGGCTAAGCGCCATATTTTTACAGTTCACTTTCACTCATCCGCATTTTTCAATCAAGTTAGAAAGCCAAGAAAACTCTAATACTTGCGATTCCGAGTTTCAGGGTTCAAGTAACAATATACTGCTTATTCAGGCTGGTTTCTTTTCTTTCAATTTAAAGTTTCCTGTAGCCGGCTTGTTCTGCGAAAGCAGACTTGTCCCACGCCGCCCGGAGTTCCAGCAGGTCGAATGGGAGCCGCTCCTGTTCCCTCCCCAGAAACTGTTCCCTGGGGGGGTTGCAGGGGCTCAACCTGTACCCTGCGATCTCTCTTCAAAAATCCTAAAGATTTTTGAAGTTTTCGAGCCGCTTCTTAGTCACGAAGCGGCTCTACAAGCAGCGGGGCTGGCGGAGCTTCAAAAGGCACCGCCGCCGCCGAAGACGAGGAAACCGGAAGCCCGAGCTTGTTGATCAGAAAGGTCAGCAGTTCGGCATTTTGAATCCCTAGTGCCGTGTAACGGAGTGAGCTCCTGTTACTTGCCCCAGCTTCTGCCAACCTAGCAGTCCGAAAGCACGTAAAAATGCAAGTAGAAAAATAGGGACCACTTCGGTGGGAAGGTAACAGCGCTCCATGCGCCTTTGGCATTTAGTCATGCCAGCCACATGACCACAGAATCATCGTCAGACAGCACCGGCTCTTCGGCTTAGAAACGGAGATGAGCACTGCCACCTAGAGTCGGGAATGACTAGCATGTATGTGCGAAGGGAACCTTTACCTTTAACGTATCACCAAGTTACCTACAGGATCACCTCTTCCCTAAGGACACCTACCTATCCTATATGAATAGATAAATTGGGCATACTCATTCATTTCATTTTATTAAATTTGTATACCGCCCTACTCCCGAAGGACTCAGGGCGGTGAACAGGCACAAAATAAAACACATAAATACAAAAGTTAAAAAACATGATTAAAACCCAATTAAATAATTTTTGCCCGAGACAATTAAAACTCCCAATAATTAAAAAAAAAAAAATAAGATTTCAATTTAAAAATTTAAAAGAAGGGGAGAAAATTAGGCCAGGCCGGCCTGCTGGAATAGGAGTGTCTTCAAAGCACGGTGGAAAGTGTGCAGATCCGGGATCCTCCGTATCTCCGGGGGGAGCTCATTCCAGATAGTAAGTGCCCCCACAGAGAAGGCCCTCCCCCTAGGGGCTGCCAGTCGACATTGTTTGGCTGACGGCACCTGGAGGAGCCCCTCTCTATGAGAGCGTACTCCTGGTCCTTTCTCTTAAACCGGGCCAACCTGTGATCCAAGTTGTCAATGCCCTGCTCCAGAACCAAATGATGACCCAGATATATTGATTAGCCCAGACCATGAAGTAGCTGAGCAAGTGGGACAGAATCTATTATAATTAGTGTTCTCTATACTAGTCTCAACCTAAGAATCTCAAGATTTTGTTGCAGAAACGGCAGCAGCCACGGTTCTCCAATGCTACCGGTATGTATCTTACTCCTTGCCTGCTGAACTTTTGAAAATTCAAGAACATCGATAAGACTTCCTTGTGCAATATGAACTATACAACTCTGCATGAACAAATGAATTTTTATCAGCCATACCTTTTTGTAAAGTATAATTAGCCCATGTCTAAGGAAACTGAAAAATGAAGAACCAATTTTTCTAATTTAAAATAGCCTGGATTTAGAAAATTATGAAAAAACTATGACATACCTGAGGCCTTACTCTGAATGTCTGATCAAATAAGAACGTTCACAAGACAGGAAAAAAAATGTTTCGTTCCGAGTCTGGAATGAAACATCATGTTCTAGAATTTCTGCTGAAGCAGTTTGGGTCAACATGGTTCAGCAAAACTGAAGCTTGAAATACACTGGCTGGAAGAGTTGGGAGTGGGGGGTACCATGTTGTGGTGGTTCTCCTCCTTTCTCTCCGACTGGTCGCAGTCTGTGTTGGCAGGGGGGCAGAGGTCGACCCCGAGGCGCCTTGTATGTGGGGTGCCACAGGGGTCGGTCCTCTCGCCCCTTCTGTTCAACATTTATGTGAAGCCACTGGGTGAGATCATCCGTGGTTTTGGGGTGAAGTACCATCAATACACTGATGACACTCAGCTGCAATGATGCCCTTGACGTGACGTCCCGGTGCCTGGAGGCCGTGCGGATCTGGATGGGGAGAAACAGGCTCAGGCTCAACCCATCCAAGACTGAGTGGCTGTGGTTTCCGGCGTCCCGATATAGTCAGTTGGTGCCATCACTGACTATTGGGGGCGAGTCATTGGCCCCCATGGAGAGGGCTCACAACTTGGGTGTCCTCCTGGATTCACGGCTGTCTTTAGAAGAGCATTTGATGGCTGTGGCCGGGGGGACTCTCTATCAGGTTCGCCTGATCCGCCAGTTAGGTCCCTTTCTGGATCGGGACTCCTTACACATGCTCACTCATGCCCTCATCACTTCCCGCCTGGACTACTGCAATGCTCTCTACATGGGGCTCCCCTTGAGAACCTGGAGGCTCCAACTTGTCCAGAATGCAGCTGCGCAGGTGGTTATGGGAACAACGTGGCGTTCCCATGTAACACCTCTCCTGCACGAGCTGCACTGGCTTCCAGTGGGCTTCCGGGTGGGCTTCAAGGTCTTGGTTATTACCTTTAGAGCGCTCCATGGCTTAGGACCTGGGTACTTACGAGACCACCTTCTGCGGGGGGCTCCTCAGGGTGCCGTTGGTCAAACAACGACTGGCAGCCCCCAGGGGGAGAGCCTTCTCTGTGGGGGCACCTGCCATTTGGAACGAGCTCCCCCCGGAGATACGGAGGATCCCGGATTTACGCACTTTCCGCCGTGCCCTCAAGACCTTTTTATTTTAACAGGCTGGCCTGGCCTAACTTCCTTTTAATTGTTAATTTTAAATTTGTTTTAAAATAATAGGGGTGTTTTAATCTGTATGGGCCAAATTATTTAATGTGCTTTTACATTGTTTTTTAAATTTTGTATTATGTGTGTTTTATCTTTTGGCTGTTCACCGCCCTGAGTCCTTCGGGAGTAGGGCGGTATATAAATTCAAAATAAAGTAAAGTAAAGTAAAGTAAAGTAAAGTAAACTGGCTGTTTTGGGTTTAAGACTAAACAAAATCTGGGCATATCTCACTGAGAACTACTTATCTTCCCAGTAGTTTCTGAAATCTAATAAAAGACAAAGATTCCCTTCTGATGATGAGTAGTTCTGAAATGGGAGAACCCCTTGGAAACCATGTCTTCTCTGCTTTCCTGAGTGAGGAGAAAAGAGGAATAGAGGGGCCTGAAAAAAATGAGATCTTGTCAGTATAAGTTGAACTAGAAATGGAATCATTATCCTCCAAATACCCAAGTCTAGAAGTCAGAGGTGAAAAATGTGTAATATTTCCAGGCTTAATATTTACAACTGTTCCAAATATCCCCTAATCTAGAAAAAATTCGTGCTCAAACTCTGAATCATAGGTATAGTCTGTATATGACTTCTTTGCACTGCTATGGGCAATCAACTGTTGTGTTTGTGGCTTTATTTTTGTCTATGATAAAGCTTTTAATCTAGCTGAGTCATGTCTGCTGCCAAAACTAGCTGAGAAATGAATTCAGGGTTAAATGTCTGGAGACCCATGATTTAATGCCAAGCTTTGGTGTGAAGCTGGCATTTAGTACCCCGTTTTTCACATTCTTATTAGTGATGCTATTGCTAGAACAGCATTTTCTCTCTATTAGCCTGAAGCTATTTCACTATTGATAAGGATCGGTTCCAAATAAAACCTCACCTAATTGTATTATACATCAAATATATTTCAGGGTGCTGTAAAGAAATCTCCCTCTCTAATTCTTGAAAAAATAAATCCCTCTACCAATGAGAACTATGCATAATAAGAACTACTAAACCATGTATTTGAAAACTTCTAAAACTTTGGAACAGAACATGTCTGTCAACTTTATATTACTTCCAGGTACGTTACATGACCTGTGATATTTATTAATATTATATATTTTGTTATATATAGTATTTACCAAAACAGTAAATGGTTATTATTTTTATGTGTTGTTGCAATCATCTTCAAGCCTTCCAATACTCCCAGATGTATTTATTCATGCTAGTAATTTTAATTATTTCCAGCTGGACACTAAAGAATGACAGCATTGTGATTTTTGTTTTACATCTACTGTACTATCACAAAATCATCTTACTTCAACATCAACTTTTATCTCATTGGAGAGGCTTCCATCTTCTTCCAAAATCAAGTCTATCATCTATATATAGAAAAGTACATTTATTTTTTATATTTATTAAATGATAAATTGTTGGGTAACAGCCAAGATTAGATATATATATACAAATCATAAAGAGATTACTAAATAGGATGATAAGATTTAGAAACTATGTTATGACATAATGTGTTTTAATGTATTATATACTATGTTGTGTGAATCTACCCCTGAGATTCATAAACTAGGGCTTATGGCTTAGCATGATGTATGAATCAACCAATACTTCGGTAGTTCTTTGCTGCTGCTGCTACCAATTTAATAGAAAAGTTGCAATAACAATAATAAACTTGCAATACTCTAGTTTTAATATTTTAAATCAGAAATTGAGTGAGCTATGTAAAGTGTAAAAAATAGTTTCTGTTTTGTTTCTAAAAAATGTATTGATTTGGGAAAAAAGTATGTATTATTTGAAGTCATTGGATATGCTAATGTAAATAAATGAATAATTTTCAGTGCTTTAACCTGGTCCCAATCTGAAATTTAAGCAAGCCAATTAATAAAAATTGTTTCCCTTAAAGCTTTGAATAAAAAAGTGTACAGCAAACAATTCTTTATTTCAAAAACAAAATCATTGTTATAGTAGACAAACTTCCATTTTTTCAATATGGCTTCCCAACATTGCTGATATATACTTCCTATTATAGCCTGGCATTCCTAACTGATAATTCCAATGTCTATGGAGATTTTCAGTCATCCAGGTCATGGTTGTAAACTGATATTACCAATGTTTCCGATTTTTTGATCTATGCTAGATCGTTTTATTATATGGCAGATTAACAATTTCACAACAAAACAAATATTTCTGTTGTGGTCCGCCCGCAGCCTGTGGAGCTGGAAGCTGAGTCGGACAGCGATGAGGCTGAGGAAGAACATGGGCCAGTCCTGAAGGCTGGGGAAGGCCCGTATGAGGGCTCTGCGTCGGAGGCAGAAATGGGGCCAGGGCCATCGGAGAGTGATGTGCGGACTTCGGAGCCTCCAGAGGCTGACAGTAGAGAGGCAGAGGAACAGGAGGAGCCTGTTCCTAGCACACGTATGAGAAGAGCTGCCAGAAGGCAAGAGCAGCTAAAGCAAAGAGGATGACTCGGGAGTAGGGCCAACAGATTATTGGCCCTTCCAATCATCTCTTGGCCCTACTGATCTTTTAAGGCTTAAAAGACCAGCAACGGCTCTTGGCCTCTTTGCCGGAAAACAACGTTGAATAAATTGCTTTTTGTTTCATTGTATTCATTTCTTGTCGGCGTCTTCTGCTTCTGAACTTTTGCCAAGAAAAGCCTTTTGCAGTTTGCCTAATTATCCCAAGGTTGGTGATAAACTGAGGAATTTTATTTATTTATTTTATTTTATTAAATTTCTATACCGCCCTTCTCCCGAAGGACTCAGGGCGGTGAACAGCCAAAAGATAAAACACAGAGATACAAAATTTAAAATAGATTAAAACAGATTAACCAATTTGGCTAAATTTTAAAAATATCCCATAATTAAACAAATTAAAATTAGTGTTTAAAATTTAAATTTAAAAATTTTAAAGGGGAGAAGATTTAGGCCAGGCCAGCTTGATGAAATAAAAACGTTTTAAGCGTGCGACGGAAGGTGCGCAGATCCGGGTTCCTCCATATCTCCGGGGGGAGCTTGTTCCAGATCGTAGGTGCCCCCACAGAGAAGGCTCTCCCCCTAGGGGCCGCCAGTCGACATTGTTTGGCTGACGGCACCCGGAGGAGCCCCTCTCTATGGGAGCGTATTGGCTGGTGGGAGGCTATTGGTGGTAGCAGGTGGTCCCATAAATAACCAGGTCCTAAGCCATGGAGCGCTTTAAAGGTGGTAACCAGAACCTTGAAGCGCACTCGGAAGACCACCGGGAGCCAGTGCAGCTCGCGCAGGAGAGGTGTTACATGGGAACTCCACGTTGCTCCCATAACCACCCGCGCGGCCGCACTCTGTGCCAGTTGGAGCCTCCGAGTGCACCTCAAGGGGAGCCCCATGTAGAGAGTGTTACAATAGTCCAGACGAGAGGTGACAAGGGCATGAGTGACCGTGTGTAGGAAGTCCCGATCTAGAAAGGGACGCAACTGGCGAATCAGGTGAACCTGATGAAAAATCCTCCCGGTCACGGCCGTCAAGTGCTCTTCTAGAGACAGCCGTGAATCCAGGAGGACGCCCAAGTTGCGAGCCCTTTCCATGGGGGCCAATGATTCGCTCCCAATAGTCAGCGATGGCACCAGCTGACTATATCGGGACGTCGGAAACCACAGCCACTCAGTCTTGGAAGGGTTGAGCTTGAGCCTGTTCCTCCCCCTCCAGATCCGTACGGCCTCCAGGCACCGGGACATCTCTTCAAGGGCATCGTTGGGGTGGTCCGGGGTGGAGATGTACAGCTGGGTGTCGTCAGCGTACTGATGGTACTTCACCCCGAAACCACGGATGATCTCGCCCAGCGGCTTTACATAAATGTTGAACGAAAGGGGCGAGAGGACCGATCCCTGCGGCACCCCACATATGAGGGGCCTCGTGGTCGACCTCTGCCCCCGTCAACACAGACTGCGACCAGTCAGAGAGAAAGGAGGAGAACCACCGTAATACGGTGCCTCCCACCCCCAACTCTTCCAACCGGTGCAGCATGATACCATGGTCGATGGTATCAAAAGCCGCTGAGAGATCTAACAGGACCAAGACAGAGGAGCAACCCCTGTCCCGAGCCCTCCGGAGATCATCAACCAACGCGACCAATGCCGTTTCCGTGCTGGACCCAGGCCTGAAACCCGACTGGAACGGATCTAAATACAACGTTTCATCCAGGTACTGGGGAAGCTGTCGTGCAACCACACTCTCAACAACCTTCGCAACGAAGTGAAGGTTGGAGACTGGACGATAATTAGCCAATACTGCCGGGTCCAGGGAAGGCTTCTTGAGGAGAGGCCTCACCACCGCCTCCTTCAAGGAATGGTGTTTTGAAGAATTTGCTTTAATTTAGTTCAGACTACGCTGAGAATGAGTTAATTCTCAGATGTTCTAATTAAGTCTGTTCGTTTTCAAATTGTTTGTATTTAATACTAACTGCTTTATCTTTATCTTTATTAGATTTCTATACTGCCCTTCTCCCGAAGGACTCAGGGCGTTGTACAGCCATATTAAAACACATATAAATTTACAGAATTTAAAACAATTTAAAATTGAATATATAAAATTTGGCCCAAAGATTAAAACACACATATACCCATTCTAAAATTCGTATTAGGCCAGGCCGGCTTGTTGGAACAAGAGGGTCTTCAAGGCGCGGCGAAAGGTACGCAGGCTGGGGATGAGATGAATCTCAAGGGGCAGCTCATTCCAGAGGGCTAGCGCCCCACAGAGAAGGCTCTTCCCCTGGGTGTCGCCAGTCGGCATTGTCTAGCCGACAGTACCCTGAGGAGCCCCTCTCTGTGGGAGCGTATTGGCCAGTGGGAGGCTGTTGCTGGCAGCAGGCGGTCCCGTATATACCCTGGTCCTAAGCCATGGAGCGCTTTAAAGGTGGTGACCAACACCTTGAATCGCATTCGGAAGACCACAGGGAGCCAGTGCAGCTCACGCAGGAGGGGTGTTATGTGGGTGCGCCAAGTCGCCCCCATAACCACCCGCGCAGCCACATTTGGACTAGTTGGAGCCTCCGAGCGCTCTTCAAAGGGAGCCCCATGTAGAGAGCGTTACAGTAGTCCAGACGGGACGTGACGAGGGCATGAGTGACCGTGCACAGGGCATCCCGGTCCAGAAAGGGATGCAACTGGTGTATCAGGCGAACCTGATAAAAAGCTCCCCTGGCCACGGCCGTCATATGATATTCCAAGGACAGACGTGCATCCAGGAGAACACCCAAGTTGCAAACCCTCTCTGAGGGGGACAAGATCTCACCCCAATAGTCAGCGATGGAGCCAGCTGACTATACCAGGACGCCGGAAACCACAGCCACTCGGTCTTGGAGGGGTTGAGTCTGAGCTTGTTCTTGTACTTGGGCCTGGGTCACAACAATTTCATTCATAAAACACAAACACAATTAATTTTCTTAATGGAAATGTATGTCTGGATTAACTAGAGACAAATTTGAGAGTGAGACACACAATGTTCTTTAGTTCCAGTGAAAATTAGGAAAAATACTGTAATTTAATACTGACACTGCATCTACCATACCTATGGGTATAATATATTTATATTATAATAATAGCAATTATATTTTATATATTTATTTTTAATTTAATATATATTAATATAAGATATAATATGTATAATATAATATATAATAATTTAATAAATACATTAAATTATAATTATATCAATAAAAACTGGAATAAACAATACTTTTTAAAGAGTCAGTCAATGATCTGGAAATGCTGCCCCCAGTATATTTTTATATATAATAATCCTAGATTAGGTTGCCAAGACAGATCAAAGGAAATTATTGTGTATTTTCCATATAATTGTACTGATATTCATTACTCTTAATACTTTATATAGTGGTATAAAGAATCCATTGTTCATTATCAGTACACCTTCAATTTAATGCAAATCACATATTGTGAAGATTTTAGAAAATTGAAGAAATTTAAAAACATACATACATTAAATTAACTTGCCTAAACCTTGTATTGTTATGATTAAGCAAGAAATGCAGTTATCAATAAAAGAAATCGGGATTTAGCATTTAATTGTTTTGGAAAGTGCTTGATATTCTAACATATGGAATTATTTAGCACATCTAGATATTCAGATGACTGTCTGTACCATACTACAGAAATCTGGATGTAGGTCATTGCACTAGAATGGAGGAAGATATACAGTCAGGTCCAGAAATATTGGGACATCAACACAATTCTAACATCTTTGGCTCTATACACCACCACAATGGAGTTGGAATGAAACAAACACAATGTGCAGTAACTGCAGACTGTCAGTTTTAATTTGAGGGTATGTACATCCAACTCAGGTGAATGGTGTAGGACTTACAGCAGTTTGTATATGTGCCTCCCACTTGTTAAGGGACCAAAAGTAATGGGACAATTGGCTTCTCAGCTGTTCCATGGCCAGGTGTGTGATATTCCCTCATTACCCCAATTACAATGTGCAGATAAAAGGCCCAGAGTTCATTTCAAGTGTGCTATTTGCATTTGGAATCTGTTGCTGTCAACTCTCAAGATGAGATCCAAAGAGCTGTCACTATCCGTGAAGCAAGCCATCATTAGGCTGAAGAAACAAAACAAACCCATCAGAGAGATAGCAAGAACATTAGGCATGGCCAAAACAACTGTTTGGAACATTCTCAAAAAGAAGGAATGCACCGGTGAGCTCAGCAACACCAAAAGACCCAGGAGACCACGGAAAACAAGTGTGGTGGATGACCGAAGAATTCTTTCCCTGGTGAAGAAAACACCCTTCACAACAGTTGGCCAGATCAAGAACACTTTCTAGGATGTAGGTGTATGTGTGTCAAAGTCAACAATCAAGAGAAGACTTCACCAGAGTGAATACAGAGGGTTCACCACAAAATGTAAACCATTGGTGAGCCTCAAAAACAGGAAGGCCAGATTAGAGTTTGCCAAACAACATCTAACAAAGCCTTCACAGTTCTGGAACAAGATCCTATGGACAGATGAGACCAAGATCAACTTGTACCAGAGTGATGGGAAGAGAAGAGTATGGAGAAGGAAAGGAACTGCTCATGATCCTAAGCATACCACCTCATCAGTGAAGCATGGTGGTGGTAGTGTCATGGCGTGGGCATGTATAGCTGCCAATGGAACTGGTTCTCTTGTATTTATTGATGATGTGACTGCTGACAAAAGCAGCAGGATGGATTCTGAAGTGTTTCAGGCAATATTATTTGCTCACATTCAGCCAAATGCTGCAGAACTCATTGGACAGCGCTTCACAGTGCAGATGGACAATGACCCAAAGCATACTGCAAAAGCAACCAAAGAGTTTTTGAACGGACAGAAGTGGAATGTTATGCAATGGCCAAGTCAATCACCTGACCTGAATTCCATTGAGCATGCATTTCACTTGCTGAAGACAAAACTGAAGGAAAATGCCCCAGAACAAGCAGGAACTGAAGACAGTTGCAGTAGAAGCCTGGCAGAGCATCACCAGGGATGAAACCCAGCGTCTGGTGATGTCTGTGTTCCAGACTTCAGGCTGTGATTGACTGCAAAGGATTTGCAACCAAGTATTAAGAAGGGAAAGTTTGATTTATGATTATTATTCTGTCCCATTACTTTTGGTCCTTTAACAAGTGGGAGGCACATATGCAAACTGCTGTAAGTCCTACACTGTTCACCTGAGTTGGATGTACATACCCTCAAATTAAAGCTGACAGTCTGCAGTTACTGCACATTGTGTTTGTTTCATTCCAACTCCATTGTGGTGGTGTATAGAGCCAAAGATGTTAGAATTGTGTCGATGTCCCAATATTTCTGAACCTGACTGTATGTGAATACAATCTTGTGTGCATTTAATGTTAGAGACAAAATAGGTTGTTTGTATATATACAGATGGTCTATTTATTATAGAGGTGATTCTAATTCTTATTTATTTTTATTTATATCCTATAACATTTATATCCCACAACATTTTTCTATCTATCTGTCCTTTAATATCAAAACAAATATCTCTGGCTTCAATTGCACGTTAGTCTTTAAAATCTTCTGAATTAATATATTTGTAGTCTTGTTTTTTTTTTTTTACTTTTTACATGTACACCATTCATGATAATATGTCTCTTCATGTTGTTAAGTACATTTACACTTTCTAGACAATTTCTGAGGTTTTCAGATTTTTTTCTTCTTCTTATAGGTTCATTCAGAATGTCTTTGTTCTGTAATCTTTGGTAAATTTTGTTTTCTGACATATCCCTTTATTTTCTCATAAATAAAACTAAATAAAATATTTTTATATAGCACATTATTTCCCTCTTGTAATTTCAGTATCATTTCTTTTTTCTTTGTAATTTATAGGCCAGCTATTTCCCTAGTTTATTTGCAAATTCAAAATTTGTTTCACGTATTTCAATTTTATTTCCATTTCTCTAACTGTTAAAGTGGATGACTATTGTTGTAAAATCTTGATTTGTTGAGAAATACTTATATTTTCTGGGGATTTCCTTAATCCTTCTTCTTTTTATCTCATCCAAAATATTTTCTCTTGCCTTCTTCTCTTACCTTCTTGCCTTCAGAATTATGTTGTATCAAATAACCCCTAAAAAGGATTTATTTGCATCTCAAATCAGTACCATTATTTAAATTATTTTAAAAATATTTTAATTTCTTTGTATCAATAAAGGAGAATATTGGTAGCTCAGGGTTAGAGTCCTTGGTGCTCTGAACTTGCTTCTTTTTTGCAGACATTTCATTATCCAAACCTAGGTAGTTCAGTTTGGACCAGTGGTGAAATCCAAATTTTTTTACTACCGGTTCTGTGGGCATGGCTTGGTGGGCGTGGCAGGGGAAGGATACTGCAAAATTCCCATTTTCTCCCTATCAGCTGGAACTCGGGAGGCAGAGAATAGATGGGGGTGGGGCCAGCCAGAGGTGGTATTTGCCAGTTCTCCGAACTACTCAAAATTTCTGCTACCGGTTTTCCAGAACCTGTCAGAACCTGCTGGATTTCACCCCTGGTTTGGACATCACCTAGTTTGGGTAATGAAATGTCTGCAAGAAAACAACCAAACTCGGAGAGTACCAAGGACCTCTCAACCATTTTTTTTCAGTAATCATGCCTCCTCTAGTCTCCATCTGAAAGAACTGAATTTTCTTTTATAAAACAGATTCATAGGATTTATGGTCTAAAAAAGTGTTTGATAAAATCTCTATTCTGGAAATTTTAGTTGTCAGATCTCTTGAAATCCAAATCATGTTTATTCTTGAAACCAATATGAAAAGGTAGAAAAGCTCTATGTCTTCCTAAAAAATAAATGTACAAGAGACAAAACTCCATTGTTTTGTCTCCATTTATCAGCCACCCCTAAATTGGCTATCAAATCAAAAACTTTTTGTAATTTACCATGAGTAAATTTATATAAAGTATTTTTCTCAGAAAAAGTTCTATCCAGTTGATAGGGGACCACTTCATTCTAATTCCCCATCAAATACCAATTTTCAGTAGAAAAGTCTATTAGGAATTGTATAATTATAATTGTATAATTGTATAAGTCATTTGTAAAAAATCACTTTAACCTCATTTCAGACATCAGTACCCAGCACCATAATTTTACTCCATATAAATTAACTTTACTGCCCACAAATATGCCATGTTCATCAGTTAATATATGTTCTGGATTTAGTTGGGAATTAATATACAAAACAGCTCTATTTGTCTTTTTGATATCTGCTAAAATAAATTCTTCACCCAAAGATTTATAGCTAAAATATTTTATGCTTTTTTTTCCTAATGAGTCTGCTTTAATTATTTCGAATAATTTCCTCCCTTTTGGGTACAGGTGTTACATTTATATTCTGTGTTAAACATTTGTAATTCATACTCAGCTTAAAAATTTTAAAAAGTCAATACTTGCATCATGTAATCAAATTCCTGTAGCACTTGTGATTTTTCTGTAGTTTCCTCTGAAAGCTCCATTTTCATCAAGGCTTTGTCATGTAACGTATTGGGACTTTTTTCTCTTCGCTAAACCGGGCATGGGCGTGGCCAGCATCTGGCCCACGGGCCACGAGTTTGACAGCCCTGTTCTTTTCCCTTGCATAAAATTCCAATTTGTCTTTCAAAACTGTTATTTCTATTTTATCTTGTATTAAAAAGCTGCTGCAGGACTTGATTCTTTGTCTTTTTTTAACAAAATGTACTATAATATGGAAATTAAACATAATTGTTTGTTTCTTTCGCTTATCTTCTGTTATACAAAATCTGCCAATTAAATATACTCTTTAAGAATAAACAACAAGCATTCCCATGCAGGACTGGTCTCCTTTATTGGGTTAGTAAAATTTTGTCCCAAACACTTTCATCAAAAATAAAAGTAGTAAAAAACAAAAACATTGTCTTCTTATCAGTTTTAAAACTTTCTTAAATCTTCTCTTTCTTGAGCTTTTTGCTCAATGAAAGTTTAAATCAAAGTATTTCTTTCTTGCTTTTTTGTAATTCCAAAAGAAGGTTTAACTCATCACAAGGGGTTTTTATCTTTGCCACAGAGGAAATCTCTCTTCATCTGTAAATTAATTAATTGTCATGAAGTGATTAAGATAGAGCTTAATGTCTGTGCCAGCTCCATTCCAATTAGGAGCTCAGATGGAATCCCAGGTCTCTCAGCAGCTCCTCTCAAATAGGAGAACATGCAGGGTGGATTTCATTTAAATCATGATTTAAATCACTAGTAAAAAGGCTTGAGTTAAATCAACTTGATTTAAATCATAATTTTTAAAAAGCAACTGTCATCTCTGTCCTGCAGCAGCTCCTCCTCCTGTTGATTCACCGACAGTCCTGTTCACTTTAATGGGATGGCTGGTGATGCAGCAGTGACACAACAAGATGAGGATGTTGCAGGCAGCAGGTGAGTGGATGCCCACTAAGAGGCGCTGCCATGATGTATCTGAAATGTTAGGTGCTCTTTAATATTATATTTATAAATCATACAGTTGGAGTGTACATAGATTTGCAAAACAATGGGATAAAGGAATATTCCTGAACTTTGTTTTATGATTTATCTCATGGTTACTATGAAATTGTGTGAATGCATCAATGCAGTGCATGTTAGCTCAGCATGCAGAGCTTGGATTCATTGAATGAGTTTACCAAAAATGTAAATATTGCAGAATATAGCCTCATGCTACATAACTAAGCCCCATTTCATGCTGAATAAACTAAATTATCTTAAATAGAAAACTACCTTTAGATAGATTTTGATTTAAAAAAAGTTGATTTAAATTAAAAAAAAATCCGATTTTTAAAAAACTTTTTTTTTTAAAAAAAATCAATTTTTATGCACCCTCAGGGCATGGTGGCGCATGCAGTTAGGATGCTAGGCTGATTATTGGCAGGCTGGTGTTTGAGACCTGACTGCTGCTGCAGGACAGGGTGAGCTCCCTTTACGCGCTCCAGCTCCTGCTGATCAAGCAGTTCGAAAGCAGGAGACTGCAAGTAGATAGATGGGTATCACTTTGGTGGGCAACTTAACAGGACATGAAAGGAGCCCCCAACTGGGCATCACCCAGGCAACAGTGATGTCACCATTTAATCCTTTCATTCTGGAAACGCTTTGGTGCTCCCGACACAGATGTTCCCAAGTCAACTTCAAACTTGTGTGCATGTGGTTTATCTTGCAATCTTCCTTTGATTCAGGAGGATTGTGCAAGCCGAAATCTGACTTCTAGCGGACCTTTTTAGTTATGGTGTCTCTATTCCTTCGGAGAATGTCAGCTTACCATGATTCCCTAGTGGAAGCTTGTCTTCTGGTCAATGTAATACATATATGCAGTTGTGTCACATGAACATTCTAATAGGGTGAAAATTCAGTTGTTAATTCTTGGTTCATAGGATGAAGAAACTAGACGTTGCACAGGATCTGTTTGTTTATTTGGCTGTTTTCTCATTGTCTATTTAGTGTCTTTGGGGGAGGTGAGTTATCTTAAATTCAGAGCCATCTTTCTTTTGGGAAAATATAGCACATCACATTAGATAGAATACTTCCCTTACATTTTGTAGAAAACTGATCAGCAGTTATTCTATCATAAAATTTAGCATATCAAGAGATATCTGTTTTGAGTAATTATTTTGCATTTCCGGTAAAAACATTAGAAACAAAACCAAAAGAGTTCACAAAAACTTGTAAAATTTAGGTCATAGATCCTCACAGAAAAGTGATCCATATGCAGAATATTCTGCAGCAGAAACAAAATGAGTGCATAGTAACATCTAGCTATTAGGGACTGACGCAACTGCATTTTAAAAGATCATTTAATTATAAAATTCTTGTTATGTTAAATACTGCTAACAAAGACTCTCTATTCCTCTCTTTCCCTCCCCACTCACTCAAAGATTCAAGAGTGACGCTAATAATCCATGCTTATAAAATCCACTTCTATGGACACTTGCAAGTTTTAAGACTGTCAAAAATATATGTTCCTTTTACATACATACATATAGAAAGGAACACACACACACAGGGGAGAAGGAGGGAGAAAGAGAGTGGTTGGCTACTAAACATTTATGGGAACTAATTTGCTTTAATTAGAATGAAACAGATGACATGACTTGTTCTTAGAATAAAATTTGCATGGGAATTATAAATCCCAAGGTAAACACTTCCTGATGAGAAGTCTCAGTGATTACTACTTCAAAGGTTCTATCTCTGAATAAGTTATGAAGTCCAATTGAGCAATCTTTGTAACCTTTTTCAGATGACGGGCATCATCATATAATTTAATCATGGTAAAAAAAGGTAAAGGGAAAGGCTTCCCTCGCACATACGTGCTAGTCGTTCCCGACTGTAGGGGGTGGTGCTCATCTCCATTTCTGAGCCAAAGAACCAGTGCTGTCTGATAATTCCGTGGTCATGTGGCCAGCATGACTAAATGTCGAAGGCACATGGAATGCTGTTACCTTCCCACCAAGGTGGTTCCTATTTTTCCACTTGCATTTTTACATACTTTTGAACTGCTAGGTTGGCAGAAACTGGGGCAAATAACAGGAGCTCACTCTGTTACGCGGCACTAGGGATTCGAACTGCCAACCTTTCTGATTGACAAGCTCAGCATCTTAGTTATGGTCATGGGTATAATAAAGAAATATGTTTTTAAAAAATGTATACAATGGTTAAACAGAATATTTCATGTGAAAATACAGAGAGCCTTCAGTACCTCACAACATTTTGAATTTATTGGGGAGGGGGAGGTAAAAACAAAGCTTGAAAATTTTGCCAAACTTTTTTTATTGGGGACAATATGGCATCTGTACTCATCATGTGGCCATTTTGATTTTATACATGCAAATCATACATGTGTTTAATATAAATCTATGATTGTAGTACATAAGACTATTTTACTTTTTTGTGATATGTATATAAATTAAGGTTATTCAATGCTTACACTAGAGAAAAATTAAATGCAACAATGATGATATAGTGATTTTAAATAATCATTAAATTATTAATGTTCAAAAAGCTAATCCATGGCATACTAAAATGGAGTTGAAAGCTGTGCACTCTAATAACTGAACTTCTTTTATATAAGCCATAAACTTGACATTTTCACTTTAAGAGAGCTGTCAATTTTCCTATCAATAACATGATCTAATTCAGCAGTTCCCAACATTTGCAAACTGATGGCCCAGTCAGTGTGTGTGTGTGTGGGGGGGGAGTGGGTCATGTGAGCAATGGTCCAGCACACATGACCATGTGCATGCAGCTCAACTTGCATGAGTGGCAGGCTGGTGTGCGCGTGCACAGCTCAACCTATGCAAGTTGAGCCGCATGAGTTTGTGCCCACATGCTGAGCCACTGCATGTGCAAGTTAAGCTGTGGGTGTGTGTGTCAGCCCACCGCTTGTATGACCCACTTCCCCTCTCCCCCCCCCAACCAGGCCACCGCTGCAAATGTTGGGGACCGCTGAATTAAAAGCCAAGAGAAGTCACTCAAAACTTCAGGTGTTTCTTCAGCAATACATAGAGTATAAGAAATAAACATAAACTAGAGATCCTAACTCATGAAAGCAAATATGCTGTAATCAACATCATTGTAAGTTGGATGAAGACTCATGTTTGGCATACAGCACTGGAAAGCTACATTTTATTCAAAAAGAACAGACACTAAGTTTTGTCTCTTCTTGTTCACAATTTTATTTGTCACAAGGTGGAAGAAAGAACAAGAAGGTTTGCTACCCTGAATCTTATCCTCCCCCATAAAAAGGAATTGGTTGAAATATTTTAAGTGAACCAATAATGCTGTCTTTGAATCTGTGAAATCTAGAGGAACAGAATCTGAGAGGAAGCAGATCTGCATCCTATGTTTCAGAAGAATGGAGTCTGATGATCTAAGAAAAGATAGATAGAATTCAGTATCTTAAAATCGTGAAAGAGAAAAGTGTCCAGAAAGAATGGGGAATTCTGTGAAATGAGATACCAAAGGAGCAATCACTAACAATTCTCATAAGGAAAAATAAGAGAAATGTACCAACATTGATATATGTAAAGTTCTCCAAAAAGTTGAAAAGAAACACATATGGGAAATGGAAGCACAGAAGCATACTTAAATAAAAATACAATGTTACTTCCAGAAAGGAATTAGAAAGACTAACGCTCAGAATGAGCTGTGGTTCATGAAAGATGCCAAAAACAACACAAATAATTATTTGGTTCATTAGAAACAAAAATTAGCCAAAAAGGGAAGAATTCTATTGTAAGCAAAAAGTGGCAAATGGAACAGTGAAAAGGCTGAACTAATTAACTCATATTTTGTATGTTTTTTTTTTCAAAAGAGAAATAGAAATCTAACCTATTATGCTACTGGATAAAGGCAAGAACCATAGCTTACTATAGACAAGGAGAAAGTAGGAGAGAACTTAGCTAATTTAAATAACTTCAAGGCCAGATGGATTACAGATAATACAGAAGGAACCAGTAGAAGTGATCACAAAGCTACTGACTGAAAACTTCTAGAGGACTAGCAGGGTCATAGAAGACTGGTGGAGAGAAGTGTCCTCACCTAAACAAAGGGTAAAGAGGAAAACCCAGGAAACTATAGACCTGCTAGCTTGATACTTATATCAGGTAGGGTCCTTGAACATATTATCAAGAATATAATATTATGTCCAATTTTCAACATTGCTACAATCCTGTCTGTGAGCACTTGGATGGGCAAGCTACAGTTAACAGATAACAGATTAACAGAGTTGTAGGTCATCTAGTCCAACCCGCTGCCCAAGCAGGAGACCCTACACCATTTCTGACTGATGGCAGTCCAGTCTCTTCTTGATGAAGCTCCCACAACTTCTGAAGGCAAGCTGTTCCATTGGTTGATTGTTCTGCCAGAAAGTTTCTCCTTATTTCTAGGTTGAATCTCTCCTTGATCAGTCTCCATCCATTATTCCTTGCCTGGCTTTCAGGTGCTTTGGAAAACAAATTGACCCCCTCTTCTCTCTGACAGTGACTTCAAATATTGGAACACTGCTCATCATGGGTTTGTCCCCAAAATTCATGCCTGACTAAACTTATTTTCTCTTTTTAATAGTTACTAGCATATTAGATTAGGGAATTAGACAAAGATTAGGGCTGTAAATTAGATTACGGCTGCAGACAAAGGGTCTCTAAATTCTTCGGCTCATTGATCATGAACTTTCAGATTGTTCATCAACCTCTATATATTATATGAAATTTTAAAATAAATACCTATAGCCGTGATGGCGAACCTATGGCACACGTGCCACCTGTGGCACGCGAAGCCATATCAGTGGGTATGTGAGCTTTGCCCTAGCTGAGCTCCAACGTGGATGTGCATGCTGGCCAGCTGGTTTTCGGGCCTTTTGGGCCCACCGGAAGTCAGGAAACAGGCCATTTCCGGTCTCCGGGGGGGGGGTTGGGGAAGGCCGTTTTTGCCCTCCCCAGGCTCCTAGAAAGCCTCTGGAGCCTGGGGAGGGTGAGAAACGGGCCCACTGTGCCATCACGTGCCAAAAGCAGGGGGAGCACAGGGGGGGTCGCATCTGCGGGGGGGGCGAAGTGCATTGAATTATGGGTGTGGGCATGCAAGCACACCACCCTCCCGTGCGACCTCCTCTTTTGGCACGCGACGGCAAAAAGGTTAGCCATCACTGACCTATAGTGCTACAAATACTATAAAGCTGATTGTGTGACCAACCCTAATAAGAATCTTTCATTGGTGCAGAAAGAAAACCACCCAAACAGCAAAGGGACAAATAATCAGCTCCTAACTGACAAGATGATTTTGAAAACTGAAAGAGAAGGAAGACCAATTTGAATGTGGCTTGGTTTGATTACAAGTCATTTGACACCGTGCCACATGACTGGATAATGAAGTGCCTAGAAATAACAGGAGTCAGTAGAAACATCAGAAGCTTTGGGCACAGATCAATGGCACAGTGGAAAACATAGTTGCTGGTCCATGTTGATAGACTGTTAGAAGTTAACATCAAGAGAAGAATCTTTCAAGGACATTCACTATCACCATTACTGTTTGTCATTGCGTTCATTCCTCTGTCAACGTTACTGAATAAGTCAGGCCAGGGCTATAAAACAACAAAAATATCTGCCAAGCGATCTCACTTTCTCTACATGGACAATCTAAAGTTTATGG
Source organism: Pituophis catenifer annectens (assembly GCF_029215685.1). NCBI lineage: Eukaryota > Metazoa > Chordata > Lepidosauria > Squamata > Colubridae > Pituophis > Pituophis catenifer. The sequence goes on from NW_027256882.1 coordinate 111,513,996, forward strand.
AAAAACATCATGCAATGGAATTGCTGCTCAACACTGTCCCAATATACAGCCAAGATATTGCAGTGGAATTTGGACTGGACAAATGTGCCAGTTTATATTCTGGACAATACCTCTAATATTAATAACCAACATCTGCCTTTCCCAGGTCCTTGGGAATGGACTCAATAGATGGGGAAAAAAACGTCAAATCCAGTTTAAACAATCTGGTTGACTGTGTGACAAGCCATAATGGCCCCTTGAAGTGTCCCATTAACCTTTGAGGATCAATACTTGATACTTTGGGGTACGCCACTGCAGATGCATTGTACCTGAATTTCAGAATACCCTTCAACAAGTCTCTGATATATTCTTCATTCATTCATTCATTCATTCATTCATTCATTCATTCATTCATTCACTCACTCACTCATTCATTCATTCAGTTAGTTAGTGCATGGCATACAGGGCCAGAGATTTTGTTCATGGCTCCACTTCAACTTAGAGAAAGTTATCAAACAGAATGTGACCAAGTACTATGCTGTTAAACATTTATCAATGATTTGGATGATGGAGGTGAGATAACACTTATGAAGTTTATAGCTGATATAAAGTCCGGGGGTTGGGGTGGTAATATTTTAGAGAAAAGAAAACATTTTAGAAATATCTAGATGGGTTTGAGCATCTGAAATGAATGAGGTCAAATTTTATAGTAAATTCTACATTAGAGTAGGAAAAATTAAAGGTACAAGTATAGGATGGGGGAGACCTCGTTTGGTAGTAGAACATTTGAAACAGATCTTGTTGACTACAGGTTAAACATGAATCATCAATGTGATGCAGCTGCTTAAAAGGCAAAACTATTTTGGGATATGTTACTAGGAGCCTACAGTTCAGACTATGGGAAGAAAGTACAGTATTCCATTTCACACTGTTGTGGTCAAATCTCACCTGCAATAAAATATTCAGTTCTTGGTCACCAATTTCAAAAGAACAGTGACAAAATGATGCAGATTCAGAGATGAGTAAGAGACCCCGAAACAAAGCTTGTGTGGAAAGTTCAGTCTCCATACATTCAGCCTACATAAAAGGTGACTAAGGTAAGATATAATTACAGTCTTTAAATATCAGGAGATTTGTCACATTGAAGAAGTAAGATTTATTGTCAGCCCTGGAAGCCATCTTCTTCTTTGGATCTTCAGGGCTGCCACATTTAGTGCTGTGGGAAACTGGGAGGGGTGGATTGTATGGCGTTGGGGGAGATATCTAGCCATAACAACATTCTTTTCTCTGAGAGTCAAGGACATTCTGCCCTGCACCTGGAGTGGCGTGACTGGGAGGCATCTCCAGTTGGGATGATGCTTTGATTGGACCATGTGATGGACATGTGGATTCAGGAGAAGGGACTTGGACTTTCTTTTGGGTGGGGAAAACCTGGAAGCTTTCAGTTTTGGGCTTTCCCAGATGTGCCAATATGACATCTCTAATAAAATGGAACTTTGAGGAACTTCTAGCCTCGGGGTCTTCTTTCATTGGGGGTATCACTTGGAACCCTGACACTTATCATATACTGCTTTAAAGCAGTGTTTCTCAATCTTGGCAGCTTTATGATGTGTGAACTTCAATTCTCAGAATCCAGCATGCTGGCTGGGGAATTCTGGGAGATAAAAGTCCAGACATCATAAAGTTACCAAAATTGAGAAACACTACCATTAAGGGAAAGACCAGGACCCAAAATTAAAACTACAAGGAAGTAGATTCAAGTTTTACATCAGGAAGAACGTCCTGATTGACCTGTCAGTTAGCAGAACTGGCTGCCGCAGAAAAGTCGTAAGTTCTCCTTTACCGAAAGTCTTCAGTATGGATGGTTATTGTCAAAATATGATCTAAAATAGTATTTCTGAATCTTGGCAATGTTAAGATGTGTGGACTTCAACTCCCAGAAGTCCCTAGTCATGAGGCTGAGCCAAGGTTGAAAAATATTGCTCAAGTGGATCCTGCACTGAACATGGGATTGGTAAAAAGACTTCTAAAGTTCTTTCTAACTCTATGATTTTATGATAATTGAAAGCTACAATTATGTATCAAGTTTTCATTCTTTTCCTTTGCTAAATTTGATTAGTGGGTTTTGTGGTTTTTTTGGCCTTTATGTATTTTCAAAATTTAAAGTATCTCTCATTCATGACCTAAATCTTTTGACAGAAGTGTTCCTAGGTGCCATTACTTCTAAATTATGTACCAAAATATTGTGGAGCAGCTGTCTAACTATTAGTAGATGGAATGGTATTGTTCATTCTTGTATTGTGTTCCAATGGGAATAAACCTATTTCTGTTGAATTAATTCATTTAGATTTTTTAAATGGCTACTTCTCCAAGATACTTGAATTTGACCATTTTCTCCTCTCTCTCTCTCTCTCTCTCTCACACACACACACACACACACACACACACACACCTGTCTTTCCAAGTTTTTTTTATTTGAATAAAAGCTGAAAAATTAGTTAAGTTGCAACCAACCGAGGCAACATTTATTATTTCTCAGGAAATATTTCCAAACTATTAATCCACACAATTTCAATGTGTATATTACTGCTTGTTGAACATATAATATTACTTCACTGCATAGAAACAATGCTTGAAGTGTTAAATGTTTACCTATGAGGTTTGCTATTATTCTCTACTGCTGGAACCGGTGATACTTTTAGATTAATTCTAAAGAACTGTAGTGATTTCACAGCAAGGCTCAGGCTATAATTTTAATACTGTAACATCCTCTTAGGGAAATGTGTTATTGTACACAGTGGAATTTACATCTGAGTAAGCATACATATTATTATCCTTGTAGTTCAACTCTAATACCATTTACTTAGATGGACGTCTTGCCTTCCTACCACACAGTTTACGAATCTATTACAATAATACATATGCTCACCTCTTAGTAGCTCTTACTAATCAATAAAACTAGAATATAGATATGAAGTCCTATAGGTAGAATACTTTCTTTGTGATCATAAGAAGAATACATACTTAACAAAAACTATTTATTGCTTCTTTTAAAAATTCAATTCATAAACAGAACACCATTTGTTAAATTAAATCTCTGAAAGATCTTTTTTAAAAATTATATATGTTTAATGAATGAATACTTTCAGTATGGGACCCTCCACTAGAGTTTCAAAGCTTGTCTATTTTCTGTTTGGAATAAGAGAATAGTTGCTGGAAGTTTACTTCGGATGGAATGTGGAGATCATAGAGCAATAATTACTTTATCATCACTTAAGGTTTGTTCACTTTCTATAAGTCCATATATACTGAAAGAATACAGACTAGGACCTCCAGAGTAGAATACGCATTTATCAGGCAAACGAGAATTATACTAGCAGTTAAAGTAACACTAGGATGTAATGTTAAACTACGCAAACTTTCCTTCATAATAAATAATGCACAACTTTGGTAGAAGATATTCCTACTACTAAACCCAGAGTTTATGTTCATTAAAATCCAGTTTTAGTTTTTCTAACAGCTAAAAATCCACAGATTCTTTCAACCATGAAACTGTATTTTGGGATTTTTGTCTTTTTCTTAGACAATTGGAAAACACAAAAAATATTGTGAAAAAGCATTTCACAATCATGCCCATCACATTGTATACTGTGCTGCATTTTCCAACCTTTCTCTTCCAATTATGGTAATAATTATCCAAATCCAAATGAGTTCTGTGGGCCACCCATTCTGAATTAAAAACAGATGCCTATCCTGGACAAACAGATTTTAGGTGACCTTGGAAATAATAACACGATTACTTGGAAATAACTAGTTTTCCATTGTGGGAAATTTCAGTCTTAAGACAAAAACTGAAGTACAGAAGAGTTATGAAATAGTTTCCTTGATAACATTTAGATATGTACATACATACATCATTGAAAATACATGCTGGAATCTTTTGGGGACTTTACTGCTTAGAAGCCATGTTAACATTCTGCAACTGCCAAGAGTTTATTTAATTCTAATCTTACCCTAGAAATCATGCAAATGGTATTACAGAAATGCAATATATTAAACCACACATGTATAACTTGTTATTTATATAGCATCTTTTCTTACAACAATACTAAACACATGGCTACTTTTTTCTTCATTAAAAACAACAATATCTCTAAATGTGAACTTGTAGGAAGGAATGAGATGCACAGTCAATTTGGCAGAATAAGTCTCCAAAGTGCAATCATAATTTCAATGTTATGTTTCTTGATTTTTATGAAAAAATATATACTAACAGCACAATATTAAGAACTGGAGTTACATAAAGAAGAGAGAAGAAAGTAAAATTCTGGTTAATGCTAATAAAATTTTTCTAACACATCCAGAATTTCTACCACTATTAGCAATATAACATGTTTGCTACTCCTATTCTGACATCTAGCTTTGGAATCCTACTCATAAAATTTCCTCTGATTAGTTATAGTCCAAGGACTATACTTGGTTTAGGAGTATTTTTAAGATGAGAGAAACAGAGTATTAGACATTTAACTCATATAGTTGTTATTTTAACATCCTATCCATCTTGTCTAGTTATATGCTTCTATTTCTTGCTGCTAACCACTGATCATCTCAGGATACTTTAATAGTAAAAAAAGAATGAAACTGAATTGTTGGGAGTACTTTGAATCACGAACAGGCAAGGCACATGTCAGAAAGTCAGCAAGGGATCAAGTAATCAAAGGATTACTCTATAATAACTCATATATGAAGTAGTTGGCTATCTTCTTCATTCACTTATCTATATTTATAGCATTAACTGTCTACTATGACAAATAACTACACATTACTCTAAAATGGCAGTAGTCTTATTTACCTTCAGACACGTTAACTGACACTGTAACTGGAAAAAATCAATGGTATCCAAACTGAGCCAAATAACTGTTTCAAATATTAGGAACCTACTTTCAATCTTTCACTGCTTGGAAGTAGCAAACTTGAGAAATTATAATACATGCTGAAAAGGCCACCAACACTATAATTAGATACACTAGCTGTAATGATAATAACTTTGTCCCTGCAGCAGTTAAATTATTTAGAGCCAAGGTACTAAGCCTTCTGCTGTATGGCACACAACCCTTTGCCTACAAAGATGTAAATCAAAATTTTAAAGAACTATGCTTCGCTTGTCTCAATCTGCGCCAAACTATCTTATACGGCTGGAAATGGATTGTGGTTGTGAGGAGGCCCATATGAGAACTGGACATTTGAAATACAGGTTAGAACAACTTTTTCTGGGGTCAGACCCTAGCCCATGCAATCCTTGCTGATAAATTAAACTCTAGGAAAAATAGTACAATCCTTTATCCTACTAGCCTTTCACATCAAGTGATTGGCCAGAGAAAGATATCTTAAAGGTCAGAGTCATGATTTGGACTTAAAGAACATATTCAAAGTTTCAAACAATTGTTACAAGGGTTTCTGTAACAGATCTTTCACTATTTGGAATTTTCTAACATCCCTTCTGTCTCGTACAGAAGGGCATTCGTACTAGCAAGATTTATCAAGGATGTTGGCGGGAAAGTTCAGTAACATCACATCATTATTAAGACAACAGGATAGTTTTGTACATCACATATTGCTATGTTGCTCTCTGTGCAATACATGATAGTTAGAGTTATAACTCTTATCCTTATGTGAAAGTTGGCATGAAATGGAGCTTCTGCTAGCAGACTGGTCTATCTAAATTTCTTTGAAAGTTATTAAATTGTGTTCAATTGCGACTGCTGTGAGAAGATACTGGTTTTAATTTATCTTCAGGTTTGGATCTGAGCTACATAAATTGGTCTACAAAAAGTCAATATTTAGTGTCTACTACTACTACCACTCTAATATGTTAATTCTTCATTGCAATTATTATTTTTAATGTATAATATAGTTTTTTGTCTCTGTAAACTAATAAATAGCTTTCTTTTTTTCATTCTGCAGTTAAGAGAAGGCCTTAATGATATTAATAATTGCCAAAGGAAATAATAGTTTTAACATAGGTTTTAAAAAGCGTTTATCAACAAACAGAACAACTGAGCAAGCACAAAACCACTGAATCTGTTCAGAATAAAAAAGTAATATAAGGCAAGCTGGCCTTTATCACTATAATAGCAGATTGGAGAAAACCACATGAAATTCATTCAACAGTGCTCTGGTTGTGTGAACACACTTCAGCTCTCAGTCACACAAATAACATGACAGGAATTTCTTTTGGCCAAGCTATCAATTTATACCTGTTGATTTATGTCTGGCTTAAATTTAATATGCAAAAAGAACAATTATATGGTAGGTTTCAGCTGACACTCGTTTTGTAACATAGGAAAACCACATAATGGCATCATCAGTCTTTAGATCCCACTGCAATTGAAGAACGGTTTACAACACAGAGATGCACCAACTCTCATGTCTTTGGTCAACTAAACTGCCAAACAACTCCACATAAGAAATCCAGCTGAATTCAGATCTATCATGGAAAAAACTGCATAAAGGACAAAATGACAACCCAATGAGAAAGACATACCTTGATATCTGTATGTCAAATTCTTGCCCACATTCTTAACATATATACATTATGATACATAGCTAACTATAATACTTTCAAATTTTATTATATTTAGTAGATTTAACTGCAGTCTCAAGATAAAAATTGAGATTGAGGATCCCCACTAAGTGGTGAATTAATGAACACTAATAATTTTTTATAATTCAGAGCCCTACAAAAACAAAAGCTATATTTTGGAAATGTCTAAGATAAAACTCTAAAGTGCAAGATATGCTTGTAATAATTTGCAAGAACCTGTACATTGATCTAGCACTGCAACTGAAATTAGAGACAGAAGTGACCTAGTAGGATAGTAATCGTAGTCTCAACCTCAATAGATCTGTTTTTGAACTAGTGTTGTAATGGTAATGCATTTCTAACTTCAACACAGTGCTACTTCTCTTGAAATGGTTAGAGATTAGGCATTCATCACAAACACATATTACTGAAAAGCAGAGAATTTAGACAAAATTTTGAGACTGTGACATTTTTGCTGGTACATTACACTACATTAGTGTTATTTCATTTTTTTAAAAATAGAAAAACTACTGTACTCCACTGTGATACGCAAGTATCTACCTAAATACTTTACGGTATTTAAATAAAAATAGGGGGGAACCCTCTAAAATATATTACCGGGCAACCAATATTCAATGAAATGGGATTTATGTCTGAGAATCACATTATCAACTAAATATAAGATCTCTCTTCAGTGATTATGTTTTACCTTAAACCCTGCATATAATTCGCACAGATTGGGCAATCCATAAAATGCAAGTACTATAGTAGATGATATTTATTTCAAAATACAAAATGATGCCCAACAGAAGTGGAATATAGACATAAGATCCTGAAGGTAAAATCCAGGCCAAAAAGGATCCATAATCTCACTGTAATCAACTATTTATATGCTTTCATTGTGCAAAATATCATAGTCTTTAATATAATGATGCCCTCTATTAAAAAAAAATCCTTAACCATTCATTGGGCTATAAGATGAAGATAAAAGCAAAAATAAAATTTACATCTAAGACTATTTCTTCTATGACCTTCCATTGCCTCATAATACCTAACCAGCATGGCAGTTTCTTAACAATGGATGACATTACTCAGACATGGTGAATTATCTAGGCCCATCTGAATGGCAACTTTCACTTTATTAGATTTGAGACTAATTAAGCCTGTGCTATTTCACTGTCCTGGTTATGATAACTTAAGCAGATCCTTAGATTTCTGTAATAGATGTTCTATAGCTATATGCCATACCACTAAGGAGAACAGCAGCCACTGTTTTATTGGAAACCACAGGGGGCATAACCCTTAAGTGGGTGGTAAATGCTCTCCAGGTGGCAGAAGAGGAGACAGTCTTAAAAGGTGGAGAGGAGAGGGGAAAAACCTGTCCTCCTCGCCTGATTATCATACAATTGTATGCAGAGTTACAAACAGGCAAAACATTAACTGCAGCACCCAGCAACTTTTGAGTGCAGTCTACTTTAAGGGAAAGAAATATTCTAACTTAAAAGACTTCCATTCTCTGGCACAATTAGATGTTTTGTATGCTTCAGGGTATTCTGGGGTTTTCAGAGGGCAGGGGAGTTTTAAGAAAAAACACCTTTACAACAGACTCCTTTCCCATAATGTCACTATGTTAAAGGAGAAGCCATTGAACTATAGTTGGAACACTGGTGACTCTTTTCTTAAGGGAATGCTCATCCCCAATTTCTACCTGTCATCAGGTCAGGAGGCTGGCAATCCGAAGTTATCAATAATATGCATTGTATTTAATAATAATAATAATAATAATAATAATAATAATAATAATAAAAGAAGAAGAAGAAGAAGAAGTTCCTACAGTTAACGTTCTTTGGAAGAGAAAGGATTCCGGTTTTATTAGTGTCCTTTCCCCCCTCCCCCTTTAAAGAAAGAGGGTGAGATTAAGGGAGAGAGGCAGAGGACACCTTGGGCAGACGAAGAGCAATTCTCTCCCCATCCCTGGAGTGGGTGAGACGGAAGGCGGGGGGGGGGATACTTTTCCACTCAGTCCCATCTTTCCTTTCAGGTCAGGGGCCTTGCCCTTAGCCCTGCCCGGGTCCCTGGAGGTCCCTCTCCCTCTTGGGAGAGCGCCCGCTAAGCCTTTTAGTTGAGGAAAGTTGGAAGGAGGAAGAGGAGGAGGAGGAGGAGGAGAAGGAGGAGGACCACTTCCAGGAAGCGGGGCGCTCTCTTCGGGCGGAGGAAGGCAGGACAGACGGGCAAGTCTCCCAAGAGCGGGAGATCGCCGGATGAAAAAAAAAAAAAAAAAAAAAAGGAGAAGAGGAGGAGGAGGAGGAGGCGAGAGCCCCTCCCGGCTTCCCTCCTCATTGTGAGAAGCAGCTGCCTCTGCTCGCTTCTCTTCCCCGCCTCGGCCAAGAACAGCCCAGCCCCTCCGCCGCTCTCACCTCCGGTGCCGTCCGAGTTCTCATTGAGGCTGCCCGAAGAGTCGTGGTGAGAGCCCACACACCCGCCCATGGGGCCCGGCCGTCCCGGCCCGGAGACCCCCCCGCCCCTCCTCCTCCGCCTGCTCGCCGCCCGAGCTTCTCCGTCGTTGTCGTCGTTGCCACCGGTCGGGCAGGCGCGCTGGCTGCGGAGCCGACGCCCCCTCCTCGTTGCGCTCGGCCCGGCCCCGCCTCAGCGCCCGCCTCCCCTCCCCTCCCCTCCCCATCGCCCCCCCCCTCCAGCGCAAGGCCGGGAGCGCGGGTTGCGAGCGCGGCGACGGCAGCAGCCTCTCCGCCCGAGCCAATCAGGCCTTCCTCCGCGCCGCTCCGGCAGCCGCTTTTTCCAGGCAGCGCGAGGGCCTTTCCCGGCTCCCCGGCAGCCCCTACGCAGGCTCCTTCTGGCGGGAGGGCCTCCCTTTCTGGTTTGCTTCCCGAGAGAGACAGAGACCTGGCGGCGGGGGCTGCGCGCAAGAGCTCAAGGCTGCCCCTCTCAACCGACGCGGGGCGCCTTCTGAGGGTCTACTGCCCTCGCCCTTTCGGGTTCCTCACAGCGGGAGCTCCAAGTGTCTTTCCAAGCCCGGGCCCCTTTTCTCCGCTTCTCCCCTTGAAAACGAAAGATTACCCCTCCCAGAGCAGCGGGGCGAATTGCCGAGCCTGTATCTATTTCCCCACCCTCACAGACACACATAGCTACCTCCTATGGTGGCTCCCGTTGTCGTCGCCACCCCGCATCAGGAAAAAAAGATCCCACAGCATCCTTTCCTCTCCTCTCCTCGTCCGTACTGCCCGGAGTTCATTGCAGCAGATATCAAATGTGCAAGATTTCCCATCTCTTCCGACCCCTCCTTTTAGGCATTTTTTTTTCTTCGTAAAAAAAGAATTATTTATAGAGAGCACCAAGGTTTCCACGTTTCAATCCTGAGCTTCATATGTTATTTTCTATCACAGTCACTTGCCCTGCTGCGATTGCCCAAGTAATTTTTTTTTTACTGGAGGGGATGCAGATACCTATTTAAAAACAGAATAAGATTTACATACATACATACATACATACATACATACATACATACATACATACATAAGGTATCTGAATTCAGCAGGGATATTTATAACTTTAAATCCCTGACTTTAGATGGACAGATGCATGTCAGCCCAAAGAACAAAAAAAATAACAAAAATGGAAAGGTAGGCTATAAATAAGTATTCACAATTTTTTCATCTTTTACTCCACTTGGGGCATGTTTGCATGGCATCTTTTCTACCCTGCAGTTATTCCAAACCATTTTGAAGCCAGCTGGAATGCTCTTCAAAATACTCTGAATATCTCTCTCTATCATGTCTCTGAATAATGAAAAACTAGAAGGCAGTGTGAGTCAGTCTCTGCTTTGGAGGAGAAGAGAGTGCAAAAATTGGCATTCTGGATGCCAAGAAGAAAATACAACCAGAGGAGACTGTAAAAATTGGCATTCAGTGAATGCTGTGCCATCTGAGCTGGTATACATCCTCAGATAACAAGAATGTCCCGAGTTTCATTTCCTAAAAGTAAAAAATTCTAGTTCTCTGACTTCCCTAAATTACGTGTCCAGGCCAAATAGCATAACTGTGTTTGCACAGATCTCTTTGCCTCATTTCCACATATGGCTGTGATTTTTCTCACCCTTTCTACAGCTTCTCTACTACACCTATTGGAGCCCTGCAGGTAGAACCTGCTTTGTTAAAGATGAAGGACAAAGTGTTTCTAAGACACCTACCTACCCTACCTCCTGCCTTTACTCTTAGTATAGCCCTGTATGCATTGAGATGCAATGTAATAGATAAAAGGAATAACTGTGAGTAAGAAAATGAAAGTCTGCAACAGGCAAGTCTGGAGCAAGACTGTTAACTGCAAGATTCTGTCACTATAACCTTATAATAAAAGTAGAATTAGTTTGTGTGTCTTTGGCTTCCAAGTTTGATGTATCTTGGAAGGATGATATGCCTCAGGAACACCTTGATACTGTTTTGTTGAATTAAAAAAAAGCTCATGATATACTATATATACAATATATATACCATTTCAAAGTGCTTTACAGCACTCTAAGCAGTTTACATAGTCAGCATATTGCCCCCAACAATCTGGGTCCTCATTTTTACTGACCTCAGAAGGATGGAAGGCTGAATCAACCTATCTCGATCGAACTCCTGGCAGTGGGCAGAGTCAGCCTGCAATACTGCACTCTAACCACTGTGCCACCATTGCTCTCTAGTGGTTCTGCACCCCACTGTTTGTTTCTGAACCTTTAATGTGGTTGCAGGTGGCCAGAGAGGGATAAGAAGACTCAAGGAATGGGAAGCAAAGCTTCTTTGGGGTGGGAAGGAGAAAAGGATTAAGTTTCTGTGCTTTAGCAATTGGTTGACAGGGCAAGGCAAGACATTCTTTCAATCAGCAAATCATCCTCAAGTTCCACCAGCCTTTGCAGAAAAAAATTCTGCTTGTTCCAGTTTCAGATGAGTGGCACATAGCCAGAAAAAAGCTAATTAAACTCTTCAAACTAGCCAACACCATATGATTAGGCAACTCCAGAGCCGACTTTGCACTGGCACAAACTCATTATGCAGCAATGCCTCCATGCAAAATCAGACACTGTCTCCCCCACCCCTTTTTGTTGCATGATTTTACTTAATGTCCCTAGCCATGAGTGAACAGCCAAGTGCACCAGCATAAAAATATATTGTTTCCTTCTTTAAGGTGGATTCTCCTATTATAGGTTCAAGATGTCTAAAATTTGTAATGGTTTTTGTACCTATGATCTTGGAGACAAAGTCAGGGGATGTATTATGAGTGTAAACAGAAGTCTTCCTTCCTTCCTCCCTCCCTCCCTCCCTCCCTCCGCTTAATTCTAAACCTATTCTGGAAGTGTGGGCAAGCCACCTTTCTCATTAGCTAGCCTACAGTGTAGCCATTCAACTATGTGTCTTCTTTGTTAACACCATGTTTCCTGAGTTTCTTTCAGACCTGTTATCCCACCCATCATATTTTTGAAACCATATTCTCCCCAGCAAAGCAGAAAAAAAGTAGACTCTCTTCCCTGCTATTTTATCTGAAGACGAAGAGGGGACATATTAGCATAATTTTGCATTAACAGTGCTTTGAAATGGCATCTGAGAAAGTCATTATAGTATCATTAGCTGTAGCAGCCCCATTTTGATTCAGTGCAGTATCTGGAAAATAATAAAAAATGTCACATTAGGAGTTTGTTACTTCTTTGCAAGTTTCTTTGTTATTTCTCCTCCCATCCCCAAAGGAGACCAGCATCAAGTCAGTTTCAGCTACTAATTTATAGTACTTTGGTCATTTTTTTAAAAAAAAATGATTTATATGCCGCCCTTCTCCGGAGACTCAGAGCAGCTTACAATGCATTAAGCAATAGCCTTCATACTTTTGTATATTTATACAAAGTCAGCTTATTGCCCCCACAAACTGGGTCCTCATTTTACCTATCTTAGAAAGGATGGAAGGCTGAGTCAACCTTGAGCCTGGTGAGATTCGAACTTACAGTAATTGCAGACAGCTGGTGTTAATCACAATGCTTTTAGTCTGCTGAGCCACCAGACCCTTACTCATTGTACATTTGTGGGGCAGGCTGCCTCTATTTCAGCCTAGGTATCTTCTCTCCTTTTAAAATTCCATTGCAGATAGTTCTTAACAACCATGCAACTGTTCCAAGTTATGATAATACTGAAAAATGTGACTTGTGACTGCTCCTTGAAGTTATGACCATTACAGTGTCCCTGCATGTAATTTTGATTTGAGCATTTGGCAACCATTACACATTTATGATGGTTGCCATGTCCCACTGTCATGTAATTATCACTTGTAACTCCAGATGATTTCCAACAATCAAAGTCAATAGAGAAGCTGGTCGGAAGTTGCAAGTCAACAGTCACATGATTTCTTGCTTAATGACTGTGGGTGATTCACTTAACAACCAGGACTGCTGGAACTGTCATTGCTAAGTGGGGTGGTAACATGATGTTTCATTTAACTACTGCTTCATCTTGCAACATAGTTGTAATAATAATAATAATAATAATAATAATAATAATAATAATAATAATAATAGGGGTCATTAAGCAAGGACTACCTATATTTTAGTTAGGAGATGCCAAATAAGAAATATTAGAAGATGCTGACGAATCAGAGTAGAGAATCCCAGGGAGAAAGGTCAGATTTCACACTGCCCTCAATGTTTGTCCCCTCAATGTTTTCCACATTGACTAATTACATTCATTCATTCATTTATTCAAAGCATTTAAATAGCCTGCTGTTACTTGAAATAGAGCAAGGAAGGAATCATATGGATCAACCATGGATGCAGCAAAATTTTAGGTGTTATTGTTTTGTGTTGTCTCAAGTTGGCTAGATAGGACTTCAACTCAACTGATGAATGGGGAAAATCCATAAAATCATTGCTTTGGAAGGGGACATTTAAGCCATTGAATCCATTGTATGGGGTTTAGTCTGCATTATTATACAGTTTGAACACAACCAGTGAAAGGAAATTTATCACCTCCCTTGGGGTCAAACGTTTGCAATCAGAATCTACCTTGCTTTAACTTTAAATGCACCATTCTGTATCGTACCCTCTGAAATGATAAGAGAACAGGTCTTGACCTACTGTCTGTGACATTCTTTCAGATGCTAGAAAAGTGCTTATTCTATTCCTTCCCTTATCTTTTCTGAAGATTCAATTCCCAAATCCTTCCATTTTTCTTCATAGATCTTAGTTTTTAGATCCCTGAACCCATATCTGTTTCCGGCATCTTTTCAAATTGCACTGAATCAGTCTGAAAACATGATGCCCAGAGCTGGACACAGTATTCAAAGTGGGGTCAGAAGAAGAAGATTATGATGATGATAACAACAACAATAACAATAATAACATTACATTTATAAAGGCAGAATGTAGTGTAATTTGGAAATGAAGTTGCAGGTAAAATTGTGTTTGTCATGAAAGCTGCCTCATTATATGTGATCATTGCTTAAACACTCAAATTGCTTTTAATATGTCTATTTATTTATTTATTTATTTGTTGTCTACACCAAGACAGTTTACTCCCCTTGTTCCTGCATGTTTTGTTTCTGTCTTCTGGGTGAAGGACTTTGCATTTTTGTTTGTACTGCCTCATTAATTACTGTAGAATTGAGTTCAGAGACCAAAGACTTAAAAAAATAAGGAATGGTATTTGAAATTACATGTGTACATAATGTCCATACATATAAAGCAAGTATATTGGATTCAGTTTTGTCCAACTATGGGAGTAATATACATAATGAATTTTTATTAAGCTCGTATGTTAGCATGTTATGTTATATGTTAAGATTTCTGACAAAACTAATGGCATAAACTAAACCACTGTGTGGAAACGGGGCAGCAAGCTATTTAGATTGTCTTTGCATCTGGCTTCTGATATTTTGTTAAATGGAAGATGTTTCATAAGCAGAAGGTAACAGTTACAAGATAAAAAAAGCAGTTAACACTTTAGAAACCACATAATGAATTGAATTGGCTGCAAGTGATGAAAATTAAAATACATAAGATTTCTCAGGTTTCTGAGTTAGAATCAAGATGTGATCTAGATATCCAATATACAGGGTCTTATAGGAATACTTCTCCTGGTCCACTATGGTATGCATGGATATTATTGATTATTATTATCATTATTGATAAAATATATGAAAAGGGCATTATTACTCATGTGCAGTAAGTTTATACTGCTATGTGTTTCCTTGGGAATTGCTTACCACCATGGGAATTGAAGCATCAATGATAACTATGTAAATTTTAATGGAGAGTCAGTTTGGTGTATTGAATAAGGCATCAGGCTAGGAGCCAGGAGACTTGAGTTCTAGTCCTCCTTCCTTAGGCACAAAGTCAGCTGGGTGATCTTGAGTGAATAAATGAATGGAAGGGAAAAAAAATACTGGGATCATGAAAATCTCCAGAGCAATGTAATGAGCTGTTTTCTACTGATGGAGTATGGAAAGCCAATGAGAAAAAGTGGGAGGAACGGTGTACAGTATAAATGTAGCTTTGGTGGGTGGGTGAATGTCAACTGTATTGATTTTCAACGAACATCTACTGTACCTCTGCATTCTCATCTTCATCCGACTCCTGGACTGAAACCAAGACATTATACTATAGCAGCAAGAAGAACACAAGTTAATCCTGAGATAAAATGCAATTCATTATCTGCTGCATTCATATATTCAAAAGCTAACTGAAGAGCAGTAAATCAAAAAAGTATCAGCAATATTTGATGGTCATGTTGAGTCTTCCTCTTACCCATAATCTAAGGTGAAGATATGATTTCTAGCTGAAAAATCCTATGATAAATAATTTTTAGGCTGAAATATCTAAGTCTTAATTTGATTTAGTCCGACTAGTGAGGAGTTAACATCACAGAATAACAGTCAAAATTGTTGTTCTGATAAAGATATTATCCAACTACAGAATTAGTTTTTTCCATTGATTCCATTGTGGATCAGCATGGCTAATCTTATTCTAATTTGCTTTTAATGTTCCTGAAGTACCAGCAGTTTTCCTTCTTCCTCCTCTTCTCTACATCCTGAAAAATTCTGCATGCTTGCCTGTGCAGCCATGTAATAAGCATTAAGGTTACAACAGTTATTGTAACCCATTATGTTTCATGACTTCAATCATCCTAGCTGCTTGAATAGCTGCTTCCATGACATTTTGAAAAGCAATCTCAGCAGACCTATAGTATGTTCACCAAATATTGAAACACTGAAAAAAAATCGTCCCACTAAAGCCAAATTTTTCCAATATCTGTCTGTCTGTCTGTCTATCATCTATTGTTTCCTGATTGCTTATTTGTACCCTATGACTATCATTAAGTGTGATAGTCCTTAATGAATGTATCTTTTCTTTTATGTACACTGAGAGCATATGCACCAAAACAAATTCCTTGTGTGTCTAACCACACTTGGCCAATAAAAAATTCTATTCTATTCTATTCTATTCTATTCTATTCTATTCTATTCTATTCTATTCTATTCTATTCTATTCTATTCTATTCTATTCTAATCTACCTACCTATCTACTTATCTATCTATCATCTATCTATCTATCTATCTATCTATCTATCTATCTATCTATCTATCTATCTCTTCCATTCATTTTACAAATAGCTCAAGGCAGCGAACATATCCAACATAGCCTCCTCCTATTTTTCCGACAATAGCCCAGTGAGGTGAGTGGGGCTGAGAGTGAGTGACTGGCTCCAAAACACCCAAATGGCTTTCATGCCTAAGGTGGGATTAGAATTCATGGTTTCCCATTTCTTACCTTAACCATTAGACCAAACTATCATCGTCTCTTCCTATATATCACTCCTGAAAGTCCTTGGTTTTCTGAAGAGCTTCAGGAGATCAGACAGCCGCAGAGATGCCTCAAGCACTGTTGGAGGAAGATGAAGGAAGTCAACTGGACACCTGTAAAAGCCCCATCCTTCTTTTTCTTCTACATCCTGGGTCCACATGGTACCCAAAAACATGCAGGATGAGGAAAGTTTCAAGGGGAGGCTGAACTGTGCTACTTTCCAACAGTACAAAGTACCCAAAGCCTTGAATTTTCTTTTAATCCTGTGTTTCAAAAGATCAGCCAAAGAAGTCTTGAAAGATATCACAGGGGTTGTTTGAGTGTAATGTTATGCTTGCAGGCATCATGTTGTTGCTGCCATCTTCCCAATGAACCAACATTCCTTTTAACACTGATTCAGAGGAAAGGACATGGTATCAATCCGTAATGATTGCCAAAATTAAAATTAAGAATTTCTGGCTGCTCTCTCTACCATTCCTATCCCTCCCACGTTAATATGTGAAGCTTTATAAACCAGAATTCTCATTACAAATTATGTAAATTACTACATAAGAGAAGGGACTTGCTTTGGAAAAGTAATTGTCAACCAGGTCCTTTTAGAATAACATCATGCTGATGATGACAAAACATACACCCACTTTTTCTAATACGGCAGGCAATGTTTATAAAAGACTTGATGGATCAATTTAAATTTACTCGGGTGAAGGACACATCAAATCAATTCTGCCTAAATATGCTTGTGACTGTCAGCCTAGATTGCAGTCAAGCAGATACATCCAGTTGTTGTTTTTTTATTAACTGTCCCAAGTAGAATTGTTCATGGACGTGTTTTAGAAGCTTCTCTCCACTTGCACTTATTTAATAGCAAAAACAATCCTTGTGCCACAATGCCCAGACAATCTCTTTTTTCTGCAATAGCCTCATGACATTTTCTTCCTCTCATTCCTATGAGTGAAACATGCTCAAGTTACATTTGTGTGTGTGTCTCTCTCTCTCCCTCCAGTCCCTCTCCACCTTTGAGTCAGTGTTGACCCTTAGTATCTCCCTGAATTGGTCCCTACAGTTTTCTTGGCAAGATTTTCAGAAGTGGTTTGCCATTGCCTTCTTCCTAGGGATGAGCAAGAGTAACTGCCCCAAGGTCACTCATCTAGCTTTGTGTGAGACAAGAACTCACAGTCTCCTGGTTTTTAGCCTGCTGCTTTAACCAGTACAGGGATGCAGTGGCTCAGTGTCTAAGATGCTGAGTTTGTCAATCAAAAGGTCAGCAGTTCAGCAGTTCGAATCCCTAGTGCCGCTTAACGGGGTGAGCTCCTGTCACTTGTCCCAGCTTCTGCCAACCTAGCTTCGAAAGCACTTAAAAAATGCAAGTAGAAAATTAGGGACCACCTTTGGTGGGAAGGTAACAGTGTTCCGTGCACCTTTGGCATTTAATCAGGCCGACCACATGAACATGGAGACATCTTTGGACAGCGCTGGCTCTTTGGCTTTGAAACGGAGATGAGCACCACCCCCTAGAGTTGGGAACGACTAGCACATATGTGCGAGGGGAACCTTTACCTTTCCTTTTAACCAGTACGGCTCTCTTGTATTAAGCTACTGTCTAGTAGTGTTAAAAGAATAATTTTAATCATATTCCAAAACTATCCAAGGAGACCCTCAAGGTATGTAATATCTGTAAGGTGTGTTATCCATTACCGTGGATGGAAATAAGCAGAAACAAATGAGACAGTAAAATCAGGATAAGGGTCCCCAATGCCTGCACACTTTTTTTTGCTAAAATAGATTTCTGCTGTTTCAAGGAAGGATCAGAGATAAGACACCAACCCAGGGGTTTCTGAGATCAGAGCCATAGGTTCATTCTTGGTTCTTGTTGTGGCCCGTCAGCGGCCTGTGCAGCTAATAGCTGATTCCGACAGCGAGGAGGCTGGTGTGGTGCTGCACCAGCAGCCTGTGCAGCTGGCACTTGAGTCAGACAATGAGGAGGCTGGAGAAGATGTGGTACCAGAGGCGGGGATTCAGCCAGGACCTTCAGAACCTCCAGAAGCTCCCAAAAGTGAAGAGGAAGAAGAGGAGGAGCCTCTTCTAGATGCACAGGTGCGCAGAGCTACCAAAAGGCAGGAGTGGCTCCTCAGGAGGAGGTCTCCTCGACAGTAAGGCTTGGGGCTAATTGGCCACTCCCTTAGCCTATTTAAGGAAGGACAACGACTGAGGCAATTTGCAACTTCGTTCACTCTCCTTCGCATCTTGATCTTAGTTCTATTATCAGTTTCCTGCAAATTGCTTCTGGACTTTCTGCCAACCATAGTAAGATTACGATTATTTATTCTTTGGATTCTTGTAGGCTGTTAAGAAAGTTAATTAACAGCCTTTGTTTGTAAAAGACTGATTTAATTGAGTAAACTAAGGTTTGTTCAGACTTTGTGTGTGCTGCGTTCTTTGGGGTCCGTAGCTGGGGCAGAACAGTTCTGTACAAGTAGTCCCCTCGACTTAACAAGCACAATTCATTGCTGAGCAAGGCAGTTTTTAAGTGTGCTTTGCCATATGATTTGTTCTTTTAAGCAAATCACTACAGTTTTTAAGTGAATAATGTGATCATTAAGTGAATCTGGCTTCCCTCATTGGCTTTGTTTGTCAGAAGCCGACTGGGAAGGCTACAGATGAAGATCACATGACCCCGGGACAATGCTGCTGCCATAAATGTGCCTTGTTGCCAATCGCCCGAATTTTGATCACGTGACCATGGGGATGCTGCAACAGTCGTAAGTGTGAAAAACCAGTCATAAGTCACTTTTTTCAATGCTGCTGTAAATTCAAACAGTCACTAAATGAATGATTGTAAGTCGAGGACTAACTGGATTCATGTTTTCAAGAACATTAAGCATCTATACTTACGTTAGGATTCCACCATGGAACTATTGGAACTAGGTGAGGCATCCAAATTATGTGAATCTGGCCTCTTTTATTTATTTATTTATTTATTTATTTTAAAGAAAGCAACTTTCTAGATGTTAGGGGAAACAAGATTGAAAATATACTGACAACTCCAAGGGAAATTGGGAAAATAGCAGGGGTGAAATGCTCCCGGTTCGGACCGGATCGCCCGATCCGGTAGCGATGGCGGCGGGTGGTTCAGAGAACTGGTAGCAAAAATCCCTGCCCACCCCCCGCCCCCCATGCCCAGCTGAGCCACGCTATCATCAGAGGCTTTTTTTTTAACCTTTTAAAAACATTTTAACCCCTTTCACCGAAGAGGTTGTAGAAAAAATGCTTTTAAAAGTAAAAAAAAAAAGCCTCTGATGATCGTGCGGCTCAGCTGGGATTATCAGAGCCCTTTAAAAGCATTTTTTCTACAACCTCTTCAGCTGAAGAAGTTGTAAAAAAATGCTTTTAAAAGGTAAAAAAAAGCCTCTGATGATTCCAGTTGAGCAGCGTGAATGTCAGAGCCTTTTTTAAAATTTTTAAAAGCAATGCTTTTAAAAGTAAAAAAAAAATTCCGCGCCACGGCTGATCACCCCCCCACACACGCTGTTCTACTTACCACATGCCTCCTTTTGGCCTGTACTGCGTGTGCGCACCTCACATTTGGTGCATGGTGCGCACCGCATGCACAGCCAGTGAACCAGTAGTAAACCGGTTCAGATTTCACCACTGGAAAATAGTATATAGCAACTAAAGAGGACCATTTTTAAAAATTATTATTATTTGTCATTAGCAGTCTTACAGGGATATGCACTGCCTTTCTCCAGCAAGATAAATAAGTATTGGCCTAGCTTAGATGGAAGTGCTTTCTTTCTATAATTTTTTCTCTATGGGGCAGTTCTGCTTTATTGGTACCAACGTGGACATATTTGCAACTGAATTTAATGACAGGAGACAAATATTTTATTACAATATTGAAGTGGCTCTGTAAGTCAAATAAACATTCCTAGAAACCAGGCTTGAAGATATTATTAAGGATGCATGAAAGGGCTGTAATGCAAATTATCAGTCCTGCCAGGCTGGTGCATTTGATTTTTCATACAACTGAATGAGCCAGCAATGTAACAAACACACACAGAGCTGGTGTCTTGGCACGTGCTTCTCCAGTGCTTCTCTAGCTGCGCCTTTGTGGCCAAATTTTTCTTCCTTAGCTTGAGAGAGACAGAACGCAAAGGAGTGTTGCTTGAAAGAACAAAGCGAGAGAATCTGGAGTTCTTAAAGGAGAATGAATTTATTTTAGCAAAAGTGTTTATTATTGTCCACTTCCTCAAATGTAAGAAGATTCCTCTTCAGAAATTGAGACAAGTCATTGCAAATGGTCTCGGTCAGAGGTGGGTTTCAGCAGGTTCTGAACAGTTCTGGAGAACTGGTAGTGGAAATTTTGAGTAGTTAGGAGAACCGGTAGTAAAAATTCTGACTGGCCTCACTCCCATCTATTCTCTGCCTCCCAAATACCAGCTGATTGGGAGGAAATGGAATTTTGCAGGAACCCTTCCCCTGGAGTGGAGTGGGAATGGAGATTTTACAGAATCCTTCCCCTGCCACACCCACCAAGCCACACCCACAAAACCAGTAGTAAAAAATTTTGAAACTCACCACTGGTCTCGGTGCTTATGGAGAATGTACATTTGAGCTCTGAACAGATATAAATGTAGTACAGATAGTCCTTGACTTATGACTGGTTGCTTAGTGACCATTTAAAGTTACAACAGACCTACCTGGGGGCTATTTACAACCCAGATTAAAAATTCTGATGGATTCCCCTCCCCAGTTACATGACCAAATTTGGGTGCTCAGCACTATGCATTTATGGCCCTTTGTAGCATCACACAGTCACATTACTTCCATTTTTGACAAAGCTATGCCCATAGCAAACCCTTGGTTCGCTTAACAACCATAGCAGTTGCTTAATGATCATGGAGATTCTCTTAATGACCACCACCCAAAAAGGTTATAAAAAAGCATCAGTCATACGAGTGACCTGTTTTATGATGGTCATGACTTATGACTGTAATTCGCAGGCTCCCATTAAGGTTCTAAGTCAAAGATCACAGGGTTTTTTTCCCCCTTTCTTTCTACCCTAACCCCAATGTGTGTCTTTCTGTGCCTCTGTGTCTGTGTAGAAAGTGAAAAAACAGAGCGAAGCTTTTTGATACCCAGAAATTGCATTATTAAGCCAGGGCTTTTATAGCTATTTTCCTCTTGGATTTAATCAGTTGTACCTACTGCAGCTGACTGACTGGCAAAAGATGCTTTGTCTGTTAAGGCTCCATCAAAGTGATGTTTTTGCTTGCTTGCAACAGCCCTAGACAACTATCCCATTTGGACATTTCTGCAAGAACACCTTTTCATGCTGGAGTGAGACAAACTGCTGAAATCTAAATTCTGCCCAGGCGGCAGAAATAGATGAACCATGTTGTCTTTTGCACTTGAGTCAGCACTGTAGTGAGAAATAAGAAATGATGACTTACAGATGGCTTATTTTTAACCCAGAATAATAATAATAAAAAAAAGCTCTCTGCAGGCATTTACCTGCAGACAGAACTAAAATAGAAAGGGATTGTAGGCATACATCAAGCCTCACTCATTCCCATTGCTCCCACGTGTGCTTTCAGGGCAGAGCCTTACAAAAAGTCCCGGAAGTCTGTACAAATTAGCATCTTTATAGAACATCCGAAATCAAGGAACTTTCTAAGAATTCCTAATTATGAAAGTGTTTTAACAAATTCAGCCAAAAGCATTTCTAACATCACAGGATTTTGAGGACAGGTAAGAAGAAGGGAAAAAGAGACACAGTGGCTCAGTGGGTAAGAAGCTGAACTTGTCGATCGAGAGGTCGGCAGTTCAGCGGTTTGAGTCCCTAGTGCTGCGTAATGGGGTGAGCTCCTGTTACTTGTCCCAGCTTCTGCCAACCTAGCAGTTCGAAAGCATGTAAAAAAAAAATGCAAGTAGAAAAATAGGGACCACCTTTGGTGGGAAGGTAACAGCATTCCGTGTGCCTTTGGCGTTTAGTCATGCTGGCCCCATGACCATGGAGACATCTTTGGACAGCGCTGGCTCTTTGGCTTTGAAACGGAGATGAGCACCACCGCCTAGAGTCGGGAACGACTAGCACATATGTGCGAGGGCAACCTTTACCTTTACCTAAAAAGAAGGAATATGGGACACCATTCACCATCACCCCTCTGGCTCTATTTATGTACAAGAGAACATCTACATATGGATATAGGGAGATTTAACCATGAGGCCTCCTAAGGCTTTTAAGAAAAGCTACCTGATTTTAGAAACTCATTTGCTGCATGTCACCTGGAAAGTATTAGATCAACAACAGAAAGTTGATTAATATAGCCTGTTTTATAATCTTCAGGCAAGAGTTACTTACACTGAGCACCCTATGTTCCTGGGGGCATCAGATTCTGGTACAGAAGGTTCTTATTATATATTGAAAGCATTCATTCATTCATTCATTCATTCATTCATTCACTCTTTCTCACATACACACGCACACAGAGGGAGGAAGGGAGGATGGCTTATTTGCAAAAGAAGCCCTGGATGCCTTCAACAACACAGGAACAAACTCCTGTTGTGCACTAAGTTATCTCTTTGCTCTCACATGCCTTCATGTTTGCCCTGAAGGGCTTTCAAATTCTCAAGAAGATATTCAGAGGATGCATTGGAGTGATAGAGTGCTTTGTGTCAACACTGTTGATGTATACAATCATAGAGTTGTGCAGCTAAAGCAGGAATAACCTCATATTGATGAAGTTAATATGACTATATGAGGTAAGGCTGGTTAAAAGTATAATGCCTTCTTCCAAACTACCTTTCCAAGTTATCTAAGGCAAAGCATTTCTATGTGTAAACTGTCTTGCCAAGACCCCCCGGCATTTACTGTGAGAGCAAAGGATAGATGTGAATGACAACTGTCAAGGTTCTGACTAACAAGCCCAAGCAAATCAGATCGTTAGTCAGCACTTTGACAACAACATTGTAATGCAAACAATGTTGATGTTTGTGATATAACACACATTTTATCATTTTTGTATTATCACAACAGTTTACATGGGATGTCTATGCCATGACCTTGTGTTGTTTTTCAGCTTGTGAAAGCCACTGTATTTAGCCCACACTGAGATTGAGCTATACTGTTATGAGCTGGGTTGGTTTTGTCCTTATTAGCTTACCTGTTGAAGTCCACCTTGGGTTCACAATGACGCATAAAGTGAGATAGATTAAGAACTCTGGGGTAATTTCCTAGACATAGGAGCATTTTCAGACAATGGGAATTATCTGGGTATCTATATACCCTGTTCTGCCCAAAATAAGACATCCCCTGATAATAAGCCTAATCGGGCTTTTGAACACATGGCAATAAGGCCAAGTGCTTATTTCAGGGTTCAAAAAAAAAAATAAGACAGGGTCTTATTTTTGGGGAAACACGGTAGGAGTACTTGACATGTCACACTGAGTATAAATGACCTTCTAATTTTATGTTTAGTCTTTTAATGGTTTCACCAATTTAAATATAAATCCAAAACAGAGCAAATTGAAGATATTTATTAGATCTATCTATTACCTTTCTTCAATGATCTCAAGGCAGAACTCCCTTTCTCCTATTTCCCCCATAAAACAACAGCTTTGTGTGGTAGAATGGCCCAAAGTGAGCCACTGAGTTTCTGAGACTGAAGGGTGCCTTAGAATTCAGATCTCCCTACTCCTGATCCAACACCTTAAACATTACATCTTATTGGGTCTCTGTAAATATCTGAGTATTATGTAAGTTGATATTGCACAGCAATATATATATATATATTTCCCATCTTTCATATGGCATACAGCTTAAGGCAACTGTCTGCCTGAGCCTCAGATAGCGTTAGTCAGATTCAAACAAATTCAACCACACTTCAGTGTTGCAAACTGCAGCCTGTTATCAGGGAAGCAATGGCATGGAAGGCTAACAATCTAAAATGGATCTCTACTACCCTCTTGTGGTAACCATAATGTTTTGTATGAGGGAAATAAATAGATTCACTTCTTATCTGTTTGTTTAAATCTCTTTCCTTCATACCACTTGCCAGACATGAAAAAGTGAAATTTCAGATTATATATATATATATATATATATATATATATATATATATATATATGTATGTGTGTGTGTGTGTGTGTGTGTGTGTGTGTGTGTGTGTGTATGTATGTATGTATGTATGTACACACACACACACACACACACACACACACACACACACACACACACATATATATATATATATATATATATATATATATATATATATATATATATATATATATGGCTTCACATTAGGCAATTAGGTGGCCATAAATGTGTTTCTGCATTAGCACAAAATAGGAGAAAGTAACTCTCTTCTCCCAGTGAATGTCTGTGGTTGAAGGAAGTAGAATATTGGTCTTCTTTGCTCTTAACTCTACTATTAAGCACTGTACTGCCTTGGCTCTAGTTTAGCCCTCTCCTACAAAAGAAATAGGAGATAATGGTTTAAGACTTTGAAAAGGCAAATGAATATAAGTATTTCTTGATTTATGACCAAAATTGAGCCCAATTGAGACATATGCTAAGTGAGTTTTTCCCCATTTTACAACCTTTATCACCACAGTTGTTAAATGAATCACTGCAATTATTAAATTAGTAACATGGTGGTTAAGTGAATTTGTCTTTCCCATTGATTTTGCTTGTCAAAATATTACAAAAGGGATCACATAACCTTGGGACAAAAGAATAGTCATAAGTATGAAGCATCTGAATTTTGATCACATGACCACAGGGATGCTGCAATGGTTATAAATGTGATAAACAGTCATAAGTCACTTTTTTTCATGCAGTTGTAACTTTGAACAGTCACTAAATGAACTGCTGTAAGTCGAGGACTACCTGTAGCAGTGGTGAAATCTGGCCAGATCTATCTGGCTTGCGCAAACTGGTAGGGCCGGTGGCAGGAGGCTCCGCCCGCCCACTGGGACATCATTACATCCTGTGTTTTGACCCTCTGCGCATGTGCAGAAGAGGTGCACACACTCACTTTTCCGAACCGGTAGTGAAGGTAAATGCATTTCACCACTGACCTGTGGGTACCCAAAACAGTGAACATGTTGGGCAAGCTTATCTTCTGGATTCTGTCTGTCAATAGCAATGATAGAAAATATTTTAACAATGGGCAGAGGTAAGAAAATGGCATGTTTTTGAGGTACCCAAATCAAACTGCTTGTGGGCATGGCTTCCTGAGCATAGATAGAAAATGAAATGCCCTCTCCCACTCTTGCGGAGGTTGGAGATGGAAGTCATATCAAACTTAGGGCATCTCTCTACCCTGAGAGTTTAAAGGAAGATGGATTTCTGATAGCTTCATGGATAAACCACATGCCTCAGGACCCCAATTTCATTAAAACAATCTCTCTAGTAATTGCCTCAGAGAAAAGACATCACCCTGTTGGCATTTTCCTCTTCCTCCTCCTCTCTTCCTTCTCTTCTGTCTTCTATACATCCTCTGGCACACGATGAATGAGAAAAAGAGACAGGATCAGCGGCTTTAGCAGGAGCAATACGCCAGATTATACAAATCTCCTGAACCCCAAATAAAGGAGGGAGAAAGAAAAATATAATGGATGATGGATGGATGTAACCAGTGGTGGATTCAGCCAGTTCGCACCACTTCGGGAGAACCGGTTGTTAACTTTCTGAGCAGTTTGGCAAAGTGGTTGTTGGAAGAAATCATTAGGGAAGAGAATCGGTTGTTAAATTACTTGAATCCCACCACTGGATGTAACGTGAGAAACAGAGGGCAAACGGAAGTGCCATTTTTATATAAAAATATTACCCATTTCAATTGTGTTATTTTTCCTAAGTGTTCAAAACAGAATTAGTTCACACTTTGTCCAAATTGTTTTTTTGTTTAAGGCTTAATATGTTATTTGAACCTGAAAACTGATTTGTGAATCATGAATCACAGTTAGCATGTTCAGTTCAGCCACATTGGTTCATTAATTAAACCAGCATTAAGCACACACTGGTCTTATGTCATGTATGAACCAGAAAAGTTGGTCAATGTTTCTATGGGCTCTTTGGTGTAATTAAGATGCTGAAACATTCTGGGAAATGGATTATAATCAGGGATTTTACCATTTGTGGTTGGAATTTCTTTTAACCTCTAATTGGTTCATTATGAAGCAAAATATAATACTCTCAGACTAGGAAAATGGTAGTTTACATGATCCTATAGAGCAGGGCTGTCAAACTCACAGCCTGGATGCGTCACAGGCTGGCCATGCCCACAACCAGTTTAGCGAAGGGGAAAAAAATCATAATACATCATGTGACGCTGCCATGATGACTCAAGTTTGACACCCCTGCTATAGAGTGTCAAAGAAGAAAGCGGAACTTAAAACAAGATATAATTCATCATAAAACAGTTTCTCTCTCATGGTGCCCCCCAGAAGCATGAACTAATTTCTGGAAATTCTGATTACTGTCACCCTACCTCAGTGGTGGGTTGCTCCTGGTTCTGTCCGGTTCTTGCGAACCAGTATTAAAAGAGGTGGGAGGCTCCGCCCACCCACCCGGATGTCATAATTGATGATCTGTGCATGTGCAGAAGTGTCTGCACATGCACAGAAGTGAACATGTGTGCTCCTGTTGCAAACTGGTGGTAAAGGTAAGTAGAACCCACCCCTGCCCTACCTGTCATATCAGAGCTTGCCTTATTGGAGGAGAAGGTGAAGAAAGAACAGCTAATTACCAAAACATATCCTACTTTAAGTATAATATTGGGCAATGGACCTTACATTTTCAGTCCATGTCCACTCCAGCTGCTTGTCCACAGGTGGCAGCATGCTTCTGAAAAAAGAACTTTTCAAAAAGGTTTTTTTAAAAATGGGAGAAATCAGAAAGTTCTAGAAAGTATAGTTTTAGAATTATACATTGGCTTCTCCTACATACACCTACTAAAATGACATTTTGCTGTAGAACAGCAAGTTCTTCTGGTCAAAGCATGTGAAATACTATTTACAGTACTGCACACTATTGCTTTTAAAAAAATATGACCAAGAAGGAGGCTGCTATATATAATTTCCCCAAACGTATCACCAACATTTGATAGATTGGTGATGTCAAAAGCATAAGGAAAGATAGTGGATTCTTTAAAACAGAGAAAAAAATGTGATGCAGTGAGGCTTTCATATAAGTTTTTTGAATAAGAGACTATGCATATCCCAAGCAGCATTTCCTATTAACGGTAAGGACATTGCCAGTTAGTTTAACATACTTTGACCAGGCTGCTGCAAATGGGGAAAAAACCCCACTTTTACCACAATCATGCTTACACAATACAAGGTAAGCCTTCAGAGATTGACATTGTCATCCAGGATTGAGTTATGAGACATTTTGTATTAATATTTTACGATATTGAATGTTGGTTGCTGAATGAAGTAAAGGAGATGTAGGATGAAAGCAAGAATTTCATTAGAACAGTTGGCATGTTTAGCAAATGGTTCAACCCTGACAGAGGTTTCATTCATTCATTCATTCATTCATTCATTCATTCATTCATTTTCCAAAGCCATCCAACACAACCAAGTGACCCTGGGTGGCTTACAATTCTAAAACTATAAAACAGTTAAAACAATTAAAAACATCAAAACAATAAAAACATCCACAAAATAAATAAGTACAGTACAAACAGCAATTGTTATGATTAATCAAATAATAGTAGAGCCATGTAACGGGCCCCTTAACGCATTCTGATTCCCAGGAGGCAGTACATTGGCATTTTTTAAAGCTTTGTGAATGGTCAATAAGGTTGGGGTGTGTGATTTCCTTGGTGATTTAACATGTTTATGAATGAAAGCATTGGGAATTCTTGTAGTGATGTTACAAGTGTGTTGGATGTACACGTGAATGTCCATGTACTTCGCATGTTATTGGTGGATAGGACAACCTGTATTGTTTGCAGTAGATTATAGATTATAGAGACTAAATTATACTCAGCAACAAGAATATGGGCCTGAAAAATTAATGCATCAAAAAAGTATAGAAATTTGTGTACTTGAACCTGAATGTTATCTAAAGATGGGCATATGGATCAGTGGTGGGTTTCAAAATTTTTTACTACCATTTATGTGGGTGTGGCATGGTGGGTATAGTATGGCTTGGTGAGCGTGGCTTGGTGAGTGTGGCAGGGGAAGGATACTGTAAAATCTCCATTCCCACCCCACTCCAGGGGAAGGTTACTGCAAAATCCCCATTTCCTCCCAATTTGCTGGGACTCGGGAGGCAGAGAATAGATGGGGGCAGGGCCAATCAGAGGTGGTATTTACCGGTTCTCCGAACTACTCAAAATTTCCACTACCGGTTCTTCAGAACTAGTCAGAACCTGCTGAAACCCACCTCTGATATGGATGGAAAATATTACAATGGATAAATAGAGGTAGAAAGGTAAGTGGGCTGCTGAAAGGAATGAATGTTTCTTAAAAGCAGTGAAAAAAGTTTATACATATACAGGAGTGCTTTTTAATGCGTTGATATATGGAAATAAGAGTTGGTATGTCATAAGAAATATAAAAATAAGTAAGGATAAGAAATTTTCTACAATAGATGGAGTTAGTGTACATTAGTTTTAGCTCTTTCCTTTTCCTTTTCTTGTTCTCATGCCTAATGTTTATTATTAAACTTATTATTATTATTCTTTTTTTTGTAATCAGCATGCTGTTGCTTACTCTGAAAGGGAACATGTATGTAAGAATTAACTCTTAGTATGCACAGTGCTACAAAAGCCTGTCTTCAAATCATTTAGTTATAAAATTTAGTGGGTCACATTGAGTCAATAATTGTCTCAAAGTCTTCTGTCTTACTGGACTGTGGTAGCAAATATTTTGTTCAAATACCTGGGAGAAAAATGTAGTAAATTAAAACCTAGTCAGTGTTGAGCCTATATTGATACATTCTCTCACAAGTAAACACCATTGCTTTTGTGTCAATGTTTACTTACGTTCATGTCAATGTACAAAAGACTAGTAGCAGTAGTGCATTATGCTTAGAATAAACACACAAAAATCTACTGGGCCTCAGTTAGTTATTAAGTCTCATTGATTTGACAGATCCACTGTAAGCATGTTTAAACATAGATCCAGCTCATAGATAAACTTTGACTGGAAATCAGGATTGTCTGCTTCATTAGTATTAACTTTCTTGTAAATCATGGCAGCAACAGGTGCCAATTATACAGAATATATTTGATGTATGGAGTCTGCCACCTAGATTGAGTCATCTATAACAGGGTGAAATCTACTTACCTTCCTTACTGGTTTGGAAGCGCACGTGTCACGTGCGCGCACACACCTTCTGCGCATGCGCAGAAGGTAAAAAAAAATACTTCCTGGTTAAAACCAGGAAGTAATGACACCCAGGCGGCGATCGCTACCAGATTGCCAAACCACAGGGAAAAATCGCTACTGGATCGGGCGATCCAGTCCGATCCGGGAGCATTTCACCCTTGACCTATAGGTGTGAATATTGTTTAAAGCAGCACTAATTAATTTTATCATAATTCTAATTTATCAATTATTTATAGCTTAAAAATATCATAATTAATAGCATATTTGATAGATCTGGGCTCAACGGGAGGGTAACAAAAACAATCAACAAATAGTTTGAATTTATTTAAAAGAAGAGACCAAGTTTGGTGCAGTGGTTAAGGTAGAAAACTAAAAATGGGGACACTATGACTTCTAGTCCCACTTTGAGCACAAAGCCTTCTGGGTGACCTTGGGCTAGACACTCACTCTCAGCCCTAGGAAGTAGGCAATGCCAAGCTGCTTCCAAAATATTGCTGCGAAACTTGCAGGCACTAGTCCAAGCTGTTGCCAAATGTCAACAATGACTTGAAGGCAGAAATACAATAAAAAGAAATAAAGAAATAAAGAAACCAAATGGTTTGCCAAGCACAGAAATTAAGATATGTACATTAACAGATTTAGTGTGCTCTCCAAAATATTTGAAGACCTGGGAAGGCTGGCCAAAACAAATAAATAATATGATTTCTATGTATGTATTTATTCCATGT
Organism: Pituophis catenifer annectens; assembly: GCF_029215685.1. NCBI lineage: Eukaryota > Metazoa > Chordata > Lepidosauria > Squamata > Colubridae > Pituophis > Pituophis catenifer. Next base: position 111,544,465 of record NW_027256882.1, read on the forward strand.
GGACATTGACAATTAGATTCACATAGTATGAAGCCAGAGCTTGTTTTAATCTTGGTTGGCTAACTAAGCCCCAATTGGGTGTATTTAAATCTTCAGTAAAGACTTTTTTTAAAAAAAAACAATTTTTTATAACCTGCAATTGCTGCATTGTAGCATACATTAAAACACTGGGTTGATAGCATTTTTCAGTGGTATGTGTAGGAGACAAACTTCTTCTACAAAAATCTCAGAAATCTTTTTTCCATGTAAAAGAATCCAACTTTCTCCTAGAACTATGATCTTCTGGGATTTTTGATCTGGAAAACCTGAAAAGGGGACATCTGAACCTTCCTTTATGAATGTAGAATTTTCCATCCTGGATCCCTTCCATCATAGATGTCAATTTTCTTGACTGTCTTGATGGGTAATGTAAATAAATACTGGAAAGTTACATGGCTATAAACATTGACCTAGAAATTTGAAACAAATCTGGATTTTTGATTAGGCATTATTCAGGAGAAAGAAGGATATATGAAAAAGGGATGTGAACCAATGAAATACAGAGCTGTTTTTGTGATGGAAAAAAAAAAAGATCCAGTTTGCTCAGAAACACAGATGCTGGTTTACTTACTTGTGTGGCTTTCTAAGCATATGGGAGAAAGATGAAGGCAATAAATGAAATATTGTCCATCTAATTAAAATCTGGCTTCAGCTGCTTTGTGTAATGTCCTAAACAGCAATGAGATTCTCTTTATTTCAATCACATTGCAGAGTGGTTAACTTTATGGTGTGGCTTCTGTCAACAGTTTCACACAGAAGAATGCTTCACTGTGTGTCCATGATGAGAGAGAATCTGTCTTCTTAAGTCTGGTAATTTTTGAAATTACTTTTTATAAATTTGTCCTGAAACCTTTTGAAACAACCTGCCAAATTTTTATGTATAAGTTGCTTGATACACAGAGTTCCTTGTGTGAAATGGAAATACACAAAAACAAACAAACAGTGAGATCTGTTGAGCTGTAAGGGGCCACATCATTCTTTCTACGACTCACTCTTGCCTAATTCAACATCCTTCAGATGCACCAGGTCATCCAAAGGAAAGAGGAAAAAATTGATCTGGTTTTATTCAATCAGAAATGATGAGAAACAAACTTAAGAGCTAAATAGGTAGCACTGTGTGATATGTAAAGTAATGACTACATCCCACTTCTCCCTTCCATAGCCAGAACCTCATGAGATCTCACAGGAAAGCACAGAAAACTTCTAAATATTATCTTAGGCATTTACATATTTAGTTTTTTAAAAATGTTGGAAATCAATTGTTATCATCTAGTAGTGGCATCATGATTATCACATGGTAATTGCAGTGATAGAGCAGAATACAGCCTCAAAGATTTAGGAATTTATTTATTTATTTATTATTCAAATTTCTATACCGCCCTTCTCCTTTCGGACTCAGGGCGGTGAACAGCCAAGATAAAAACATCTATACAAACATAACAGTTAAAAATAAAGTTAAAATAATTTATAAATTTGGCCCACAATTTAAAACTTGTCAATTAAAATCAATATTAAAATTTTAAAACTAACCCTAAAATCAAGACAGACCGGCTAACTGAAAAAAATAAGTTTTTAGGGCCCGACGAAAAATCCGGAGGTCAGAGATCACTCGTATCTCTGGGGGTAGATTGTTCCATAGGGTAGGTGCCACCACAGAGAAGGCTCTCCTCCTGGGGGTCATCAGCCGGCATTGTCTGGCCGACGGCACCCTGAGGAGGCCCTCTCTGTGGGACCGAACCGGCCAGTGGGAGGCTATTGGTGGCAGAAGGCGGTCCCGTAAGTACCCTGGCCCTAAGCCATGGAGCGCTTTAAAGGTGATCACCAACACCTTGAAGCGCACCCGGAAGTCCACCGGAAGCCAATGCAGCTCGCGCAGGAGAGGAGTCACATGGGAGCGCCCCGTCGCTCCCATAATCCCCCGCGCAGCCGCATTCTGCACCAGTTGGAGCCTCCGGGTGTACCCCAAGGGGAGCCCCATGTAGAGAGTGTTACAATAGTCCAGACGAGAAGTGACGAGTGCTTGAGTGACCGTGCGTAGGGAGTCCTGGTCCAGAAAGGGGCGCAACTGGCGTATCAGGTGAACCTGACAAAAAGCCCCACTGGCCACGGCTGTCATATGCCCTTCTAAAGACAGCCGCGCATCCAGGAGGACACCCAAGTTGTGGGCCCTCTCAGTGGGGGCCAATGATTCACCCCCAATAACCAGCGATGGCGTCAGCTGGCTATACCGGGATGCCGGCAGCCACAGCCACTCGGTCTTGGAAGGGTTGAGTCGAAGCCTGTTTCTCCCCATCCAGACCCGCACGGCCTCCAGGCACTGGGACATCACTTCCAAGGCATCATTGGGATGGTCTGGGGTGGAAATGTACAGCTGAGTATCATCAGCGTACTGATGGAACTCTACCCCAAAACCACGGATGATCTCACCCAGTGGCTTCACATAAATGTTGAACAGGAGGGGCGAGAGGACCGACCCTTGCAGCACCCCACAAACAAGGCACCTTGGTGTCGACCGCTGCCCCCCTGTCAACACAGATTGCGACCGGTCGGAGAGATAGGAGGAGAACCACCGCAAAACGGTGCCCCCCACTTACAGTTGGAATTTGAAGCATCCTCACTAAGAAATTCAGTTGAGCTTAATATGGTTAACTTTCAAATAAGTAACTTAATGTTATCAATTTACAAAGGGAAGAAATTCAGTGTTACCTAATCTGGGCTGCAAAAAATCTGGATGAGGACTAGAAATTTTTAAAACTCTTTGGTATTAGTGGTTACCCAGTTTTTTGAAGCTCAGATCTGGTGGCCTTAAAAAAATAACATATTGTGCCACATATATATCAAGGTCATTTGCTTTTTTTCTTTTAATTAATAAAGATAAAATGTAAAACTCCTGTCTATTTTGTATGATTTTGCAAATTGGTTTTGCATCTTTTCAATAGAAAAGCTTCAGTCATGATATTTTTGCATTTTCATAACTTCGTAAAGTTGTTGCAAAATGTGTTTACTGCTAAAATGTACCCAATTTCCTGCAACTCACACAGTGAAGAAACAGCCATCCCATCAACAATGTTGCTTTATTACTTTTCTAACTTAACAGTCTTGACTTTTTATTTGAAAAACAAAGTTTGCATGTGAGACTTTAGCCAACAATTACAGAAGGACTAACTTTAAAGAAGTAATATACAGTCAGAACAAACAGATTCATACTATACTGCTTTAAGGTGTTCAAAATAGCTGGTTTACAGATATTTAACTTGGCACCTTTGGTTTATAAAATTTAGTCCAGGAACAAGAAATTAGATGTTTTGAATTGCTGTTAATGTGAACTGAAACTTCCAGATAGGCTAGGTTTTATTTAGGAGAGGTATCTTTGAAGTTAAAATGGCATTTGGCACAGATTGACTAGTTTCATGCAAAGCAGATGGCCAAAACCAAACAGCTCTGATTTAGCATATCAAATAGTACATGACAAGTAGGCAAACTCCATTATGCTGTGCATACTCTATAAATCAAACAGACAGAAATACTAACAGGAATTCAGTGATCTTTATTTCCCTGTTTTGTCCAGGTTGGCATTTCATGAGTATATATATATTCTCATATTTTACCTGCACAAAACTGGAAGACCACTAAATATCAGCTAAACATTGTAGTTTGCTCTCATTTACTAGTCATCTTGATTTCTGAATCTAGATTGGTATCATTGTTGGGAAAATATAGGTATCATCCAACTATTTTGGGAAAAAAAAACCCTTTATAATTAATTGCATAGAATATCTAACCATCTCTAGTAAGAGCCATAATTTATGACAGGAAAGTATTTTGGCTCACATAGTTATGGGATTCAGACATATTACCAAAAGCATGATTTTATATTTTTTTTTACCGAAGTTTGCTGAAAAAAACAACGACCTTGGCTTACACAATTTATACTATAACTATACTGTACTGAACAAGTCTCAAAGCTGATGCACATTTCACAGTCAGCCAAGACCAAATAAAGGATATTATAGCTCAGCATTATTTTCACTTTGAATGCATCCTCAGTAAAGCTCACTTTATTATTACAGGTTTTCCGTACACTATTCAGTTGCAACCCATTTTTTGTTAACAATCTCTTTAATATGTTTTACAGAACAAAACAAAAATATAAAATAAGGGTTGCTGGAATTTATTAGAGAAAAATCGTTTATTTAGGCAGGCTAAATAATGCCTGGATCATATTGTGTCAGTAATATTTAGAGTGTTGTGCAAAAGAGCTTAAGAGAGATAAACATAAACCCCAAATGCAACGAGGGCCTTCAATCACCCCAATTGCAGCAGAGATGCTTTTGACACCAGATACAGCACTATAAAGAGCCTCTATTGGTATTCAGACCAAGTAAAATGATCAAATCAAGACACGCAGTCCATAGAGCATTGGTTGATCTACAGCTTTTCTATCTGAAGGCTGGAAAATGTGTTTCCTCATTTCAGAAAAGTGAAATGTTCTGACAATGTTTGCAACATATGCGCCCAGCAGTTTGTCGAGACTAATAGGTCATGTCTCCTGACAAATCTTTTGAGCAAACACAGAACACCACCACTTCAACTAAAATTTCAGGAACAAAGGGATCTATTGACCCACAACCTCTCTGGTGGCTGAAAGAGAAACTTTAATCATATTAGCGCCCCCCCCCTCAGGATTTAACCAAGTTTTATTGATCAAAGGGGAACAGCAGGTTGTTTATTTCTGAATTTCATTTCAGGGCTAAGAAAGAGATTCATCTATAGACAACATAGATAATAGTCTCTTGTTCCAAAGTTTACTAAGAAGCCAACACTATTATAAAAAGCATAGAATGCAGGGGTGAAATGTAAAATTTGTTACTACCAGTTCTGTGGGTGTGGCTTGGTGGTAGGGGTAATTGTTCTGTCCCCGTTCCACTCACACACCCCCACAGACGGCCCGGAGTTAATAAGCCACACGACAAAATTCTTTGAAAATAAAGCTGGCAGCAACCCAGTGGCTAGCTGCCAATTCAGACTTTACTCACACAAAACAAAGATTAGACTGCCAGCATTCCGATAAAACAGGCAGAGTTTTCAACAATACAAGGATTAATCCAAAGGCAGTCCGATAAAGCAGGCAAAGTCCAGTAACGTAGAGATCATGGATTATTTCTAGTTTTTGCTCATCACAAACTGAACCGGCCACCACACCCACATTTATACCCTGTGGGGTGTGGTCCAGTGACTCAGCTAATCTCTGGCACGCCTTCCCCTCTGCTGCGCAGGCTTCTCCCTGCGCCTCTGGCGAGGGTCCAGCCAACACTTATCTCCTTCGTCACTGTCCACCTGTGGCTGCGGGGACGTGCTTGGCTCTGAGCCTATCTTTTGGCCTTCGGTGTCCTCCGGAGGCATTGCCAGAGAGGAGGGTCCTGGAGAGGGAGGCCTTGCCAACTCCTCTTCCTCACTCTCAGAGTCTGCATCTGTCGATAGCCCAGGCTCAGGCAACGGAGCCACAACAGTAATGTGACTGGGTGGGCGTGGCCAACTTTTTTTTTAAAAAAACTTTTCAAAGCATTTTTTCTAATGCTATGAAAAGCCTCTGCCGATCAAGCAACTCAGCTGGGATCGTCAGAGACTTTTCAAAGCATTTTTTAAACCACCTCTTCGGCCAAGAGGTTGCAGAAAAAAGCCTCTTTTTCTGAGTCGCGCGGTCATCGGAGGCTTTTTTTTTTTTTTACTTTTAAAAGCATTTTTTCGTCAGAAGAGGTTGTAGAAAAAATGCTTTTAAAAGTAAAAAAAAAAAAGCCTCTGATGATCATGCGCCTCAGCTGGGCATGGTGTGTGTGTGTGTGTGTGTGCAGGGATTTTTGCTACCATTCTCCAAACCACCCGCCGCCATTGCTACCGGATCGGGTGATCCGGTCCGAACTGGGAGCATTTCACCCCTGATAGAATGGCTCATGCAGTACGTGAGCAGGTTTTTTGAAATATATTTATATTCTGCCTTTTATTCAGGAGCTCAAGGAAATAGTATTTCTTACTCCTATTTTCACCCACAACAATCCTAACCACTGGGAGAGATTGGCTGATGACTATAGCAATTCTACTGGCTTGCACCAACCATGGCTTTCTACTTTCTTTGGTGGACCACTTTGTTTTCTATAACTTCCTCCACTAAAAATGCATTCCTTTTAAAACTATGCATCTGTCAATGTACAAGATTTCCTAAACTTGATCACAAGCTCTTCCCTGGACAGAGCCTTCTTCCAGTCCTTTGCTGCTGGTCTTAAGCACGTCAAAAGGACGAAATGCCCATTGCATGTAAATTCTACTGTGACAAGCAACATTCTTAGAAGCTTCCTACTTTCTGATTTCAACGGATCTGAGTCACTCCCTGTCTTTGCTGCATAAATCAGTTACTAAATTCCCTGAACATGCAAGCACCACTTTTCCTTCAGGCAGTGACCACTAGAGGGCAATATAATTGCATAAAACTGAATTTTCATGCTGGTCAGGAACAATAGAAGCTCTGTCATGTTTATTATACTGTGTAATAATGTGAGAAGAACACATCATCATGACAACGAAGCAGGGAAAACTCAATGTGTGCCAGCCCAGATAAGGCTGTCAATGTGAACTGGTTGAATTATGCCTCCTTCTCCTTCTCAGATGAACGTTTAGTTTTGGTTTTAAAATCTTTTTTGTCTGCTTAATTAATAGATTTCATCAGCATTCTGTCTTACCACATCTGCTAGGTAAATGCATCCACAAACTTTTAAAAAAATGTCTGTTGGAAGAAATGTCCATCTGGGTTCAGTTCCAAGTGGGAAGAAAGACACTAGAAACAGAGAGACTGCTTGGAAGGATGGTTTTATGGTGAACAGGACCACATGGGTTTGAATTTTTGGGTAGCTGACCACATGGAAGAGAGAGAGAGAGAGAGAGAGAGAGAGAGAGAGAGAGGGGGGGGGGGGTGGAGAGAGAGAAATATATATATATATATTTATACCCTCTCTTGGGCTTTGAATTTGAGCTTCCTGTTCTGGCTTGAGCTAAATTTTAAATTGGTTTTAAATTGGGTTGTTTTAATTTACGGCCAGAATATCTAATTATTTTAATACTGTTTTTTAAATTTTGTATGCTTTGTTTTTACTTAGGCTGTGCACCGCCTTGAGTCCTATTTGGAGAAGGGCGGTATAGAAATTTAAACAAATAAATAAATAAATAAATAAATATTGGTTGCAGTCAGACTCCCATGGGGCTGTGCAGTCATAGCTGAGGTTGTCTGTGTCCCAGGCTTGGTTGAATCTTGCTGAGTGATGCAATGAAAGGCAATTTCCTATTGTGGCTGAATGGCTTTGCCCTGAAGGATAATCCCATCATCCTGGAATTGAGGTCTTTTGTTTTGTAGATAGACTGGCCCAGTCTTTTGTCTGGGGTGGATGCTAACTTTCTACATGTCAGAAAGTGCAAAGTTAAGAGGAAGCATCTTCTTTGACTGCATGGAAGACTTGGCTTGTTCACACGGGAAACAAGTCCTATTTTCTTCCTCCTAGCCCGCTCTTTAAGGGTTCGGAATGGAGCAAACTCTTGAAACATGAAATCCAGAAGAAGGCTGTAGAAGCAATTTGCATTTATTCCCATGGCATGGTTGGCTGAGCGGACACCCCAAAGTTTCTGGCGGTTGATGTTGTTGCTACTAACAAAATAAAACTTCAGTCCTAAAGACTGCACAGAAAAATAGTGGTTTCCAATTGTATCATTACATTACTTTGCTTCTGTTAGACGCATTTCTCTATCATTCCAAACTTTGGTGAAGTTTGAGCACAACCCAGATATCGAAAGCAATAACATTATTTTTCTGACATTTTTCTTATTAGTCTTTGGCTAACTGCATAATTAATATCTTGAAATTTGCATCAATTTGAGGTCAATTTTTATCTCAACTTCGCCCCTGTGACATTTTGCAAGTAAAAACTCCATTGAGCCTTCAAACAAGCCAATATGATGGTTTCATTATATTATTTCCTCAGCAGTTTATTTCTCTAAAACCAACATCATATAATTTGTACACATTTTGCCATTTCATAACATAGTTTGGTTTAATTTTGTGTTTTATATTAATCTGGCTATTGAGATTTGTGGAAAAAAAAGATTTATGGCCAATTATGAACATAGTCAATGTGGCTTCCTCAACCAACCTTGGCTTATCAAGATGGGTAAGACCAGTAAAATGTTTCTCCTGGTGCAGAATCAAAGCTGGATTAGGCTTGGCAATATGACAAACTATATACCGTATTTTTCAGACTATAAGACGCTCTGAAGTATAAGACGCACCTAGCTTTTTGGGGAGGAAAGAAGGGAAAAAAAAATTTGCCTCTGCACTTGTCTTCCAGCAATTTACCTCCTTGCAGCAAACAGCAAACAGCCTGGTCAGCTTCAGCCTTTAGCACAAGCAGCTGATTGGCAGTTGGATCGGCCTCCCAGAATACCGGCTATCAGCTGTTCTAGCCTGCGGGGATCACCACCACCCATCGTTGTTGTCACCGCCCATCACTGCTGCCGCCCATCACCACCTCCATGTGGCTCATTTTTGGCCTCCACATATCCCATTTTCGGCCTCCACACGCCCTGTTTTCGGCCTCCACGCATCCCATTTTTGGCCAGTTCCAGCAACTGTGCAAAAATGGGGCAGGTAGAGGCCAAAAATGGGGCACGCGGAGGTGGCGATAGGCGGAAGCAGCGATGGGCGGTGACGGCAGTGACAGGTGGTGGTGATCCCCGCAGCCTGCTACAGCTGATAATCAGTATTCCGGGAGGCCGAGCCAACCACCAGTCAGCTGCTTGTGCTAAATCAGTCTGTGGTGAAGCTGACCAGGCTGTTTGCTGGAAGGAGGTAAATTGCTGGGAGGCAGAGGCCGAAGGGTGGGGCTGGCAGGTGGCAGGGCTTTGGCAACATTTGCTGTATAAGACACACAGATATTTCCACTCACTTTTTTTGGGGGGGGGGGAGTGAGTCTTATACACCAAAAATACGGTATGTGAGACAAAACCATTGGTCAAGATTAAAGGTTAAGTCAAGACTGAGCAAGAAACCCTTTGAAAGAGCTAAGAATTATGACAAAATTAAAGACAAAATCAGGGTGCCCGTTTGGTATAATGGTTAAGATACCAGGCTAGAAGCTGGGAGACTGAGTTCTACTCATGAAGCCAGCTGGATGACCTTAGACTGGTTCCTCTCTCTGATTCCTAGGTAACAGGCAGTGGCAAACCACTTCTGAAAAATCTTACAAAAAAGCTGCAGAGACTTGTTGAGTCAAGGCTCACTTGAAGGCTCCCCCCCCATAACAACAACCAACAACCAAATTAGATCATAAAACAACTAAGAATGATGGGTTGATAGTAATTACAGCATCTTTTGAAGGCTTTGCTAAGGAAATGTCAACTCCAAGTGGATATCCTCTAACAAATTTTCCTCCTGAATTGGTTTGGTTCTGAAGAAAAGTAGCAAAGCTTGAAAATACTTGAGAACGTGCTGTTTAGTGATTCACCTCCTAGGGCAAATGGGTCTAATTTGCAGTCCCTGTGGCAGAGAAATACCTGCAATGAATAAATGTACAAAATAATCAGTCTTCTCCCCTCCCACCTCCAAACAACAGAATTCCAAACACTTTTTATGAGCAGTCTGTTACTTTAGATGTTGCATAAAAAAACGAAAATCAAGAGAGGAGGGTTTTTGGTTTTTTCCTCCATCAATTTTAGGGAAAGTTTCTTTCTCTCTGTTAGACAGCAATGTTCCTTTTTGGTTCATAAAATGTCAAACAGCTGCCCTAACTCAGGGGTGGTTGTGGGTAGAAAAGTGGCAGAGGAGGGGGCTGTGCACATACTGTATTTTATAGTGACTGTTTGAGCTAAGTGCAGCTCAAAAGGTTGAAGAGAATGTGGAAGGCAGAAAATTACTAATCTCTCTTTAGAATCACAGCATTATCAAGCTGGGAAAACCAACAGCTAAATGCATTTTCTAAAGTGATATAATGCTATTTTCAAGAGCTAAATTACGTTTCACGCTTTGCACATGATTTGTAAGCATCCTGCAAAGACCTTGCATTTAGCCCTAGCACAATTCAATATTGACCAGGTACATTATCTATAAATTGTTTTGGCAAAAGTTAGGCCTTTTTATTCATTTCTGTGAGTTGGAAAATGACTTAGTATCAGGTAAGATAATAGTAATTCTTCCTTAATCCAGCATTATTTTAATGTACTCAATCCAATGTCTAAGTGAAACAGGAAAAATGATAGCTTTTTTTATGGGCACATTATTAACTGCACAGTTTAGACACTAGGGATACATGAATCAGATTGGTTTGGATTCCAAGTCAAGATTCAAAGATGGTTAGATTAGATTTAAAGTTGACTTGAGATCTAAATGCAGAAGATGTATCATAAAACCAATATGAGATTTGAAAAACAGATTTGATCATAGTCTACAATGGGGATCATCAAACCTGTCCACCTGCTCTATTTCTTAGTAGAGTAGGACTAGAGATGGTATATTATTTAGAGAACAGCCATTCTGCAAAATTTCAGAGATTTCATCTGATTATATTTTTTAAAAAATATTCTAAAAATTTAGTAGCTATAGGAAAAGATTAATCTGTACAACCTATTTTTTTAGACAGTTCCCATAGAGATGTTATGTTGAACTAATGAAGAGAGTGAAGGTGGCAGCCATAGCCAAGACAATCTTTGCACAGATCCATCTAGGACAGGGGTCAGCAACCTGTGGCTCTGGAGCTGTATGTGACTCTTTCACCCCTCTGCTGTGGCTCCATCACTCAAAATATGTGTCACAACCGCCAATGTGCAACACCCACCAGCACGCAATTTATTGAGCTTTTCAACCCCCAGTAGGCCAACCAGGGATAAATCCAAGAAAACAAAAGTTTCAAAAGAAAACAGAATGTTTAATTCAATTACATATGCTAGTTTTGTGGCCGTTCAATAAATACTCAGGTTTGGGAAGGGTTTTGTGGCTCCTGATGTTTTCTTTTCTGTGGGAAATGGGTCCAAATGGCTCTTTGAGTATTTAAGGTTGCAGACCCCTGATCGAGGACATTAATTATGACTGTTCCTAGACTTTACCTAGGAGGCCCTTTAGACCAGTGGTTCTCAACCTTCCTAATGCCGCGACCCATTAATACAGTTCCTCATGTTGTAGTGACCCCCAACCAGGAGTGGGTTCTAAATTTTTTTTACTATCGGTTCTGTGGGTGTGGCTTATTTTGTGGGCGTGGCTTGGAGGTCATGTGACTGGGTGGGCGTGGCTAGCTGGTCATTTGACCGGGTGGACATGGCTATGTGTATAGGGACTACTCAGAGGGCTGAAAAAAGTCATTTCTGACAGGTCCTCGCACTTTTGACTGGTCCTCACACTTATGACCATCCTCACATTTATGCCCGTGCAGCATTCTTAACAACCATGTTACTCATTTCACAACTGCTTCTCTTCACCATGGTGATAAGATAGGGCAAAAAACGTAAAATGTGAGGACAGTCGTAAATTCAAGGACTGGTCAAAAGTGCGAGGACCAGTCAAAAATAACTTTTTCAGCCCTCTGAGTAGTCCATATGTACAAAAGGATACAGCAATAGAGAGGGATGAAGGAAGGGAAGGGAAATTAGAGTAGGAGTGAGGGTAAGAGAGGGAGGAAGAGAGGAGGAGAAGGAGAAAGGAAGAGGAAGTAGGGAGGAGAAGAAGAGGGGGAGGAAGAGAAAGTAAGAAGGAAAGAAAAGAGAGGTGGTAGGTTTGAGGAGAAAGATTGCTGTACAATAAAGAAGATGAAAGGGAAGAAAGCCAACCCCAAACAAATATAAAGATATTAAGATAAAGAATGAATTGTTAAACTTTAAAGAATAAAAGAGAACAAATATGAATAAATAACAATAATTAGAAACACACATACAAACATACAATGTATTTTCTTTGAACAGAGTATTTGGCCGGTTCACAAATTTAAACAGTGTTTAGTCATTTCAATTAAATTTACAATTTCTATATTTCCTTTTTACTATATTTATTCCTCATCTATTTTTTAAAAAACCAATATTACCCTTCATCCTTATCTCTAATCTTAATCAAATTCAATTTTTCCCTTCTATTCTATATTATACCCCTTCCCATTGTCATCTATTTTTATATCCATCCTCACATTGGTTAATTATGTAATATTAGTTGTTTAATATAAATTCAACATTTTAATATAAATCAATTAGTTATATAACTATCTTTTTTGTATATCAATCAATATGAACATGAATATTCCAATTATTTCCATGCAATCCAATTTCTTACAAATCAATTAATTATATTTACCAATAATAATAAACCAAATAATTTCCCCCATATATTCCTCCAAACCACAACTTAACCATTTCTGCTTTCAACACAATATACAATTAATAGTATCTCAATTATTACAATTCCCTGGTTAAATAGAGCTTTTTTTCTTTTGGGTTTTAAAATCTTGAACCTCCTCTTTTGCCCTAAATTTCCCATTGTTTGCAGTTTTGCACCTACCTTTTTTGGTGAGGAAAAAGAAAAAGAAAGAAATCTCTCTCTGCCTCATTTTGTCACGTTGCAGCAAAGACCCTGCTTTACTTTCAGTTTCGTTTTTTCAGCATAGCTAGGGGAAAAAAAATCTGCTCCTCTCTTTGCAGCTAGCAAGAGAGCCTTCCGCAAAACAGCTGAGAGCAAATCAGCTGAGAGTCCAGAGGCTGATCAAATCAACTTATGGTAATTAACCTATGCTGAAGCTGAAAGAGGCTGTTTTTTTCTATTTTTGCAGGCACCGGTCTTCTCCTTTGTTTTCTTTTAACACTGATCAGCTGTAGGGCGGCCCTTTGAAGCCCCGCGGCAAGAATTTAAACAGTTTGTTTCCCTCTAGCCATCAGCTGGGACTCAGGAGGCAGCAATAGATTGGGAGTGGGCGGGGTAAGCGACCGGCGACCGGCGATCCAACAGAGGCAGAGGGTGAGGGTGAGTGAAGGCGTGGGGGGGGGGTGAGAGAGGGCTTTGGCGACCCCTGTGAAATGGCCGTTTGACCCCCAAAGGGGTCGCGACCCCCAGGTTGAGAACCGCTGCTTTAGACAATCCGCTGCAAGGATGGATAGTGTAAGCGATGACCAGCCTGTGCCCGAGGGAGGGATCAAATGCATCATGTCTTAAAGTTTGAAAGTTTGAAAGTTTATTAGATTTCTATACCGCCCTTCTCCCAGGGACTCAGGGCAGTGTACAGCCATATTAAAACATATAAATTTATAAAATTTAAAACCAATTAAAATCAAATATATAAAATTTGGCCCTCAAATTAAAACACACATACGCCCATTTAAAATTCATATTAGGCCAGCCCGGCTTGCTGAAACAGAAGGGTCTTAAGGGCGTGTTTAAGTCCCTGCATCCCTGCAAGAGATCCAAGTCCAGTCCACCTTGAATGCCTTTTATTCCCACTCATTTCCTTGTCTGTTAGTAGCTCAGATTTTTATAGAGATCTTAAGCTTGCAATAAATCTTTATACTCATCTGAATTCCCTGAATCTCCTGATTTCCCTGGCGTTTGACAAATAGACTCAATTCAAGCAACAATGGGTGCACCATTTGAAGGTCTGAAAAAACAGACTGTGGAAAATTTATCTGATCACTAAGATTCAACAACAACTTGATGGTAAATAATCAAAATCAACCAATCAAATGGAGATTGTCAATTGGGCCAATAAATAAGGAAAACCTTACTAACTGAAGAATTAGGCATGTGCTTAACTTTGAGGAAAAGAGTTTAAAAGATTGTTTCTAGAAATCCATGGAGAGGGAAAAAAAATTCAGCTGTGGGAAATTATTCATTAACAGAATTATAATGAGCTTTAAGTATAATTGCAATTTTGAGATAAGAAATACCAATTATTTGGCTAATAAAGGAGAAGGAGCTACTGAAGCCGAGTTGATTCAGGTGAGTGAACTTTTACACCTCCATTACATTTTTCCCTTCCTGGTGATTTTTGTGGTGGGGAAAGATAAGGATGTGTATGCAAATATGTTTTTGTTTGGGAGGGAACATAACTTCTGCTGTGAATATTCTCTGCCTTTCCATGTTGTTAATGAAAGGACTGAGGGAAGCAATACTAGGATCATCAGCAGTTATTTATATTTCTTTCTGCACTTTTAAAACCATACTCATCTTCTTCCAATACAGCTTCTCTTAATATATATTAAGGAGAGAGTATACAGCCTGTCACACTCCTTTGCCAACCTGGAGCCAGTTCATTTCACTATGTTCTGTCTATACTATGGCTTCCAGATCTGCATATAAGTTTCTCATGAGGATAATGCGATGTTCTGGGAATCCTGTATTTCTGAATACATGCCAGTGCGTGAATTGAACACACAACTGAAAGCCCTTTTATAATCAATGAAGCACATAGTCATTTCTTTTTGTTACTCTTTGGATTTGTCAGTTGTTGTGATAGTATGCGGGAATGGCCTTGGAAGACAGAAGGGAGAACCACACACCCACATACCACCACAATTATCCAGCATGTATCAGTAATTGTGTCTTTTGTTCCTTGGCCTTTTCTAAAGCCAGTTTGAACATCTGGAATCTCTTTTTCCATGTAGAGCTTTAATTGGATAATCCTGAACCTTATTTTGCTAGCATATGAAATTAATGATATTGTGCAATAGTTTGTACATTATATTAAGGTGCCTTTTTTATATTGGACTGTAGATTCACTTCTTCCAATTTGTTGGTCACTGTGTCATTAGGTTACTATCTGTTCATTGCCATCCTTTAGCATACCAATTCAAGTTTGGAACCTCCTTCTGCACATGTGCTTTTCATTATATATATATTTGCATAAGAGACTTGCACATGAGCATTTTGTGATCTTTTCCACAGTCAGCACCTGGCTATGCCATTGACGAGGTCTCCGCCTTCTTTTAGCAATAATATAATCAATTTAATTTCTATATATCCCATCAGGTGATGTCCATGAATAGAGGCCTTGTTTTGGCTGTTTGAAAATAGTGCAAACTACAAAGACTTCATTGGAGTGATTGATAAATTGGTCTCCTGCTTATTTTTGGTTTTCTAAGGCATACAATACATAACCCAAATATATTTTCCTCTTTCCTCTTTCTACGTTTGGCAGCCCAGTTTCCAATTATAAGCAGAACATCTTGCTTGCATGTTCTGTTGATCTCAAATTGAAGTTGATCATAAAACTCATCAACATGCTTCTGTATTGGTGGTTGGACCATAAACTTGAATGATTGCCATATTAAAGGGTTCTCCATGAAGTCTAATCAATATTATTTGATCATTGATTGCATTGTAACCAACTGCTTGTTCTTGCTCTATTCCATCCTAGCTATAAAAGCAATGCCATTTCTTCTTCATTTTTCATGTTCTGAATAACAGCCAGTGTGATCTTGTGACTGAAAAATGTCCTATTCCAGTTCTTCTCAATTTGCTGATGCCTAAGATGTCAACTGTAACTCAGAGGAATTACCTGGCAGATGCAAAGTAGATTTTGAGTGCTCTTGAAAATGGAAGTCAACAAAGAACAAAGAACTATTCAGAGTACCAATAAGAGTTAACTATCAAGGGTCATTTGGTTTCCCAGCATTCCACAAGAAGCCTTTTTTGATTTAAATATCTGGATTATAACTTCTTAGCACAGGAAAAGTAAAGAGCTTGAGTATAGTACCTCCCTGCTTTACTGTAGAATTTTTTTATTTGGAAATTTCCAACAACTACAAGTATTTTTTATTTTATTTATTTATTTATTTTCATCAAGCATGTATTAAATAACATATGTATAAACATGATTATGAATACATGAAATGGATACGAATAAAAGAAAACATTAGGACAGGGAAGGTAGGAATGTTGGTGCGTTTATGCATGCCCCTTAAACAGTAGACAGTCTAAGGTTAAAGTTTTGGGGATTTGGGGAAGAAACCTCCGAGTCAGGTAGTGCATTCCAGGCATTAACAACTCTATTACTGAAGTCGTATTTTCTGCAATCAAGTTTGGAGCGGTTTACCATAAGTTTGTATCTATTATGTACTCATGTATTGTTGTGGTTGAAGCTGAAGTATTCATTGACAGGTAGGATGTTGTAACAGATTATTTTGTGTACTACGCTTAAATCGGACTGAAGACGGCGAAGTTCTAAGTTGTCTAAGCCCAAAATTTCAAGTCTGGTGGCATAAGGACTACGATCCCACTATTTCTTCAGTTAGTTTCTCCACCTGCATGTAACCTAATATGAACATCGAGAGAAAAATGACACTTAAAATGAGTATGGAAAAAGAAAACAAATAGTTTAGCAAACTGTTGGCTATCTTTTGGCATCTGACGAACCTAGCAGAAAATGATTTGACAGGAAAACATGTTCTCTAGCCACCTGCAGACAACAGACTTTGTCAAATCGAAGTTCAGAGATGAAAAGCAAGTAGGCATCTTTATTTCCAGCTGTCGCAGGAAAAGCTGAAACGTTTTGTTCAGTTCTCATCTTCTGCTCAAGTGACTTCATAAAGACAGGATAGGATCACGTGCTATGCAAACAGACAAGCATTTACCTGTTTCCTGGCTAGCAACTATGCCAGTCTGAGCTGTATTTGAAGAGAGCGTAAGCACAAAGAAGGAGTGTGGTGGAAAAAATCTGGCTGGAATGCCAGAAGAGTTAAGTACCTTTCTCTTAACAGTTCATGTCTCCACCCACACAGTATAGTTTTATGCAAGAGATCGAGTTCTTTAGGACATGATTTCCACATTGGCTCTTGTTTGCAGACAGACTCTATTGATTAAGTGGCATATAATTACTTTTTTATACCAAGAGAATGACGAGAGAGTCCTTAAAGTGAAAAATGAAAACATTCTCCCCCCCCATTTTATGCTCCTTATGCAGATTCAACGTTAGATAATCAGAGTTATAGCAAAAAATAAGTTGTCACATACACAAGATGTTCTCCATTTAAAACAGTTAAGAATCCTTCTTTTTATATATATGTCTATGCCAGAGGTGGGTTTCAGCAGGTTCTGACCAGTTCTGGGGAACTGGTAGTAGAAATTTTGAGTAGTTCGGAGAACCGGTAGTAAAAATTCTAACTGGCCCCACCCCCATCTACTCTCTGCCTCCCAAGTCCCAGCTGATTGAGAGAAAATGGGTATTTTGCAGTAACCTTCCCCTGCCATGCCCTCACCAAGCCACGCCTACCAAGCCATGCCACGCCCACCAAGCCACACCCACAGAACCGGTAGTAAAAATTTTTGAAACCCATCACTGGTCCATGCCAAGGTTTCAATTCTGGGTCTTTCGCCTTCCTTTTTGAATCCACAGCCACATGGTATCTCATTTCCTGGGCGAAAAGGTCTCTGCCATCAGTTACCTTGGAACCATCTTGTTCTTTTGGCACCAGGTGACAAAGTCAGGTAGCTCTGTATGCTCCCTAAATGCCTGGCATGCTTGCTGTCTTTCTCTTGAGCAGACTCTTCTGTGGAAACAGGCAGTCATCTGTAAGGACTAATGTCTAATCCAACAGAATGGAAACAATCAAAATGGAACATGATACTGATGATGCGTCACCAAGGAAGGGTAATCAATGAACGTTTGAAATACTGAAGTACATTAGAGGAGATTACATGAAGGGGAGTGACCAATTCTCCCTATTTTTGCATGTAAGCACAGCTATGCGAAATATGCCCAAACTGAATGAGTCAGTTCCTTTCCAATATAAAACCATCATTTGTACCCATTTTCTGCCTATTTGAATTTTGCCCTTTGTATCATGCAGAATGATTGCCCTCTTCCTGTATTGCTTCCCCCACAAAATTGGACAGAACTTTTTGGAAAGATTGACAGATGTGACTCCTTTCTCCTAAGCACAATAAAAAAGATTCCAAATGTTCACCGGACAGGTAATTAGGCTTTATCAGGCTTTCCTGCTTAAATAGCCTGATGTGTCAATAGCAAATCTTGGGCTCCCTGGAAACTAATGCACTAGACAACAAATAGCCATTTAGGTATAACAAAAAAGCTATAATGAAAAGAGCCAGAAGAGATTTTATAAAGTCCATTAAATAATGGAATGGCAGTGATTGTCTCACATTGCCTCAGAGGAAGCTAAATCAAACTCTAGATATTTGGTCCAGTGTAGGTTGCCTATTTGCAGCAATAATTTGAATTAGCAAAATTCAATTAGACTCTAAAGAAAAAGTTCTCATGAGGTCTAGAAATAACTTGCAGAAAGTAGACCCACTTACAATCCTACCTCCCATGTTGGAAGTTCAGAATTTCTGGCACCATTTTTTCCTTTCTAGTACCTAAAACAAAAAATCCAATATGTATAAATCAATGTGAGCTTCAGATTAGATATCAATTACTCATTAGTTTGGAGATACATAGGAGTGAATGATTTTCTGAAGGAACCATGCCCACACATCACCCCAAGAATGCCTTCGCTCTCTTGGATGTCTCCCATCCAGAGCCTCTAGGCATGGGATAACAAGAACCCTTTTATTTCATGTTAGGCCAATAATTGGGATCAGAAACTTGTTAGCCTACTTGATGCAATTTCTAGCTATTTGTTAAATTCTGTAAAATCCTAACACTGCTTCTCTCTCTCTCTCCCTGGTAGTGAAGTCCAGAGTTCAAACTCCTTGTGAAACTCAGATTCACATTTTCAAGTAATTTAAACTTTGCATTGTCAAACTTGTGAGTTAAACTACTCTGGGAAAACAGAAGGACCAAAGAGGGCTCCATGTTAGTAAGTAGCTTTGAAGATATTCACTATAAAGGCCTCATTTCAAGGATTATTAAAATAAACTTGTCAAGTTGAGGTATGTATTTGCATAATTTTTTTTTTTAAAAAAAATTATTTTATTTTTGATTTATATGCCGCCCTTCTCCGGAGACTCAGGGCGGCTTACAATGCGTTAAGCAATAATTGAAAGAAGCATGCTGTTCTCACCTCTAGCTGGTCTAGAAAAGCAGCTTCATGGTATTGTTCGCATCTTAACATGGTGTGACAAGAACGAGCTTCATCATTTTATCACAACCTTTCTGATATCTCCAATCTTGCTATGTTTCCCTGAAGGGATTAGCTGTAGACCCTGAACCAGAATTCTTTTTGTTGGGATTAGAGCAGTGGTGAAATCTAAAATTTGTTACTACCAGTTCTGTGGGCGTGGCTTGGTGATGGTGGGTAATGTGACTGGGTGGGCGTGGCCATTTTTTTTAACTTTTAAAACCGTTTTTTCTACAACCTCTTCAGTGAAGAGGTTATAAAAAAATGCTTCCAAAAGGCTCTGACGATCCTAGCTGAGTTGCCTGATCGGCAGAGACTTTTTTTCTTTTAAATGCCTCTGCCAATCAAGCAACTCAGCTTGGATTGTCAGAGGCATTTGAAAGAAAAAAACCCTTTCCTGAGCTTAATTTATATTTGTTTTTACTATTGTAATTAAAATCTTTTAACAGCAATTATAAAATACATAAAACTAATCTCTTAAAGTTGAAAAATAAACAAATGGCTAGAACATTTTAAACATTAATGTTTAAATGGATGTAAAAAACTGTTTATCCTTATGTAAAATAAATGTAGAGAAAAGAAAAATAAACATTGAAAATTCAATCAGTTAAAAACATTATTAAGTTCTACATTTCCTCCCACTGTACCTAATTAAGTGATTACATAAAGGTATTTATAAACATTAAAATGCTTGCACTGAGCTGTCCCCTCTCATCCAGGTATGTCAGAATTGCAGAATTCCTCGTCAAAGTCATTCTATTAAGGGCCCATTTGTATCCACTCTGCTCCAGATTCCTCTACATAAGCAGGTCAGATTTTCTTGCCTGACTCTCCTGATTAGCACTAGGGTTATTTTTCCTTTGATTATCCCTAGCTTAAGACAATGTGCTAACAGAGCATGTCATCACTTTTGCCGCTGGAATTTGGCTTAATAGGATACTATTTATTAAATCAATATTCCTCTTTCAGAGAGGCTTCCTCTGATTGCTCTCCTTTTCATTCCTGCCTCCTTGTCCCTTTGTTCTCTTTTCAGCCTGCCAGGCTTCTAACTTTATTTTAGGAGCAGAAAGATCCCAGAGCAAGAAGGAATCAAATTGTCATAAGCATAGCTTATGACAGCTTTCCACAGCAGTGAAGTTTGCTCTGTCCGTGGCAATTTACTTATCCGGCAAGTATTTGAATGTGCATCCTAACACTACATGGATCAGCAGAAGAAGCTGGTGGTGAATCCTATCACATGTGAAGAAAAACTATGCTTGCCCAAATATACCCCCAAGCATTCTATGTTGCTAATCTGATGTGTCAGACACAAGAGAGCAATCGCATTGCTCAGCAAATGCTGGGAAATAGATCTGTAACATTCATTTACACATATACTCTTTTGTTGGAACATGCTTTCATAACAATGTCTCTCACCCTGTGATTTTTGTTTGAGAGGCTGGTTCCCTCTGATGCCCTCCTGATTCTTATCTTGCAGATAGCAGCCTGCAGCAGGTAACATGAATGTGGAAGAAAAGCAGGCTAGGGTTTCCACTGGGAAATCATCCATACTCAGTGGATGTACTGTGACAGGACTCAAGTACCACTTGCTTCCCTGCAAAATGCTTCTTGATGCTACAATTTCTTAGGTGTCTCTATTATTCATATAAGAGCAAATGGTTCCTGCTGTTCTTACCTTTTTCAAAAGTTACAAGTATAGATGTCAGAACCTGGACTGGAAATAATTGGAAAAGAAAACCTCATTATATTACCTCAAATCCTGCTCTGTAAGTCTGTGGGACTTTTCCCCCTCACCCTGAAAGAGGCATAATTATTTTTGAGCCTTTTTCAAGAAGCCAGAGAATCACACCCAAAATTTATAGTGGAACGGGTGAGAAATGGAAATTGCTTAATGTTTTGGCATGAATCAGTTGGGTTTTTCTTTTGCCTTCTGAAAAAAAGACTGTATTTTATAGACCGTCAATTGCAGTAGGGTGTGGCATCTTGCCCCTATTTTTTAATTTTATTTTAGCACCTTTAAGTCCATTTTTGACTTCTTGTGATTGCCTGGACAAGTCCCTGCAGTTTTCCTGGCAAGATTTCAAGATTGCCATTGCCTGCTAATCTAGGGTTGCTAGACAATGACCGGCCCAAAGTTGTCCAACTGGCTTTGTACTTTAAGCAGGACTAGAACTCATGGTCTTCCAATTTCTAGCTTGACGCTTTAATCACTACACCAAAATGCCTCTTTTTTTTGTCCCTTTCGTCTCTGAAAAAACAGTATGTGATCAACCTAGTATAATTGAGAGTATGGCCAAGTGATAATTGCAACAAAATACAAGAGAGTCATATTTACCATGCAAATTAGTGCAAGTGAAGCCTTTTAAATAATAACAGCCTTTCATTCTGTGACAATACATTGAAATACCATCAAACAACAATACTTGCCTTATTCCAGGACCTCGAAGAATGACTCAAATATCTGTGATTTGTGCTCATTTCTCTTCCGAGTGATTTAATTATTTTTTAAACATATTTATTTCTTATTCTAAAATCTTATTCTAAGTATTTTAGCTAGCCTTACTGTGTAATATATTGTACTGTATATAAGAGAGCCATTCTTACTTTAATTTGGTTAGACTTCTTTTACTAATGTATACAGTCCACTTTTCATTGCCATATATTTGCCGGTCTATCAATCTTGCATTATTGGTAAGATAATTTCTTTTTTCCAATGTTGTGCCAGATTGATTCTTCTCATTGTTAGCATTATTAGCATTAATTTCATAAATTGAGATACTTTTCATTTACATTCTGTGGAATCATACTTAATATTAGTATTAATATTAGTCTTAGCATTGTTTAATTGTTATTATTTATTAGTGTTAGTCTTAGGTATGCTTGCTATTTTGAGTTATATATAAAGAAGGTGGAATAAAAAAATCTAGTAATCTAGTAAGTGGGCAGAATTACCTTAGGTGGTAACCTAAAATGTTGCTCTTCCTGGCATTAGAAAGACAGTATTTTAATGGCATGATTGGGTTTTAATCACAGCTTATGTTTATTGGATGAACTAGGAATGTAGAAGGTCTTCAAAACCTGAAGATTAATGATTAATGATATGATTAATGAAGTTGAGGCAAAAATTTCAGTTTCTAAGAGCTGGGCTTTATGAAATCAGATGTCAAAATGGCAGAATTCTGACAAAAGGGTTCCTTTTATGATGGTTGCCAGCCACTTAGGAGATAAATATATTGCCTCACAATATTCAGTGTTCAGTCTCTTCTTCTGATTACTTCTTTGCTTTTCATCCATAACCTCTTTCTAGCAAACACAATAGTACGTGGCTTTATTTAGAATCCTCTTTCCATCCTACATATTATTGAAAAGGCCTTCAAGATAAAGAATATTTGGAGCCCTCATGCAAATGGTAAGGAAAAAAAAAATAAGGCATCAAAGGAATCCTTTTATTGTCTGTGGTATCTCATTGTATGCAGTAGCTGATTGCATGCTGACTTCCTTCTTGACTTTGTATAGGGCTTACACTTAAACCTGAGATCAGAATGTTCCCAACCTCACAGTACTTTTGACTTTTAACTCCAAAGGTGTTTACACACTTGCCAATACTAGAGTTCATTAGGCTTTCATTAGGCTTTCATTAGGCTTTCTGAACAAAAAAATGAGTGCATACACTTGACAAGTCATGCTATAAAGTGTCTATATAATTAATGTGGGTGATTCTAAAGCAGCCATTTTATTTTAAGGGCTGTTGATCACGGTCCACTTCAACTTGTTTGTATATCTTCAAATGTAAAGAAAACATCTTAAAATGATTTATGCAGCTTGATTGAGCCTTTTGTGTGAGGTCCCCCCCCCCCCACAACTGCTGCTGAGATTTAGAAAATGTTTAATGCTAAATCTGTGGGTGTGCCAGAATAGTATTGAGGCAAGTACATGCAATTTCATTATTCAATTTGTGTAGAAAAACCATGTACATAAAGAACACAAAAGCTTATATCAGAAGATGAAAATTGTCCAGGTAGCAAATAGAAGAGAAGAAGTGGAAGCAGTATTAAACATAAAAGAAATAGAAGGCTATCTTCGGGACCACCTTCTACCACATAGCTCCCAGCGACCGGTAAGATCCCACAGAGTCGTTCTCCTCCGGGTCCTGTCAGCTAAACAATGTCGGCTGGCGGGCCTGCGGGGGAGGGCCCAGTGGTGGGATTCAATTTTTTTAACAACAGGTTCTATGGGCGTGGCTTAGTTGGGGGCGTGGCTTGGCAATCACGTGACTGGGTGGACGTGGCTAGCTGGTCACGTGACTGTGTAGGCGTGGCTAGCTCATCATGTGACCGGGTGGGCGTGGCTATGTGCATAGGGACTACTCAGAGGGCTGAAAAAAGTCATTTCTGACTGGGCCTCGCACTTTTGACCGGTCCTCACACTTATGACCATCCTCACATTTATGCCTGTGCAGCTTTCTTAACAACCATGTCACTCATTTCACAACTGCTTCTCGTAAAATGTGAGGACAGTCGTAAGTTCGAGGACTGGTCAAAAGTGTGAGGACCAGTCAAAAATAACTTTTTCAGCCCTCTGAGTAGTCCATATGCACAAAAGGACTACCCAGAGGGCTGAAAAAAGTGATTTCTGACAGGTCCTTGCACTTTTGAGCGGTCTTCGCACTTATGACTGGTCATCATTTATGCCCATTGTAGCATTCTTAACAACCATGTCACTCATTTCACAACTGCTTCTCTTCACCATGGTGACAAGATAGCGCAAATACATAAATTGTGAGGACAGTTGTAAGTTCGAGGACTGGTCAAAAGTGCAAGGACCAGTCAGAAATAACTTTTTCAGCCCTCTGAGTAGTCCATATGCATAAAAGGATACAGCAATAGAGAGGGATGAAGGAAGGGAAGGGAAATTAGAGTAGGAGGGAGGGTAAGAGAGGGAGGAAGAGAGGAGGAAAAGGAGAAAGGAAGAGGAAGTAGGGAGGAGAAGAAGAGGGGGAGGAAGAGAAAGTAAGAAGGAAAGAAAAGAGAGAGGTGGTAGGTTTGAGGAGAAAGATTGCTGTACAATTTTTATTTTTTAAGATGAAAGGGAAGAAAGCCAACCCCAAACAAATATAAAGATATTAAGATAAAGAATGAATTGTTAAACTTTAAAGAATAAAAGAGAACAAATATGAATAAATAACAATAATTAGAAACACACATACAAACATACAATGTATTTTCTTTGAACAGAGTATTTGGCCGGTTCACAAATTTAAATAGTGTTTAGTCATTTCAATTAAATTTGCAATTTCTATATTTCCTTTTTGCCATATTTATTCCTCATCTATTTTTGTAAAAAACCAATATTACCCTTCATCCTCATCTCTAATCTTAATCAAATTCAATTTTTCCCTTCTATTCTATATTATACCCCTTCCCATTGTCATCTATTTTTATATCCATCCTCACATTGGTTAATTATGTAATATTAGTTGTTTAATATAAATTCAACATTTTAATATAAATCAATTAGTTATATAACTACCTTTTTTGTATATCAATCAATATGAACATGAATATTCCAATTATTTCCATGCAATCCAATTTCTTACAAATCAATTAATTATATTTCCCAATAATAATAGACCAAAAAGTTTCCCCCATATATTCCTCCAAACCACAACTTAACCATTTCTGCTTTCAGAAATATACAATTAATAGTATCTCAATTATTACAATTCCCTAGTTAAATAGAGCTTTTTTTCTTTTGTGTCTTAAAATCCTGAACTCTCCTCTTTTCCCCTAAATTTCCCATTGTTTGCACCTACCTTTTTTGATGAGGAAAAAGAAAAGAATTCTGCCTGCCTAATTTTCCAACCTTGCAGCAACAGCAAAGCAGTTTCAATTTCGTTTTTAAGCATAGCTAGGGGGAAAAAAATTGCTCCAGCACTCTTTGCAAGGAAGCAGCAGAACCCTGAGCAAAACAGCTGAGACAAATCAGCTGAGAGTCGGGAGCCGATCTAATCAAGGGCTAATTAGCCTATGCTGAAGCTCCGGGGGCCAATAAAATTACAAAAAAACACTGAACCGTTTGTTAAATTGCTGGCTCCCCTGCCCCTCGCCCACCACTATTTATTGGCAATAAATAGTGGTGCAGAGAGGTGGGGCAAGCCAGCAATTTAACAAACGGTTCGGCTGCACCACTGGCTATAGGGCGGCCCTTTGAAGCCCCGCGGCAAGAATTTGAAGTTTTTTTTCCTCTAGCCATCAGCTGGGATTCCGGAGGCAGCAATAGATTGGGAGTGGGCAGGGTAAGCAAATGGCCGGCGATCCAACAGAGCAGAGAGTGAGGGTGAGTGAAGGTGTGGAAGCTGCTTTCTCCATCCTGCTCTCTTGCATCCGGAGCCGGTGGGGAACCACATGGCAGCCCAAGTGGATCCCAGGCAGCGGAACTCAGGCTAGGGAAGGGGTGGACAATTGTGGCTCTTTTACAACCTGTGGCCTTCAACTCCCAGAATTCCTGAGACAGCCAAGCTGTCTCAGGAATTCTGGAAGTTGAAGTCCACAGGTTGTAAAAGAGCCACAATTGCCTACCCCTGGCTAGGGTAGGCTGGCGCTGCGCAGGTGGGAGGAGGGGCGGGCGAGCCAGTAATTTAACAAACGGTTCGGTGTGCTGCGGGACCAATAAATTACAAAAAACCACCAAACCGTTTGTTAAATTGCTGGCTCACTCGCCCCATTTATTGGGAATAAATAGTAGTGCGGAGGGGCGGGGCAAGGGGCGGGGCGAGCCAGCAATTTAACAAAGGGTTTGGCCGAACCCCCTAGAACCCCCAGAATCCCACCACTGGGAGGGCCTTCTCTGTGGCTGCCCTGGCTCTCTGGAACCAATTACCTCCTGAAGTCCGGACCGCCCCCACCCTATTGGCCTTCCAGAAAGCGGTGAAGACCTGGCTCTTACGGCAGGCCTGGGGCCATTGATTTCATTATAGTGATCTTGTGAGACCCAGCCACAAATTGTAATGTATGCATTTTAACGTTTTAACGTTTTAATGTTTTAATGTCTTCTTTTAACTTTTGTATGGGATATTGTTGCATTGTTTTATTCTCTGTTGTAAGCCACCCAGAGTCCCTTGGGAGTTGGGCGGCATAGAAATGCAACAAAATAAATAAATAAATAAATAAGACTGTAAAAAATAAAATCCTATTGGTTACAAGTTGGAAACCAGAAAATAGTGAGGGCTGATGCAGAAGAATTCTAGGTCTAAAAGACCACAAAACATGTATATGCCTGACTCTTTTCTTGCATGAAAATCTTCAGACACTTATTGGCAAGCTCTTTTACAAAACATCCAAATAATAAATAAATACCATATATTTTGGACTATAAAATGCACCCCCCACCAAAATAGTGGGTGGAATAGTTGGCGCATCTTATAGACCAAATATGACCCTGTTTTTGGCCTCCTAACCCCCCCCCACATGTCCCGTTTTTGCCAAAAACAGGCCCATTTTTCGCAAAAATGGGACACGCAGAGGGTTTGGGAAGCCTGCAGATTGCTCCTGGGTGCCAGAGAAGCAAAAACAGGATGTGTGAGGGGTTTGGGAGCCCAAAAACAGGATGCGCAGAGGGTTTGGGAGGCCTGCAGAGTGTTCCTGGGCACCCGGGAGGGCAAAAACCAGACGTGCAGAGGTCAAAAACTAATTTTTTCTTGTTTTCCTCTTCAAAATCTAGGTGCGTCTTATACTCCAATGCATCTTATAGTCTGAAAAATATGGGTATATTAGTTTAAATGTTAGTCTTGAGCAGAGCAAGATGCTGCAAAGTGATTGAAATAGGCATCAGGCAGAAATAGCAGGATGGCCCACAGGCATCAGGCATAGTATATGCTATCATACAGTTGGTAGCTTTGGATGACCAACCATCATAATAGGATGTACTGGATTCTGGCTGCTCTTCCATATGATTGGCTCTGTGGTGGGTTGCTCCTGGTTCGCACCGGTTCATAAGAACCGGTAGTAAAAATTTGTAGTAGTTTGGAGAACTGGTAATAACATTGGCTGGCCACGCCCCCGAACCGGTCCCTGGCCCGGTCGCCGCTCGCTTACCCCACCCACCTCATCAGAGGCTTTTTTTTTTTACTTTTAAAAGCATTTTTTTTACAACCTCTTCGAAAATTAATAGAAACAACCAAAAACCAAAAAGTTGGGGATATACACATGTATTTACACCTATATGTTAAAAAATACAAACATTTTAAATGTTAGTATTTGTATCCATAATGACATTTATAGAAATGAAGGTAATCTGTTAGAGGAAAGCTTTGTTGATATAGCTCCTAAACAGTGTTCAGATTTGAATAAACGTATATTTTCTGTGGAGTTTTTCAGAAGTTTTTGTCATAATGTTAATTTTTCAGCTAGAGCAACATCACACATTTTCAAATACTATTGATCCAAAGAAAGACTTTTACTTTTATTTTTCTGATGTTTGCAATGATAAATCTAGCAGTTAAAAAAAGAAATCCTTTTAAAAAAATGTTTATCATTTTTTGCTAGAAAAAATGGGAAAGGATTCATTGTATAAGATTTCTTGATGATGTTCCCAATTCTTTCCAAATTTTAGGTTGAAAGGATGGACTCATTGGGCATTACTATCAAAGGTTTTGGAATGTGTTTATATATCCTTTCCAGCCCTGCTAAAACAATCTGAAAAAGTTACAGCAGTAGTTGAGATTTATTTATTTATTTATTTATTTATTTATTTATTTATTTATTTATTTATTATTTATTTATTTATTAGTTCGATTTATATGCCGCCCTTCTCCAGAGACTCAGGGTGGCTTACAATGCATTAAGCAATAGCCTTCATACTTTTGTATATACCTGCTTAGTAGGGCTTTCGGGCCCCCCCAAGCGGTGTTCTTTTTTATACAAAGTCAGTTTATCGCCCCCACAATCCGGGTCCTCATTTTACCTACCTTAGAAAGGATGGAAGGCTGAGTCAACCTTGAGCCTGGTGAGATTTGAACTTGCAGTAATTGCAGGCAGCTGGCAACTAAGTGCTACTTTAACAGCACTTAGTCTACTGCGCCACCAGGCTCTTTCTATAGATGACCATAGGAGTGCTCTTTCCACAATCTGTTGATGGTCTGTTGATTAATTACTAAAGAAAGTGTGGTAGAAACAATAATGTGTGACAATGTTTGGAAAAATGCCAGCACTCTCGGCCTGTATGTGTTGTCAAATGTTATGATTAGCCTGGCGCAGCTGCTGTCAGCCTTTTGCTTGAAGTTTGCAGTTGCAATATCTAGCCTTGAGGTTCAAGATTGTAACTTTTTCATCTTATTTTGAATTTATTATTGATTTCATGCTCCATCTTCTGTTTATATAAGCTTACAATAATTAAAGCAAGATACAAAATAGAGTACATATGAACAGAATCTATTCAATCAAAGTCAAAGTCAAAATCAATATAATTATATTCAGTTAATAGTTCTATAGAAAGAGCTGTAATGAAAACCACCATTAATTTTGTAGGACAGTCTTTGTATAATTTGTGAAACTATAGTTTAAACTGTAGTTTAAAGTACTAATATGTTTATGGGTTCTGGCTTTAAATATATCACCCATTAATAACTTCATGGTTTGAGCAACTATATCTTGCAAATATCAAGATGAGACTTCAATTTTTTGCTTCCATCTAGAGGTCATCTGGAATTCTGCAACCTAATTATGACTCCCCCAATACTTTATCTAATGTTCAGGAAAGCAAAGCAATTGTGATTCGTGGTGTGATTCAAATAATTTAACAACCGGTTCTCTGCCCTAATGAATGGCTGGGTGGATGTGGCCATGGTGGGCATGGCCAGGGGGTGTGACAGGCAGCACTTGGCCTCCTGCACCCCCCTGGGAGCAAAAATGTGCCACGGGGGGGAGGGGGAAGAATGCCCCCT
Source organism: Pituophis catenifer annectens (assembly GCF_029215685.1). Taxonomy (NCBI): domain Eukaryota; kingdom Metazoa; phylum Chordata; class Lepidosauria; order Squamata; family Colubridae; genus Pituophis; species Pituophis catenifer. Next base: position 111,573,524 of record NW_027256882.1, read on the forward strand.
TGCGCCTGATTTTGCATCTAGTAGGCCTCCCTGAAGCCTTCTGGGAGCGACAATGGGCTGCGGGAGGCATGCCGCACCCTCTGTCCTCTGTTTTGGGCATAGGAGGCCTCCCTGAAGCCTTCTGGCAGCAAAAACGGGCTACGCGGGGGTACACCACACACCCCACGCCCCACTTTGGGCCTAGTAGGCCTCCTGCACTTCCCTGGGAACCAAAATAGGCTGCGTGGGGACTCCTGGAAGGGGCGGTGCAGGGTTGGGCCAGCAAGGTTGGGCCAGCCAGCAATTTAACTACCGGTTCGCCCAAACTGACCCGAACCAACTGAATCCCACCACTGATTGTGATCTGAAAAGAATGGGCCAAATGTTTGACAGAAAAATGAGATCTCTTTCCTTCTGCTTTGAACTCTCCCTATTTTCCCCACATCTTTTTCTATCCTTTCTCTTACCTGTTGCCTGGAAATAGAGGCAGAATTGCTGCCTAATGTCTTTTGATCTGTAGCCCTTGGAATCATCTTTTTATAACTAGCCTATGTGCCTGAATTTCAAATCTGTAATGACCTTTCACTAATTCATTTTAAAATATTCAACTGCTTCAGGCTGACAATGAATTTGTAACTAGCTTGAAGAAATGATAACTCCAGTTATCTTACATCCCTCTGAAAAATGCTATATCTATGACACTCAGCAAAGCTTGCCTTAGCAGAATCCAGCTCAAAGTTAGAATAAAAGCTCACTTTGAGACATACTTTTCTGCCATCATAGTTTCAGGTTTGGAAGCCCAATCCTAGGGAGGTTTCTTGAGAAGTTTCTTGGTAAAATTTACAGTAGAACAACCCTGAAAAAGATTAATACCCCAAGTTACTTGACGCATTACTTGCTTCATTTCTTAAGTGATTAAAAAGGCACCACTCTTAAATTAGTTAGTAAAATGCCCAATAGACGCCTGTTACTGTTTTTGAAAAAAAAAGTTATTATAAGTTGGTGCTTGATACAGATTGTGCATCCATGACCTAAATCCAAATTTCTTTTTGCTTTAAAATAATTGCTTTATTCATCTACAAACCTATGCAGATCTAATGTCAAGTTCTTTCTATTATAATGAAATGCAGAAATGTGTAGTTTTTTTTTTAAAAAAATGAATTCAGCAAAGTTTTTTTGTCCACTTCCATCCTGAGCAGGCTGACAAGTGGATGAAATCTGAGGTCCATTACAGGGAATAAAGTGGAAAATGATTGTGTTGCTTCAGCATCAATCACTCAATTTGCTGAGCTGTGTAATGAGCTACAGTTTCCCTGATTATATGGCTGGGTAAACAGCCAGACAATCAGATGAGCATGTACTACTTACACTGTCATGTGGACTGAAAGCAATGTACATCACCCACATTCTTGAAGAAAACATTGGAGATAAATTCTTTGAATAGATACCAGTGGAGAGGTCACTGCAGTACAGTCTTCATACTTTTCATTGTGATACCACCATTATAAACAACATAGAAACCTGGCCCAGTGTCTAGTTAAATATCAGTACCCCACTGAGAAAGGTATTTCCATCCCTTCACTAATGGCCTGTGCCTTTGATATAGCTCAAGGGAAGATTTTGCAAATGCCCAATGGGACATACCTGTGTTCTTGTTTGCTATTATCCCCTACAGCTCTGTCTATGATGACATGAGAGAAAAATGTTGATGACAAATAACATTAAAGTGCTGAATTTAGAACAATTGAATTATCTTCTTGTGGACATGATTCTGTTTGTTAGCAGTCAAGTCACTACTTTAGCTAGGCTGTCTTTTAAATCCAGAAAGAAAAGATGTTCTGAATTGAAACACTGATTTTAAGTTCAACTTAATGTCATTCTTCTTATGCATGTTGTGTTTCTTTTTATAACTTTTTCATTTATTAATTACTCATTTAGCCAATATTGCTGACATATGCCTTTAATACATCTCTTTTGGGAAAATTTGTTCAGAACATCATCTATTAGAAAGTGCACTTTAATTTTAATAAAGTGGCATCTCTAATCTTCTGTGTGTATGGCAGACAGAATACACACACACACGTGTGTGTGTGTGTAAACTTCGCTACAAAACTATGTGCTTGGGCTTGATAAATTGACACTTGCAGCCTGAAACTTAATGTAGAATGTGTAACTCCATAGCATCACAGTGTGTTAATATAATACAACTGGCAGTTGGAACAGAGGGGGAGAGGAGTAGAATGTCCCAGCCTGCAGCATCCATCGGTATTCATCTGGCTAGCATCCTGTCAGTGTGTAAGAGAGTTGAGGGGTGTTTGGAAATTCAAACAGTATTTGCTGTGTGAGCAAGAAGGAGACAGGAAGGAGGCTGGGCGTGGCTTAGCTCAACTGTTCTGTAGTAAAGCTGCTTACTGCTGTGAAAGTAAAACTGAAAGTGAAACTCCTCTGCTTATGTTTTGCATTTGGAACAGATTTCTTTTGAATTGGGGAGGGGGAATTGAACTCCTTTGCATCAGAGCATGTTAATAATAATATAGGAAATAATAATGCTCTGATGGTCATTTTGAAAAAACTTTTCTTAGTGAGCACCTAGAAGCCAAGAGGAACATACATGGTAAATTTCAAGTTTGTAGGCTTTACAATTCTGAATATTTCGTGATTAATGCGTCTGGGCCTTTTTTCTGCTGACAAACTGCAACTCTGTGTTGCTCTCTGGGAGAGAGTTGCAGTTTGTCAGCAGAAAAAAGGCCCAGAAACTTGTGAATGAGATTTCACAGAACCTAGGGCTGTAGAACAACTAAGTTTACGTAGGTAAAACCTGGCTAGAAAGAATATGCACATAAAAGCCTACGAAAAAGGAAAAAAGATACATATATATGTATATGTATATGTATATGTATATGTATATGTATATGTATATGTATATGTATATGTATATGTATATGTATATGTATATGTATATGTATATGTTTGTGTGTGTGTGTGTGTGTGTGTGTGTGTGTGTATGTATGTATGTAATTTCACTGTCTTAGGCATTTGTGGGCCAAGTGACTACTTTCAGAATATTGAAAAGTTGGAAAAAACTTTTCAGTTACACACCTTTCTCAAATAGACAATATTAAGTAGTTAGACAGACCACACTTCAGAAGACCTATTGTGAATGACAGGTCAATGGGGATCTGAGCCTATAATACAGACATGGCAGAGCCTCTGGTTACTGACAGAAAAATGTCACAGAATAGTTCTTAGCTTCAGTCCAACAAGCATTTGTATCTGAGAAATATAGAAGATTTGATAAATTAGGTTCAAGAACTTTAGCTAGGGAGGATTTCCAGATGCTTTCAATGCAAACAGACGGGTGGAGGAAGAACAGATAGCTACAAATCTGAAGGAGGAGGCAAAACAGTAGAAATCCCCCCTCCCCCAACCCCCTATGCAGACAGTACAGCTTGTACCAGTTAGTCAGAACGTGCTGAATACAGAAACCTTGACAGGAACCTTATGTTGAATAGCCAAAACAGGGCACTGAGGTGGAGTTTCATCAGGGTCTGTGTATAACAACAACAGTAATTGCAGTGAGAGCAACAAGGCCAGAGTCAGGTGAGGTGAACCTCATCAGGAGTACAGGTGTCTGCTTTTGAAGAGATGGAAATAATTGCATTCTCATTTATGAATGGTCTAGTTTAAGCAGATAGAATTAGGCACACACGTATATTCACAGGCGCACGAAGTAAAGTGGGGACTGCATCTCTCCTTCTTTCTGAAGACTGTTTTATTCTTGTCCCTTCTCAAGTGCTCTAGCTGACGTAATCAGCTCCATCTTTTAGATTATTTATAGGAAGCAAAGCTAAGGCTAGTTTAAGTAGGTGCTAGCCATTAGTATCAGTAGAGACTCACATAATGTGTTGTCTGGCCTGTTGAAGCAATTCGGAAGTGAGCACATTCAGGGCTAGAAAAGGGGAGAAATCAAACAGAAGTGTAAATCTTGCAACAATAAACTCAAAAGCAACAAGATTAGAAAAACAATGAAAAGCAAAAGGAAAACACTGTAAATGAAAACAACACATAACTTTGTTTTGGCTATGCTTTGTTGGGAATCAGGCTCTGGAAAGAATAAGTGGGCTTCATCTGTGGTCTATGGGCAAATAGTCATCCATTTCCAGCAAAAGTTACCCAAAAAATTCTGTTATCTATGATGCTATACTAATATAAAAATGAAAGTCTGTTTAAGGGATGAGGCACTATGAGTATAAATCAGTCCGCATCTTAAATAATCCAGCCATGGGGAGAATTCTATAATAACATCATTTTTTTTTTTTGTGAGAATGGCTCAATACATATTTTTAAAAAAAACTTTTATGGGCTATATCCAGCTATTCAGAGGGATGGAGATCTATCTCAAGTCATTTTGTGGTTAAAAAAAGAGGAAGGAAGGAAGCAATGTGGGACATAATCATTCTATGTAGTGGGGAAGATGGAAGGAAAAAGAAGAGGATGACCAGCAGTTAAGTGGTTGGACTTGGTTACAATGGCAATGAGTGTATTATTGGAAGGCCTGAAGGACTGGATTAGCGACAGACTGTCATGAAGAAAATTCATGTGTTCAGTCAGAGTTGATATCAACTTGATGGCAGATAATCAAATGAGGTCAGCAAAGCTGCATATAAGCAGAATAGGAAGAGGGTCAGATCCAGGGGTGCTTTTCAACAGATTCTGACAGGTTCCAGAGAATCGGTAGCGGAAATTTTGAGTAGTTCGGAGAACCAGAAAATACCACCTCTGGCTGGGCCAGAATGGGGTGGGAATGGGGATTTTGCAGTATCCTTTCCCTGGAGTTGGGTGGGAATGGAGATTTTGCAGTAACCTTCCCCTGCCACGCCCACCAAGCCACACCCACAGAACCAGTAGTAAAAAATTTGAATTCCACCACTGGTCAGATCTTAGGTATTTACAATATAGTTCCGATGTAGCATGAATGACGTTTTCAGCAGCAAGGCACTCTGTTTGGTAGCAGGATTGTTTTTTTTTTAAAACAAAAGTTTTTTATTTTTTATATTCAAACAACCAAACATTATGCAATCCATTATCATGCATCATTTAATCCCCACCCAACCCCCCCCTCCCCAATCCCGCTCCGACTTCCCAGAGCAAAAACAGGATATAGCATTTAACAAACATAAGCTAAAATATGCTAGCTATTACAGAATTCAAAGCTCTCTCACACTTGTTAACTCCCCTTTTAAAAATTATACTTTAACCTTCCTTTTATAAATTCTCTTATCACATTTCACATTTGTAAAAAAACCCCCACCATAATCTTATTTTAAACATTTTAAAATCTCTTAATACATTAGCAGAACATTCTCCAAAATATAAGTTTCAAAACTTTCAAAAAGTTATCCATTAAATTTTAAGTTATCCACATTTATTTATTTATTTATTCATTCATTCATTCATTCATTCATTCATTCATTCATTCATTCATTCATTCAATTTATATACCGCCCTTCTCCTATTGGACCCAGGGCAGTGCACAGCCAAGGATAAAAAACATACCAATACAAAATTTAAAATCAATTAAAAGAATTATACAGCTTTGGCCCACAATTTAAAACAATCCAATTAAAACCCAATTTACACTTAAAAAGCTAAAAAGCTAAAAAGAGCTAAAAAAGAGCTAAAAAAAGGGGGGGGGTTCACGCGAGCCCTGCTTGATGGAAAAGTTTTTAGGGCACGGCGAAAGGCTCGGAGATCTGGTATCCTTTGCATCTCCGGGGGCAAATCGTTCCAGAGGGCAGGTGCTGCCACAGAGAAGGCCCTCCCCCTGGGGGTCGCCAGCCGACTTTGCCTGGCTGATGGCACCCTGAGGAATCCCTCTCTGTGGGAGCGTACTGGTCGGTGGGAGGCTATCGGCGGCAGAAGGCGGTCTCGCAAATACCCAGGTCCGATGCCATGGAGCACTTTAAAAGTGGTAACCAACACTGGGTTAGACATTGTAGACATTGTGGGTCTACACCAGATCAGCAGCAGAGAGCACAGGGACATACTCCAGGAGTTCCCCGAGGTGTTCGACGGCAGCCTAGGTAACTATAAGGGGAAACCCATCTCATTCAACTTGGATCCCAGGGTAGTTCCCATTAGGCTTAAGTATCACTGAGTCCCATTCGTGCTAAGGCCCAAAGTCGATGAGCAGTTAGATAAGTTAATCGCTCAGGGGATACTCGAGCCAGTAGATCATGCCACGTAGGAGACCCCCATTATCACCCCAATGAAACTGGATGGGTCTATTAGGATATGCGCCGACTATAAATGCACATTAAATAGGGCCCTGCAGCAAAGCGCATATCCGGTGCCAGTGGTACAACACCTCCTGCACTCATTGGGAAAGGGCAGCGTCTTTGCCAAACTAGACCTGGCCCAGGCATACTAGCAGCTCCTGTGGACGCGGCCACGGCAGAAGCCCAAACCATCGTCACCCATAGAGGCGCATTCAAGTGCAACTGATTGCAATTTGAGGTAAGCATGGCCCCGGGCCTTTTCCAAAGCATTATGGAACACCTATTACAGGGCATCCTGGGAGTTGTTCCATACTTTGATGATGTGCTGATATGGAGCAACTCATGGAAAGAGTAAGGGAAACCTTACGAAGATTCCAGGAGAAAGGGCTTGAACTAAAAAGGGGGAAATGCGAAATCGGGGTGACTCAGGTCGAGTTCTTGGGATACCTCATTGACACCAAGGGCATACACCCCACAGACAGCAAGGTCAAGGCAATTAGGGAGGCCCCCCAACCTAAGAATAAAGCGGAATTACAAGCATTCCTAGGATTACTGAACTTCTATGGTATTTTCTTGAAGCAAAAGGCAACCGTCGCGGAACCATTGCATAGGCTGCTTGGCAAGATGGTGACCTGGATGTGGGGGCGACGAGAGGACGAAGTGTTCCGGGCAGTAAAACAACTTTTATCGTCAGACAGTGTCCTCATTCAATATACAGAAACCTTACTGGTACTGCTAACGTGCGACACATCACCCTATGGCATAGGGGCAGTCCTCAGCCATCAACTTCCCAATGGCCAAGAAGCCCCTATAGCCTTCTGTTCAAAAACGTTATCCACAGCGGAAAGGAACTATAGTCAGTTAGATAAGGAAGCGCTCGCCGTGGTAGCGGGGATGAAGCGTTTCCACAAATACCTGTATGGCTGGAGGTTTGAAATTATAACTGACCACAAACTGCTGTTGGGACTATTGGCGGGAGATAAGCAAACCCCCAACTTCATAGCACCCAGAATGACTCGATGGGCAATATTCCTGACCGGATACGACTACAAGCTGACCCATCGCCCCCGACTCAGCATTGGCAACGCAGATGGCCTCAGCAGATGCCCCACGCCAGATCCAGTAGAAGACCCCGCGCCCGAAACCGCAGTACTCCTAATCGACGTAGACCCCGACAGCCCTACGACGTCACACGCAGTGGCCGAGCAGACCAAAAAGGACATGGTACTAACCAAAGTAATGGCTTGGGTGTTAAGGGGATGGCCACAGGGACCATTGGGGGAGGAATGTCGGGCGTTTGAAAATAAGAAAATGGAACCTTCGGAATTAAAGGGGTGTTTACTGTGGGGAGAAAGGGTCATCATTCCGGAGAAGTTAAGATGGAAAGTCATGGAGACATTGCATGAGGGTCATCCAGGGATTGTCCAGATGAAGGCGTTAGCAAGGAGCTACATTTGGTGGCCGCAAATTGACAAGGACATATCGGATTGGGTGTCCACATGCGTACCCTGCCAGGAGAACAGACCAGCGCCCCCCCGGATGACACCCATGGAGTGGGAATCCCCAAGAGGACCGTGGTCACGAATCCACATAGACTTTGCAGGACCAATGGGGGGTCAGATGTTCTTGATTGTAATTGATGCATACTCGAAGTGGTTAGAAGTTGTATTAATGCCATCGATAACCACAGCGGGCACTATCAGGGCTTTGAGGAGGTTATTCACGACACATGGCCTGCCGGATGTCCTAGTATCGGACAACGGCCCCCAATTAACGGCACGGGAAATGGAGATATTCTTAGCGGGGCAGGGGATACGACACGTACTGGTGGCACCGTATTGTCCAGTGGGAAATGGAATGGCGGAACGCATGGTGAGAGTAACCAAGGAGACACTCACCAGGATGGGACCAGGGAACTGGCAAGAGAAAATAGATCAATTCCTCTTGGCGCAACACATAACTCCCAGCTCAGTGACACTTAGAAGCCCCGCTGAACTGTTAATGGGCAGGAAATTGCAGTCGCAGCTCGACCGCTTACACCCAGAATATCTGGTTGAGGCACCCCGCTGGCCACCCAAAACAGAGAGAGAGTTTAAGGTGGGGGACCTAGTTTTCGCGCATAACTATGCAGGTCATCCCACTTGGGTTAAGGCGCGAGTCACCGCCGTCACGGGACCAAAATCCTACAGGGTAGAGTTAGCGGACGGGATGATATGGAGAAGGCACATTGACCAGCTGAGGGCACGAAAGGAGGAGTCACACTTAAGGAACCAGGAGGGGAGGGGAGCCGATGAGACCACAAACTCGCCGGACCAGGAAATGAAAATCCAGCCCCGAGACACACACACAGCAGAACTGAACAAAACTAGCGGAAACTTGAACCAGGGCCTACCCATACACGGCGACTGGGGAATAGAGAGAGAAGCAGAGTGGGTACCTGAGTTGGGGGGGGGCACGGAGAGCTCAAGGGGTTGAGGGCAAAGTAGAAACACCTTCAGGGCATCAGCAAGGAGTTTGTGAGACCCCTTCCCAATCAGAGGGGGAGACAGCAGGGCCGGCCACACAGGCTGAAATCCCAGGTACGAATGAACTGCGCAGGTCCGCAAGGACCCCCAAACGCCCCGCATACTTAGAGGACTATGTGATGTACACAAGCAAGCCGAGCATGGACATCTCAGCTAGGAGGGGAGGGGTGTTACGTACAAACATAAATTCAAAAAGCCATAGCCGCCACGGATTGGCCGAAAGCCGCGGTGGGAAATTAGAAGAGCTGTCAGTGGTTAGAAGGCGAACAATAGGAAGGTTTAAAAGGTGAGTTGCAGCGACCGCGTGTTGAGTCTGATTTGGAAATGTATTGCACAAACACGTGATCCAGATGTTCCGAGTCCGAGTCGTGCATCCACGGGCGAATCTAACAATTTCGACTCTTCCTGCATTTGTAATCCATCAGTTCGTTCCTTATATATTGATTCTGTCTGTAGAGCCAAAACTTGTCAAAATATTTATCAACCTGCAGTAAAGAGTCTTCTTGCTGTTTCTCAGTTAATTGAATGGAAGCCTCCTCCAAAACCTGTGATTTCAGTATAATAACCTCCATTTTAGCCCCAACAATGTCTCTTTTGTCCTCCAAAGGCACATCCTGATTAATTTCTTCCTCTTTTCCAGCCAGCAAGTAATTATTATTCCCCAATTTAAAATCTTGAATAGTTCTTTTAATTATCTGTCTTATCTCAGCAGAAAAAGATTTTAAAAAGTCTTTTAAGTCCTTCGCAGTCACTACTTGTAAGTTTGCTGACTCATATAATCCATCTTTAATTTCAGCCATTTTTCAATTGTCTCTTTATATTTGTATTAATTCACCTACCAGGTCATTAACTCAAATTAGTTCCAGGCAAGTTAGGAATGTAAGTTAGTTAAAATCAATACCACAGTCTTTTCCATTCCACTTCTACTTTAAATCTTTTTCTTAAGTAACCCGATAGCTTTAACAATGTTATTGTTGTTAACAAGGACTTTCACTTATAAGTGAAGGTGCCATCTTTCCCTTTTTAAATGGAGTTAACATACAATACTTGCATTTTTAGTCTCCTGGATTAACTCTGCCAGCATCCAAAATCCAAAATCCAAATTCTTTATAATCTTTCTAGTTGCTTTGCTGGTGTGGTCGCGATGCTTCGGTCTGCTTATTTTTAAGCAGACTCGTCCTGGCTCCGGAGCTTTGAAGGGAGCTCTCACCCTGCAAGCCCCAGGCTTAAAAGAAAAAAAGCCTGGGGGTCTAGGGGAGCTCTACCCAGACCCTTCTGCTCTTCTCTCCCCCTTTTCCCTGGGGGAGAGTTTTAAAGCTGCTAGACAGCTGATTTTCGCTATTCTAGTGGCTACATGGAGTCACGGGGCTGGAGCTCCTAAAAGGAGCTCCGTCGGCGTTTCCTGGAGCTACCGGAAGTCGGTAGCAGGATTGTTGAGTCAAATTGCTGTGTAGACACTCAGATAAGATGGCTCTTTGTGCCTTCCTTGGTTACTTGGAAACATTAAAACAAATATTAAGGTGTATTTGTTTAAATGTAGATCTGGCTCAGTGGTGGGTTGCTACTGGTTCTTCCCGGTTCTTGTGAACTGGTAGTGGAAATTTTGAGTAGTTCAGAGAACCGGTAAACACCACCTCTGCCTGGCCCTGCCCCCAATCTATTCGCTGCCTCCCGAGTTCCAGCTGATTGCTAGAAGGAAAAAATCAGGGCTCACTTGACAAAGAAGAGAAAAAAAAAACAAGACACCTTAGCTTTAAATTGAGAAGCCAAGAAGCCTCTCAACTGATCGTCTAGAACCGATCCACTCCCTGTAAACCGCTTGGTGGTGATAGATTGGCAATTGAGGCCAAGCTGCCTGAAAGCGTTTTCCGATGATCTCGGTGGTGGCAGAGCGGCAAAAAACTGTTTAAACTCTTGCCGCTTTAAAGCTGATCAGTGGTAAAAGGCAGTGTGGTGGTAGACCGCAACGCTCCAAAAACAAATGGGAAGACTGGTACAGCTCTGCAAGCAGTTAAAAGCCTGGTAGACCAGTACCTCTGCTAAATCCTAAAGAATTGTTTGTCACATGACCATCAAACCACCCCCACAAGATAAGCCACGCCCACAGAACCGGTAGTAAAAAAATTTAGAACCCACCCCTGATCTGGCTCAATGATTTATAAGGAAATATGGATACCATTTTAAGAGTTAAACAACTCATACGAATAAGAGGAACTGACCCTTGTCTTCCTTACAGAGTTCATCCTCTTGGAAAGCTTCTTCCTCTGTATTTTTCTCCTTACAGTATCAGTCTTGTAAGAAGATAAGAATTTAAGCAAAAACCTGTAGCCAAAATAAGTTCATCATTTTGTTTACAATGGACCTCAGTTGCCTTTGAGAAACCTACGAAACAGACAAGTTTACAGCAGCTGTTTTATTACAACAACTGTTATTTAGAAGCCCCCTGGATACAATATATAACCGTAATGATATCTGCTATGGATAATTCTATTCTTGATGGATTCTCTAATCTATTTTTGAAGTTAACTGTTGATAGCTGTCAGTGCATCTTCTGCTTCAGAATTCTAGAATTTAAGTCTCAAGGTAAGATTTATGGATGCAAATGAGAAAATGTCTTCAATCCTGATGTTTAAATTTAATTTGGAGAAGCTTCAACAATTAGAATTGAATGCTCCTCATGCCCCCTTTCAAGTACTATAGGAGAAGCAGGAAACATCCCCTCTCCTTTCTACTTAAAACACTATGCATTATTTTGCAAACACATTTTCTAGAATTCTTCTAATTTTATCAACTAAAGATCCTGAAGTGCTGACAGCTTCCTTATACCTTGTTTCAGACATTTGATAATTTGAATTGGTGTTTTCCTTCCATTTCCCAAATCTGTAATATTCTTTTACTAAAGCTGGGTCCATTGCCTTCTCAGAATTTAGCTCTTGATGAGCAGTGCCCTTTGCTCTGACTTTCGTTCATGTTTAGTTGAGAGTAATCAATAGGAGAATAGGTAATACGTGCTTTTTCATACGTGTGCTAATCCAGGTGCTTTATCACTTGGGTAGAGAGGCGTCTTTAGATGGAATTAACCTCTTTCCTCTCATCTCATTTCCAGTACTAAAGCTTGACACTGAGAAGAGAGGCAACAGGGAGATACAATGAATATAAAAAGTCTATACAACCCTGTTAAAACGGTTTTTGAGATGTTAAAAAAAAATCAGAGCAAGATAAATCACTTCAGAATTTTTTCCACCTTTAATATAACATACAAGCTGTATAATTTTTTTATGAAAAGAGGATTGCTTGTGATACTGCTGTAATCCCCAACATGTTTCTCATTCACATGAGGATTAATAAGAGGATTCTGGTATCTCCAATTGTGGGAGGTTTAAGAGAGCATAATTTCTGAGAGAAAAATGAATTATTCAAAACCAAATAATAAAGTCCCACAAATCACCTGTAGGATAGTTTACTGCTTAGCTCTGGGTCTGATATGACAATAAACTGTATCAAAATTAAATATACAGAATGCATGCTTCATATTTTGATCATACTTCTCTTTCTTTTTCATTGTCTCACTCACCTCTCCAACATGCAAATTATATATAAGACATTCTCACCTCTGAATAAGTTACAACTTGTTTTGCTATCTGTGCTTTCTTTTTTTATTAAATATTTTATTAAGGGTTTTTTTTATAACTTAAAATACAATGGAAAATAAAAATTAAGAAAAAAGAATGAGAGGAGATGCAAGATTTAAGGAAAACAAAAGAAAAAAATCCAAAAGATGTGACTCTGACCCTATCCAACATAATAACATACTAAAGTATTTATAACCTTAACTTTTTATATGACTTATAATTATAATAAGCCAGTTTTATAACTTACAATTATTAAATCTTCAAGCTAAAATTCCAAATTTCATTTTTTTCTATAACAAGCATAGAAACCACAAGCAATGTCGCAACAATGTTGCAACGGTTATGCCGGCCTGGGTTGACTCCTATTTTACCATCATTATCCCTCTTGTTTATCATCTTGGTTTCCTGTTGCTATTTTCCATCCACTTCTCATATTTATTATGGCTTACACTTCAGCGACCCTCCTTGCTCTGCGAGATGCCCCCCTCTCGCAGACATGGCCTTCGAATTTATCGAAGGCCTACCTCAAGGACGGGTTTTGGAACCCTGAGTGGTGGCATGCTTCTAAGCGTGGTTTGAGGGGTTTTTTAATTAATGTTTTTAATCAAATTTTAAGGGGACCTGGGAGGCGGATGGTAAGGGTTGAGCCGGGGGCGGCTCCTATGGTTCAGCAATTGGACCCGTCAGATGGTTATGGGGGGAGGGAGGGAGGAGGAGGGAACAAAGAGGCTCAGCGGAGAGAGGGTCTTCCAATCCTTGTGACAGTTGGGAGACGCAGAGGTCAGGAGAGGGGGGGCTAGGAGGGCGCCGCCGCTTCGTTCAAGTGGTGGCGCTCTCCTGCCCCCTCAGCTCATCCTGCTCCCCCGACGGCGACAGAGTGTGGAGCCCTGGACTCCGACTGGTGTACTTAAATGCCAGGTCTGTGGTGAACAAGACACTCCTCGTCCGAGATCTTATAGATGAGGAGGACGTGGACCTGGCTTGTATCACTGAGACCTGGCTGGGGCCGGAGGGTGGTGTCCCTCTCGTGGATTTGTGTCCCCCAGGTTTCCGGATACTACATCAGCCACGACTCCAGGGGAGGGGTGGAGGAGTGGCGGTAGTCATTAAGGAAAATTTTAGGCCTAGGGAGGTCACTGTTCCTCAGGTTGGCGGGTGTGAATCCCTCCTTTTGAAATGGGACCCTGGAGTTCAGTCTGGGCTGTTGATCACATACCTCTCCCCCAGCTGCATGGCCTCAGTCCTGCCCGCACTACTAGATGTCTTAGCCGAATTGACGGTGGAACTCCCCAACCTTTTGGCTGTGGGAGATTTCAATCTGCCATCGGCCGGTGAGTCATCTGAGTTGGTGCGGGAGTTCATGACCTCCATGACGGCCATGGACCTGACTCAGATTGTACAGGGCCCAACTCATATTGGAGGACACACACTCGACCTTATTTTTCTCTCTGGACAGTGGATAAATGATCGTGGGGAGGGGACTCTATCTATTGACGTTCTGTCATGGACCGATCATTCCCTCCTTAGACTCGACTTTTCCTCCGCCATCCCCCGTCGCAGGGGTGCGGAACCAGTAAGATGGTTCCGCCCCAGGCGCCTGATGGAACCCGAAAGTTTCCTGATGGAGCTTGGGTCATTTCCCGCCTCCTTAGCTCACGATTCATCTGAGACCCTTGTCGCGGCCTGGGAACAGGCTGCGGTGGGGGCCCTGGATCGAATCGTGCCTTTGAGGCCTCTGATCCGACGCAGATCCCGGGCGGCTCCTTGGTTTACCGCGGAGCTCAGGGAAATGAAGTGTCGGAAAAGACGCCTGGAGGGTGGTTGGAGATACTCCCGATCCGAGTCTGACTGAACACAACTAAGAACCCATGTTAGGTCTTATCTTGTGGCGATGGAAGTAGCGAAACGTAACTATTTCGCCACTCTCATTGCATCTGCAGAAAATCGCCCAGCAGCCCTGTTTAGAGTGACCCGCTCCCTGCTTAATCAGGGAGCGAGGGAGGACCCCTTACAGGGCTGTGCTGAGGACTTTGTACAGTTTCTGCAAGATAAAATCACTCAGATTCGGACCGGGTTGGACTCCGACTGGACAGAGTCCGTTGAGGTGACAGGGCCTAGTCTCGGTGGAGACATCTGGGTTGAGTTTGAGCCTGTTTCATTGGATGACATGGACAGGATTATGAGTAGGCTGGGGTCTTCCACATGTTTACTGGACCCTTGTCCCTCCTGGCTTGTTTCGGCAGCCAGGGAGGTGACTGGAGACTGGATCCAGGCTATTGTCAATGCTTCACTAAAGGAAGGGGTCTTTCCCGCTGCGCTTAAAGAGGCGGTGGTTCGACCCCTCCTTAAGAAGCCTAACCTGGATCCTGACGTACTTAACAACTACCGTCCAGTCTCCAACCTTCGCTTTTTAGCGAAGGTTGTTGAGTCTGTGGTGGCACAGCAATTCCCTCAATTCCTGGAAGAAACTGACTACCTGGATCCTTACCAATCTGGTTTCAGGCGTGGCCACAGCACGGAAACGGCATTGGTCACCCTAGTAAATGATCTCTGGCGGGCCAGGGATGGGGGTTGCTCCTCCATCCTGGTCCTTCTTGACCTCTCAGCGGCGTTTGATACCATCGACCATGGTATCCTGCTGCAGCAGCTCAGGGGGATAGGGTTAGGAGGCACTGTTTTACAGTGGTTCTCCTCCTATCTCTTGGGCCGTCTGCAGTCTGTTTGGGCGGGGGGTCAGGGATCCTCCCAGAGGCCTCTCACTTGTGGGGTGCCTCAGGGCTCGGTTCTCTCTCCTCTGCTCTTTAATATCTATATGAAACCGCTGGGTGAGATCATCCGTGGTTTTGGGGTGAGGTATCATCAATATGCTGATGATACCTAGCTTTACATTTCCACCCCTGACCACCCTAGGGATGCCCTTTCCATGATGTCCCATTGCCTGGAAGCGGTGTGGGTTTGGATGGGGAGGAACAGGCTTAGACTCAACCCTTCCAAGACTGAGTGGCTGTGGATGCCGGCATCCCGGGATCTGGAGGTTCCATCCTTAATGATCGGAGGTGAAACCCTTGCTCCCTCCGATAGGGTCCGCAACTTGGGTGTCCTCCTGGATTCTCGGCTGTCTTTAGATGACCATCTGATGGCCGTAACCAGGGGGGCCTTCGCACAGGTTCATCTTGTGCGCCAGTTGCGCCCGTTCCTAGACCGGGATGCCCTCGCCACGGTCACTCATGCCCTTGTTACCTCTAGGTTGGACTACTGTAACACCCTCTACATGGGGCTGCCCTTGGGATGTGTCCGGAGGCTTCAGCTAGTCCAAAATGCAGCCGTACGGGTAGTTACGGGGACGTCTAGATACTCCCGTGTAACACCTCTCCTGCGTGAGCTGCACTGGCTACCGGTGGCACTCCGGATACGTTTCAAGGTGCTGGTGCTCACCTATAAAGCCCTTCATGGCTTAGGCCCGGGGTACTTGCAGGACCATCTCCAGCCGTTCTCCCATCGTCCTGTGCGCTCTCACAGAGTCGGCCTCCTCAGGGTGCCGTCGGCCAAACAATGTCAGCTGACGACCCCCAGGGGGAGGGCATTCTCTGTGGGAGCCCCGACCCTCTGGAATGGATTGCCCACTGAGCTCAGGACAGCCCCCGACCTTCTTTCCTTCCGTCGCGAGCTGAAGACGTGGCTCTTCCGCCAATTAAACTGATCCGTTTGGGGGTACACTGGTATAATTTTAAATCGTTTTTTAATTGGGTTACTGATTTTAATTTGGTATTGTATTGTGATTTGTATTGAAGTTGTCATTTTGTAAGCCACCTTGAGTCCCTAGGGAGAAAGGCGGCATATAAATCGCAATAAATAAATAAATAAATAAATAAATAAATAAATAAATAAACAAACAAACAAACAAACAAACAAACAAACAAACAAACAAAAACAGGACCAAATAAAAGATTTTTGTTTAAAACAATTTACATCACAATCTTAACCAAATCCATCTTTCTTTTTCCCCTTGTTGTGAGAAATAATATATATTTCTATTTGCATTTATTAGTCTTTATATACTATCATCACTTACATTAACAAAATTTATTATACTCTTTCAAATTCTTTAACCTTAAAGGGAAAACCCAACAGTGCTTTTTCAAGAGGCAACTGGACTTTTTGTTTTTTCTTTGAAGATGTTTTGTTTCTCATCCAAGAAGCTTCTTGGATGAGAAACAAAACATCTTCAAAGAAGAAACAGAAAATCCAGTTGCCTCTTGAAAAAGCACCTTTGGGACAACCATGACCTGGATGCTTGAGAATCTCCATAAACTTAAAAGGAAAACTTTTTTGTGTCCATTTTGAAAGTCTAAACTTTTCTTTAAAAATATTATTATAATATATCATTTTTAAACTTCCCCTCAACATACATACTTTCAAATTCACTTTCAATATTATTTTATAAATATTATAAAATATTATATTAAGAATTAGTCAAGCATTATATATAAGAAAAAAAAAACATTTTCAAACCCACTTTATAAACAGAAAACCATACATTAGTACTTTCTTTCAATTGCATATATCTGGCCAGTAAAAATCCATTCTAACTCCAGTTAACTCATTCAGTTTAAGTCACTTTGTTTTTTCAATTTCCCTTCCATAAGAACCCATAGGACCGTGATGGCGAACCTATGGCACGCGTGCCAGAGGTGGCACGCAGCGCCCTCTCTGATGGCATGCGAGCCATCATCTCAGTTCAGCTCCACTGCACATGCTCGCCTGTCTCCCACCAGCCAGCTGGTCTTCGGGTCTCTGCCGCGCATGATGGGATGGGGCGTGTGCGTGGGGGGGGGGGTTTGTTCATGCATGAGGGAGCATGCGTGATGGGTGGGGCGCATGCAGGGGCCCGCGCAAGCATGCACAGGGGAGCGGAGCACATGCACAGGGCCCGCACATGCATTGCATTTTGAGGGATCATGTGCGCTTTGGGCACTCAGTCTGGAAAAGGTTAGCCATCACTGGCATAGGATACATCTTACTGTGGCATATACTGAGTACCTGTGCCAGAAAAGACCACTATGAACTATGGAATCCTAAATAAGGAGTTACTTAAAATGGTTTATTACATACAGAATGGGAAGGAAGATGAAGTGATCTCATCTGAAGGTCAATACTTATTCTGCCATGTCTAACACAGTATGGGTTATTTTTCAAAATTTGTGAAGAAAATTCATAAGAGTTGACCCTGATACCTTGCCAGTAAGTCCTACAATTTATATATAAAAAATGGTTTGAAGTTTCCAAAACAACATTGGTTCTATGTTCTAGAGATAAGGTGGAAGAAAAAAAAGGGCACCTACCAATACATCACAGGCAGCCATCCTTTGTTTTTATTTATAAAGATTCTTCTGTTATAGCTGTGAAATAGTTGCTGTTTTCAATTTATTCAGGCAGAAAGTACTGTTTATAATTGGTCCTTTTATCACCCATAGGTTTTTTAATAGGGCTGCCAAATTTGGGGCTGCATAAGTCTGGTCAACCTCTTTCATAGGCTCTGGGTATCCTCCATCAGCACTTCCTTTTGGTCTTCCTCAGGGAACAAAATAATGACACCGTTAATATTATAATGGTCTTGTAAAGGGGGGAAAGCATGTAAATAATGTGATTTATATATTTATTGTATGCTACCCTTTCTCTAAGAAATTCAAAACAGCTCGTCTTCATATCAAAATCGAGATATATGTTAGGATTGTTGCATATTGGTCTAAGTGAATCATCTATGTTTTGGCCAATCATTTTGTTAAAAATCCCCCTTCCTTTATTTGAGAAATGAAATGGTTAGGGAGCCTGGCAGCTATCAAGGAAAGTAATTCAGGTTACCCTGAGGACACAGATAAACCCTAAGTGGCCTCAACAGCTCTCAGAGAGAGTGCTAATGACCAGTGACTGTAAAGAAATACAATCCTTCCATTCCCACTCCCCATCCTATCAGAACCTATCCTTCCATCCCCAGGCCATCACAGCTGATGAAACTTCTTGAATGAGAAGCAGTCCAGTTGCCTTTGGAAAAAGCACCTTTGAGACAACTATGACCTGGATGACTGAGAATCTCCAAAGACATTTATCAAATGAGTTGTGAATACACTGGATATAGTATTGGTATATTTAAGAAATTACCTTTGAAACATAATTCAGGCAGATGCTCTGTTCTGTTCTATATACTTCAAGTGATGATATTTTCTCTCCCAATATTTGTTCCTTGTGTACATCAAGTAGTTTATGTTATGGCAAAAAAAGAGATTTTTTTGGACAGAGGGAAATAAATGATACAAATGTTCTATCTTGCATGTTTATATTTTGGATTTGGATTAAAGTTCTAAAAATGTGTAGAGTTTGGCAGAGTCTGTTGTCAAAAAGATCATATTGTAAATTCAAAAAGGTTAATGCACTTGCATTTATTATATTTGACTCAATGTTATATTTTGTGTTTTACTCTTCAAGGCAACATAATTTTTCTTTTAGTTCATTTTGTTACAAGCAAATGCTTTAAGCATCTCTTGTTGATATTTATAAGTGTGGCATGTCACAGGCATAACTAAAATATCGCTTGGCTGAAACAATCTCCATTTTTGATTGATTTTATGCAGATGTACAGCTCTTAATGAGGCAGCTTGAGAAATGAAACATCATTGAAAGTAAGGATAAATTAGATTTTGAGAGTCATTAATAGCAAAGAAGAACAGCAGAGTAATTTCTGAATCTGGAGAATTATGTCTTTTTCACAGCTGTGAGTAACAATCACAAAATAGAGAAGCTTTAAATTAATTGGTTATCATCAGCATCTTCACTGAATCTAAATGTATATTGAGTTCCTTGTTACCATTTTTCATTGAGATGTTCCAGAAGTAAAAAATGATCATATTATTCAGAAATAAAAAGGTTGAAAGATTGTGTACCTCATACACAGAGAGGTACATTAGATTGCAACTTAAAAATTCTTCTACATTTATTTGTAACATGGAGACAATTTTAAGCAGGAACACTACAAGACTTTTGTTTGTGAGATACCCTATGGCAGCATTTGCTCCAGCCAAAATTTGTTGCTTGCTCCACACATAATGAAGGTTATTGTATATCATTCTGTTCACAAAGCCATCAAGACTACGTATTATTGGAATTTCACAAAAGTTTACTGATTTCAAATGAGAGGGGCTGAAACCTGTGAGAAGTTGTAGGTATCTCACCCTATGGAGATTGTTTTCTCTTTCTAATCAGGTTTACCTGGCCATAGTTTTTGGATACTTGGAAAGTAGAAGAAATGAAATGGGTTTTCTTAAATTTAGACATCATCAAATAGATGAAAATAAAAAGAGTGGAAACCTAATTGTGAAATTCAAATACTTTGGCCACCTAATGAGAAGGAAGGACTCACTGGAGAAGAGCCTAATGCTGGGAAAGATTGAGAGCAAAAAAAGAAAGGGAAGACAGAGAATGAGGTGGCTGAATGGAGTCACTGAAGCAGTAGGCGTAAGCTTAAATGGACTACAGAGGATGGTAGAGGACAGGAAGGCCTGGAGGAACATTGTCCATGGGGTCACGATGGGTCAGACACAACTTCGCAACTAACAATAACAAAAAACCTAATTGTGAATTTCACTGACTGTTTTAGTGCATTTGAATCCCCAAAAATTAACAAGTACTTGTGATATTATTTCTTAAGAGCCATTATCCAGCATACCATTTTATGCCATATTTTTAAAGAGATTCAGCAACTTCTTTATAAGCATTTTACCAGTCTTTTGTTATATAAAGTTTTCCCTTGCACTGCAGCCTGGAAACTCTTATTAATTTAGATACAAAGGGTGTAGGAGAAGCTGTGCTTACATCACCAGTTATTAAAGGACTTCACATTTGGGGGACAGGTTGTATTTTATTCTGACTTTGAAACAATGAGACCTGCTCAAAACATTTTGAGTTGGTTTTGTTCTGACAGGAAAAAACTTTAAATGGTTCAGGTGTTTGTCAGCCTTTTTATATTTTGCAGTCATAACTAATAATAAGAACTTGGGAGATATATATATATACATATGCATATACATATACATATACATATACATATACATATACATATACATATGTGTGTGTGTGTGTGTGTGTGTGTGTGTGTTTCTGTCGAAGTACCTGGTCTATCCCAATATGGGAGGGAGCATCCTGCTTCCCTTTTGCCTTTCACCTCCAATCCAGGAGCCCTCAAGCAGTCGCATTCATGACAAACCATTTTGTACCAAATTTATATTTGCTGATCAATTATTTATTGATCAGCAAATATAAATTTGATACACACACACACACACACACACACACACACACACACACACACACACTGTTTTAAATCTTGTTTTTGTTTTTGGGGAACTAATATCTTATCCATTTGTTTTGGTCACCTGCAGAGTTGATGTACATTGTTGTTAGTTGCAGTGACCCATTGCGGCCCCATGGACAACGTTCCTCCAGGCCCTCCTGTCCTCTACCATCCTCTGAAGTCCATTTAAGCTCACACCTACTGCTTCAGTGACTGATGTACATTATCTTATGTCATCTAAGACCAATTTTCAATATTTCAACTAAATTTTGGTTCAGAGTCATTTTTCTTTTATTATATATTTTTTTCTGTCCATCTCTTAATACTAAAAATTAGAATGTTTTATAATGGCACCAGTGGTAGACTATTCTCATGCATTTGGCTCAGTGGCTAAGATGCTGAGCTTGTCAATCGAAAGGTTGGCAGTTCAGCAGTTCGAATCCCTAGTGCTGCGTAATGGGGTGAGCTCCCATTACTTGTCCCAGCTTCTGCCAACCTAGCAGTTTGAAAGCACGTAAAAAATGCAAGTAGAAAAATAGGGACCATCTTGGTGAAAAGGTAACAGCACTCTGTGCTTCTTCGGCATTGAGTCATGCTGGCACAGAAAGTGTTTGAAATAAAAAGTATAGTTTCCAAGGCAGGAATGATTATGGATGCATGCTAATGTACAAAGCCAAATGAAAACACCGATTTTTCAGGTACAGAATCTGTGTGAGGTTTCAGCTACCATTCAGAAACATTTTTTTCACAAGGCCAGAAGAATCTGAATACTGTATACTCTTGCTGCTGCATTTGTTGCATGCATTACATTGAAAGTTTTAACAATAAATAAAATAAATATAACATATTTCTGAAGACTGGCTATATCAACCTGCTAAATTGACAAAACATATTTTGTATACATTTAGTTTGGTATTAATTAATTACATGCCATCAAGTCGGTATGAATTGTTAGCAACCTTCTCCAGGATGATTTATCCTCAGTTTAGCCCTTCCTCCAATAATGCTTGTCAAAGGAGCTGGGTCTTTATGTAAAGTGTCCAAACTATAATAATTTCACACATTGCTATTTGTGCCTTGAGTGAGAACTCCGGAATAATTTGTTATTCTCAGAAATCTTCTCTCACACTAAAATTACAAAGTTTCAATACTCTTTTTATCCTGCTTCCTAACAAAACTTGATATATCTGTGGAATGATATTGCTAAGGGTATTATTCTATAGGACTTTGCTGGATGGATACTGTTAAAATATATACCTATTCTATTTATGTGCAAATGCCTGTGGACTACACATTTTCTTTCCAAAAAGATACTATATGACAACAAATATTTTAGGAAGTTTCGTTGGTCTAAATGTAATCCTGTGTTTGACAGAACATTTGCTGCACTCTGTTGCATTATTATAAATCAACAGAGTTGAGAAAAATTGCTTGGAAAACGTGAATGCAATTCATTTTATGCGACATTGCAAAAGACATTTTCTTGTTTGTTTATTGGCTAATTTGTAAATTCTTTTATTTCTAGGCAAAATCAAAACCTGAAGGTATATTTTATTATTACTTTCTCTCTTTCCTATGCCCAAGAATACACATATAACCAGTGCTGAAGCAGAGATATACCTCCTATTTTTAAAATAAGTGCCTCTTTATCTTTTCAGAACTGTTGTAGTATAATGTTACCTTTTATAGTAACTCCATCCTGCTTCCAATAGTCCAATCTTAGATTATTAGATTACTTTTTGTTCCATTCATGTTTTTTGCTTACTTGCTAGCTATTATTTAGACAAATTCAGGAGATTTGCGGGATGAAAGACTTGGTATATTATTGTTATTGTTGAATAATTATTGTTCACTGACAGTTTTCTGGTTTCTCTACATAGTGCTCAGCATGTCTATTTGTACAGCCACACATGATTAAAGAGAGTGTAACTGGATTATTGTTATGTAATATAGTCACTAAGATGACAAGTTATAAATAGGGATAGTTTCCTGGTCAATTATTTCAATTTTGTTCTGCTTTGCTTACTGTTGGACGTCTTTTCAAAGTTCATTTGCAGTCTTCACAATTTTCAGACAAACTGGACTTTAGGTCTTATAATCTCCTAGCCAGCATGGTCTTGATGTCCACTACTCACCAGATTAGGGAAGGCTGTTAAGGACTGGATAATAGCAAGCAAAGAAACGTTGGATTGGCCAGCATTTCACTCATCTAAAGATATGCCCGATCACTATAAACACAATTTTACAGATTTTTCACAGAATCAAAGTAAAACATATCACTTGTAGATGTCTAAATATCTCAAGAGTTCAGTATTCTACTGTTTAATGTTCTTAATTATAAAGAATGTTTCTAAAGATGTATTTGACAGACTGGTATTCAACCTCTCTATTACTGTATATGTATTACAGCTGGTGTGCACAGACACTGTTCTGCATCAAAATGCAGACACTTGAAACAAACTAACTCTGTTGCTGAAAAAATGTTGAGAGATGGGGGGCAGTTATATTACCCTTTTTTCCTAATGTGTGAACAACCAAAAAAATCTGATGTGGAAGGAATATTCTAACATGAAGTGGAAAAGAGGGGGAAAAATGTTCTTACAAAACACCAACCCCTATAAAGTCTCCCTTGAAATTTGGGTGAATTGCAGGACACATCTGCTAGAGTTAATTAATTTCTACCTTCCCCTGATTTATCCTCATGCAGCTAACTACATGAATCAAGTCCTAAATGTAAACTGTCTAATTGTAACACCTCCATAAGTTTGTAAAGTAATTAACTTAAATTAAGAGGTAAGCTGTTTATATTATTCATGGCATAAGGCTAACCCATGTGAATTGAAGGAACATTTATGAAAATTGCTTAGGAATGTTCTGATTAAAAGAAGAGAAAAAAGATTAATGGAGATAAACTAGACTTACCTAGTGAAGAAAGTTGTGCAGTGATAAAATGATAAGTATGTTCCGTATAATATTTAGTTATTAGTTTGCTTGATTTCAGTAGATTTTCCTGTATAGCAGGGGTGGGCAACTGTGGCCCTTTTACAATCTGTGGACTTCAACTCCCAGAATTCCTGAGACAGCTTGGCTGTCTCAGGAATTTTGAGAGTTGAAGGCCACAGGTTGTAAAAGGGCCACAGTTGCCTACCCCTGCTGTATAGGCATCTGTTTTTGTCACTAGTGATGAATGGCTATCTCTCAAGAACAAAGAGCTAGTTTCAATGACAATAGGGCAAGCCATGTGTCCCATTGGCTCACAACATTTTAATGCTAACCTTAAACTGTTCAGAGTTGGTTTATATTCTGGAATGGATAAAAACCTAATCTCGTATTCCTTCCATGATAGATGCCTTTTGCCCTAATGGTTTGGGGGAAAGCCATCAACAAGCTGGAGTGCTGTTGTTTTGTTTGGTGGTTTGCTTTGTAATTTATTTTATTCTAAAGTTTGTAATACACTACAACCATTCAGAGCCCTGTTTGGATTTGAGTGACATATAAATTGTAATACATACATAGATACTGTACATGCACACATATTACATCCCACACTCTCAACATCTGATTTTTAAGGCTTCAAGCTTCTGTAGTACAGCCAGCAGCCAAAGTTGTTACAAAATTAATTATGTGTAAACAATAAATAATTACAGTCTAAAATAAAAAAAAAAATTATTTTGCCAAGGTGTAGACATCTTGCTGCTGAAATTTGAACAGAAACAATTTCCAAAAACTGCTATTAACTGCAGATAGAAACCTTCTATTGATATCAAAAGGGCTCCCTTACTGTAGCTATTAATTTCTGTGTGTGCTAGAGTAATTTAGATTTTCCTTTGAACCTACATGGGATGAGATAAAGGTTAACTTCTCTTCTATGCATGTCAGGGTTCTGGTTAATGTGCATAGTTCATCTTGCGACTAACAAATACATTTTAAACAACCATATAATTAAGAACTGTCAGATGGAGATTAGAGGAGAAAAACTGAAAGGAAGTGAGGATAATATATATATTTGTTCCTTTGATATGAAAGTTAATTTCCTAGAAAGCCTAATAGCTAGCTTGGTCCTTCAGAACAATGAATGATAACACCAATTTAATGCCCTTTGACACCACCACTGTTTTCATTCCCCAATCCCTCAAAAGCAATTTAGAAGAGAACCCGGAATAATAATCTTTCATGCTGCTGATTTTAAGAATCTCAATATTTTTTATTTATTTTATTTTTTAATTTTATTTAGTTTGTCAAACATGTACGAGAAAACAGGTATAAGTATTAACATGGACATGAACACAGGAAATGAGTAAGAATAAATGGGGACAGTAGGACAGGGATGGTAGGCACGCTGGTGCGCTTATGCATGCCCCTTGCAGACCTCTTAGGAATGGGGTGAGGTCCACGGTAGACAGTTTAAGGTTAAAGTTTTGGGGGTTTGAGGATGTGACAACGGTCACTCATGCCCTCGTCCCATCCTGTCTGGACTACTGTAACGCTTTCTACATGGGGCTCCCCTTGAAAAGCACTTGGAGGCTCCAACTGGTCTTCCGGGTGCGATTCAAGGTGTTGGTTACCACCTTTAAAGCGCTCCATGGCTTAGGAACCAGGGTATATACGAGGCCGCCTTCTGCCATCAACAACCTCCCACCAGCCAATACGCTCCCACAGAGAGGGGCTCCTCAGGGTGCCATCGGCCAAACAATGTCGACTGGCGACTCCCAGGGGGAGAGCCTTCTCTTGGGGGCACCAGCCCTCTGGAATGAGCTGCCCCTAGAGCTTCATCTTAGCCCCGACCTGTGTACTTTTCGCCGCACCCTTAAGACCCTTTTGTTCCAGCAAGCCGGACTGGCCTAATACGAATTTTATAATGGGTGTATATGTGTTTTAATTCACGGGCCAAATTTTATATATTCAATTTTAATTGGTTTTAAATTTTATAAATCTATGTGTTTTAATATGGCTGTACACCGCCCTGAGTCCTTCGGGAGAAGGGTGGATAGAAATCTAATAAACTTCAAACTTCAACAGAGTCAGGTAGTGCATTCCCGGCATTGACCACTCTGTTGATGAAGTCGTATTTTCTGCAATCGAGTTTGGAGCTGTTACCTTGAGTTTGTATCTATTGTTTGCCCATGTATTATTGGGTTGAAGCTATATTCTTCCTAGCTGATCAATAGCAGCATGAATGAAATAGCATGGTATCATATGCTGTAAATCCAGAGTAATGCAAAAACTTTCTGTTGGAATGCCTTTACATTTCAGGTTATGTCCCAAAATACCAAGAGCAAGCTGGTTTTTGTTATAGTAACAGTATTGAAAATTTAATTGCTGCTAAGATATGCCTAAGCAGGAACAAAAAAGCAATAAAATAGGTTGATCTTTAAGGGCAAAAAAAAATGATGTTATGAGTTTGGCTTCTTTTAAGGGTTAAATCCATAGTAGTTACAGACTATCCATCTGGAATGGAAGCTGTTGTAGAGCATTATGAAAGAAATAAGTCTGTCTCATTAGGGAAAGAAATGCCTTGCAAGCCCCTTGTGCTTTTAAATGACCCCACTTGCTGTGTAGATAAAAGCACGAATTTACAGACCAGCTGGTATGTGTCTAAGTATAAAGCAGTGAGTCTTGACAGAAGTGTGGGATTTTGGCTTCAGCTTTGGTAGCTGAAGAATTAAACTGTGAAGAAGCTATTATAGCCCAGCAGTTGAACCTACCCATATTATGGGGATTCATGATATGTTCCTCAAAATCTGTTCAATTTCTTTTTGTTCCAGGTCAGAACTGAGTCCAAAGTGATCTTAATCAATAGAATCAGTTTACTTTTTTGGTCACTGCCTTTCCATAAATGAACAGCACAGAAAGATACCCTAAAATGAGGCCTGGAAAAGCTTTTTCCTCTAGGCCAGTGATGGCTAACCTTTTTGCTGGGGGGAGCACAGGGGGGGTTGCACATGTGTGAGCCCACACCCATAATTCAATGTGCCCCCCACCCATGCATGAGCTCCACCCGTTCTCCCCCCGTGCTCCCCCCGCTTTTGGCACGTGATAGCACAGTGGGCCTGGTAGGTCCGTTTTCTGCCCTCCCCAGTCTTCAGAGGCTTTCTTAAAGCCTGGGGAGGGTGAAAACGGCCTTCCCCACACCCCTGGAGGCCCTCTGGAGGCCGGAAACAGCCTGTTTCTTGACTTCCAGTGGGCCCGGAAGGCCCAAAAATTAGCTGGCCGGCGTGCACATGCACACTGGAGCTGAACTAGGGTAACACTCACATGCCCACAGATATGGCTCTGCATGCCACTTGTGGCACGCATGCCATAAGTTCGCCATCGAGGCTCTAGGCTGTAGAGGTGAGCAGCTAAAACCAGAATGGAATCAGAAGCAGCCTAATGACGCCAAAGCTAAAGTAATGGCTGGCTGTACCAATTTCCTCTAGACTGGCCATACCAAATTCCTGCAACCGTTCTTCATATGTTTTGGTTTTCAGGCCCTTAATCATCTTAGTTGCTGTTCTTTGCATGTTGCCCCCACCCCCAAAGTCTTATGACTACTTAGAGGTATCCCATTTTCCTCAAAATATAGCATCCTCCTGTGGATGTGAATTGCTTCAGTTTCCCCCTTAGAGATGATGCAGAGAATCTTGAGTTTTGAAACAAATATCAGAGGAAATGTGCTCAATCTCACCTGTTGAGCTGGGGCCAATCAGTCCACACAGATCATTTCATTTTAAAAAATAATTTTAGGAATTGCAGAGAACAACATTTAGAAATTCATTCTCTTTCCTCATCTCCATTGTAAGGGGTTTGCTTAGCCTAAAGTATCATGAGATTATTGATTTAAAAATTCGGCTTATTATAGTTGATATATACACAATATATACTATGTATATATATTTATTAATAATATAGTAAAGAAGCCAACTTTTTGAAAGGTATGTGAAGTTTGTAAATGGAGAAACATTTCACAATATAGCATGCTTCCATTTGTAAATTAGGAGGAGCAAATTGGCTTGCCTGGGTTTTTATGAAGAAACCCAACAAGTTACAGAGGAAGTTATCTTTGCAGCTCACATTACTTATCCATTTAGAGCAGGGGTCTCCAACCTTGGCAACTTTAAGACTTGTGGACTTCAACTCCCAGAGTTCCTCAGTCAGCTTTGTTCCTCTGGGAGTTGAAGTCCACAAGTCTTAAAGGTTGGAGATCCCTGATTTAGAGTACAGTAATTAAGAATTCTCTATTCTGCCTGGCAACAGTTTTTCAGCTCCTGGACAGAGGCCATTCACATTTATTTAGTATTTAGAGTAATCTATTTCATACTTTATATCAACAACACATATGCATATGTATATATGATTTCCTTTTCCAGTTATGGCTCTTCTCTTCATCATGCTTCAGCGATGTGCGTTTTTTTTTGGTAAGGGTGAAATGGTTATTCATCAGCTATTTGTAGGTGATGGAAGAACAGTTCAACCTCCCATGCAGTGAAAAGCAAAGCTAGAATCAAACCAGTGATACCTGAGTTCTGTGTGATTTCTGTGTGAATTCTGTGTGAATTCAGGGGGAATTCTGATGAATTCCCTCTGTCCAGTGATGTTGCTGCTCAGGAGTTGAGATCATCCCTAGAATTTTTCTGATTTGTCAGTTATAGTGGTGGTAAGGTGAAATGAGGGACTTAACTCCTGCTGTCAGAAACACTAAGTTTACTTACTTTTAAGTGCTGAGATCGGCGATGTTTATGTCCACCTGGAAATTACACAACTACATTTCCCATCCTGCCATGTTGATTAAAAATGCTGAGAGTAGGAATTGAGCAACATCTGGAGGACTCCAAGTTGCCTGTCCTTGCTTTAGCATCTTATATTGTAAACTTTAAAGCCTAGTGAAAGCCTTTTAAGTCTAATTGCAAGGCCAGGGCATGATATAAATCTTTTTTTTTTTTAACTTTTCAAATGAGGAATTGATTTTTGAGTATGCTTTTCTAATCTGCAGTGATTTCTATATAAGCCTAATTCTTTCAAATAGTCATAAATACCATACATTAAAAAGAAAAACTCGATGAACTTAACAGCAAGAATAATAACTACAACATTTTATCATTGGGGAAGTCTTTTATAGCTAGTACCAGGCTTCTCAAAAGCTACTGTGCTCCATCTAGCCTGGGATTCTATTCCTGAAGCTGTGGCCAAGCTCACCCACTACGTGATGAAACTCACACAGCCTGCGCTGTGGCAGGCCTGGGAGCAATCACAACACTGAGCACTGTACAATCCTTTAGCTATTTATACCAAAATTTTGTTTTCTCCAGGAGACAGACCACCCTAGAGTAAGTGGTTTGAGATTTGCAATCAGTATTGTAGTGTGTGTTTCATTAATTAACTGTTTGATTAATCACAATGAAAAGAAATGCAGGCAACAGTTGCCAGTGTTTACAAAGTTGGGTCAATTAATGTTGGCTTTTTATATCTTGCTAATTTGTATCTCCTCTGCTTATTGAATTAAATCAAGATAGCTTACTGAGCAAATCCAGGGTTTATCTGCCAGGCCATTCTTGGCTATAGAATAGAGAACTCTGAAACATCCTTATAAACACAGAATAAGGGAATTTCCTTCCAGCTGAATTATCAGCTTTAATCTTTCAAGGCAATCTTTTTGCATACAGGCAAAATGACAAGCTTTTTCATTAGAAAGGTTTAAGCCAAGTTGATTAAGGAAAAAAAAAGAATGGCAGACTTGCTAAAAGTTCCAGAAACCATTTTCATCTAAACTTTAGCACCTACTGTCATTAGGTGATGTGTTTGTTTCCATCAACCTCAGTGGCAGAGTTACTAGCTCCCCCCCCCATCTCCCGTTTAATAGCAACTTGGGTTGTCTCCATCCTTTGAACTGCTGATTAATCAGGTTAATCTGTTGTTTAAAATGTGTGGTGGGATGTTTTCTTTTTTAGTTACTGGGAAGTTGCAATTGACACAATGCCTTTATATGTAGGATTGATGATCTGAAATTAAAGGTGAGCAGTGAGGTAGCCAAATTTTCTGATTCCATGCAGGGGGGGTGGGGAAATCAGTACTGGCTGGAAAATGTTCTTTTAAAGTGGAAGAATGGCCTTTGAGTAAACAAGTAGAAATGATATGCCTTGGAGCAAACAAAAGAAGTAAAATATATACATTTATTGACTGATTTGAAAAAGACTCCTAGTTTGGTGTGTATAACTCAGTGACAATATAAGTTCAGTATGCGCTGGCTGAAAAAGAGAACACAAGCTAGGATCATAGGAAGAGGAAATGGAATTTATATGTTTGGACATTGGCAGTTTTCTTAGCCTTTTAAGGATTGTGCAGGTGGTCCTTGCTTAATGAGACTTGTTCAGCAACTGTTGAAACCCTACAACAGTGCTGAATGAGTGGTATGTGTGACTGGTCCTCATAGCTGCAGCCTTTGCAGCGTCCCTCCAGTCACAGGTCTGCAATCTGGGTGCCTGGTATCTATGGATTTACCATATTGCATTCTCTTGCAGTTATGTGCCATTTGTGACCTGGCTTCTGAAAAATTAAGACAGTGGGAAGAAGCAAGAGGTTGCAGAGGGTGACCACTTAACAGTGCAAAATTTGATTAACAATGGCCAGCATAATGGCTGTTGCTAGGCTGCATGGTCACGTAATATTGTGCTTTATAACTATGTTGATTAATAACCAAAAATTCCAATTCCTATTATTGTCATTAACTGAAGACTATTTGTATTTAACCAGGACAACTAGCAATTTTTAAATTACCAAAATGAACCAATAAATCAAGAAGCAGCCAATTTTTTTAAAAATGGGAATAATTCAATTCTAATAATAGGGGCAGTGAGGACTCACAATTTTGCTAGTCAAACTCAGTGATGCTGAAAGCTTCCT
Organism: Pituophis catenifer annectens; assembly: GCF_029215685.1. Lineage (NCBI taxonomy): Eukaryota > Metazoa > Chordata > Lepidosauria > Squamata > Colubridae > Pituophis > Pituophis catenifer. The sequence goes on from NW_027256882.1 coordinate 111,604,161, forward strand.
TTTCTTGCCAGTGGATTCAAATTGGGTGCCATCTTGAGGGTCAGCTTTATTTTGGAAAGTAAACGTTAATCTTCACTTCATATGACACGTCTTAGATAACAGGAAATTCTGAAAAACCTGTTGTGTCCCCCGCCCCCAGTTGGAATTAGGACATTTTTGTGATGTGCAAAGCCACATGCTTTTTGTGGCTGATTTTCACTAGGTTAACTTCCTGCTAAATAAATGCTGCAGAATAAACCTTTCTTTTTGTAACATTTTTTGTATAGCAATCTCTCCCTTCTCTCCAATGTTTTAAACCAAAAACCTTTTTAAATGTCACATTTGCTTTATATTTTCAGTTTTATTCCCTTGTTTTTCCTTCTTTTTCTACCATAATGATAGTGTAAGTAGGTTTTTTTTTTTATGGAACATTTAATAATTGAGCTAATCACTCTGGCAGTGCACCTGAATGCCTTTAACTGGAAAAGCAAAAGGGTGTTTTAATAATATGGAAAGGCCATCTCTATGGTTATTTCTATAAAAAGAGTATCACATTTGCTTTGCAAATGAAATCTGGAGTAATGAAATTGTGCTATTACACTGAGTCACTGCTAGCGTTCAAGTAGAAACTGGAATTTGCAGACTTAGATATAGAAATTCAAAGAATCATGACAATTTGCAATGTTACATTTTCAACGTAGTGTTTTAATAGGCCCTTTGTATATTATTGGTAGCGCTCAACAGATTTGTAAAACAACAGGCTGTAATAAACAAATCCACAAAGGCCAAGGTCTTGAAACAATGAAGATATTTGATGGCAGATTTGGTGAATTTAATTAGGAAAGGAAAATCAGTGGTTGATATATATTTCACATGATTGTTTTGTCATGGAATGTAGATACATATTACCAATGTTATGTTTGTGCTAAAGTGACTGAATAACTAAAAACACATGTAATTTTGCTTTTTTTTAATCGGTTGTATTCCAATAAACTGTACTGCTGTCATTTGTCCTATTTTCAAGTGACTGGTATTAGTATGCTTTTGTGTGTTGTATCTCTTACGTAGTTCTTCAGTTGTTGAAATGCATTTAAATTATATCAGATCCTGAACTGTTAAACTGCATATGATTCATCCACTTTATATTGAGAGCTGTGAGTTAATAGAAAATTCAATATGGCCTTGAGGCAAACAATGGAACTTTCTCATGCAGGCTTGGAGGTGAGAGAAAATGGTGAATAGTTCAATGGGCATCTAGCAATATTTTATTCACATTTATTATGACATTACCTTCTGCATTATATATTCTTATAGTCACTTGAATATTTATTCTTTTGATTACTTGCATACCGTCAGAAAATGAACTCTAAATAAAACGCATTCACACAATTCTCACTGAGTTGTCAGCATGGAAAAAACACTTTAAATCAAGCCGCACTGCATTATTTCATGAGTTCCATAAAGACATGCAGAGCAAACATTCAGAGAGCCTGTGCAGGCAAATTCTTTTTCTCTCCCTGATTTCAATTAGGAGAGGCACAAAGTAAATGCAGAGCACTTGAGAAGTGAGGCACTCATTCTGACATTCAGGGGCAGGTTCAAAGGGTGGGTTTCAGCAGGTTCTGACCAGTTCTGGAGAACCGGTAGTGGAAATTTTGAGTAGTTCGGAGAACCGGTAGTAAAAATTCTGACTGGCCCCACCCCCATCTATTCTCTGCCTCCTGAGTCCCAGCTGATCAGGAGGAAATGGGGATTTTGCAGTATCCTTCCCCTGGAGTGCAGTATCCTTCCCATGCCATGCCCACCAAGCCATGCCACACCCACAGAACGGGTAGTAAAATTTTTTGAAACCCACCACTGGGCAGGTTGTCCTTTATTTTACTGGGAGCATTTTACTCCTCACGTGACATCTATGTCACTAAGGCCTGAGATGGAAATAAAGCCATAGATAGTGCGGAAGAGCCCTATAGTCCTAGCATTTACAGAAAGAGTGGAAACTCTGTCCTTTCCCTGTATTTTGTCTCCCATAAGGACAGAAACTTTGGCAGTACAGGTTTTCCATCACAGCCCGAAACTTCCTTAATCCCCTTTATTTATCCTTTGGATTGTGTACATTAGTCCCAACATTCCTAATGGATTAGTTTCTAGTGAAACACCAAGCAGGGTTGCATTCTGACTTTTGTAAGCCCCAGACAATTTTGCCTTTTTGGGTCTCTCCCTTCAAAAAAAAAACAAAAAAACATTAAAATTTATATTTCATATTTTTTTCTTTATATTGTTACAGAGAAATAGGGAATAGTAAATAATATGTTTATTTGTTTATAATAATCAGTGGTTGCTGATTAATTATCATGTCTATTATGTATCAGCAACATTACTACAGTAAATTTTAGAATTTATACTATGTCTGTAGTTTACAAATAAACCTCTGGTTTAATGTGTAAATTGTGTGTGATTCTTGCCTGTTTTTCATGAAAAGGCATGACAATCAACATGTATTTGTTAAAAAGCACAAAAATATATAACTTCATTTTTATACTTTCTCATTTAAAAAAGGCTGAAAACATTTTTGTGGACCCCTGGCATTGTGGATACCTTGCCAAATGGATAAGTCACTCCTGCAAGTATGATACGCACTGTAAAATCTTCCAGGGAAGGAACGGTTAAATCTACATCAAGCCAGTAGATTTATTTGTAACCTAAAGATGAATCCTAAAATTTAGTAATGGATTTTATTGATCCATAACAGATATGATAATTTATTTTTTCCCTATATCTTGTGATGTAAGAAACATCAAAAGCTAAGAAAATTGTTCACAGAGAATACTGTAGATCCCCAGTGTTGTCCCATGCAATTTGAATGAGATCTGACACTATGCTGCCCTTCTTAAATCATTCTAGCTGGCCAATGAAAGTTCTTTCTCTCCTCTTTCCCTGCAGTGATTGGAGCAACTCATAAAATGGAAACAAACCTGGAGATCACTGAATCCAACTCTCTTCCTTCTCTCTCTGTCATGTCATTTTATGCTCATGCTAAGAGATCTTTTTTCCCTTTGGCCACATATTGCTATCTGCTATCACCATTTACGTGGCACTCAGTTCTTTAATAGGGACAGATTTTCATGGAAATAAATCTACCTATGTGGTCACTAAGAGTCAACAATGAGTCAATGGCAGTGGTGAATCCAATTTTTTTTACTATTGGTTCTGTGGGTGTGGCTTGGTGGGCGTGATGTGGCTTGGTGGGCATGGCTTGGTGGGCATGGCAGGGGAAGGATATTGCAAAAACTCCATTCCCACCTCACTCTGGGACCAGCCAGAGATATTTGCCGGTTCTCCGAACTGCTCAAAATTTCTGCTACTGGTTTTCCAGAACCTGTCAGAACCTGCTGGATTTCACTCCTGCTCGATGGCATATAATCGAGTTTTGTAATGAAAAACTGAAGCTGAAACTTTGTGTGTGTATGTGTGTGTGTGTGTGTGTGTGTGTGTGTTAATCTGGGTGGGTTAGAACAGTCCATTCTGTACTGTATTAATGACAATCTCTCTGAGTTATTCCAGTTATTTCAGGGTTCATCTACATCTGATGCAGAATTCCAAAATAAGTAATGTGTATGCAACATTTTGTTGAGTTCGTGATGGCTCACCGCTGATATGAAAGCAAACAGACATTGCTTAAAGCAGAAACAGTGATTTTCTGGAACACCAAAAATAAACCCAAGCAAATAGAGCTAAGCTTAACAGTGTTTTGAAAGCTAATATCTGGTATAAGTAGCATCATGATTACACATAGGATGGGACTGGATGTGATGCTTTTGCTAAGGAAAGCATTTACTCACACTTCTGAAATGAGCTGCAAACTTAACTGGACTTGGAGAGGCAAGTCTTTTTAGTATCTGGAGATATTACAATCTGCATGTCTCATGGGACGGTAATGCCAAAATTCAGCTGGAATCACTAATGGCTAATCTCTAGTAACTAATCTCAAGGAAAACCCATAAATTTTGCCATGCATAAATAATATAAAACAGATGACAGGTTTGTACAGTGTTTATTGAGGATTTATATGGCAGTTTATATGTTCTCTGTAAAGACGGGTCCAGAAGCCCATATTGGATCATGAACAAATCCTGTAAGTTGTTGGGATTTAACATCCAGATTTGCTAAAATGTTGCAGAAAAGCGAAGATCAAAATGCAAACATGAACAGATGGCAGGTATTTGGCTCATGGCTTTATTTGAATCGAATTTGTCCCAAATCTAGTCACAGAAATTCAATCACATCAACATCTTTAGGCCTTTTTTTTTTTTTTTGCACTGTTATTTCTATTTAGTTGATATTTTTTATATTCAAGCCCTATAAACTGGACATTCTTGGCTGGAAGAGGGGAAAATAATACGGAATATCAGTTACAATGTCATCACACAATGCATGACTTATCTATTTTTATCAGCAATGAGAAACAAGTATGTTATGATGACTTTCTTGATAATATTTGTGCACTTGTTGTCCTTTCGGCATTGTTGTGGTTTGGTCTAGTTACTGCTCCCTGTAGCATTACACCGTGTTTTCAGTAAACCAGTGAAGCTGTATAGTAGATTATTCTATATAGTCTATTGTCTATGATCAACCTATCTTCCAAAGCACCAGAAAGCAAGACAAGAGACAATGGATAGAAACTAATCAAGGAGAGAAGCAACCTAGAACTGAGGAGAAATTTCCTAACAGAACAATTAACCAGTAGAGCAGCTTGCCTTCAGAAGTTGTGAGTGCTCCATCACTGGAAGCTTTTAAGAGGAGACTTGCCAGCCACTTGTCTGGAATGGTAGTATAGGATCTCCTGCTTGAATAGGAGATTGGAATAGAAGACTTCCAAGGTCCTTTCCAACACTGTTATTCTGACTACTGAAACTAAGAATAATGTTAAACAGAGTGAAGAAGCTGGTGTATTTTTGTTTCACTTGTATTATCTCACTTACACACAATTGGTGTTAACACCATCATGTTATACAGTATGCCTCTTCACCCAACACATTATCAGTTGCTCCCATGAAGGAAGCTGTGTTTAAGGAGATATAAGAAGGAAGAAGAGTAGAAGAGAGAAAGGGCAGAAGCAGTTTCAGTTTGCTATAATTCCCATCAAGATCAGTTATGATCTTGTTATGAGTTGAGAAAGGAGCAGGACAGACATATCTTATCTGATGTTCCCTGATGTTTTATGACTGGTACCATTCCTAGCCCCCTCTGGAGGGCAAGCAGGCAGGGAAGGTTGAAATACTGGAAGTAGAAACTATTTAAACTATATTTATATTTGGTAAATCTATAATCACAGTTAAGATCAGCAGTATATGTGAACTCAAAAAGTTATTTCTATCTACATATAAATAGACACCCATCTATAATCAACTCTATAAAGTTGAATAGAGGGAAAAAAATCAGAAAACCTTGTTGAAAAATAAATAGAACAACAGTTGCTTCTTACCCTTTTCCATACATATGAAGTAAAGATAGAAGGGAAATGTGCCATGGATTTATTTCAGAACAATTCTGAGTCTGCCAACATGGATTGAATGTGCATGGACTTCACTAATGGATATAATCTGCTAAAGTGTGACATCCCCAATTCAAAATTTATGAATGAAGACAAGTATTTATGGATACTTCAAATATTGCATCCAGTTTTGGTTGCCATAATATAAGCAAGATGTTGAGATTCTAGAAATAGTGCAGTGAAGAGTGAAGAGCACAAGGATGATTAGGGGACTGGAGGCTAAAACATTTGAAGAACAGTTGCAGGAATTGGGTATGTCTAGTTAAATGAAAAGTAGGACTAGGTGTGATATTGACAGTAGTCTTCTAATATCTAAGGGACAGCCACAAAGAAGAGGGAGTCAACCGATTCTCCAAAGCACCTGAAAGCAGGACAAGAAACAATGGATGGAAACTAATCAAGGATAGAAAACCAACTGGAAGTTTCTAAGAAAAGATTGGACAACCATTTGTCTGAAATGGTATACGGTTTCCTGCTTGAGCAGTGGGTTGGACTGGAAGACCTCCAAGGTCCCTTCCATTTGTCCTGTCCTGTCCTGTCCTGTCCTGTCCTGTCCTGTCCTGTCCTGTCCTGTCCTGTCCTATCCTATCCTATCCTATCCTATCCTATCCTATCCTATCCTATCCTATCCTATCCTATCCTATTAATATCCATCAATATTGCCTCTATGGATTCAAAGGTTGTCCAAACCTTACTTTTTAATTACTTTGGAGTTTACTTTTTTTACATTGATTTTTAAATATTGAGAACCCACAGAACTGCAAGCTTCATTGTATATACTGGGTGAGTTTTTCTTCATCTTTTTAAGGAAGAAGTTTTCATTACAAGTTTAAGGTTTGGTAAAAAAAAAATATTTTTTTTGTATATACACCAAAAGGGTGATGACAGTGCTGATTTTACAAAGTTTTAAATGGATTAAGAGTCCAGAAAAACTTGAATTAGAACTTTGAAATTAACTATAAGAATCCTTCCCATGGGAAACTTTCTAGGTTTACATCTAGAATTGATAAAACGTCTTTGCAGATTGGTCAGTAGAGGGCACTAAACGCAAATAAATATATCAATTGTTCTGTTAAGAGAGATCTATGACTATTGGGCTCAGAAAATAATTTTAAAGTTATCTGCTATTATGGAAAAACTAAGTGATATCACCGAAGAAGAACATGTTCCATTGAATAAAACTGAAATTGAATATGGATTTAAAAATGACTGCCTATAATGAGCTTTAGAAAAAGATGAAATAGTGGATTTACAAATGAGTTAACAATTTAAAAAGATACACAAATAGTAAACCAGGAGATTGACATAAGTAACCTCTTTACATTGGATTTATATAAGGGACTTGTTAAAGATGCCAATGATTTGGTGAGAAGAGACAAAGAGCATGAAAAAAATCAGTTGTTAGGACATAACTATGCTATTATTGCTATTATTAACTACATTGTTTTAGGGACAAAAGATTGTTGGAATGGAAAGATTATAAGATTGGTTAATTTGAACAAGGCTAAAATAAATGGGTTGCTGTAATTGTTAGTGTTTAATGGGTTTTTGTGACTTGGAATGGATGATGATGTTGTAAAGGTTTTGTTTATTTGAACAGAGGAGATGAGACAATTTGTGTGAATAGAAAAGAAAAGAATTCCAGTTGGGTTTACTACATATAGTTTGTAATGGTTATTATTTATATAAGGATGGGGGTGATGTATGTGAAGAAGAGATGGTTGGTTTTATTTTAACAGTGGCGATGAACTATTGATGTTGATTATATTTGTTGAGAATGAAGGAAAAGTTTCTTCTCTTTTTTTCTTTCCCTTTCCCGCATTTTCTTCCATTTCGGCATTTTTTAATTTTTTTAATTTTATATATTTTATACTAGTATGTTATTCTATTCTATTCTGTTCTGTTCTGTTCTGTTCTGTTCTGTATTGTATTATTATATTATATACAGTATTATACTATTTCCATATAACATAATATTTAATAAATTATAACAAGAATGTAATAATTAGAGTGGTGAATTAATAAAAATGAACTCTTGATCAAACTGGATTTACCATTTACTTGAAATAAGCCAGACCATAAGTAAAGGTGTCCAGTTATGCATTCATTTAATGTACAAAGTACTACAGAATTCCAGTCAGAAATAGCCTGAGAGTTTAGGGAGTGGTGCTAGTTGAAACAAAAAAGGAGCATCTTCAGTCACCCCTCCTCCTTCTCTCTGCTTCATCCTACAGGTGTAATCTGTCAACCTGGTTAATTCTGGTCTTACTACTTTTTCATTCACCATGTTTAAAAATAGTCTGAGTTCCAGGTGACAGATATAACAATCTCCATGTCTATGATGGAGAGGCGTGTCCAATGTGCCAGGTGGACAACTTGAAAGGTAGCTAATTAGCAACCTTAAGCACTTACTTACACTCTACTGAGTGCAGCTAATGGTTTTCCTTGCTGGCAGGCAGTGTTCAGTGGAAGGAGGCACAAAGCCAGCAGAATCCATAGCTTTCTTAACTTGTCCTGCATTATGATTATGACTGCAAAGGTAACATTACAAACCAGTCTCACAATTGAGGCAAAATAACACTGGGCCCATGAGGGTGGTGCAGTTTACACTGGCAGTCTTATTTTACTAATTCAGAGATTGGAGGAATGCTTGTTAACTTGGCTGTGAAGAAATCATCGATTTCTCTATAGCTACTAGTAATTCTTGGCTACTTAAGTGGAATTATTTCAAACATCGGAAGAGCTATTTATCCGAGCACATGGCTGTTTGGAAGAAGAATTGGGAGATACTATAAGCTCCATTGATGGTAAATGCTGTCTGAGTTTGGAATCTAGAATGATTACACTGGATCATAGGATACTGTCTTTTTTTTAAAAATACAATTAAAGTTCCTTGAATTTGATTTCTTGGGGGCATGCATAGGTGCACTAACATGCCTATCGTCCCTGTCATTGTATTTTTTTCTTTTATTCTTGTTTAGTTTTTGTTTGACAAATCCTAATAAATAAATAAATAGAATATGAAGTAAAATAGTTGCCCCTTGCTTAATATGTCTACTCATTCATAAACTTGGAAGAACAATAAATGAAACATAAGTTAAATGAGAAGTTTCAAAACAGCTGTAAAGTTGTAGAGTTGCACACTTCATTAGCAAGGCCCTAATTTGCTTTGACAAGTTTTTTTTCTTTTTAATGGATTGAAAAACAAAAGTTCTGTAATAATTCCACACTCCTAGGAGGTGGTAGCACCCAAATGAACTTCTTTGGTTTCAGAGGCTAAGCAGGGTCAAACCGGATATTTGGATGGGGTATCTTTAGGAAGCCCCACAAGCATTGGCTAGTCTGGGAAAGTGAAGTAGTATCCTAGAAAAAAGCAGAGGCAAGCCACTTCCCTATTATTGCAAGAAATAATCTCCACTTTATTGTTGCATTCTATATTATTGCCGTGAGAATGTCCTATGCCACATAGCCTGTTAGTTAAAAAAAAAGTCCAGTTCTGGAAAAAGGAAGCTATGTTTTTTATGGGAGAATAAGATCTATCTTTCTATTGTGTCTTAGATAAATTACAACGGGTGCCCATGGTTGCGCCTGAGTGAAATTGTGTGTATGTGTGTTGGTTGGTTTGTCTTTAGTGTCTCACAGAACCTCGTTAAATTCCTCCAGAACCTTCTTCTCTGTGAAGCACAATTTGAAAGCTTCTGATTTATAGCACTCAGTGTAACTGTTTTATCCTTCCTCCTTCCAACAGCAGTTCTTTGAGATTAGATGGGTTGAGAGAGCACTATCAGCTCAATGTCACTCATTGGCTGAAGGTCTTAGTCTATAATCTTAATCCCTGATGATGTTACCTAGTTTGGGTAATGAAACATCTGCAAGAAAACAGCCAAGCTCAGAGAGCACCAAGGACCCTTCATTTCAACCCTGAGCTACAAATATTCTCCTCTATTGGTATAATCTTAATCACTACATCATACTTTTTTTTTTAATAAAGTGCAAATATTCTTCAATTTCCTTTTCTCTGATGTAGGCTTTTTGAATATGAATGTATGCAAACTAATATAGTTTTAAAAGTATATTACTTTTTATATACTAATTCCAGAAATTATTTCCCTTTCACAACACTATTTATTTAGGGGTCTGGACATTTTGAATAGAAATAGTTGGTTGGCAGTAAATTCTGTTCATTGCTGATGTATGTTGCCAGAGTCCCTTCTGGAAGATCTCTGGCTTGCTCGTTCTCAAAAAAGGTGTCATATTGTTTAAATTTTGAGGTCAAACCAGTTCATAGTGAATAAATATCACTGCAAGATGCCAACGACATTTAAACCATTGTAATTCATTTAAAATGTACTGAAATAGAATGCAGCAAAACAATAAGTTAGTTAACAATATTAAATGCCAATAACATTAACCTGCATTAAATAAACCAATTAGTAATTCATATTAAAAGGTCTAATAACAAGATAGTAGTAGTACATTAAAGTAGCAGTAAAAGAGAGAAAGATAGAACAGGATTGAATTATTCTTTCTAGCACTCTCTAGCCAAGAGAGTGGCTACGTCTCACTTTAAAGGAGCTAATCAATGTCCTGCATGACACATTCCCCCCCCCCCCAATATATCCAGTAATATTCCCTGGTAAAAGAAATGAATTTCATTGGTGTAGTTTTGTCAATATTTGAGAGGTAGAAAAGTTTAAGGTTTGGGGCAAGAACACTGGAATTATTTAAATGACGCCATGCAATTCTTACAGTTAAAAAGTGGACCATCTTGCTTCCTTAATGATGTTTCTGGGAAATTCTCATGAAAAATTACAATTTCCAGCCCACAAGAGAGGCATAAAATGGAGCTGCTGTTTTGAAATTCAATAGATACATCAGTTCTGTTTTGATTTAAAATCCAATTGTGATATGAAATCATCTCTTGTTGAAGTTAAAATCATCTCTGATTGAAGCATAAATTGTTAATTTATGCATACGTTTTGTGTACCTCATGTGTCAGCCAAAGGCACTTTTGCTGTCACCTCCCTGTCAAGACATGTTGTCTTCAAGGTTGGACAAGTTATTTAGCTACTTACAGAAAAAAAAAATCTAACACTATGCTTCTCCCTGTCAGTAAAAATAGATTCCTAATTAGCTTAAAAATGGTTGCCATTGCATCATCATATCTAGCACCAACAGCCCAAAGGAAGAGCTATTCTTTCTGTACCCTCTAAATGATCCAAGATTGAAAAATTGGATCATAATCCTCATTTGGAGAACCTCTGTGTGTAAAATTTTGGTGTTAAAACAAGGGCACATTTATTTCCAAGTTAAATATTTTCTGTATGCAGTATCAAACCAATCTTAAATTTTCCAATAAGATTTTGGGAAAAGAAGTTAAGTAAGGACAACCTGACCATCCTTTTGATCTAGAAATGAATAACATACCAGTTGCGCAGAGTGTTTTCATAAATTCAACAGCAAAAAAGTCATTCATGTAGAAACAAGAATAACTTGTTTATAGGAAAACAAACATTTATAAAAATTCTTGTTTATGTTTTACCTGAGCCCTCCTGCTTTTGACTAACGCCATTAGGAAGCACTTTTGCGTGTATACTCTTATTTGAAATCTGTATGTGCTTTCCTTCATCTTCATATAAAAATGAATTTAATACTAGATTTCAACCCTTCGAAAACTCATGTGGTTGCCTTTAGTTCTTTACCAGCTTTCAGTGTTGGTAATACCATGTAGTACCGTGTGCAAAATAATTGTAAAGGCACACTACAACTCCTATTATTCAGTTCTGAAACAGCTGATTTAGCATCATTCAAGATTAAACTGAGGCTCTGGGTAGCACAGCTGACATATTTGTATAATCCTCTAATAGTTGCAGCTCTATCCTAGTCTTGGCCTCACAGTTTTCATAGGTCCATTCCGTTCCATCCAGTGGTATTTAAAAAGTTTATTCAAACCCAGGGTTTGAAAGAAATTCAAGTACTGTACATCCCGTCTTTGCATCCGTATTCAATAAACCATGTTTGTAGTTTATGGATTAGCACATTGTGGTAATCCCTGCCAACTGTGAGTTATTCAGAACACGTACCACTCTATTAGTATGACATATGGAACTCAGCCAGTGTCAGTTCTGCTAGGCAATTAAAATGCCCAAAGCAGTTTGGGCCAGTGTATGGGCACATGGGTATACTCCAGGAAGAACTGACATATTTCTTGGCCCTGAGGAAAAGTCACTTGTTGCCTGTCTAGGACAATTGGCTCTGACTGCCTAGGTGGCTTGTGTGTAGCAATAATTTCCAGCTTTGATGAGCAGATCTTTTGTTCTCTCATGTTGTTCTGGCAGGAACAAAGGTCCTGGAAGCTCTCTGCTCTGCCTAGATATGTAAGATTAAAACTCCTTCAATCCCAATAAATGGCCACAAGGACTGTTGATGATGAAATGTGCAGTTCCATTTAGATAGAGATGTTTTTCTGTGTTTGATAATATGGTGGTATTGAACAATTTCCCAGTAACTCACAGACAAATTTAAACATGATACTAAATATATCAATGGGAATCCTCACCCCCCTTTTTTAAAGGTATACCAAACGGATTTTTGTCAAGAGTTTTGCCTATAGGAATGGATGTTTAATAGCATGTTTTATGTCGTCATGGTTCGTATAAAATTCTCCTTGCACAAAACCTGACATTTTAGTTGCTACCACTGCTTTCTACAATTATAATAAAACAAAACAAAACAGGATTGTTATTTCTATCTACATTGATGGCATTCCTGTATAAAGACAAATGTTCAGTTAATATTCATCATTGCTATTTAAGCAGAGTACAACAATGCTTTTATATAATTCCTAATGGATTTTGCTATAAAAGAATGAATGTTTTGGAAAACATGACCTTTTCTACAAAAATCCATTTTCATCATTTCCATGGAACTATTAATAATTTTATCTGGAATCCTTCATCCAATAAAATACCATTTAATGGTTCAGCAGGGTTAAGAAGGCTACTTCCCCCCATTCTTTGTTAGAAGTTATCTTTTTCACACCCTTATTTCTATCAGATAGAATGTTATCTGAACTTAGATAATAATTCTATCTTGAATAAAATAATGCAGTGTTTCTCAACCTTGGCAACTTGAAGATATGTGGACTTCAACTCTGAGAATTCAACTCCCAGTTATACTTGCTATGGAATTCTGGGAGTTGAAGTCCACATATCTTCAAGTTGCCAAGGTTGAGAACCATTGAAATAATTCATTAAAGCATTCCATGGGTGGATGATTAGAATTAGAAAAAATGCTGTCCCCAAATAATTCTTCCCCTCCATTGATCAAAGAGATGAAAGAGCCTTGGTAGTACAGTGGTCTAAGGCACCCTGTTATTAAGCTGGTTATTAAGACCAGCTGCCTGCAATTACTGCAGGTTCGAATCTCGCCAAGGCTCAAGGTTGACTCAGCCTTCCATCCTTTCTAAGGTAGGTAAATTGAGGACCCAGTTGTGGGGGCAATAAGCTGACTTTGTATAAATATACAGAAGGATGCAGGCTATTGCTGAGCACATTGTAAGCCGCCCTGAGTCTCTGGAGAAGGGCGGCATATAAATCAAATTTTTTTAAAAAAATACATGGCGACATTTCTTCACAAGCACATATGGGAGTCACCTAATGGTCATTTGTCAGAAGCAATTTTACAACAAGCAAAAAAAAAAAAGCATGCACAGCCTGTTTAATTGAGGAATGTGCAATTTGAAAAATGCATGCAAACTATGAGCTTAGATGTGGGAAATTGCAGTAGAAAATAACAATATTTCCATTGTCATGCTATAGCTAATCTGTGACTATACCTCTGTTATTTCTCTTGCTTTCAAAATCCTTTGTTTTAGGACGACAGTTGACAAGATTTTTGTTTGCACCATTGTAATAGTGGGAAGAAGACATGATTTTCCAATCACATCCATATTCCCATGATACCCAAATCACCTTTGAAAGAAGCTAAAAAGCCTCTTCAAAGTCGAATGAGTAATATTCTTGGTGTTTGATCTTTCTTAGCCAGTTCTCTAATGTTAGTTGCTGCTTTGCAGTAATCTAGCTGTCAGTGAGTAAACGTTCCCCGTCACATTTATAAGCAAGCGATGACATTCCTAAAGGTCTTTCTAACTAGACATTCTAAACAGGCTTCAAAAATGTTGGCTTCATTTAGGTTAATAAAGAGCAACAGTTGCCTACAAGATTATAGCTCTTCGTGAAACATCTGTTCTATGATGCTGTTCATATTCAGAACAAAACTAAATAAAATAGTGAAGCAAAATTAACTGGTGTTTACTTGAAAATTTAAATAATTAATAACATTTGTTATTCCCTTGAAAACATGAAAAATTCACTAGTCCTGGGCTAAGTAATCTGACAATTTGCCAGATATTTTAATCTACTCTAATTCCTGGCCATTACAAGTAGAGTCTATGGGAATTATAGGTTGAAGTTTTTCAAGGTTTCCAGGTATCTTAGTCTGTTCATGTCTGCATAATATAGTAAGGATGATGGAATAGCAGTAGCAATAGCACTTAGACTCATATACCACTTCACAATGCTTTACAGCCCTCCAAGTGGTTTACAGAATCAACATATTGCCCCCAACAATCTGTTCCTCCATTTTACCGACCTTGTAAGGATGGAAAGCTGAATCAACATTCAGCTGGTCAGGATTGAGGGAATCAAACTCCTGGCAATAGTGAACAGAATTAGCCTGAAATACTGCATTCTAATCACTGTGCCACCACAGTTCTCCTGGCATAGTGTTAAAACAGCTTCCCTGAACAATTAGTTTTGGAGGCAATAAGCTACAGTATATTTTACACAGAACAGCTAAGCAATCATTTTTAGTATATTACAAAACTTCTTGCTTCACTCATTACTTATATTTGTTGCCACATCAGCTTTCTAACTTAATCTTCAGTGTCAGCAATTGGCTATAAAAAACCCCAGATAATCTATGTTCCAAGATTTCCAAGTAGATCAAAAATTGCAGTTCACATATTTTTCTTCCTGAATATGGTGAGAAATTTCAGAAGTATAGCACTTCTTGAGTTTGGTTACCACTGAAGGAGGATCACTATAGATTTACTTTGTTTGGCCTTGTTTTAATTTGTTAACAAATAAACAGAATAGCATTCTAACAGATAGCCAAATCCACCCCCAATATTACTATTCTTGTTAGTTTAATGCTGCCCTCAAATCTCTATTCCAAGATGCATCTTCTGTGGTGCCTTTTCAGACATAAAACTACATGATGTCATATTTAGCTGGTAAAAAGGAGGAATGCTGTTTTTGAACAGTTTTTCTATTCTGAAATTGCATATACAATCTTCTGCATGGTCTAGGTTTAAAATAGAGGTAAATCCAAATTCTGCAGCTATAAACATGGCCTTAAAAGCATCTTCTGCCAAAACTTTTTTTCTAGCATTGGTGATGGATATCCAATTTTACTTTCTTTTACTATCTTTTGGGGTTTTTAAACAATATTTTTGCCAGTTGCAGCCTTTTTCTTTTGTCATGTCGATAAAAATTGTTAAAGGAGGGAAGCAGTATTTAAAACATTTTCTGATACACATTTAGCTACACATTTACATCAGAGATGGAACTGCTCTCACAACAGTTCATTTACATTTTCATAAATAGATGAAATATGAAATATAACTTCACTCATTTTGTTTTGTGGAATCACCAGCTAGCAGGCCAAAGGCATTCATTCTACTTGTGAAAAAATATTTTCCAAAATGTGAGATGCTGTTGAGAACAGATTATGTGAAATCAAGTAAAACACTGGTAGATTAATTTCATTTGCAAACTGCCCCCACCTCCCAGGTTTGGTTTCTTTATTTATTAAAGTATTTTCACATAAATTTCCTCAGTAAAATCTCCATTTGTTAAGACTGTGCAGGTGCTAAGCTAGTCTCTAAGATTTTTCTAATGAGACTTTCCCATCTTCTTTACACATGTTTCTCAGCATGGATCTTAATATATCACACAAGATTTGATGTGGCCTCAGCCCCTAAAGGTTTTCTCCTCCCTTTTAGCCATCTAAAGCGATTGTCATAATCAGAAGACCTTGATAAGAAAATCTCAATTTCAATTTAATTGAAGGCTTCTATTGTTCATAAAAATGAGACCCTGATACTTTGAAGTGAAGAAATATGCCAACTACCACATTCCAACTTCAGATAACGAAAATTGTGGGGTTTTTTTTAGACTTTTCTGGAAGTTACATTTCATATAATATATTAGCTATTTCAGGGGTGGGTTCTACTTACCTTTACTACCGGTTCGCAACAGGGCCGCATGCGTAGAAGCATTCTGATGATATCGGGGTTGGTGGGCAGAGCCTCCTGCCAGTTTTATTACCGGTTCTATAGAACTAGTGCGAACTGGTGTGAACCAGGGCAACCCACCACTGAGCTATTTGTTTAAAAATTGAAAAAAAAAATGTTAAAAAGAAAAGATGGAACCATTTGCACTAACCCTAAAGTAAGCAATAAGTAACAGGATTTGTGTACTCAAAAATGAAATGGAAAAGACAGGAATGGAAAAGTTCACCAAATGAGTAATCAGTAAACTTGGAGATAGAAGCAACATATTAATATTTTATATATTTGGAATATTATATTTATCTGTCCATATTTAGATGGATGATTGATGTTAGGAAATCAAACGGCCTACTAAATGAATTCAAAATGGTTTTGAGTTGTGACTGCAGAAGTGATCAGATAATATGGCAGCCTCAGTGATACTTCCTTCAGCAATTGTCTTCTCATTTCAGAATCTTTACCTTCTTTCATTCCTTCAGCTGCATGACTCAATCCATCTATCATCCTTTAGGCTTCTGTTACTTTAGAAGACTTTGTAACAAAAGATTGGCTCAATTTGAAGAATAGAAGATGAAGTTTATGGGTTTCATGACTACCTTTGTTTAATTCACCCTTTGCAAACTTAGTAAGATCCAGGTGTGTACCTGATCCAAGATCCTGATACAAACTCTACTACCTCCAGCCTACAATTTTATGGATCATGCTACATGGTAATGATAGAAGTCATAGTTCAGTCCAGTTGCAGTGAGCTAGGCTGAAGAAGGCATATTAGTCTTCTAATAAGTGATGGTGCAAATGCATTACAATTGGTGTGCATGAAAATTGAAGTTCTTGCAAAGAATGAAAGCTAGCTAGTGTAATGGATGCCTTCTATCTTCACCTTTTCTATTTGCTCCAGTAAAGTGTTATTGGCATATGTAATTCCCATCTTACAGGATAAGCCTTATAAAATACCCTTGTCCAATTCTCAAGGCCAGTTTTTGAGTGATGCTCCCACCTTCCTTTGAAGTGCATGGGGTATATTTGGCAAGAGGGTAGCTGGTATTCCTCAAGATGAGGTGTTATTTTTTTCACAGTTCAAAGAGCTACATACTGTATTTGTGCTGTAAGGTATCATAAATCTATGATATATGAAACTTTCAGTGTGAAATTTTGTTAATATGATTTATTGGTTAGGAATTTTCTGTCTTCACTATGAGTTGTATTGTGTTGGGGGGGTGTACTGAGGGAGCTCAACCAATCTCATTGTACATATGTTGTGCACTGAAAATAAAGATCTGAAATTGAAGTTGAAATTGAAACTTTCAGTACTTCTTGAGGATAGTAAAATATATCAATCGAAAGAGCAAAATGGTATTTATTTCAGTATGTGTTTATCAACATGTGAAAGATACTTTTTTTGGGTAATTTTCCATTTTTAAGTGGTTGAAATTATGAGAGGAGTTCTAGAAACTGAAATGATAGCTTTCTGCAGCTATATTTAGTAAAGGGTATTCATAAGAATCATCAACAGCTGAAAAACGTGTTATTTTTCCTGTAAAAATCAAGTTGCCACTAAGGCCAGCTCATAGATTATTCAGTAAGATATATCTTGTGCAACTGGTTGACGCATCATTCTCAAGGACAATTGAGTTGCACTATCCCAAAACATGATTAAGAAATGAATGTGATCCAGTAAAACTAGGTCAAGCCAAGTGGGATTACATAAAAGGCAAGTAATATAATAAGGTGTAGTGAGTGATATTGTTCTGACATCATCCCACCTGGAATGATGTCAGAACAGGTTACAGCTTGATACTGAAAAACATATAATAGCTCTCTCCCCAGTTCTACCCAAACTGAATTTGGGTACAAACTGAAAAGCGGCAATTATGTGTAAGCATTTCAAGGTCGCTGAAGTGCTTCTTAAATACATGCCTGTGAACTGTTCTGTTCTAAGGTCAGCTATACATAATTCAAAGCAATCATATATGAACATGAAATGTTATCTCCAATGTGTAGCATAGTTATGGCCCACCAGCAGCCTGCGCAGATCGTGGCTGATCCCGATGATGAGGAGGCTGGTGTGGTGTCGCGCAGCAGCCTGCGCAGCCGGCGCTTGCGTCGGACAGCGAGGAGGCTGAAGAGGATGTGGTGCCAGAGGCAGAGACTCAGCCAGAGTCTTCAGAACCTCCAGAGGCTCCTTCAAGTGGAGAGAGCGAAGTGGAGGAGTCTCTTCTCAATGCTCGAGCACGCAGGGCTGCCAAAAAGCAGGAGTGGCTACTCAGGAGGAGGAGGAGGTCTCGTTGAGAGTAAGGCTTGAGGATAATTGGCCACTCCCCTAGCCTATTTAAGTCACATGCTGTTAGTAAGTTTCTTGCTGGAAACAACTTGTAATTATCATCAGAGCATTTTTGGAAAAGTCTTACCGTATCTTGTTTTCTGGCCAATCTTTGCCGGACTTTGGTTTATTCTTGCTACTTAATAAATTTGATAAGGACCGTTGGTGTGTGTCAATATCCTTGAGAATCCGGAGCTGGGGCAGAACAAGCATGGATTCTGAAATTGTTGGGAAAAGAGAAGGCTAGCTGATAAGAAAACATAATATGCGATGATAAGTGTAAAAATTATAATTAGGATTGAATTATATTTCCTAGAATTTAGTGGAGCACATGTAAAATATAGACTGTTTCCATGCCAAGAAGAATTGTGTTTGAGATGACAAAAGGTTATAGATAATAATAAGTCTACAGCAGTGATGGTTAACCCTTTTGGTGCCATGTGCCCAAAGCACACGCACGCACATGCAAATGCATGTGTACATGCCCGAACCCCCCAAATGCAATGCAAGTGCCCCCCATGCATGCACCTCACCCTGTGCATGTGCCCCACTCCCCATGCATGCATGGCAGAGACCCAAAGACCAGCTGGCCGGTGGAGCTGGTCTGGGGTGACAGCTGGCGTACCCACAGAGAAGGCTCTGCGTGCCACCTGTGGCATACATGCCATAGGTTCGCCATCATGGATCTATAGTATTTTCACTGGGAAGACACTTTACATATGGAAGAGGTGTCCATTCTAACCCTCCATCTTTCAGATTGAATATTTACAGGAAATCCTAGAACATAAATGATTTATCCCCAATCCTTATATTACAATATATTAACTTCGGACATTCTGCATTGCTGACATAGACTGCCGTGCCCTTAATACAATATATGTCAGCCTTATGATTGTTTTCCTTATTCACAGCAGTATGCTTGTGCTTTTCCTGCCATGATTTTTATATACCTGTTTATTTTACATACCTGGTTATGTGTTATGGCATCAAACAGGGAATATGGTGAACGTAGTCTAGGTGAAGCTATGGCCCTAGAAGGAAAAGTGCAAAATGGAGTGAAGAAAGTTTTGGTATTGATTATGTCTGTTTTCTGATCCTTTCATGTTTTTCTCCTGGCTTGCCTGGAAGTTTTGTCCTCTTTTGTTGCCTGTTTGAAGAAGTGAGAGTTCAGGCAGCTGTTGCTGTACTGATGTTACATCCAATTAATCCAGACAACTTTCAGCAGAGACCTTTTGGTCAATGTTAAGTCAAGGCAAAGGAGATGAGGAGGTGCTTTTGGAATGAGCAGATGCTCAACACTAATTTATACTAATTTAATTTAAATTAGTTTAAGTATTAGTGGTAAATACCTAGAAGGAAGCTTAGATAAGAAGGTACAACAGACATATTACTTTGCTTTATAGTGAACTGTATTCACTCATTTTATAAATCTGGGAATGAAAGAGAAATTTTATCCAACCTGTAGTGTCACTGTATCAGACAATTATTGCTAATCTATGATGCCCTTCATAAGATTTTCAACAACCAATAGTGTTTATGCACATGAACACACGGTTGTGTTGCCGTCATCTCTTGAAGGGAGAGTGGGTGTTACTATCCTCAGCCATAGTATTAATGTCAGATATGAAAAATTTGAAGGATACTGAATCATTATAGAACTGAATCATATCTCCAGAGTGGATTTCTGCATGAACTGAATCGAGCACCCAGTAGAAGTAAATCTGAAATAATCATTGTTCAAAAGGAAATTTCTTTGTCTCAACAGATATTTGTGTCACAAGTAAATGCCTTATTCTCCATTATGTAAATAATACATGAACAGTGTGTCAGGGGTTAACTTATTCTTCACTTCTTAATGTATTCATACTTTACCACTCCCATAATTAGCTCCACCCATTGTATATATAAGGAGCTGCATACGTTCATTCTGTGCTTCTATCTGTGAATATTCAGTGAATATAGAATGCCTTATGTAAATAAAGAGAGATATATTTGAACTCTTAATTCTTAAATAATTTATTGAGTCTGATCCTGAAAATATCGCAACAATCTGGTAGCAGAGGATGGTTGAATTGACTCAATAAAAACTTAAACATGTCTAAAAGAGATAGGCCCAACACCAGGGCATACAGCAAAGAAATGGAAGCGGATCAAGAAATAATAGATGAGTCCACAAATGCAATTTCGAGAGAATCTGAAGAATACACCACAGAAGATGAAGAAATAATAAATGAAGATGATGACCAAGAAGAAAACGAAATAGAAAACAACGAACTCAGGTCAGAGATACTAAAACTCTTAAAAAGCCAAAAGAGCGATGAAAGTCTTGTCACGGACCTCCAAGATATACTAAAAAACAACGGAGCAGCGAGAGAGAAGCACATCGCTACTGAAAAACCAAAAGACTCAAAAATAGTAAGTGATATGCTTACAGATAAAAATGCAGCGAAGAAGAAAACCAGCAATCCCGCGCAAAATTTCGAATGGCAGCCATCTTGGTTTCAACAGACTCCCAAGATGAGCAAAGCAGAGCCAATCAGAAAGCAGGATTCAAAATGTCTGGCGCGAAAAGCCTTACTCGATACGAAAAATGAAAAAGAAAAAGTATATACCTCAGAAGAATCAGAAACAGAGAACGAAGAAGATTCGATAGACATGCAAGTAAAGTCAGCAATGAAAACGCTTTTTGCTGCATTTGGACCGAAACTGAAGATTACTAAAAAATCAACAAAAAAGCAAGCAAGCGAGCCAACGACTCAAAATCTACCCGCTCCTATTCAGACAGCGAAAGCACCGACACCTGAACCCAGAGAGCCCTGCAGATACCACCCCACACCGCAGACTGATCCAAGGACCAGCGCCTTCAGCAAAAGAAGACGAGCGCCCGCTATCACCAGGACTCCCAAGATCGAGCCGGAGACTGATTCATCGGAAGAAGAACGAAACGAAGGAGCTGCAGCAGCGAGAACCTCTCACGATGACTCCAGGAACGAAATGAGCAACGCGCATGCGCGGGACTACGCAGACAACCCAGGAAGACATGAGATGCAGAGAGAACCATGCAGACTCGTTGCGAGCATCCCCACGCCGTTTTGCAATTTTCGTCATTTGCAAGACCACGGACTACCCCCGGTTGTAAGTAATGGACCCACCAATGTTGGGAATTTACCCAGTGACTTCCCAAAGCTGAGAATAGATGGCATTAATTTGCAAGAATGGTATCAGCAGCTCCAGGTTGTCTTTATGAAAGAAAACGTAATGTTTTTTATTACTAACCCCCCAAAAAGACCTTGGACTCTAAAATTAGATTGCTTACATCATAGAGCGTTTTTCTTATTAATTTCCAGTGTGTCTCCTGCCATGTATCACAGTATTAAGCAAAATCTGACTGTCTCAGAAATTATTCAATGCATGTTTAATTTGTTTCACAGTGAAACCGTAGCCACTACCACGAGAATGTCTAAAGATTTCTTCTCTTCTAGGATAAAGCCAGGGGTTACCATAAGTGAACATTTAATATCTTTAAACAAGATCAGAGCAGAACTGCATTTAAGGGGGGAGGTGATTTCAGATCAAACGATGAAAAGTGTTATCATCAATTCGCTTGACCCATCATGGGATAATTATATGTCACACTTAGACACAATCAATCTAGGATACTTATCCATAGAAAGTCTATCCAATAAGTTAATAGCTGAAGACAATTCAAGGAGAAGTCGTTATAACAACCAAATAGAACACAAACAATACAAAAGGGTAGCATTTCAAGAAAGATATCATGAAACATTTAGGTGCCACTATTGTGGGTCCAAAGAACATAATAGGAGGGATTGTCCCAAAATTCAAAAAGAAAGACATAGGTCAGAATATAGAAATAGGTATAACAACAGACAGTCTTCCATTGATAGACTTAGGTATAGAAGTCCACCCAACTATAGAGAACATAGAGGGGGCAGAGATAATTCAAAGGATAAAAAATCTGGCTCACTGAATGGGCTAAACAAACATGACAACATTAACACACAACAACCAGAGAACAATAATTGGCTTATTGATTCTGGAGCAACTAATCACACTACTAATAATAAAAATATATTATCTTCATTTGTAGAAGATAAATTTGTAATCAAAGTAGCTAACCAAGAAAAGGTTCAAGTTATAGGTAGAGGGAATGTAATCTTACCTGGCCTAGGAAAAATAGAGGGGGTATTACTAATACCTGAAATTCCTCATAACATACTTAGTGCCATAAAACTAAGCAGAGACTCTGACATCAACATTGTGTTCTCAAAGGGAAAAGCAACATTAGAGAAAAACAAAATAAACATAGGTACAGTAATAACCAAAGGAGGCCTACCTTACTTAATGACAAAGGAGGAATGGTTACACAACATTGATTCAAATATGGAAAATGATAATGAAATAGATAATGGAGACAATAGTAACAGTGACAATGAGGAATGTGAGATAACCCACAATCATAAAGATACACACAATGAAAAAAAACCTAAGATAGGTAAACCAATTCATGATGAGTGTGCTCATGTCCTACATAGGAAATTAGGACATGCCAGTTTTCCTGTAGTACAAAAGATGACTGAACATGCAGAAGGTGTTAAAATAAAAAATTGTGAAAACTATTTGGAATGCTCAGTATGTAAATCTACAAAGCTCAAAACTAGTCCCAGACCTAGAAAGTCAACGAGATCAACCAACAAAATTTTTGATTTGGTACATATGGACCTAGTTGGTCCACTAACACCATCAATTACTTATAAAAAATGTTACTTTCTAACAATTGTGGATGATTATAGTCGTTATGGATTTGTTTACACATTAAAACATAAGGATGAAACTTTTCAGAAATTTAAAGAGTTTTACAAACGTATAGAGACACAACACAATATTAAAATAAAACAAATCATGACAGATAGGGGATGTGAATTCATGTCTAAAGAATTCTCCCAATGGCTAAAGGACAGAGGAATGTTACATTACACATCTAGCCCATTTTCTGCATTCCAGAACGGAGTGGTAGAGAGAAAGAACTCAACATTACAAACCATGATTAGATGCACTTTAGAAGATGCTGGCTTAGGTAAACAATTCTGGTCAGAAGCCCTACAATACTCTAATTACACACAAAATAGAACTTGGTCCAGCATTGTAAATAAGACACCATACGAAGTGATGTATAATAGGAAACCAAAATTAGCACACATGCACATATTTGGAGTCACTGCAGACGTACACATACCTAAACAACTAAGGCGCAAAGGTGAGAACGTATCCAGGAGACTTAGATTCATGGGGTACGAGACAGGTACAAAAGGATACAGATTTATCGATAATAATAATAAATTTATAGTCTCCAGAACAGCTGTGTTCCATGAACAGGCCAACTGGTCTAAAACACATCTTAATGAAATATTCCCAAACACCAATTCAGATACCAAACTCCAAGAAAAAAGAATTAGAGAAGAGCACAGTAACAATACACATAAAAATAAAATTAAAACATGGACAAACAGTCAACATAAAATAAAGACAGATTCATTAACTAAAAAAGAAGCAAGGTATTTACATGACAATGATAGTAAACCAGAAAAAACAATCAGAAGTAGCAGAAACCAAATGCCAAACAAATACAAAGATTATGTAATGTATATGGATGGAGAGTCATCAATACCTAACACATATGAGGAAGTGTTAAAACTTCCTCCTGAAGAAAAGAAAAAATGGGAAGCAGCCATGACTAAAGAGATGGATAGTTTACGAGGGCTAAATGTGTTCACCCCTACAGTTGCACCAAAGGACAAAACTATCATTGGCACTAGGTGGATATATAAAATTAAGAATTTAGAAGGAGGCAATACTCTATACAAAGCTAGATTAGTTGCACAAGGTTATGCACAGAAATATCCCGAGGATTATACAGACACATACTCCCCCACAGTAAGAACAGAGAGTGTCAAAACAGCTCTGGTTATAGCATCAGCACTCAACCTAGATGTGTTTCAATACGACATACAGACTGCGTACCTACATGCAAAGTTAGATAAAGAAATATATGTAAGAGCACCCCACAGTCAATACATGAACAAAAATGAGACTTGGTTATTAAATAAAAGTTTATACGGGCTGAAACAATCTGGTAAACAATGGTATGATTGTTTAGTAAAAGTTCTCAAAACTATGAATTTCAATGCCACTACTGCTGACAATTGCTTTTTTGTTAAAAAAGATAATAATTCCCTGGAATTTGTACTAATCTATGTGGATGACATTTTATACATAGGTAAACATAAAGAAAGGAAAGAGGCATTTGTAACAAAACTGAATGAACATTTTTCATTGAAATCTTTGGGTAAAGTAAATAAGTATCTTGGTGTTCAAATCAGTAAAACCAGAAGAGGATTTAAACTCTCTCAAAGGGACAAAATCATAGAGCTCTTGAATAAATGTAATTTAAGTAACGCTAAGCCCTGTGACACTCCCATGCAAACTGATTTTTTGAAGAATACAGAAGAATCATCTCCTGAGTTCAAAGATAATACATTTTACAGGTCTGTCATAGGTTCACTTCTTTACATCTCCAATTGGACTAGGCCTGATATTGCTTTGCCTCTCAATTTATTGTCCAGACATGTCAGCAAACCATCACTATACCATTGGGAAGCTGTCAAAAGGATATTAAGATACTTGAAAAATAGTTTAGACTTCTGTTTATTGTTGGAACCTAATAATGTCAAAGAGCCCATCCTCACATGTTACGCCGATGCGGATTGGGCTGGAGATACCTCATGTAGAAAAAGCACATCTGGTTATATATTCTTTCTTAATGACTGTCCAGTTTACTGGTATACTGGCAAACAAGATTTAGTAGCCACCTCAACAACAGAGGCAGAATATGTTTGTCTATCTAAGGCAGCAAATAACCTTGTATGGTTCAATGATTTACTCTCTGACATTTGGAAAATTTTTTGCCTTTTATCATGCATGAAGATAACAAAGCTGCTATCGAAATATCTAGATCTGATGCTATTGGACAAAGATCCAGACATATAGATATAAAATTTAAACATGTGAGACAGTTGTCTCAGGATGGATTTATCAAAGCGGTTCATTGCGAAACATCGGAACAAATAGCTGACATATTAACAAAGCCTTTACCATCTAAGCAACATAAATACTTGACTTCTAAGTTACATGTATTATATTGTTCTGAATCTGAATGTAATTGTTGTAATATATCGAATCGGCATTTAGAGGGGGATTTGTCACAAGTAAATGCCTTATTCTCCATTATGTAAATAATACATGAACAGTGTGTCAGGGGTTAACTTATTCTTCACTTCTTAATGTATTCATACTTTACCACTCCCATAATTAGCTCCACCCATTGTATATATAAGGAGCTGCATACGTTCATTCTGTGCTTCTATCTGTGAATATTCAGTGAATATAGAATGCCTTATGTAAATAAAGAGAGATATATTTGAACTCTTAATTCTTAAATAATTTATTGAGTCTGATCCTGAAAATATCGCAACAATTTGTAATGCTAGTAATGGAGAAGAGAGAAAAGGGTTTTTCATTTCCATTAAAATGGTAATCTATATAATTAAAATCAACATTGGGACCAAAACAATTTATTAGTTTGAAAAAAGCTATGTTGGCTAGAATTTTGTCAACTTTGTTTATGGGTGATTCATTAAAGCTGGTTGTGGTTGGTCTGTTTAGTTCTTTCTACAACAACACAACACTACATTGGAGTGGCTGTTGAATAATTATCCTGGTACAAAAAATATGTAAATTAAGAATAAACATGCATACCATTTTCCTGCAGACTTGTTTTTAAATTATAAACCCACAAAAACAAGGTTGATGAAAGCTTAAAAAAAAAAAAAGGAAACTAAGAGGCACAAAATATATTGGTTATTAAGTCCTTCAGAGTATAGTATGATTGGTGAAGACCAGATCTTATGAAATAAATCTTTTCTTGCATTTGTAAAGAAAAAATCCTCTGTTTTTGTGGCATGGAAAAATAAATATTTTTATGGAAGCTATACAACCTACAAGGTACAAACATTTTTATATTGTGTGTTAAAGCTGGACTGAGAATATTTCTCCTCTTTCCTCCTGTATCTCTTCCTTCTCTTCTAATTTATAATACTATATCCAAGCTTTCTATTAAATTTTCCTGTCAGGTGATAATCAGGGGCTTCCAGTGGTATGTTCAAAAATATTTGTCCATTAAGCTCGGGTTTGTAATATGTGCCCTTTACATGGCAGTAAATCATTTTAATTAAAAAAAAAACAGCTGTCCACCATCTTAGTCTTGTTCTATCCTCCTTTTCCTTTTTCTGCAGCAACTGAAAACACAACTACTCTCTCTATAAATCATTTTCTAAGAGTCATCTTAAAAGAATAAAAACTGGCTTTTCAGTTCCTTGCTTCTGACAACCTGTAGCTGTCAATTTAAATAGCAAGCATGTGGCGGATGCTGGAACAACTAGCCATCATTTCTATCTCTTCAGATAGAGCTTCTTGGAACAGTGGCACCCAGGCTGTGTTGTGATTATTCTTTATCTCCCTTTTGTGTGTAGTTTTGACCTTCGCTTCTTCCTTTCTTTCCAAATGCTAGCAGCTTGTTTGATGTGTGCTGATGTTACCCATGCTGTGAATATCACATAAGTACTTCCAATTGCTAGATGCCTATTGAAAAAGGAAATGAAAACACTGCCACTTTTCTATTCTTTAACACTCTATAGACTGGCAGCAATTGTTCCTCAAGATGATGACTTGGCTTCACCCAGTACTGTCAATGCACACTTTATAAGGAAGCATATTTTCCGGTAAGGTGTTGGTATTTGCTGTGCTTTGTAAAAGGTTTTATTACATTGCCAGCCTTTTCACCTGTTCATATTGAAGTGTCTACATTTCTACCTGTAACTTTACATGATTTAGGAAGGCAACTAATTACTGCAACTGCTGGAGTACCAAGGGGAAATGCATGTCAGAAATATCCCATGATTACACATCAAGAATTTTTAATTCACTTACGGTTCACTAAAATGTGGCCAATTCTATTTGCCATTTCTTTTTTTTTTCCTGCAGGGCTTCACACTGCAAAGAGCACTGTTCAGTGGACAAAAGACCAGATCCATATTTCAAATAAATGTTCAGTACACATCTAAGGCTTGCTCGGTATATGTCTAAATGTAGCAAATACATTTGCCAGCAAAGATATAAGACCAATCATGGGCTCTGTATCAGGTGGGCTATGAGTTATAATCTCATTGTCTTCTGCATCATGTAACATTTATTTTTCCAAGAAAATTAGATCTTTTTCTTCATAATTTGTGAAATATTCAATTTTCACAAAAATGGAGGGTTATTTTTAAAGGCAAAACTGCTGCTCTGCTGCAGGGCCTTTGATCTGGGGAGTAATGTACAGTAATCCTCCTTGTCCACCAGGATCATTTCAACTTCTATATGAAACCATGGAGAGATTGATTTAGAACAGTGTTTTTCAAACTTGGCAACTATAAGATGAGTGAACTTCAAGCCCTGGAAATTGTCAGCCAGTTGAAGTCCAAATAAGTCTTAAAACTGCTGAGATTGAGAAACTCTCACTGTATTTCAGACATCAATACATTAGAGAGGGTCCAGAGATAATTTACTAGAAAAGTACTCAAATCTTCTGCTCGAAATAAAATTCCCTATACCACCAGGCTTGAAATTTTAGGCCTCGATAGCCTTGAAATACGCCATCTACGTTCTGACCTAAGCTTAGTTCATAAGATTATTTACCAAAACATCCTACCTGTAAATGAATACTTTAATTTCAACCGCAATAACATAAGGGCTATCAATAGATTCAAACTCAATGTAATTCGCTCTAATCTTGATTGTAGGAAATATGACTTCTGCAACAGAGTAGTAAATGTCTGGAACACCCTACCTAATCCTGTTGTTAGTCTCTCTAATCCCCATACCTTTTACCTTAAGCTGTCTACCATGGACCTTTCATGTATCTTAAGAGGTCCCTAAGGGGGCGTGTATAAGTGCACCAGCGTGCCTTCCGTCCCTGTCCTACTGTCCCCATTTATATGTAATCATTCTATGTGTTTATGGCTATGTTTTGCCTATTTATATCTTTTTATTTGTGCCAATTTTTTTCATGTGTCCATGACTATGTCTATACTGTTACTTGTTTCCTTGTACTTGTTGACAAATAAATAAATAAATAATAAATAATAATAACATGGTTTAGAATATTAAGGTATACTCAGTATTCAGCAGAATTGCGTGTGGCCTTAAAACTCAGGAGTGATGGTTTGTGTATATTTCTGGAATTTGAGCTGCTCAATGTTTGTGTGGCTGGCATCATCTGTGCTGAAGAGCGCTTGGAATCTGGTTGATTTAGGAGAAGCACCTCTTTACAGAGAGAATAGTTTTATTCTCATTCAGTCCTGACTAGCCTGACTAGGTGGCTCAGTGGCTAAGACACTGAGCTTGTCGATCAGAAAGGTTGGCAGTTTGGCGGTTCAAATCCCTAGTACAGATCTCCTGCGTGAACAGGGGCTTGGACTAGATGACCTCCAAGGTCCCTTCCAACTCTGTTACTGTTACAGATTAAACAGTGCTGTTTATTATTATTAGTCCTATGCTGAGCTGGCTAACACAATTTTTTTTTGGGGGGGGGATTCTTTGAAGACTTTCTCCTCCTGTTTAGAAAGTAGAGGCAGCTGCTCAAACCTCCTTCATTCTATGCCTCCTTTCTGGAGAAGAGAGGGCTATTATGTCTCTGGTTGCTGAATTCCATGATTTTTCACCCCCCAAAAATGTCCTTTCGTGCCACGGTGAGCAACGGTCCTGAAAAGCCTGCTCTACTGACCATAGCTATGCTCAACACAAACAGAAAGTTGATTCCAAAGGAGAAAATTGTAGCAAATGGTTTATATGCTACTACCCTCTGATTACTGTGATCATTTCAATGTGTGCTCTGGGTGAATTTTGTCCGTTGTTTAGATTTCTGAACTAAAAAAGCAGGTCATAAATTCAAAGAAGAAATAAACGATGAGAATTAGAATTTGCTTTTACTCCATTGAAAGCTGATCCAACACTGGAGAACTTGCATTTGATGTTATCCAAGTCCAAGGCAACGGTGACATCATAATTTTCTGTTTTCCAGCAGTAGTAGACCATAAAACGGTCTGATGCATATGCATAATAAGAGCTTGACTACTTATTCTATTGCACTTATGTAACGAGATTTTTTAAAGTCACAATTCCATATTTGTACAGTTACTGAATTGCTTGCATTAATGTCATATTCCTATTGGAACCAGGCCACCAGGGTTGTCATGTTTGAACAGAGTTGGCCATGTACTTCATAACCATGTAATCAGCTGTGGATGTATACCTTGTTATTAAAATAATTCAGATGTCTGTCTGTAGATAGCAAGGTTCATGTAAAAGGGATGTAGCCTTGCCCATGATATTCTGGTCTGATGAGTTTTTCTATATATAGGTTCAACAAGGATTTATGAAGGAGTGACAAACCTGCCCTGCCAAGTGACCCAAAAAGACAACCACTCCTTGCACAGTTCAGCATAATTAATTGCAGTTGAGCAAACAAGGAAAGGAAATGCACAATGGGTGGAACAGTATCAGAGATTCTTTAAAATATGGCTTTGTTGATGGAGTGGTGTTTTTTGTTTTGGGTAATTGTTAAATTTCTATTTGTTATGCTAAATACCATTTCCAGTAGGAAGGCAAGTGAATAAATGCAAAATTAATCAAAATCTCAAGACACTTGCAGGTAGATAAAGCCATAATACACATACGTTGGTCAAGAGGTCCTTACTTTGTTTTTCCCTGTTCTACTGCTTTATTCCATTTCCTCTCTGTTGTAGAAAAGGTCACCCCAGAATAATTATATTAAGCATTCACCCATGATCTGTGGTATTGTTCCTTTTTATAAATCACTGATCAAAGAAAAAGGGTGAGTGAAAATGAACAATGCGTAGCTGAAGTAACCCCATCTTTTTGACACAGGCCATGGATTCCTTAACCTGGTTCACCCTGCAGGTTATGCTGATTGGACTGCTGGGAAATAAATGTAATTGTCTTTCCTTTCAGAGTATGGATAAACACATCTAGAACAGGGGTCCCCAACCTTGGCAACTTTAAGCCTGAAGGACTTCAACTCCCAGACTTCAACTCCCCAGTTTTGCTGGCAGGAGAATTCTGGGAGTTGAAGTCTGCCAGGCTTAAGGTTGCCAAGGTTGGAGACTCCTGATCTAGAAGATGCCAGGTTGCAAAAAGCTAATCTAGAATTATCATATGCTATAAACAATTGCCCTGGTCATAGAAAAGAATGACTCTTAAATTCTCTATGCTAAGACTCTTCTAAGTTACTAGTCATACTTAGTATAACTATGCTTACTATTTTTGTTCCCTTTCTCGCAAACTAGAATTAATTTGCTTGATTGTGTTGCATCAAATTAGCTAGACCAAAGTAATTATCAAAGAGGGCAAATAACAATCCAATGTCCCTTACATGATTATTTTAGCCCAAGCTTTTCATGCCCTAATGGGTAGGAAAGCAAGCATAAAATAGCAGGATATTTAATTGCTTCACTCAGAAGCAGCTGCATCTAATTTACTCACAGAACTAAGTGCCTCTGCTGTTAAGAAATGGATGTTTTTATTCCTGGGGGATTATAAATGAGGAACTTTGGGAGAACATGGAACTCGGTTTCATCCAGGATGAGAAGAAGACAAAAGCCCCTATGCCTTTTTGATACTTGTCAATAGGTAAAGTCCATCTTTCAATAGCTGGCAACATCAATGAAGAACATTGGAAAGATAAAGCTGCCTCATCTAGTGCTTTCCAGGTGGAAAGGGACTATAATTCTCAGAATACCCAAAATATTTGGAGGCCTCATGTGAACCTATAGTGGGTTAAAAATTTTTAATTGGTGAATTTTATGGGTAACGGGGTTTTAAATTGGAGAAGCCTAAGATAATTTAATTCTGTTTTAATGCATTTTAATATTTGTATTGTGTGTTTTTAATTTTGGCTGTTCACCGCCCCGAGTCCTTCGGGAGAGGGGGCGGTATAAAAATTTAATAAATAAATAAATAAATAAATAAATAAATAAATAAATAAAAAGGCTAGTTTATGAGCGACAATAAAGGCAAATTGATTTGATGTGGGTTGTGTTTAATACCAGCCAAAAGTGCTTTATTCCTGTTATTTTTTTTGCAGCTACGATGCTGGTCAGAACAAGAAAATACTTGAACCCATTACAAAATTATTTATAATTTGTTAAAATGTGAAAATTACCATAATGGGATAATATGAAAAAGACAATAATTAAAAGATAAAATCAAAGCTGTGTTTGTCTAAGTAATATTTATTTTAAATGCCTGTATTTAATGGATGTAATTATTTTAAAAGTAATCCTGAATAGATCTGTAAAAACAGCTATAAGTTCCTTCTAGATCGGTCTCCTGAGGCTTGGGCTACTTGATCATTCATTCTTATAGGCTGTTTGAAGGAGAGTAGCATCTCTGGCGTTCTTTCTGAGATGGTTTCCAACCAATTGCGCTTAAGTACAACATGCACCGTGGCCATGGCTTGCCGAGCATTGTAACAGATATCAGATCAAATGTTTTTGTTTCTGTAGGATACATGACTTAATTTGTAGTGGTTTTAAAAATCTTGATCCATTTATTTTTTTGTGGTGTAGTGCAGGGGTGACAAACTTGCAGCCCATGGGCCAGATGCGTCATGTGCTGGCCCCGCCCATGCCTGGTTTAGCGAAGAGGGAAAAATCCCAATACGTCACGTGATGCCGCTGTGACGACTTGAGTTTGACACCCCTGGTGTAGTGTAATATAGTGGCAAAAGCAGTAAAATTTGGTGGTAAAAGGAAACCAGGCCGCCAAAGAACACAGTGGCTGGACACCATCAAAGCTGACATCAGCCAGAGCATAGAAAAATTCAAAGAAGCAGTGCAAGATTGGAAGATTTTACTAACTGTTCAGAACAGTTATAAATGGTTATGACAGAGTCCTGACTACAAATAAATGGATAAATAAAACAAATGCTGTAAGTTAAGACCACTGTATTTCGTTTGCCTGGCCCCAATACCTAGAATGAGCTGTAGGTGGTGCCCTATCACCCATACTTACTTACAGAAGAGGGCCAGAAGTATTAGGAAAATCCATTCTGCAGCAACTCAGAATGAAAATGTTGATCATACTGATATTTAGAGTCAAAGCATAAGCTTAAATTTTAGCTGGTAAAAAAAAAATGACAGAAGACTCACTGGCGATGAGAGGGAGGATTTATTTCTATAAAATTGTATTATCACATATATACATAAACATACATACCAGTGGTGGGTTGCCCCCGGTTCGCACCGGTTCTATAGAATCGGTAGTAAAACCGGCGGGAGGCTCCACCCACTGACTCTGACGTCATCAAAACGCTTCTGCGCATGCGTGGCCCTGTTGCGAACCGGTAGTAAAGGTAAGTAGAACCCACCCCCTGATACATACCAAGAGTAACATATATTTAGAACTAGAACATAGGATAACAAGGCTTGAAGGGATTTTGGAGTCTTCTAGTCCAACTCTCTGCTCAAGCAGGATACCGTATACATTCCTGTCAAATGGCTATCCTATCTTTTCTTGAAAACCTCCCTTGATGGAGCACCAACAACTTCTGGTGGCAAGACGTTCCACCGATTAATTATTCTCACTGACAAGAAATTTCTTCTTAATTCTAGGTTGGATCGCTCATTGATAATCTTCCATCCATCTTGTCCTGATCTCAGGTTCTTTGAAGAATAGGGTGTGACCCACTTTTCTTTGTGGCAGCCCCTTAGATATTGGAAGACTGCAGTCATGTCAGCCCAGTCCTTTTCATTAGACTAGCCATACCTAGCACCTGCAAGCATTCATTGTATGGTTTAGCTTCCGGTCCCCTAATCATCTTTGTTGCTCTTCTCTTCACAGTTTTTAGAATATCAACATCTTTTTTGTATTGTGGTGACCAGAAATGGATGCAGTATTCCAAATGTGGTCTTACCAGAACAATATAAAGTGCTGCTAACACTTCACAAGATCTTGATAACATCTCTCTGTTGATGCAGCCTAGGATTGCATTGGCTTTTTTGGCAGCTGCAGTACCTTGCTGGTGCATACCTAACACTGGTGGGTTTCAAAAATTTTTACTACCAGTTCTGTGGGTGTGGCTTGGTGAGCGTGGCATGGGTTGGTGGGTGTGGCTTGGTGGGCGTGGCAGGAGAAGGATACTGCAAAATCTCCATTTCCACCCCACTCCAGGGGAAGGTTACTGTAAAATTCCCATTTCCTTCCGATCAGCTGGGACTCAGGAGGCAAAGAATAGATGGGGATGGGGCCGGTAGAGGTGATATTTACCAGTTCTCTGAACTACTCAAAATTTCTGCTACCGGTTCTCCAGAACTGGTCAGAACCTGCTGAAACCCACCTCTGATACCTAAGTGTTTGTCCACTCAAGGACACCTAGATCCCTTTCATACTTACTGTTGTTGAGCCAGTTACCACCTATTTGGTACCTGTGCATTTGGTTTTTCTTGCTTAAGTGTAATATGTTTCCCCCCCCCCCCCCAGACCTTGGAAATGTAAAAATGCAGTGTAGAGAAAATGTTCACTTCTTGGTTATATAGTACATATAGTACATATATTGTACAATATAGTACATATTGGTGAAAGTTCATCAATTAGAGAAGATAATTATGATAAATAACAAAACAAATTAAGAAAGACTTAGAAATTTGGAAAAAGTTACAGCTATCTCTTTTGGGAAGGATTGCCTCCATTAAAATGACTGTGTTGCCTCGAATACTATTCTTGTTCCAAGTGATTCCAATAAAACCGGGGAAGAACTTCTTCAAGGACTTTAATAAACTAATTGCAGACTACATATGGCAAGGGAAGAAGGCAAGAAGTAAACTAAAACACCTACAGGACTCAAGAGAGAGAGGAGGATTGGCATTGCCCGATTGGGAAATATATTACAAAGCATCAGCATTAATTTGGATCAAGGAGTGGATGGAACTCAAAAACCATAGACTATTGAATTTGGAAGGATTCGATCTTCAGCGAGGATGGCATGCCTTCTTATGGGAGGGCACAGACAAAAGGCATGAATATTTTCAGAGACATACAATCAGACATGCATTATACCAAACATGGCAGAGTATTAAAAAGGCACATTATTACAAAATCCCGGAGTGATTGTCAACGATGGAAGCCCAGATCTATCCAAATGCCATGGACTATAACAAAACGAAAACTTATAAAGATCTGTTAAACAATCAGGGGGAACTAAGAACGAGGCAAGAACTAAAAGAGATGGGTACAGACATTGACTGGTGGCCGTATATACAAATAAAATCAAGATACAATAAAGATTCGGCTCAATTTGAATTCCAAAAAGGTCAAACCGAATTAGATAAAATTTTGCAAGGGACACAGGACAAACTGATCAAAAAAATTTACAATTACTTACGAGGATATAAATTAGAAGAAGAGGTAGTGAAAGAAAA
Source organism: Pituophis catenifer annectens (assembly GCF_029215685.1). Lineage (NCBI taxonomy): Eukaryota > Metazoa > Chordata > Lepidosauria > Squamata > Colubridae > Pituophis > Pituophis catenifer. Next base: position 111,638,981 of record NW_027256882.1, read on the forward strand.
TATGATAACCTGGGCAAAAAATTTCGGTTATAGTATTCAATTAGACAAATGGGAAAAACTATGGAAAATAAATTATAAATTGACAATGTCTGTACCCTATAAAGAAAATCTCTATAAAATGTTTTATAGGTGGCACTTGCCACCAGCCAGATTGGCAAGAATGTTCCCCGGCACGCCATCAACATGTTGGAAATGCAACCACCACAAAGGCACCTATTACCATATGTGGTGGACCTGCCCAGTGGCGAAACAATATTGGCAAAGGATCAAAATACAAATAGAGGAAATAACACACCAAAAGATAGAACTAAGACCAGAAAGCTTCTTACTAGGCATAGTGAATGGATACTACAAAAAAGAAACAACATATTTAATTATACATATGATAACCGCAGCACGAATACTATACGCGCAACACTGGAAGAGTAGTGATATACCAACACCAGATAAAGTAATCAATAAAATTATGGAATGTGCGGAATTAGATAGACTCACAAAGGAATTACAAAATAGGGAAGAACGTGACTTTTACTTAGTATGGGAAAAGTGGTATAGTTGGTTGAAAGATAGGAAAGAGATGAAGCAATAGGAAGTAAACAAAATGACCAAACATAATATGATGGAAACAAAGAACAGACATAGGTCAACAAAGATCAATAGTAGATAGACAAAAGGGAATGACCAAATAAGGAAGAGTCAAAATACAAAGAGAAATGTATATTACAGTTGCGACAAACTGGACATGTATTGAAAGGGATGTTTATATGTTTTTATGTTTTGTATGTTTCATTGTTCTGTTTAGTCTGTACTTATAAATAAAAATTGGAAAAAAATATAGTACATATTGGTTATATAGTAAATATAGTACATATTAATTGATCTTTCTGTTGCAGCATTGTATATATGTATATATGTATGCATGTATGCATGTATGTACATATGTATGTATATATGGAGAGAGATACCATACTACTTGTGGTAATTGATTCATACTGGAAATTTTCAGTTTCAAATACTAGACATCAATAATGATTATCCCTTAATTAATCCATACTTAGTGCACTAGTAAGCATAAAACTAAGACTCCTTTGCTATCAAAGCATGAAAATATTCAGAATGTATTTGTCATCTAGTGAATCTTTAACTGGCTGTTGAAGTAATACTTTTACAATATCAATGATAAGAAAAGCTCTTCTTGAATTAGAGCATGCAGTAAGTTCAACGGCATTTTATATAGAGACATCTAAGAAATAGAAATGAAATAAGTGTGTGTGCATGTAGGTGTACAGATGTATTTGACAACGTATGGCAAGATGGGATTCATAAAAATTAAGCTCTTTGTCTTCTTGGATAATATGCTTGCAAACTCCTCCTTTGACAATCGCATATTGTCCGCATGTAGTTGGCAGTAAGTGCAGTTGACTTAGTGGCACTTTGTATTCTTAATTGACTAGGTATAAAAACAAACTAAAAATGAAGTGATCAAACAACAAAATACACACAGTGGCTGCATTCATGCATTGTATTACACTGTTGTGTTTTTTTTAAGCGATGGTGTCTTAAAGAAATTACAATTTTCTATGTTTGCATATTGTGCTAAGACAAAAGCCTGCTTCTTGTAGGAGATGACCAGGCTGAACCTGAGGGACAGTGGTGGGATTCAGCCAGTTTTCTCTGGATTGCATGAACTGGCTCTGCCCACCCACCCAGACATAATGCGTGACTACTGCGCATGCGCAGAAGGCTGTGCACATGAACAGAGGTGGCGCGTGCACTCACATTTGCCAACCGATAGGGAAGGTAAGTGAATCCCACCTTTACCAAGGGAGGAGGTCAAACATATAAGACATGAGTCCCTGCACGCCCATAGGAGATTTAAGTCTAGCCCACTTTGAATGTCTTTTATTCCTACTCATTTCCCTTGACCGTTAGTAGGTCAGATTCTTGTGGAGAGTCTAAGCTTGCAATAAATCTTTACACTCATTTGAACTGCCTGAATCTCCTGATTTCCCTGGTGCATGACACTTCTACCTTCTAGCAAGGCTAATTGGGGAATTCTAAGAATTGAAGTCCACACAAATTAAAATTGCCAGGTTTAAGAAACATTGGTGTAGACATTGGTCAAATTTGATCACATTGCGGGCTGGATTGTGACGTATCGCGATGTTTTTTGCCTTTGCAGAACCAGGATGGGTTTGGCTTGTGTAGGCCATATCCAGCCCACAGGTTGCCAGTTTGACAGGCCTGTTGTAGAAGCTTACATCCCTTTTGTGACATAGATTGAATTAATGGTTGAACACCAATGTAGAACTAAGCAGAGTTTTTCTCACCTCCATGCCAACATTTCTTACACATCTAGGCCATAGATTCTGGTTGCCCATTAGGTGTCTTGCATTGCTCTATTTGGGAACTTCCCAATTGTGCAAGATACACCTTATATTGTAATGGAGTATGGAACAATCATCAGCATCTTCATCATTCAAGAAAGTCCCTTTGGTGCAATGCCTTGACAGATAGGTATGTTGCATTTGAAGGTTACAGCAACAGGAGCCCTGCCCATGTTACTATGCTGTCTGTCAGCCACTGCCTGAGGCATAGGAACCCTGCTGGGATAATTGACTGATCACCACATAAGAATCTCTCCCTTGCAGGATTTCCTGGATATTTTTCAATAAATAATCTGGATATTTTTTAATAAAGACCCTACGGTTGTCATATGAGAGATTTCTTTGTTGTTAGAAAGTGTTAGATAGGGATCCCCCTCCAGCATCTTCATAAAAAAATGCCAAAGCTGTCTCCCGCAAGAGAGGGAGGCTTTGAGATGAAGTCTTCAGAACTTCCTCCTTAAATTGACATGTTTAATATGATAGAAACCAAACATTTCTGAGTTCACAAAGAGTAATTACATTCCATCTATTGAATGAATCCATTAAAATAAATTTAAAATTAAATTACTAAATGTTTGTTTATGTCTTTGCATAATTTATCTTCAGTGTGTTGCCTTGACACTCAAAGGCACTTAGGGCCTCTGAAAAATTGTTCATCTCTAAAATTGGACACTTTTTCTAGCCTCAGAACTGCTGTCTGGATTATGGACTAGTTAATGTGACCAACTGTTAGTCCTTCCTTTTCCTGATCGTTCAAGGGTCCTCTCTGGTCATAGAGAGGTTGGCACATGTCAGCTGGCCCAAATGAGAAGAGCAGTGCTTTATTGCTTGGAAGGATGGAAGGATCTACCTAGGATAAGTGAAGGATGACAATGGAGGAATGATATAAACAAGGGGCATTGAATTGTAGAAGAGTGATGCTTGGTATAGCTCAGTGATGCTGAACCTTTTTTTTCCTGAGGTGCCGAAAGCATGCGTCTGCGTGTGACTGAGCGCATGCGTGTGCCGACACCCATAATGCAATGCAGGACCTGCCCCCCGTGCATGCATGTGCAACCCCCTGGACTCTCCCCACCCCCCGCGCATGCACGTGTGACCCTCGTTTTGGTGCTAGCAGGCCTCCCTGAAGCCTCCTGGGACCAAATATGGGGCATGGGGGCCCCGCACCCCTGCACTCCCATGCATGCGTGACCCCCCCCACACATGCACGCGTGTCTCCTGGCAGAGGCCCAAAATCAGCTGGCCAGGAGGAGGTATGGAGGCATGTGCAGTGGAGCTGACCTGGGCATTGGCTCGCATGTCCACAGAGATGGCTCCACATGCCACCTGTGGCATGCGTGCCATAGGTTTGCCATCATGGGAATAGCTGGTCTACTGGACAAGATAATGTGTGTGCTTGGATAGGTGGGTGTTTGATGTAGCAGAAGCCATTGGTCCATTCAGAACTACCCTAATTAACTAAGGTGTGCCTCAGTGTTTCGGAGGCCATATACTTTTCATTTTGTCTGAAGTCACATCTTGGTTTTGTACCCGGAACCACTAATCTAATAGCTATAAAAGAAGCTGTTTCACTCAGATGGGACTTCTATTGCCATGCCTGGCTCCTTGTATCTATGATTAGATCTCAGTCCTGTGATTATACCTTGTGAATTGCAATTATGTTCACCAACCCATTTTTAGCTTCTAAACATTCGGAAGCCACAGGCTAACCACATATGGGGATCCTGACTGGGAAAAGAGAAATGAGAAACAAGAGGACTTTCCAGGTGGTGCTAATGTCAACAGAGCTCAGGAGAACTATATTCCATCCAGAATGATTTGGTACATTTGAAACAGTTTCCAGTCACCTGTTCTGTAGTGAGCTAAAAATAGGTTTCCTCTGAATATCATCACACTATGAATACCAGCCTCTCCAGAGCTGCCAGAGGATTGGCAACAACTTCGAAACTCTTCACCTACAACCTTTTGCTGTTCGGTGATAGTATAAAGCAACATTGATTTGTTTCCAGTGACCTGCAGATTATAGACAGTGGGCAGAAACAGAAAACAATATAATATTTATATCTGTAATTATGTTGATTTATTCACGCATTGGATAATGCATTCATTGCTTTTGTGGACTGCATTGGCAAATTTTATAGTATCTTTCACTTATTAAAGTGGTTGTGCAATTTATGCGGTTTGGCTTTAGCAAAAAATACATTTTCTCAGCATGCAAGGTGGAATATATTGTCAAAAAAAAAAAAAAAGGAAACTTTTCCCAAGGGGCCAGAATATTGTACTGACATTGTACCATATCAAATAACACGCAGAACAATAAAATGACTGCAGCTGATTAAAAAATAAGGCAAGAAAGGGAAAGAAGGCAATGAGGAAGAAGTAAGGACAGAACAGATTTTATTTATTTATTTATTTATTTATTTATTTATTTATTTATTTATTTATTTATTTATTTATTTATTTATTAGTTCGATTTATATGTGGCCCTTTTCCGGAGACTCAGGGCGGCTTACAATGCATTAAGCAATAGCCTTCATACTGCCTGATTCCAGAGCAACTCTGAGTGACTTATCCTTTAAAAAAGTAAAAACAATAAAGAACAGAGAAGACCATATATGTTCATGGAAAACACATTAAATACACTACCTTTGCTCTATCAACTCTCCACTTCACGGCTTCTGGGTGGGGTGGGGGGCTTATCATAAAACCATAAAGGTAATCCTCAACGTACGACCATAATTGAGTCTTACACATAACCAGGCCTGCTTTTACAAGCTTTTCTGCTGTGATGGTTAGGTGAACATGGCGGTCATTAAGTGGTTGCTGTGGTTGCTAAGCGAACCCATTGTTCTCTATGTACCAGTTTTGCAGGAAACTGGAAGTAAACACTTCAGCAAAAAATATCGTAAATCACAGTCATGTGACACAGTTGTGGGTTTCCATTCCGGTCGCTACTGGAAGCTTCTGCATATGCGCAGAGATGTCCGGGCAGGTGGGCGGAACCTTCTGTTGCCATCGCTACCAATTCACCCAATTCAGGGTGAACTGATAGCAACCCACCAATGACATGACAGCACAACACTGCAAATGGCCATAAATGTAGGCTAGTTGCTATGTGCCCAAAATGCAGTTATGTAACCATGGGGAGAGAGCAATGTTGGAAGTTTGAAACTGGGTTGTAAGTCCCTTTTGGGGGTTGGTGGGTTCCATCATAACTTAGAATGGCCACTAAGCAACCTATCATGAGTCGAGAACTTCTTATATCGGAGCAAGGTGAAGATGCCTCTACCAAATGCCTGCCTATAGTGTTACAAGCACTTCACCAGCCCCTGTAGTGACTCTTCAATAGAGGATAAGCTTCCAACAGTCCAGGCTGATTTCAGGAGCAACTTTCTCCTACCAGCTTGGCTGATGTCCTTGACTTGGCTGATTTTATTTGTGCTGTTGATGGCTTCCCATATCTTCCACCAGAAGTGCTGGTAGCAACCAATTTTCCATGGTCATCTCACAACCCACTGCTTCTGTTTCAGCTTTCATTCCAGCTTTGCAGTCTCGGATTCCATCTCTACCCTTTGCCATGGTTGCCAAGTCTTCAGGGGCTTCTAAGGATCCATGGTGTCAGTAAGAGCCATACCAGCCCTCCTGGCACTATCTTTGCTGAGCAAATGCTAACTGACCCCCGGCACGTTCAGCACACATATTCTCTGCTGGTTGGAGATTGCTTTATTAAAAAATATAATCTTGCGGTTGATCCAGCAATAGCCTGTTATGTTAATCTACTACTCAGAACCTTAGAAAAATATGTTCTATTCAATCTTACATGTCTCAGTGGGCACTTTGTGAAGCTGAACTATCAGTTCTTCCTTGCTACAAGGCTTCCACGGACCTACAGAAGAACATACGAATGAAAGAACAAACTGTTCCCTATGGCTCTGATTATTGTAGTATTGGAGCTATAATAGAACTGTAAAGAGAAAAAAGGGAAAAAAACAGAAACACTGCATTATTTTCAGAAATAGAAAGGACTGAAGGTACCAATGTATACAAACAACTGAGAAAGAGGAGGAAAGGCCCGGCGACAAATGACAAGTGTAAAATCCCTAAAATCAGGGATTTCCAAGCTTGGCAACTAAAAGACTTCAATTCCCAGAATTCCTCAGCCAGCCATGTTTGGAGACTTGTGCCTAAAAGGAAAAGTCAGGCTCTGGTAGATTTGTCCATACAGGAGTAACCAGTGAGGTTTGCCTTACCTGCTCGTGTTTTCTAAACTTTGTTACTAAGTTGGTGGATATCAAGTGTGACTCAATTGACATTAAACATGACTGTTATAATATTTATTTATTATTTATTTATTTATTATATTTCTATACCGCCTTTCTCCCGTAGGACTCAAGGCGGTGTACAGTCAAGAAAAATATAGACACACAAACATCATAAAATTGCTAATTAAAATTATTACTTAGTTTGGTCAATTAAATAAAACCCAGAATTAGATAACATTTAAAAAATCATTCACATGTTCGTATGTTTAGCCCTGCCTGTTGGAACATCAGGGTCTTGAGGGCACGGCGGAAAACACGGAGATCAGGGATATTCTGTATCTCCGGGGGCAGTTCATTCCAAAGGGTTGGAGCCCCCACAGAGAAGGCCCTCCCCCTGGGAGTCGCCAGTCAACATAATTTGACTGACGGTACCCTGAGTAGTCCCTCCCTGTGAGAACGAACTGGTCGGTGGGAGGCTATTGGTGGCAAAAGACGGTCTCGTAGGTACCCAGGTCCTAAGCCATGGAGCGCTTTAAAGGTGATAACTAACACCTTGAATCACACCCGGAAGACCACCGGGAGCCAGTGCAGCTCGCGTAGGAGAGGTGTTACATGGGCGTAACGAGCTGCGCCCATAATCACCCGTGCGGCTACGTTCTGGACCAGTTGGAGCCTCTGGGTGCTTTTCAAGGGGAGCCCCATGTAGAGAGCATTACAGTAGTCCATACGGGAGGTAACTAGGGCATGAGTGACCATGCGCAAGGCGTCCCGATCCAGAAAGGGATGCAACTGGCGGATCAGGCGAACCTGATAAAAGGCACCCCTGGCCACGGCCGTCAAATGATCAATATTATATGCAATATGCAAGGAACAAACCTTAAAACAATAATGACCACAACATGTGTATACTATTCTCTTCCCTTCCCCCTTCTTTTATTGGTTACTAAGTCTCTGAGCAACTTACTGTGTTAATTATTCACACTTCCCAGAGCAAACCATGCTTCTGTAATGCAGACTTAATGCAATACCATGAAGTTTTCAACTTCTAAGAAAGTTGAATGCAAATAACATTTACCTATTTCCTGTTTATTTTTATTTTATTTTATTTTATTTTGAATTTGTATACCACCCTTCTCCCTGAGGACTCAGGGCGGTGAACAGCCAAGTAAAAACATCAAGTACAAATATTAAAATACAATTAAAAGTATATATAAATTTGGCCCCATTAATTAAAAACAATAAACAAAACAATTAAAAACACTTAAAAGATTAGGCCAGCCCGGCTTGCTGGAAAAGGAAGGTTTTAAGGGCACGGCGGAAGGCACTGAGGTCTTGGATTCTCCTTATCTCTGGGGGCAATTGATTCCAGAGGGTAGGTGCCCCCACAGAGAAGGCCCTCCCCCTGGGGGTCACCAGCCTGCACTGTTTGGCTGATGGCACCCCGAGGAGGCCCTCTCTGTGGGAGCGCATGGGTTGATGGGAGTCGTCGGTGGCAGCAAGTCGTCGGTTCTGGAGATAGCTAAAGGGATCTCTGGTAAAGCTACTCTTTAGGGTCTAGATTTGCAGAAGGCACACCCTTGGTAAGAGCACCCTGACTGTCCTCATAGACGTCAACAAAGGTAAAGCCAACTCAGAATGATGCCATATTCATGTTCCATGAAGTTTTTGCAAACAAATGGGGCTAGTGGTCTGGAAATTGTCCAAGACTTTTTTTGAAGTTAGAACTTTGAAAAGTTTAAACCTTCATATTGATAAAATAGAACAAGAGCTGATTTTACTGAATTACCAAGAACTGGAGAGCAGGATGTACTAGCCAGTGAATCATAGCGATAACCTGAAAGTCATTATATTCTCATTCAAAAACAGAAAAACAATCCTTTTCATAGGGACAGTTTCCTGGAATGCTCTGAAAAGCTTTTAGAGGGGGATTTTGCCTAGCAACACAAACCACCTTTATCCAATATATTTGTTCTTGCAACATTTGACCCACGGAATTGCCATTGAAAATAGGCACGCTTAATGGAGGCATTAAATGTCCTCATAATAACTATTTCAGAATGAACCCAAGTTTGTATAGGTCAAGAAGTACTGATGTAGATGAGAACACTTGTCTGATCTCGGGTCTATTCTAATCAATCTTTTATTATGATAATACAAAAATTGATGGCATAAGTTAAACAGATGGATAAACAAGCAGTGAGAAAAAACATTCACTTGATTTGAAAAACTAGAAATTCCCAATACTGAATGAAAGCTGTCACACTTACCATTCTGTTGTTTATTACTGAAATATGTAATCTTTTAATCATAAAGAGCCATCCATGACATATTGTACTGTGAATTTCTAGGTGCAATTCAATACATAAAGGCAGCCTAGAGATGGGCATCTGATTGAGAGATGATATGATTAACTTAGTCCTATTTACAGGTTTGGTGTATCCCAGTAGGACAAGACATTCAGGCATTAGCCATTTCACGGAGACCTTTAATTGCATGCCTAATATAGTAATAACATGATATCCAGCTCCAATAATCACAAAAATAACAGGGGATGCTTATTGGAATGTCTGATTCCAGAATGAAAGTGCATTGGGGCAGGGTGAATATGTATTTAACATTTATGTGTTTACAAATCCATACATATGAAAAACTAGCACATCTAGAATAAAATTGTAAAAGTGACTAGAAATGACTAGAAACGATAATATAGACCCACGATATAATGTAGTGATGAGATGTACTGATGAGAAAAATCTTGATTTTAAATTTAATTGAGACTTTTTGTGTTAAAGCGCTCATCAATGAATTGTTCTTTTAATCATGCTTAGTTAACTTTAGTTTTGGTGATTACTAAATTTCAATTAATCTTTAATTGGAAATGAATTGGTTTGAGATCATTAAGAGTCTTGTGTCTACTTAAAGATTAGCAAAGTTGTTATCACATTAGTCCTTGAATATCATAGCCCTGAGAGAGGACTATTATATACACATTCAATTTGGTTATGAGGTGGGGAGTAGAGAAGGGAGATGGTGAAAAGATAAGAGGCAGTATTTCTTAATAGACAATGGCTATTAACAAACTTGAATTGCATTTAATTACTTAATTCTGATCTAATTGGTTTCTCATTAATCTAAAAGAAAATGCCTTAAATCTCCTGAGAGCTTTTAACTTGATTGTTTTGATTAAGAACTCAATAGAACTTAATAGTTCTTTTTTGAAGGACAATTACCTTGAAGTCACTCACTGGGGGATCCAGGGAGTTGAACCTTCCCCCAAAAGTTGGGAAAGGGGACCAATCTGAGTTCTATTTGTCCAGTATGGACAATTGATTGATGATGGCAGTTGGGAAGATAAAGGTAACTTTCTTAGTGCTAGTCATAATAATATTAAGTTGTTGTTGACTCTTAGTGATTTCATAGTCCTCTATAATGTTATGTACTTAGCCTGGTGTTTCAGATCTTCCAATGGTGTAGATCTTCCTTGCTGCTGGTTTCCTTTCCTTTCCTTTGACATTTGAATATCTTTTCTCTGACTGCTCTACCAAGTGCTAGTCTGTGGCATATTTTCTTGCTGCTGGTTCTTTACTGTTGATGGTCGATTCTAAAATGCAAAAATATTCCCCTCTATGAGATTTCAATATGAGTTCTAAGGCTAGTTGTTGTACTCGGTGTTATTAGTTTGATTTTCTTTATAGTTATTTTTACTCCTATTTTTACTGTGCTCCTTGATTTTTATTATTAGAGCTTCCAGATTCTTTACATTTTTGGTGCATAGGGCAGATTATAGATATTTCATTCTCCATTAAAACTATGCTCATCTTCTTTCAATCCACCCTCCCTTAATATATATTCAGCATATAGGTTGAATAAATAAGGGGAGAATATTCAGCCTTGTCACGCTCCTTTGCCAATCTGAAGCCAATCTGTTTCACCATATTCTGTCTGTACTACAACTTGCTGACCTATATATAAGTTTCTCATAAAAACAATGAGATGTTCTGGTTTTCTCATTTTTCTGAGCACATTTGACATGATTGACATAATTGAAAGCCTTCCACAACCACAGATGCATATAGTGACTCTTTTTAAAAAATATTCTTTGGCTTTTTAAATTATCTAGCATGTATCAGCAATAATATATTGTGTTCCTTGGCCTTTTCCAAGCCAGCTTGAACATCTGACATTTCTTTTTCCATATAGGGCTTTAGTCTGTGGTGGATGATCCTAAGCATTATTTTTCTAGCATGTTAAATTAAATAAATATTCTATGAGTTCCAGTAGCTTATTGACTTGATAATGACCGAGGTGCTGATTTTACTTCATTTTCTATAACAGAGGTTACTGTAAATAGACAATGTCTTCTAAGTTATCTTGGATGTTATTTTATATTTTCTATCCATATGGTTTTCTTACTAAAAACACAGAAATAGTTTACCGTTGCCTTCTCCAATGCACTATTAATTGATAGCATGGGCTGAGAAAGAGATAAAGGCAATGTCTGGAGTAACTGTGGGGAAAAAAAAGATATTGTTACAGCATGTTTGTGCCAGAGCTAGAATTAAGTAGAGATAAAGCCCTAGAACTGTGCTATTAATCTAAATCAGGAGATAGCAACAGCACTTAGACTTATATACCATTCCGTAGTATTTTACAGCATTCTCAGAGCAGTTTACAAATGTCAGCATATTGTCCCCAACAATCTGTGTTCTCATTTTATCAACCTTGGAAGGATGGAAGGTTGAGTCAGTCAAGATCAAACTCTGGCAGTGGGCAGAGTTAGCCTACAATACTGCATTCTGACCACTGCACAATCATTGCTCCTGAGGTGGAATCTTAAATGGACTCCAGTTTGTTACTCCTGTGCAAAACTACATAAGTTCAAACCAACACTCTCCAATTTCTATATATTATGTAGATGTAAATTTGTGTGTTTTTTTAAAAAAGACCTCCCTGCTCACAAATTCATCATAGGAGCAGAAATTAGAGGACTTTCCCCCCCTATCATCCCTAAGTACTTTTGCCCATTCTCTAGCATATTTTGTAGAACCACCTCCTTAAAGAACCTAATCTAATCAATTTCAGAAAACCTATATGAGATTTTCTGGTTCATATAAGACAGAAATATAGATGATAAGTAGGTAAGTAGGTAGGTAGGTAGAGAGATAGATGAGGGAGAGAGAGGGGAGAGAGAGAGGGAAGGAGGGAGGGAGAGGGGGAGAGGAGGAGAAGGGGAGAAGGGGAGAGGGAGAGGGGGAGAGATAGATATATATAGAGAGGGGGGGAGAGAGGGAGAGAGAGAGACTGACTCATTCTTTGGGACAGTCACTCTCTCATAGCCCAGCCCAGCCCAGTTTACAGGATTGCTGTGGGGAAAATAGGAGGAGGAAGGAATATTAGATATGTTCATTGCCTTGAGTTATTTATAAAAATAATTGTGAAAAATAAATGGCTTCCCTTAACACAGGGGTCAGCAACCTGCAGCTCTGGAGCCACATGTGGCTCTTTCACCCCTCTGCTGCAGCTCCCTGTCACTCAAAATATGCATCACAACTGCCAATGTGCGTCACCTGCCGGTACATGATTTATTGAGCTTTTCAACCGCCGGTAGGCCAACCATGGATAAATCCAAGAAAAGTTTCAGAAGAAAACAGAACGTTTAATTCAACTACATATGCTAGTTTTGTGGCTGCTCAAGAAATAGTCAGGCACTGGAAGGGTTTTGTGTTTTCCCAGTGTTTTCTTTTCTGTGGGAAACAGGTCCAAATGGCTCTTTGAGTGTTTAACATTGCAGACCCCTGCCTTAACAGAACCTCACAAGTAAAACTTGTAGTGCTTGGTTTTAACAACTTTGAAACCCATTGTATTTGGCAGTGTATAGAAATCAGAATTGCCTGAAAGATAGTCATCAAAGCAGTGAGGGAGTAAACCTAGATTTTAAAGGGTAAAATAGCCTCAGGCAGAAGAGTTGAAGTAATTCTTGAGTGTTCTGTGAGCAAGGCAGTCTGACTTCATGAAAGGACTATCTTGGGTTTCAAGGATATGAATGTATGTACCAAAATGATGGTTTAGCAGACACAATCTTGTTAGGTCTCTGTTCCAGGAAACAATCCAGGTGGGCTTAACAGAAGTAAAAAATGGATGAAGTCATTGCTGAACAGAAACTCCATGATAAGATGGGGCTGCTAGTAATCAACTTGCATAAAATAACAGAAGTATTGAATACCTTCCCCCTGAACCACTGTACTTGCCTTACATTGAATCGATATTGAGTTGTGGGCAGATTTTTTCCTCAATTCTGTGCCTCGATCTAGGGATTCATGGATCGCTGATGCACTGATATATTGAGTTTATGAAGTGGCAATATAATTTAGAAGGTTTTGATTTTCAGTGACATTAGATGCCACCTCAGGGATTGTGTTAAAGGCTGCAGTCATTTTTTACTACACAGAGCTAGTGCCAGTTATATATTAATACAGTTTAATCTTTAGTGTACCATTGGGTTTATAAAAACAAGAATATAAATTAAATTAGGATGTGAGCCTGAGGTGTATGGGGAATACTTCACAGAGGTGATTTTCCTATCTTATATTTCTAAAAACCCTCCTGATTAGAAGCTGTTTGTCAAAGACATAAAGCTGTGCATCTAAAATGAAATGTCACAAAGTGTACTTTTTAATCATATAGATAAAATTTTCAAAGAGCTGAAATTGGAGGCTCTTTGGCAAATTCAGATTTAAGAACATCTACTAGCCTTTTGTGGATATAACACAAATCCATTCTTCAGTGCTCCATGAATTAACCTTAGCTACGTAAGCTTATGCTGTCCATTTTTATCCTTTGGTGCAGCTGTGAGGAGATCTGGAAGACTTGCTCTAGTTTCCAATTATTTAGTTTGTTATTTCATTTAAGTTTGTTATTTCATTAATTTCATTCATTCGTTGGACATGGTATCGGGATTCCTGCCTGAACAGGGGATTGGACTAGAAAACCTCCAAGGTTCCTTCCAACTCTGTTATTCTGTTAATTGGAGAATTCTAGTTTGCTTAAAATACAGTTTAAACAAATAATCTAAGATTTGACATCATGGTTTCAAGCAGCCATATTTTTTTCCTGTTCAAATGAGAAGGTGAATTGTAATTTACTGGTGGAAACTAAAACAGTGCTACCAATCTCCTTATGGCCCTGTTAGAGAAGAAAGGCAAGTCTGCAACATATTTCATTAAATTCCAACAAGGATTACTTCCTGAGATAAAATAATTAGCTTTGCAATCAGCTGATGTATTTATGCCTGCACACATGGATTTTCCATCACCATTCCAGTGAACTTAGAAAGGGAAATATATAGCTCTAGAAATGTCAGAATCTGAGATGGTAACAAACCTTGATGATGGCAATATGGTGACCTTCAGTTTGAAGATCAGAAAATCTATATTGACACTGCATGCATATACTATTCTTTTATCTTGAGCTTCTGTTCCTAACAAGGAGTGACAGAAGGTGTGTTCTGACATCACAACGCAAGCCCTTATGGACTTGCATTTCAACAATATGCAGACATGTAAAGGATGGAGTTGCTCTGCAATGTCACGACATTGTCTCCTTTTGACCCTCCATAACACTACTAATGCAATAACAATGTTATCTCATCTCCAGGCATGCTATTCTAGTATGGCATTCCTTGACTTAATGTGTCCCTGCTTACAGCATAGCTGAATCATTTCCAGTTCTTCATTAATAGTTTACAGTGTCATTGTTTTGGGCTTTCACCTTCCAACTTCCCTGGTACTTCAGGAGGTTTTGAATTTTTTATCAATCTAGGCTTCAACATGCAAAGAATAAAGCTGGCCAGCAGTTGCACTTTTATGTCAACATTGAGCAGGTGCCTCCCAGTCTTCAGACCATAAAGAAAACGGCCAAATTTCCACCTCTCTAGCAGTCATGATGTTACCTAGATAGGGTAATGAGAAACATCTGAAGAAAATAAGCAAGCTAAGAGAGCACCAAGGACCCCTCATTTCAACCCTGAACTACAAATATTCTCCTCTATCGATTCCATTCCTCTCTCTCTCCCTCCCTCTCCCTCTCCCTCTCTCTCTCTCTCTCTCTCTCTCTCTCCCCCCCCTCCCCCATCTCTCTTTTCTTGGTTTTCTGTTTAATGCAGTCCACAGAACCTCATATGGCTTTATACCTATGTGTAATAAAGCAACTAATCTAGCTGGTTCATATCTTGGAACTACTGCTGTAAACAAGTTTCTGGATATGGGAGAGTTGAAGTTTATTCCTAAACCTGACATAGTGAGTCTGTTCACTGGTATTCTCTTCTGAGAATACAGCTGAATGGCATAGATGTATTTTTATTTTGCTTTGAATAGGTAGAAGGTATGAAGAATGTACAATATTGTATGAAACCATTCTTTAGCTTTCAAGGTTAGTTCAGCATAAAGAAGAAGAAATCTATTTCATTTCTTACCCTCTTTGTATTTTCCCCAAACAAGTTTCCGTGGGCAACTTCCTTGTTAGCTTGCAAATGTTTTCAATGTTGTCTTTGAAAATTTCACATGGATTTCCACGCACACAAACGTATGTGTGTATTTTTATCCAGGATTTTTGCATTTCTTAAAGAGTAAACTGCTTTGCCCAAAACCAAATATCCGTGCAAAAAAGCATAATTGTTTTCTGCTTGTCAGATTAGAACACAAAGGATACACAATATTAGTTTTATTAAAATCAGAACCAAATTAATTTCATCTTCCCCCGCTAGTTCAGCACAATGGCTTTTGTTCCACCAGTGTGGTGTTTTTCAGTCTGTGACATCAGCAGGGTTATATAAAGTCTTATTCATCATCTTTGTGTTCTTCAGTACCTATGTTTATTTCATGGGCACTTTTCTCGCTCAGTATTCATTTAGCAACAGCATATCTAGGAGCTTTGTGCTATTCAGGGTTAGTACGAAATCAGTTGAACAACATGAGGAAGGATTTGTTTGTGGCCACATTTGGTAATAAGGTATGACTAGTTAGAAGTGATTTGAAGTTAAATACAATATAGGACGTTAGGAGACGCAAATGAAACAATATGGGTCATAGCTGTGCTGAAAATGAAATAGTCGATGCCGAGGCATAAAAGTAGATGTTATTCAGCTCAGATTTTAGAAACCAAACTGCAGCATAACTGGGTTTGCATCTCCAAGGAATAGCAAAAGTAGAACCGTAGCTGTCTTCTGCAATTTTTACCCTGAGAGTTTAAAGCATCTAGAGGCATGTTGAATGTTCAGACATCACCTGGAATATGCTACCAAAGACAGAGTTGATTTTCCAGTCAAAAAACATAAACAAGGATGCTCCAAAATGTGTATTTCTGTTACAAATCATATCTGATCCATGCTTGTCTCTTACTATATGGGGCCTTCTGAAATTAGATGCCTGACTACTTCTTCCCTGGTAAATATGTTCTCTAGGAGGTGTTATTTAAATACCGCTAGTATTCTTCAAGTTCCAGATAAGTAGTGGTGGGATTCAGCCAGTTCGCACCACTTCGGGAGAATCGGTTGTTAACTTTCTGAGCAGTTTGGCAAACTGGTTGTTGGAAGAAATCATTAGGTCAAAGAACCGGTTGCTAAATTACTTGAATCCCACCACTGCAGATAAGTTATACTTTGAATGTACTTGACTGTATTTTATCATCCCTAGCTCCCACTTAACAACGTCATGATTTAAAAAAAAATAATTATGTGTTCTATTTGATGAATATGTTAGTTTATTTTCTTTTTCAACTGTTCCAAAGGAATAAACTCTTAACAGGAACATCTGGACAGGGTATTTATCTAAGTCCTGATAAATCCTGGTTTTGAGCATTAGTTTATGTTATAATTATGGATATTAGCTAGTAAAAGGCAATTTTTAGGAATGGAGTCAAGTAAGCCTTAAAAAAAGTTCTTGCCCGAGATATACTGTATGGTGTTTTGTTTTGTTTTTTGCAATAAATAAGCTATTTCTGGAGGGGATTAACAAGATTAGAAAAGTAGCAGGTATTATCTTTTTGTCTTCTCATTTCCTTCTATCAAGAAAGACTTGGGTGCTTGTAGAAACCTTCATCTGTATGTTTTTCCTTCCTTCCCCTGATTATGGCAAATGTCATATTTTACCAACTCCAGCAAAAAATTATATTTCTAGAAGAGATAAGATAGAAAAACTTTCTTTTTTAATGAATTACATCTCTCTCCCCACAAATTCTTGCCTAGATTGTGGCTCCCATCCTGAGTTTGTAATGCCTGCTAACTAAAGGTATCCTCTTGATTTAAGTACGCACTCTTTCTGCCAAGTAATTAGTGAATGTTTGGCCTGTGGCATGGCTGGTACATCCCACCAGTCAGTGATCTAATAGAGAGAAACTGACCAAAATTTTCTGCACATGTAGGCCATATTATTAATCACTACTGCACAAGAGGTTGTTGACTTTGCCTTCCCATTTTTTAAAAAAGATAAAATTAATGTCAGGTCTTCAAGGAAGAATACTGGGTTGCTGGGATAATTCTCATGCTGATCTAGACAGCCACTTTTAAGTCAAAATCTGAGAAACCAGCTCCAAACCTGTTTTTTTTTTTTTTTAAATAGCCCAGGCTATTGGCTTCCCTCTCTCATATGAAAGGCAGATGGTTTCTTTATATTGCTGCCTGGAAAAACAATTATGGCCATTCATTGCATTAAATGAGAAGCTTTGGGCAGGAATGGGAAGAAAATTACCTTTCTTGGCTCACAAACAGGAAGATTCGGTATTTCCTGTTCTTCTCTGTGCTTCTGGGATGGAAATACCCTATGGAATTTTAGTGCTTCTAAAACAGGAGCCAAGAGGAAAACAGGAATTTACAAGAAAGGAAATGAAGAAAAATCATTTCAGTATTAATCTTGGACCAATTATGTAACAATTCTGTATTCGCTTAGTCCTTTTAAATTCAATGGGACTAACTTAGAACACATGGAGCTTCCACTCATAAGACAACAAATATATGTGGAACTCCAGTACAATACTTTCAATTAATATTTTGGTATTTTTAAAAATTAACTCTTTGTAATTGAGTGCTTTCGGCTTAGAGATGCCTAAATACTCAACTCTCTTATTCATTTTGTAAATTATAGAAACCACATATACACAATATACATGCTCTTTTCAAAGGATTATACCACATACTATTCCACACCAAAATACGGATGAGGTGCCTGCAATAAAACTGTCAGAGACACAATGTAAGTGGTTAGCTTGTTCTCCAAAACCCTGTTGAAAAGATACCAAGAAAGAAAGAGAGAAAGGTATGACTGCAATGAGATAAATTAACTCATATTTGTATGTATGTGTTTAATGCTCTTGTTCTGGAGAATTAGGGTCTAGGGCCAAAACTCGAACATAAATTATTTGGTGTTATTACTCCTGTGTATTTCTTAAAGGCTGAATTTTCACAAATAATGATGTGACGCTAATTTTGCTCATAAATGTCTATGGTCTGCGTCATCCACACATGCCTATTCAGGAATTTGAATCCAGTCTGTAGTTTTGAGACTTTGAGACTTATGATTATAATAAAATAATCTTTGTGATTTCATTGCATCTTGCATTAACAGAAAGAATAGGGCGTATATGTGTTTAATCTGTATAATTTTACTTAAATGCATTTTACTTTATGGGCTCAAAGAAATGGATTTTTCTAACATGTTCTATATTTGCTATTCAGTCTAATTCCAGACTTAATTGCTTTTGAGTCATTTATTGTAGTGAGTTGTGGTGGCGCAGTAGTTAGAATACAGTACTGCAGGCTACTTCTCCTGACTGCCGGCTGCCAGCTGTCTCAGTGGCTCAAGGTTGACTCAGCCTACCATCTTTCCAAGGTCAGTAAAATGAGGACCCAGATTGTTGGGGGCAATAGGCTGACTCTGTAAAACCACTTAGAGAGGGCTGTAAAGCACTTTGAAGTGGTATATAAGTCTAAGTGCTATTGCTATTGCTATTTATATATGCAATATATAATATACATGAAACCAAATATATATATGTAAATTCAGCTTGACTTCTGCATGTGTGTGTTAGTGTATGTATTTGTATTTACAGACATACATAAATAGCACATTCTTTATAGGTATACTAATCACTCCTATGAAATAGTCTACCTATTTTTCTTTAAATTTCCTGAAATATTTTACAGGGTAATTTTCTAAGACACTCTATAGCAAATTTGTGTGTTCTCTCTGCAGTAGTTTCCTCTACAGGTAGAACAGTAACTGATCCCAGAATTACAGTCATAACTCATTGTTTAGTTTAGTTTAGTTTAGTTTATTGTCATTGCAACTTGTACAACGAAATTAAATGCCATCTTCATTGTGGTTGTAAGTTGAGGCACTCATGTTACTGGAAGTACTATTCCAGCCTTTTTCATGGCAGTTGTTAAGCCAAATACATCAGTCATTAAGCGAATGTTGTGGTTGTTAAGTGAATGGATGTTTTTTTTTGTCAGAAACTGGCAAAAATGTCATGACTCGCAATCATGTGACCCTGAAATGCCATAACTAGCCATAAAGCTGATCCATCTGACATGCAGTTATGTGATTGCAGGTGGGGTGGTGGTGTTATGAGCATTCACAAAGGCAGAGAGTGTAAAGTACCTGTTCCATGGATGTCATAACTTCAAATGATCATAAAACTATCAGTCATTAAGTGAGGACTACTAGTAAAGCTACTGACATTGGTTTGTAAATCTGACATTTTGATACAACACACGGTTATGAGATATTATCTTCTTAGAACCTAATATCAAGCTCTGGGGAAAACAGGAGATTCAAGCAGTTCAAGATAAGAGAGGTTTTCAATGTGGGCTGGACTTAGATTTATTGCGGGTGCGCAGAGACTTGTTAATTATGATGCATTTGATCCCTCCCTCAGGCTCAGCCTAGTCATCTCCTACATCTATGAAGGAAACCAAAGGCAGAAAATGGTCAAATTCTTGTGAAATTTTAATCATGGGACAGTAAGGTGTATGCACCAGATTTTTTTGATAGTTCAAAAGTTTCATGAAGCCTGCTTTGAGGATTTTCTAGGAGTCTTAACTATGAGTATTTCATTAAAGAGCAGAACGCAGTGGATTGGTTAGAAAGGCAAAAGAAACCACATCAAGCTGTAGGAGGAGTGGAGGATGCTCCTAAAAGCACTTTGAAAATTTGCTTTCCTGTAGAGAAAGAAAAACTATTAGCATGGTCATCTACCAGTCAGAGCTGGTAGATGACCATGTTATAGCTCTGTTATATAAGCTAGCTTTTGATTACATCTCTGTTGTAATCAAAAGATACTAATCATCACTGTAAGTACAGGTAGTCCTCGACTTATGACTGTAATTGAGCCTGGCAAATATAGTTGTATGATCATGATGATCATAAAGTAGGTCACCACATGACCAGACCTAATTTTACAACTTATGTTTATGGCAATCTCTAAGCAAATGCCATAGTCATTAAGCAAATCCGTGGTTCGGTATGGGATGATTTGTTTTTGCCCCAAACTGGAAGTAAGTGCTAGTTTGTAGCAAAACCATTATAAATTGCAGTCACACGATTGTAGTATGTTGCAAATAGGTGTAAACACAGGCTGGTTGCCAGCCACCCTAAATACTAATCACATGACCATGGTGGGTGGGAGGCAATGTCAGAACTTCAAAATTGGGTGATGAGTAGCTTTTTGGGAGAGTTTGTTGCAACTTCAAATCACTAGTCACTAGGCAACTAGTTATAAGTCAAAGACTACTTGTATTTGCATATCTGCTTGATCTGTATTTTATCTTCTTAAATTTGTTCTTCAGAGGAAGAAATCTGCAATCTAGACAAATAGACTTGTGGAACTGAAGCAAAAATGGGGGCAACCATAAAAACAAATTTCCCCAAGGAAGAGAAAGCAACTCTTCTACTGCTTCTAAGGAGCCAATGAAGATATTGATTAATTCAGAGTTCTCCTTTTGATAAATAAAAATGGTGATACTATTTTGCTGAGTCAGTACATAAAGAGTTCCTCATTTCCACAGATCTTTGTAAGTGAGGAATTTTGTATCAATGGGGCTCTGCCGGTTAACCCAACTGCATCTGCAGCAACAAATGAAAGTGGCTGCCAGCTGCCTGGCTATCTACAGTGTGTCCATCTGCTCAAAGTGCACAACTATTTATAGCAATGAAGCTTTCTGCCTTTTTCTCCCGTGAGCGCAACTCAGTTTATAGGCACTGCTCCTGAGCTGCAATTTGTTTCTTAATCAAAATGGGCATTATTGCAAATAAATAATCATTTCAAACGCATTTGCCAGGGAGTAAGAGGAGAAGGGCTGTGAAATATAAATTTAGTACACAATGCTAAAACATTCCCTTAAGCTGGGAAGAAGTCTAGAATCTTTCCAATGAATTAAATGAGGATAGATAGCAGTAGATTTTCTTCTCTTGCTTTACTGTTTTATTATTCTGCTGATTTGGAGGCATAAGCAATGGGCAATGCTTAAGATATGTCACTCTTTGAGCGCTTTCTGTTCAGATATGGTGACGGCCAAGCTTAAAGCTGCTGGTCCTAGCTGGATATATGTTACTACATGCCTAGCATGGAACCATTTCTTTTCATTAAGCTTCCATTTATCTGTGGTTGAAAGAAGTCTCCATCCTAAGTGGAACAGATACTAGACTTCTCTCTTCCTTTCCTTATCATCTTTTGAGAAGTGGCATAAAAGCCAAGTACCAAAGAATGAAAGTCCTGGCAGCACCCATTAAACTGTGTGAATTGAAGCGGTCCATGCTTCCTGGGCAGAGGAAGAAATCTGCAATGTGTCTTTTCTGAGAAGAATGCAGATCAATTGAAGAAGCAAGTAACTGAGATAATTATCGGTGCCTCTAGAGTTCCACCCTTCCTCTTGACAGATTCAAAGGGTTTTAAAAATATGTACAAGGGAAACTTGTCTTAAGCACCATTTTATTCCTCACCTTTTGACCACCACTTTTTATATGAGGTTTGGTTTATATGAGGTTGGTTTATATGATCCCCACTTTATTGGCTAACAGATCACATAAATTAGAACTGATGGCTCAACGCTAGGTGGAAGACCAAATAGGGCACAGAATAATTGAATTTTAACATTTTAAAAGCCAATATGAAGACTCAGATATATTTATTTCACATGAATAAACACTGATTTTTATGTACGACAAGCATGCAAAAAACCCCTCCTTTTCTATACAAAAATCTATCCATTTATCAGACTTTGATTCTACTGTCTCTAAACCAAAGCAGATAAAGCATATGAAGGTCTATTTAATCAGGATTAATTATCCTCAGCAGTCTACTAGGCAGAATAATTGGTACTGAGGAAGTTAAGATTCAAATCGAGAAGAGAATTTAATTCAAAAGTTTAGTATGATTGCAACTTCTGAAAAAAATAGACATAATGCCTGATTGAATAACCAAAGGCACCTTTTGGAAAATATGTCACCTAAATGTTCACTTTGTACTGAACTGTATTACTGTACTGAAAGATAACTCTCAGTAGGAATAGTACAATTGAAATGTTACTAGTCCTTCAAGAAATAAATGACTCAGTGTGCTGCCTATTAACAACAATTTTGTACCTGCTGTTAGAAGTCAATATTTCTCAGTGGTTATAGCTTAGAAGGCAGACACCATTTTACATACAACTCCTCTTTCAAAGCAATGAAAATGATTCATATTGCCTTTGTAATAGAGCAGATTCAGGCACAGTAATGAGTGCCTTTTGGATTTCATAGCTTTATTCCTTCAATTGTAGTTTTGGGTTGTGCAATCCATTTTACTGATTCTGCTCAAACTTCTCCCATTTATAATAGCAGGATTTCAGAGTTTTCTTAAAACGTGGCTGGACCTTGTTGCTTTCAAGAGACAAATGCAAATTGCAGAAGTTTTTGTTAGTAACTCTGAAGCAAGCCAAGTTGATGAATATAATAACCTGAAATATTTTATCTGATTTGGCACAATTTATATGCTAGAGATGAATCATAATCATCCACATTCATGCACAATCCAAATTTGAAGGAATAATATGTGACCTTAAAGAGTAAAACCCAAGCTTTTGAAGAACCTTTTCAGTTAGATGGATTGTCCCATTGGGCTTTTTATTTAAACTTCAAAAACATTACAATTAACATTTCTTTTTCTTTTCTTTTTTAAAAGTTAAGCATGGTATTACTTTAAAAGTAAGTAGTAATATAATGATTTGTAAGGAGCATGGTAGCTCATGTGGTTAGGATCAGTGGTGGGTTCCTCCTGGTTTGGCCCGGTTCCCCCGAACTGATAGCGGTGATGATATGATGTCACTGAACTGGTTCTGCCCCCCGCCCCCCGCGTTATTTTTACCTTTTATTTGGCCCCACCCCCAATCTATTGCTGCCTCCTGAGTCCCAGCTGATGGCTATAGGAAAAAAAAACTGTTTAAACTCTTGCCACGGGGCTTCAAAGGGCCGCCCTACAGCTGATCAGTGTTAAAAGAAAACAAATGAGTAGACTGCTGCCTGCAAAAATACATGAGTAGATCAGTGCCTGCAAAAATAAATGGGTAGACCAATGCCTGCCAAAATACATGAGTAGACCAGTGCCTGCCAAAATACATGAGTAGATCAATGCCTGCCAAAATACATGAGTAGACCAGTGCCTGCAAAAATAAATAGGTTGATCGGTACAGCTCTGCAAGCAGTTAAAAGCCTGGTAGACCAGTACCTCTGCTAAAGCCTAAATAATTGTCGCATGACCATTAAGCCACTCCCACAAAATAAGCCATGCCCACAGAACCAGTAGTAAAAAATTTTTAGAACCCATCCCTGGTTAGGATGCTGGGTTAGAGGTTAGCAAGACTGCATTTGAGACTTGAGTGCTGGTGTGGGGTGGGGTGAGCTCCTGTCCTTTACTCAAGCTCCTTTCAGGAACATGAAAGGAGCCCCCACCAGGCATCCCCCACGCAACAGTAATGTCACTGACTAATCCTTTCAACCCTGAAATGCTTCTCTGCTTGTGACACGAATGCTATGCGATGATATGTATATATTACTACTTTATAATAAAATATACAGGTTGTTATTGTTGTTAGTTGCAAAGTCGTGTCTGACCCATCGCGGCCCCATGGATAACATTCCTCCAGGCCTTCCTGTCCTCTACCATCCTCTGGAGTCCATTTAAGTTCACGCCTACTGCTTCAGTGACTCCATTGAGCCACCTCAATCTCTGTTGTCCCCTTCTACTTTTGCCCTCAATCGTTTCCAGCACTAGGCTCTTCTCCAGTGAGTCCTTCCTTCTCATTAGGGGGCCAAAATATTTGAGTTTCATCTTCAGGATCTGACCTTTCAAAGAGCAGTATATAAAAATATACAGGTAGTCATCACTTAACATAATTTATTTTTGGAATGTTTAAAGTGTTTCAGTAATAAATACACTTAATAATAGTTTCCATATAGGCTATCTCCATAAATTTTCAAGCCTGCTCTGTTGTTTCCGAGGCTACTAGGGTAGCAGAACCAAACAATGTAAATAGTTTTTAATTCTATGTATTGCTATCCAAACTTTCTATCCAAACTATATTCCTTTTGAAGAGTGGTGAAAAATTGCATCACTACAGAAAAACTATTTGAGGCTAATGATTTCTGTTTTCAGAAAAATATATTATCAGCCATTTTCAAATAAGAATTACTCCAATGTGTCAGTTTTTCATGAGAAGAAACTCAAATTTAAATTTTCCACCCAATACATCTAACTACTCCCAATACTAGAAAAGTAACATAATTGTTACTATAATTAATGCCCTGCACTTTCCAAGATTTCAAGAGCACTAAATATTTATTTTTAGGCTGAGTTTAAACTGGTACATATTCAATATTATTTCCATTCTAATATCTGGTTGAGGTTTACAGATAAACCCAATGACACTGTTTAAAATCAGAAAATCTAAAACCATTGTCTTTGACAGTGAAATCCTGGATATTTGAAATTATACTGTGAGAATCCATATGTTTTTATAATTTTTTCCCCCACATGCATGGATGTTTCTCAAAACTACCCTTTTGGTAAGCTTTGCATACAGTTTTTAAAGCAGGGGAAGGGCATCAGATTCTTCTGACTGTGGTCATGGGAACTGCACATTTCATCTCTCGTTGGATTGCAATCTGTCATTAGAGTTGTCTAAATATATTGAGTTTTTCCTAGGAAAACACTCAGAGGCAATTCTCCCATATTTGGACAACCAAAATGCTCACGAAAGAAAGTGTACAAAGCATATCTTTTGTCAACAATGATACAGAAAATGACAGATACTACACACTGCCGCCTCTTCTTGAAAAGCCTGTGGCCAGACTAAACTGGAACACTTTACAATTTAATTTGCAGAGTGGAGGAACAGATATTTTTAAAGAACAATATTTTTTAAAATTTCTTTTAGACTTACCATTCTTTACTTTAGACTGGAAGCTGGAAATCCAGACTGTGTTTTCTACTAAGATAGTTATTTAAGTATTTTTTCTTTCCCATTACTAGGATAAAAATTGTCTGTGAAATGTATCTTATGGAGGAGTGTCAAAGCCCAGCAGAATCAGCATTCAAATATCAGGTTCAGTACTTTTTGCATGTTTCCTTAGGCAAATGCAAGTTCTGGTGGACTCAATGCCTTTTTAACATGTATGCAACACGTCTATCATAATGTTGACTGGGTCATTTCCCCCAATCACTCCCGTAGATGCTGCTGTCCACCACCCAGGGCTCTTATGCTGAAGAAGAGTATGTAAAATGAGGTCACTCAAAAACTTTAGAGCACACAGATTTTGATTGTATTGGATCTGTGTCAGCAATCTGATGATTGCATACTGCATGATTGACTTTTGTCTAAATTTACATTCTTACAAGGAATCTCATAATAGGACTCCTAAATACAAGATTGAAAAAGCAAATTATGATCTCATAGCTGCCGACCTTTCATCTCTAGATTGGCAAATCCTATTCAATGACTGCAACACTGCTGAAGACTATTATAACACTTTTCTACTTGAAGTACAAAGAGTCATTAATCTATATGTACTATTAGTAACATCCAAAGCTAAAAAGAACAAATTACTCATATCAATAAGGAAACTCCAATAAAAAAAAAATCCATTTGGTGGAAAAATAAAACTGGTTATGTAGCTAACTTCAAAATCCGATACAAATCCATATGCCACCAAATAAAAACAGAATGTATCAATTACCATTGCAAACAGGAGGAAGAGTTGTTACACATGCAATCCAATCGTGCCTTCTATAATTTCGTGAACGCCAAATTTAAAGACTCTAAATCCATTCCACCTCTAAAAGGGCCAAATGGTGAAGATTGTAACAATGATGCCATTAAAGCTAATCTCTTCAATACCTTTTTCAGTTCAGTCTTTGTCAACAGCAATGGCATCTCCCCCTCATTTCCTAGTCGTACCTCATCCAATTGCAATGATCTAATCCACGTTGATTTTACTGAAGATACCGTCATAAGGGCACTACACAAACTAAAACCATCTCTATCTATTGGTCCTGATCAAGGGTGGGTTCTACTTACCTTTACTACCAGTTCGCAATGTGATCGCTTCTGCGCATGTACAGATCGCCTATGATGACATCCGCGGTGGTGGGCAGAGCCTCCCGCCAGTTTTACTACCGGTTCTTGCAAACCGGTCTGCACCAGGGGCAATCCACCATTGGTACCTTCTTTCTTAAAAAGCTTTCCTCCGCCGTTGCTGAACCTCTAAGCACCATCTATGAAGTATCTTTCAGAATGGGCTCCTTGCCTGACATATGGTCATTAGCAACAGTCATACCTATCTTCAAAAAAGGTGACCCCGGCCTTATTGAGAATTATAGACCATTCTGTCTTTGTTTTGTCACGTGTAAAGTTATGGAATCCATTATAAACCAATCCATCACCCTCCACTTAGTAACAAATAACCTACTCTCTGATAAACAATTTGGTTTCAGGAAAAATTTGTCATGTAATCTGCAACTCATACACTGCAAAAACATCTGGACCTCTCAACTCAACCAGGGCAAAGCAATAGATGCAATTTACATTGACTTCTGTAAAGCCTTTGATTCAGTAGTGCATGACAAACTGTTTCTTAAATTAAAATCTTATGGCATTTCTGGACTCCTACATAATTGGATAGCTGCGTTCCTGTCAAACAGGCAATAAGTGGTCAAAATAGGCAGCGCCCTATCAAATCCTGCACCTGTTAACAGCTGTGTTCCCCAAGGCAGCGTTCTAGGTCCAACACTCTTTCTGCTTTATAGCAACGACCTTTGTGATCAAATTATAAGCAGCTGTGTCCTCTTTGTCAATGATATTAAATGATTCAACACCACAGACAACTCTGCTATCCTTCAAAATGACCTTGACTATGTATCTGAATAGTCAAACAATTGGCAACTCCAAATCTCTGCTAACAAATGTTCAGTCCTGCACATTGACAATAGAAATAAGAACTTCAAATATTTGCTGGCTGGTAATGATCTAAAAGTTGACTCACACTCTATCAAGGACCTAGGAGTACTCATTTCAAAAGATCTAAGTCCCAGAGCTCACTGTAACATCATTGCAAAAAAGACATTAAGAGTTGTCAATCTTATTTTACGAAGTTTTCTCTTTGGTAACGCTCTACTCCAAACTAGGGCATATAAAATCTTTGCCAGACCTATACTTGATTACTGCTCACCTGCCTGGAACCCTCACTGTATTTCAGACATCATACATTAGAGAGGGTCCAGAGATATTTTATTAGAAGAGTACTCAAATCTTCTGCTCGAAATAAAATTCCCTATACCACCAGGCTTGAAATTTTAGGTCTAGATAGCCTCAAACTACATCGCCTACATTTCGACCTATGATTAGTTCATAAGATTATTTACCAAAATGTTCTACCTGTAAATGAGTACTTTAATTTCAACCATAATAACACAAGGGCTATCAATAGATTTAAACTAAATGTAATTCGCTCTAATCTTAATTGTAGGAAAAATGACTTCTGCAATAAAGTAGTAAATGTCTGGAACATTCTACCTGATCCTGTTGTTAGTCTCTCTAATCCCCATATCTTTCACTGTAAACTGTCTACCGTGGACCTTTCATGTTTTTAAGAGGTCCCTAAGAGGGCGTGCATAAGGGCACCAGCGTGCCTACCATCCCTGTCCTATTGTTCCCAATTATATGTAATCATTCTATGTGTTTATGGCTATGTTTTGCCTATTTATATCCTTTTATTTGTGCCAATTTTTTTCATGTGTCCATGTCTATGTCTATTCTGTTACTTGTTTTCTTGTACTTGTTGACAAATAAAATAAATAAATAAATAAATCCCTGAGCCCTGAGATAAATGATTCTGAAAATGACTCTTCAGACCTCCTTTCAAAGCTTATATCCCTACAGATAATTATGATTTGAAATGATGCTTCCAAATGTCATGGAGAAACCAGGTAAAGAATAGGATATTGATCTGAAATAAACTAGAGGAAAGCAGTCTTATAGCCTCACTCATGTCCCCTTCATTTCCTCAGGCTTGCAGCCTCACTGAATTAGCCTGGATTAAAAATAAATAAATAACATTGAAATTGAAAGCTTGGGATAAAGAAAAATATTTTATTTTATTTATTTATTAGTTTGTCAAACATGTACAAGATAGCAGGTATAAGTATGAACATGGACATGAATGAAGGAAATGAATACAAATAAATGGGGCCAGTAGGACAGGGATGGTAGGCACGCTGGTGTGCTTATGCATGCCCCCTTTACGGATCACTTAGGAATGGGGTGAGGTCCATGGTAGACAGTTTAAGGTTGAAACTGTGAGGGTTTGAGGATGAAATAATAAAACTTTATATCAGAGGCATCTGCATGGGGAGACGTTAGGGCAAAAACAGTCATGGCAGCAGCTGCAAATGCATGGTTGAAGCTTTGCCCTTTGAAAATGCGCATTGCATGTGTGGCAAATGTAGAAAAGGAACAAAGTTTTGATCGCATGTCTGCACCATTTTGTCTTTTTTGACCACCAACTCAACGCAGAGACCACTGCTTTATATAACAAGAAATGAAGAACTGAAAATAGCATATACAGCAGGTCGCACAAGAAGAGAGAACCATGCTGTAGTCGCAAATCTTAACACATTCTTTCTTGGACATTTCTTCTGAGCCGAGTTGGATATGATTGAATGATACGCCATCTGAAAGAATAGATTTTGTTTCTGCCATCTTAACTCTTGGTTTTCAATTTAAAAGCCTTTGCAGCCTTTGCTGACTCTAGAATACCCAAGATTGCAAGGGATGTTGCTGGAAACTAAACTCAACTCTGTTGAAATTTATGAAATTTTCTCCAATCAATAACTGTTGTAGCTGCAAAGGAAAGCCCTTTCAAGAATGTTTCTAGAAAGTAATACTTTAAAAGGTCACATTTATGTCGTGTCAGTTTGACGAGTTCTACTTGGGCAGGATACAGTTACAAACAAGAGTGGGAAGTAGTAGAAAAATAGCTCACAATAATTCATTATCTCAGCACATTGAGAGTGAATGAATTTATACCTTGTATGGTATTTATTATGAGAAAGCAAGAGCAGGAGTGGCTCTGGGGAGTTCTTGATAGACAAAGACTAGACAGTTTTGTGTGTTGTGTTTGAAAATACTCTTGTTTCTCCCCTCAGTATGATCATCATATTAGGCTATATGATGATAATAAAGCTGCTTCCTAGTTATCCAACATTTGATGCATAGTTCTGAAGATACCAAGAGTGCATTCTGGATTGCATGGAAGCAAACATTTCGGATCTTTAGACTGCTCAGTATGAAACAAAGAAGTAGGAGCACTGAAGCGCTTCTCAAGGCATTTTGGCAGTCAGAACAAACTTGTAAGGACATGTTCTTTGCCACTTTCAAAGGATGATTATCCAATATTTTTTTGGGGGGGGGAAAAACGCATGACTTTTGGCTGATAGTATGGTAGTATTCATCGAGTAGAAAATGTGTTTTCTTCTGAAGTTGGAACAAAACATTCTACTTTGTAAACACTTTGCTAAAATATTTCAAATTAGCTTATCCCATTGGAACATGTGACTCTCGGGAAGAAGAAAAGGGGATTATTACTCTATTTTGAATGCTACCTATAGCCCACAATTTTGGATACATTGGCTAAGGGCACAAGTTTTAAAATATTGTTGGAAACATTAACATGTATGCTCCATAGAAAACAATGGAGAAATAGAAAACTTCACTCTCTTCTCTCAGCAACTGAAAAATCTGGTTAGATTAGATCTCTCTACCGTAAAGAACCTTTCAAGTGCTTTAAAAGTCTTTCCCAGCAGGCTCAGCTAACAGATATCAGGACAAAGAGAGCACCTGCATTGTTTAACATTTCTGTCAGTTAGTACCTCCCTTCTACCAGATTTTTTGAATATTTTGATTTTAAAAAAATCTTTTGGTCCATTCCCCACCCCCCCAAACTCTGCTCTTTCTCTGCAGCCTCCCTTCAAAACATATATTCAGCAAAAGCAGAAGTCACTGGTGCACATCAAAGTGCAACAAATTAATCAAGTCTACATGGTAGTATTATAATTTGTTTATATAACATCTGCAGCATGAGCAATAAGCAACATATGAACATGAGGAAAACTAGGGAATGCAGACTTTATTATTATTTAGATTTGATTTATTTATATCCAAGTCTAGATTACTTTCCTGAAAAATGAGGCAGAGCACAACATTAATGGAACTGAAACTCCCCCATATAAAGTCGTAACTTCCTCATACTGTAATAAAGTGTTTTGTTTTTTATAAGCAGAAATTTACCAAGACAATTGGCAGCAAAGCAGCTACAGACAATTATCTTCTTGTGTTTTCAATGGACTTAATTACTTTTTTTTCTCTTTGAAAGCTCCACTGTCATATCACCCTGCCCAATTTAAACAAGTAGCAGCTGGTTTAAACAGTTTGTTTAAATCACCAAATGATAGTCCATTTACAGTGTTGGAACAATTGGGACAGTCAAGCCACTTGAAACAGCCAATATTGTCTGAGGCTCAGAAGAAAACTCTTAAAAGGACATGTTTTATTTCATGAATTGCAACACTCAAAATGGCTGTTTGGAGAGCATTATTTTGCACATCCCCAAAATTCACTCAGCTTGAACTAAGAGCCATTATTACTCCTCTTTCTTTTTCCCTGTGACTTTCAGTGTGCTGTCCTTCGTGGCTTATCCAGTGTCCTCATTATTAGAAGAAAAAAAGGAAAGCTTATACTATAATGGTCTGTTGAGAAATATTAGGCCCAAGAGGCAGATAAGAAGACTTAAGCATGAAAAAACGAGGTAATGACTAGCAAACAAAAGCAGAACGGAATGGGGACAAAAGCCCATTGTATGTTTAACTTCCAAAATATTGATTTTGGCTGAATCTCGTGGACCATTCTATTTTTGAATTAACCAAAATAAAGATGGGGTAAAAATCAAATAAATCAAATTAAAATAATAACAAAGCCCTAATGGAAGAAATGTCTGAAAACTTACTAATTCTAACATGGCTTTTATGGCATTATTTACAGTTGTTGTTTTTGGTGGTACTCTGTATGTAAGTGGGAAAGTTCTCCTTCCTGAGCATGTGGTGTGGGGGAAGGAGTGGGAAAGCTTCTCAAGAAGATGTAACAAATTAGAATGCTTGTAGATGAGTCTTCTCCAGTCCATAGTCTGGATCCTGATGGGCTTATAATGCAATAAGCCTTTTGCATTATGGTTAAGTACTGCTAGGAAACCAAAGAAAGCATGTGACATCATATATATATATATATATATATATATATATAAAGAATGCAAACAAAATAGGAGAATAAAAAAAAAAACCCTAACCTGAATGAAGATCAAAAGACTGAGCCAGAATATTGACAAGTAGTTAGAATAACACTAAACATCAACCCCCCCCCCCCCAAAAAAGGAACCATGTGTGAATTTGTTTCTTCATCCTCCATCTCAGAATGGGATGGGAATAACATCAGTGCCAAAATTGATATGATCCAGTTGCCATTCTAATCTGACAAATCCTATCATGGAAAAGATTTATGAATCCAGCCTATTTTATTAGAGCAAAAGCAAGAAAGGTGGGATTGTTAGTCTGGCACATATATAAAAAAATCCCATTGTTTTCAACACATGGAGAAATTCTAAGAATCCTCTTGAACTAAGTGGAAATTCTAAATGCTAAGAAGCCACTTGGACAGTCATTTGTCTGACAAAGTATAGGCTTGAGAAAGGGTTAGATTAGAAGACCGCCAATGTCCCTTCCAACTTTGTTATTCTGCTATTCTGATAACTTCTGTTGGCATAATTAAAATCTCCTCTACAGCAAAGGACTTTAATTCAGTTCTTATTGTTACCTATCCATTTGTTTTTCCTGATCTGTGATTCGATAATCTTATTCCTATTGACTGCAGTACTGCTTTACCTTTTAATAAGCAGATCTCTTCTTTCCCCTGTGAGTGGGTGAGAAAAGCATCAAGTGAAGCTGGCTATATTTCACTTTTATCTAGCGCCAGTTCTGCAGAGTTGAGATGGAGAGGATATTCCTGACTCTGCCACAAAGACTTACCTGGGGATTTTATATTCTTAGGAATTCTGTAGTTATAAATATAGCTTTATTTCAAGACAGGATGTGCCCATAGGCTTTTCATACTTATATATACCCTGGTTGAGTGATGTGATCCTGTATTCTCTGGGCATTTAATTTATATTTCAGATGAGAAGATTGACATAATTGAATCCTCTATGCAGTAAAGAGAGACAATTGTTTTTATCTAAGGTATCCAAACGATGAAACTATATGTTTATATTATTTCTGTGCTTCAAACTGTTGGATATTTATTTCTTCAGTCAACTGATATGATTATTCAACCTGGATGCAATTAGGAATCAGGGAAGTTAATTTTACACCAAAAAGAAACAAACAAGAATAACAGAAAGAAAAACAAAAACATTGAAAGACCATTGGCTTCTTAATCCATACAGAACCGGGTGGGGGTATGTTTGGGAATTGTTACGTGTGTTGGACCTGGTCTTTGGGTGGAAAAACCAGATTTTCAATCCTTTGTAGAAGACAAGAAGGTTAGGATCATCCCAATATTCAGGACAGGTGTTGTAGCAGAGGAGGCAGCTTCTTGGTGTCCCATTAGATAATCCTGTTTCATAGAATTGATCCAGAGCATTGCCATCCTGCCATTTTTTTCAGCTATGGACAGTAATTATCAGAGATAGATGGTCCTTGAGGTAATCTGGCTGTTTTGCATAAAGGGTTTTATAGGGGATAATCGGCATCTTGAATTGTCCCTAGAAGTTAGTTAGTACAGCTTGCAAAGTAGTGGACTTCCAGGGACATATTGTGATGCACCTACACATATCCATGCCACTACATTCTAAACTAGTTGTAGCTTTTGAGCGGTCCTGGGGAGAGTTGTGTGTATAGCACATTAGGATAGTCCAGATGGGAGGTGACCAAGGCATGAGTGACTGTGAGCTGAACTTTGAATACAGCTTTGTTTATGTTTCTTTCTGAGTTGTTTACATCTCGCATTACATCATAATAATGTAAACAACTAAAATATTTGGTGATTCTCCAAAGTCAAAATGAATGAGTCAATAATGTCTTGTCAAAATGACCCTACCTTATTTTCTGATTAGGTAACTTGTAGAATTTTTTAGATGTAATATATCTGATTATCAGGAAGGCTTCTCAATACATAATATTCTGATTGACAAACTGAGAAGTATGAGTCGGATGGCAAGCCATCGAAGTAGGTGTCTTGAAACAATACACAAAAAGTGCTCATCAATTGCTTCTCATTAAATTGGAGGGTGCTGTTAAAAAGAGTTCTGCAACCTTCAATTCTGGGCCTTGTGCTCTTATGGAAGGAAAGCAGATGAAATCTATAGATGACACATCGCTCATTGACTCACACCCTAGAAGGCAAAAATAAATTCAAAACAATCTTGGCAATTTAGAGAAATGGGCTGAGAGTAACAGAATAAAATTTAAAAGAGACAAATACTAAGTTCTTCATTTAAGAAAACAGAAACCAAATATAGAATTGAAGAATAGAGGAACACCTAGTTCCTTCCAGTCCTATGATTGAAAGAGTTGTAATCTACAATAACATTCCATTTTTTTTGGTAATATCTTTTTAAAATTTCAATAGTCCAATAGTCCAATCACCCAATAGTCATGAAATATCCTTATCTTAATTAAGACATAGTAAATTATCAAATGCAAATAACTTTATATTTAAAAAGCTACAATATCTCTCTGGTCCAATCCACAAGTTGAAAATTGATTCTTCTTCTTGTCTTATAAGAAATCTATGGTGTCCAAGTTGCCAGAAATTTAGTTAAACTATTGTCTCCAAGCAAAGTAGTTCATCTTGGCTAGGTTCATTAATTTCAAACTACATTTTTCCTTTGTGAATATACACTCTCCTTCAGAGGTGGATTCACTTACCTTCCCTACCGGTTCACAAATGTGAGCGTGCATGCTCGGTTGCTTTGCTCGAACGCACCACCTCTGCACATGCATGCGGGCTTCTGCGCATGCACAGTAGTCATACATTATGTCCGGGTGGGCGGGCGGAGCCTCCTGCAGTCACCGCTACCGGTTTGCGCAATCCGGAGAGAATCGGCTGAATACCACCACTGCTCTCCTTCCGTGTTTTGTTATATAACCTTGCCACCAATGTCATATATAAAAACAGAATCCCATGTTTTTTTCCTCCACCTGTTTATCTGCCATAATAACATTCCATTCTATATTTTTTGGAAAAAAAAATCTTTTCATTACGTGATCTTTTTTGTTTACTGGGTGATTGTTAAAAGAGATTATTATTTTCACTTTTAAATAATAAAGTTAGAGGAAAGGAAAAAGAATTTGCTCTTACCTTGAGAGAGTGAAGGACCTTGTCAGATTCCATAAAAAGAATTGCCAGAGTTTCCTTTTAAATCCACCTCTGTACCACAAAATAAATAAAATAAAACATTAAAATAAATCAGCTGATAGTATCAGCTGATTGTCCACTTACAATGCAGCTATAAAGGTAGAAAAACTCCAAGGCAGCTGAACAAAAAGCAAACAATACAAGTGACTCAGGGTGAAACAAGGAAATTCTGTGATACTACAAAGTGTAAGGATTATTTTCAAAAGTCTTCAGACACCATCTGGCAGCAGGTGTGTTTGCTAGTGGTGTGTCTTGACAGTGTTTACATTTGGCAGTGTGGTAAACTTTCTTGAATCAAGGAAGAAGGGGATAGTTTTTCTAGAGTTATCCAGGAACAATACTTGGGATTTACTGTCAGGAAAGGGAAATGCCATTGGCAAAGTATTCTGTCCCCACTGCAGAAGACTGAATCGTAGTCTCGGGGTCCCCTCCCCGTGTGTGTGTGTGTGTGTGTGTGTGTGTGTGTGTGTGTGATATTGGTGGTCTCATTGGCTACTCCTGCTGTAGATGCTTCGGACAAGCCATTGCAGGACCAGAAAGAAGTGGGTGTAGTTGCTGGAAATCTGAGGTTTGCACAAAAATGTGTGTATATATTAGCACTTGTTGGTTTGCAATATGTACAATTTCTAGAGATCATTTTCTTAACGTATATGTTTAAAATTTTTAAATTTTTTTCATTCATACATGCAGCCTTTTCCCCACCACATGTTCTAGTGGTGAACTTTATGCCAAATTTGAAAAGTGCAAATTGGCATAATGTAATAGTTAACTTGTAAGTCATCTGTGAGTTCAAAAATGTGACATGAGAAGTGTTTATATTTAAAACTGAACTAAAGGAACCTCATCCCATCGCTATTTAGGCTATTTAGAAGCAAGCCTCAGCTTCAAATCTGTTTGCAAATAATTGAGCAGAGAGCCTCACTTTATACCAAGTCCTACTGGCTTACTTAAAATATAATATAAAATTAACTTTCAGAATTGGCTTTTCTTTTTCCAAATGTTAGCTTTAAAAAAAAGAACAATCACTTTTCATTAAGGTTGGATGCGCAAATCGGGCCAAGCCACAATGTGGTTTATTCAGGCACTGGGTTTTTTGGGTGTGTATTTTGTTGAAGTGCATAACTCAACACTTGTGGTTTTAGCCTGATATTGTGAATAAACTTTAAAAAGTATCATTTAGCAATGGTCGAAATAAAGCCAAGCTTAGCACAACGTATGGAGCCACTATAAATCTAGGTCTGCATTAGCTACCTTGTGTTTTTGAGACATAGTAAGTCCTCAATTTACAACAGTTTGTTTAAAAACCAAAATTACAAAAGCACTGAAAAAAATGAGTTATAACTGTTTTTCACATGACCGTCAAAGGAGAGTTATGTGATCAAAATTCAGATGCTTGGCAATTGACACATATTTATGATGGTTGCAGTGTCCCGGGTCACATCATCCCCTTTTGTAACCTTCTGACAAGCAAAGTCAATGGCGAAGCCAGATTCACTTAACAACCATATTACTAAATTAACAACTGCAGTGATTCACAGCTGTGGTAAGAAAAGTTGTAAAATGGGGCAAAACTCACTTAACAAATGTCTTGCTTAGCAACAGAAATTTTGGGCTCAATTGTTGTAAGTCAAAGGCTACTTGTACATTCAATGCAGTGGTGAAATGTAAAATTTCTTACTACCGGTTCTATAGGCGTGGCTTGCTGGTGGGGGTAATGTGACTGGGTGGGCGTGACCAACTTTTTTTTAAAAAAACTTTTAAAAGCATTTTTTCTACAACCTCTTTGGCCGAAGAGGTTTTTTTAAAAAATGTTTTTAAAAGGCTCTGACGATCAGGCAACTCAGTTGGGATCGTCAGCCTTTTAAAAGCATTTTTTCTACAACTTCTTCACCTTTTTTACTTTTAAAAGTAAAAAAAAAAACCTCTGATGATTGCATGGCTCAGCTGGGCATGGGGGGGGCAGGGATTTTTGCTACCGGTTCTCTGAACTACCCGCCGCCATCACTACCGGATCAGGCGATCCGGTCTGAACCGGGAGCATTTCATCCCTGATTCAATGGAATTGAATAAATGATGGAATATTTTTTTTCTATTGAGGAATTACGTCAAATGTAAGGTAATGATGAACAGAGGCAACCTCCATTATTTTATTACTTCATGTCCATAAGATTATTTCTTGAGACGAGCCAGTGCCAAAGACTGGGGAAAAAAATAAATCACAGAGAAGGGCTACATTTAGAGGGAAGAGATTGAACTCTGGCATCCCCAGGCAGGGACCAAATAAAAAAAATTAAGTGGCAATAAAGGCAAAGCAGAAGGAAGACAATGATGAAAAGAAGGGCAGCAAAACAAGACAGGTATGCCAGAAATAAAAGGACTGAAGAAAGACTCTGAGACAAATTTACAGGAAAGATGATGAGAAGCTTTTCGTCAACATTGAAACAACAGACCTAAGGAAATAGTCTTTTGCAACCTACAAAACAAACTTACATGTTCACAAAGTGAAACCAGTTCCCCAAGCTTTGCAGCAAGTTCCTAAAATTTCCTACCACTTATGCTAGTTTTTTTATTTTTATGTCAAATGGGCTGTTATAGCAACTGCATTCCAAATTTTAAGGATGTTTTTCATATTCCCCGCCCCCCAATATTGTTAGATGCATTTGTTGCAACTTATGAATTTAATCAACCATAATTTTCTCAACATAAATATGCAAGAACAGGAAAAGCATTGCCTCTTGGTTTTCATTCCATGGACCGTTTTCTTTCTTTTTTTAAAAGGCAGAACCAAATCAATGCCAAGTTGCATGGCTTCTGCGTATCATCATTTGTCTCTAGTCTCTGGCATGGTCTTTATCTGAAGTTTCCTTTCCTGGCAGAGGGAAGATAAGTTGAATATATGGCTGGTTTTTCAAATTACGAGAAGTTTTGTCATTCATAGAAGGTTAAAGGTCTCAAGTCAGTTTGATAAAATAGTGGAAACTTCAATATTCCTAACAACCTATATAACAGCCCTACCCACCTTAAAAACACACACATACCAGATTATTCCACATTGCTTCTTGATTTCTCTGCAATACCTTTCCCACATACATTACATATTACTTCAGTATAAAAGCAATTAGTGAATTTCTGTTGTATGTTTCTTTATTGGTCAAGTTGAATTTCCCCCCCAAAATTTGTTTATAATAATATGCCATATCCACATCAGTTCCTTCCCATTGTCACAAAGATTGTATTATGCTTCTTAAGGGCTTTCAGCATAATACCTAATTGAATTTCCTCGGTGAAGTAACCTCGATAATTCTGGATTTTTTCCCTCTACATGTCAGCAATATTCAAGATGTAGTAATTACATTTTGTAATGTTGATTTATTGCATTTTGTGTTGTTGTCTTGTGAAATAATGTGGTATGTATTTACAATTCTTTAAAGTCAAGTAGACCAAATTGGATTGGATCAGAGATGCTAGTCTTATGATCTTCAATGCCACATTCACCTCTATGTTTGTGGCATGATTCCCCCCCCCCAAATAACCACCTAATTGTAATTTTAATTTTGAAAGAAGAGGAAGAACTTGGTCTTTGGGAATACTATTATTATTAAATTATTGCAGTTGTCATTTCTCTTAGCATTTATCTGACATGAGTACAGGGTTCACATATTCTTGAACTGTGTTTGTCCAGTTCTTACAGTGAAGCTATCAATGCACGATGTTATGAAAGGTTGCGTTTATCAGCTAGCTCATCACCCAGCCTGATTCTCATTAGGACTGAGAGTGAGAGACTGATCTATGGTCAACCACCATAGGAGCCATGGTAGCACAGTGGTTAGAATGCAGTATGGCAGGCAAACTCTCCCCACTACCAGGAGTTCAATCCTGACTGGCTCAAGGTTGACACAATCTTCCGTCCTTCTGATGTTGGTAAAATGAAGACCCAGATTATTGGGGGAAATATGCTAACTCTGTAAACTGCTTAGAGATGGCTGTAAAGCACTATGAAACAGTATATAAGTCTAAGTGCTATTGCTACATACTGTAAATCTAAGTACTATTGCTATTACTATGTGTCCATGCCTATGGGAGGGTTAGAACCCCACTCCTAGTCTACCCTAACCACTACAGTACTCTGGCTTTCCTATTCAATTGCAGAAATAATGATCATAAATAGAAATGTAAACTATTTTTCTTTAGCCCCACTCTCTATTATCTTTTGGTCCTGCCCATTTATTTGAACCATGAGTCTGCTTCCAGCATTTTATGACAAAATACTATCACTAATGCCCCCACGCTCCGCATGGTAATACATTTCTGGGCTAAATCATGCTAAATATACATTTAATATATTTTATGCAAGAATTGTTGTGTATGATAATTTTGCAGGACAGTGGGTGAATAAGCTAGTTTGCAGACTGATTAGTTTAAGAAAAGGGATTTTTAAGTGATATGTTTAGGGGAGTGGAGGAAATGGATAGAGTGGAATAAATGTTAAATTAGATTTTACGGGGAGGGCCGCTTTGAAATGCTATAGTAATATATATAGATTAAATGTTAAAGTAGGATTTATTGTATAGTTTTAAAGTGGAAGGTGGTTTTGAATTGTTGTAATAATATATAGATATAAGCTTGGGAGAGGAGAAAAAGGGTAGATTATTGCCAAATTGGGAGTCATAATACTATTTTGCTAAATTAGAAGTTATTATACAATGTTATAGTATAATGTCTTTTTTTTTTTCCTTTCTTGAAATGTATGGATAAAGGGGGATGTTATAATATTAATAATATTTTTAGTAAGTAAAGGTCAGTATTTAGAGGATGGGGTAAGTAATCTGTTATGAATTAGGTTTTTTGTTATGAAGAAGTCACAGGGGGGGACGGGTGGGGAGGGGGGGGGTAGGGAGGGGGAGGGGGAGGGGAAAAAAAAGGGGGAAAAATTTGTATTTGAAAACTTTTTCAATAAAATATATATATATATATATATGTTTTTCTTCTAGCCAGGTTTTCCCTACGTAGCCAAGGTTTTTTTGTAGCTCCAGCTCAGTAGAATCTCATCTACTCGGTTCTGGGCTTTTTTCTTTTCTAACACCTAGCAAGCTCTCACTGCTAGGTGGGAGACCTAAATAGATCCATTTCTAGCTCGTTAGCTGTCATCAGTAGGCCACACCCATATCCTCCCTGTAAAGGCACAGTATCAATTTTCTTACTTCTTCGTAGGGTTTATGTGTGTTTTTCTTCTAGCCAGGTTTTGGCCAAACAACAACAACGCAGCTCACCAGCTCAAATCCCCCTGCAACTCAGACTAAGCTGAGCACAACCAAGCCCCCACCCAAACAGAACACACCCCCAGCCAATCAGAGCACAACCAACCCCCCATCCAATCAGAGCACAGCCAAGTCCCCACCCAATCAGCTCACACCCCCACTAGCAGTTAAAAGGAAGAGACAGCTGCGATCTCACATTGCTCCTGGAAGCACGAAGCCGAGAACACCAGCCTGAAGATGACGAATGAGACTTCGTCGAAACGTCGCCAAGAAACCTTCAATTTTACGTGGGAGAAGACCCGAATAACCAAAGACCTACATACAAACACCCGCGAAAACCTGAGAAAACATATATATATATATGTTTTCTCAGGTTTTCGCGGGTGTTTGTATGTAGGTCTTTGGTTATTCGGGTCTTCTCCCACGTAAAATTGGAAGTGTCTTGGCGACGTTTCGACGAAGTCTCATTCGTCATCTTCAGGCTGGTGTTCTCGGCTTCGTGCTTCCAGGAGCAATGTGAGATCGCAGCTGTCTCTTCCTTTTAACTGCTAGTGGAGGTGTGAGCTGATTGGGTGGGAACTTGGCTGTGTTCTGATTGGGTGGAGGTGTGTTCTGATTGGTTAGGGGCTTGGCTGTGCTCTGATTGGCTGGGGTTGTGTTCTGTTTGGGTGGGGGCTTGGTTGTGCTCAGCTTAGTCTGAGTTGCAGGGGGATTTGAGCTGGTGAGCTGCGTTGTTGTTGTTTGGCTTCGTGTTTGTGGCCGTGCGAGCTCTTCATGGTGGGTGTCAGTCTGCTTCATGTATGGATTGGAGGGGTTTAAAGTGGCTAATGATGCAGCTGCGGTCTGGCTTCTGGTCCTTGGTCGTGGCTCATTATCAGTGTGGGTTTGAGTCTGCTTTCTGCGTGGATGTGTGGTGGTGACATCAGGTGTGGCACTCGTGAGTGTGGGTCTGGTGTCATTCGTCGTGTTAGGGACTCGTTTGTCAATAAGGGCAGATCAACTCTGTAGCCAAGACACTCATTTCCAGAACAAAATGCTTAGCTGACGAACAACACCTAAAAACCGAACTACACACCCTCACTAACGTACTCACATCCAATGGATTCCAAAGAAATTTCTTTGGATTCCAAAGAAATAAGATCACCAACCTAATCCAAAAAGAAACCCCCACTAAAATCCAAGACAGAGAACAAGAAAACGGCAAGGCCCTCCTCCCATACATAAAAGGCACCACAGACAGAATAAGCAAAATCCTCCACAAACATAACATCAAGACAGCATTCTGCACAAACCGAAAAATATCCACCATCCTAAGGAACCCCAAAGACAAAATTGAGTTAGAAAATCAAGGAGTATATGAAATCCCATGCACCGCCTGCCCCACCACATACATCGGACAAACCAACAGACGAATAAGTGCACGCATAGAAGAACACAAGAACTCAGTCAGAAAAGAGGAACCAACTTCTTCCCTGGTCCAACACCTTAAAGCCACAGGACATGATATTGACTTTAAAAAGACCAGAACTATCGCCAAAACTGAACACTTTAACAACAGAATAATCAGAGAAGCCATTGAGATAGAAAAACGCCCACACAGCATGAACAAACGAGACGATACCTCCCGCCTACCAGCCATTTGGAAACCCGCCCTTATTGACAAACGAGTCCCTAACACGACGAATGACACCAGACCCACACTCACGAGTGCCACACCTGATGTCACCACCACACATCCACGCAGAAAGCAGACTCAAACCCACACTGATAATGAGCCACGACCAAGGACCAGAAGCCAGACCGCAGCTGCATCATTAGCCACTTTAAACCCCTCCAATCCATACATGAAGCAGACTGACACCCACCATGAAGAGCTCGCACGGCCACAAACACGAAGCCAAACAACAACAACGCAGCTCACCAGCTCAAATCCCCCTGCAACTCAGACTAAGCTGAGCACAACCAAGCCCCCACCCAAACAGAACACAACCCCAGCCAATCAGAGCACAGCCAAGCCCCTAACCAATCAGAACACACCTCCACCCAATCAGAACACAGCCAAGTTCCCACCCAATCAGCTCACACCTCCACTAGCAGTTAAAAGGAAGA
Source organism: Pituophis catenifer annectens (assembly GCF_029215685.1). Taxonomy (NCBI): domain Eukaryota; kingdom Metazoa; phylum Chordata; class Lepidosauria; order Squamata; family Colubridae; genus Pituophis; species Pituophis catenifer. The sequence continues at coordinate 111,681,039 of NW_027256882.1, forward strand.
GACAGCTGCGATCTCACATTGCTCCTGGAAGCACGAAGCCGAGAACACCAGCCTGAAGATGACGAATGAGACTTCGTCGAAACGTCGCCAAGACACTTCCAATTTTACGTGGGAGAAGACCCGAATAACCAAAGACCTACATATACATATATATATATATATATATATATATATATATATATATATATATATATATATATATATATATTTTATGGAAACACTGCCTGATTCTAACAGAGCCATAGTTTCTAAATAGCATATGGAGAGTGTAAGCTAAAATGCCTTAGTGGACTCAATATCTCCTCTTAAGATGTATGACTTTAGCATAGTAGTGTGTGAATTCCCCACTAGCGGGATTGGGAGTGTGAGGGCTTCAGGGGACAAAACCTTTTTCAGCCTTTCCATAAGAAGACACAGACTTAAGCCTAAAAAAATACATCAGGGAGCTCAGTGTAAATTCCTTGGGCCTATTGGTTTTCCTCACTTCTCAGAATCTATCTCTCCTGTGAAGCAAAAAGCCATGTTTCCGTTATTAAGTTACAAAGGCCTGTAATTAATTTTCTTTTAAAAGTCTTTATTTTATAAACAGAACATGGCTGCCAGTTTTGATTTTTTTTTTTTTGCAGATTCAGATCTTCTTTATTAAAGTACTTTCTCCACCAATGCCAATAGTTGCTTTTTGCTTGAAAAATAATGTAAACAAAATGTTTAGAGTTTGATGCACTTACAGTACAATAGATTTAGCAAAATCAATAGTATGAACTACATTATTCAATCTAGATCTAGCCCATCATCATATATTTTCTCTGTTGCAACGTATCTGCCTCCATTGGAATTACAAGATGCAAAATCACTGACATGTCCCATTAAATTTAGATAATTTATGGTGAAATCCATTCCATATTTAGTAAGAATATCTTGTACAAAATTATCTGATAAGAATAACTGAATTCATTAAGTGTTAATTCTTAGTAAACGTATATCAAATGCAATTTCCACAAAAAGTACACATTGTTAATTTACTTATGAAAGTCAATTGAAATTAATTTACTGTGCATGGTTTATATCTAAAGGCAGTTTTATATTTGAGAATTTTCACTTTGGATATTATTTAATTCTTGCCTGTCATTCAACTGGTTACATACCCCTTCCCCCCCCCACACACACACATAAAATCTTGAGATTGCATGGTACTACGCAAATAGTATTCAAATTGTAACATACTGTGCAGAATTATTATTGAGGTATTCATATTTCCAAATTTGAGCATTTACCAGACTATCATTTCTGTTTTCTTTCAGACAGATAATTAAAATTTGGTAAGTCATATTATCAGTTTGCTATCCCTTTTCCTCCTTTTAATATTGGTCATAACTTAAGTATGTTCTTCAATATATTTTCATGACATTTACAGTCACTAATGTTTCAGTCTGTTTGAATTTTTACAGGCATAATTTTGAACTTTTTCCAGAAAATATAACCTTTGGACATAAATCAGCCATTCCTGAGCTTTTAAACTATACTCTTCTATCATGTTAGTGGAAGTCTCATTGAATTCAGTTATATATACAGACCTAAAATTGCAAGAATTAATCAGTTTAAATATTTTCTATTTTCATTAATAATATTTAAGGTTGGATGTTGTGCCCTTTTATATTTGATGTTGTATTCTTACAGTATATAGCCCCTCTGTATAGACAATTGTCAAATTCAGTTACTAAATTATTTGAGTTGGATCTATTTTCACCAAATTCTGGACATGTAGCACTTCAGAATTTGTTCTTGTTGTGTGAACATCTGTAGATGCATTATTCACCAAATTAATAAGAAGCCATGCTGTAAGCCACCTAAGCTTTGCTCACCCCAATTCTACAGTAAATATCCTGTTTGATTTTATAGGCAATTTGACAAACACTTGCCCCAGGAAAAAGGCAATGGTAAATTTTCTTCAAATTTTGTCCTCCATGTATCATTTTAATTCTTTTTCTTATTTTTATTCCGGATAAAGTGTATCAAGTTCTTCCTTCCCTTGTTTCTGCACCAGTTTTTTTAGTTGTTATTATTCCAATTATAAGAGTTCCGTTATAGTTTCCCTTTCTTTTCACCAAAGTCAAGCTGGGCAGCTATTGTTTTTATATTCTGTTCATGGTGCCTATGTACAATGCCTATGTGAACAAGATGCCATTTGAAGCAGGGTGAACATGGATTAAATATAGAGTGAATACAAGTATGCCTACTACATCCAATAATCATTTACTTTATTGGAGCAGAATTTCTCTAAGCTATCATTTTCTGCTGGTTGGTCTAAGCTGCATTCACATACAGCCCATTTACAAAAACAGATTTTTCTCAAATATTTTGTCCTATGAAACAGATTACAGAGTGAATTTAATTGGTTGTCTTACCTATATGCATCCATTGAAGAAAGCTAATGGATCAGGTAGTCTCTTTGAGGTTGTGACATGATCAAAATTTGTTATTGTTTGATCTGAAACATAGATAAGTCCATCTTGTAATGCTTGGAAGCATTATGAATTAAGGGTCAATCTCATACTCTCTTCAATTTTTCTCCATCTTGACCTTTAAACCAAACTCCCATAGAAGATAGGTTCTTTGTGCCCCTAATATTTATAAGTCAGGGATTTCAGTTAGAACTAAAGCTACTGTGCTTTAGTTCCAGGAAATCCTGAAAAAAGAATAGAAAGTTTTATATGGTAGATTTAGTAGAAATCTACTGAACAAATCACTGTGGGCAGGAATAGAGATAATCTTCCCTTACTGCTCCCCTTGTTATTTACCAGGAAGCTGGTTATTCAATTGGAATAATCCTCCTCAAATCATCTGTTTATTAGAAATTAGCTAAATTGGAATATTTGATTTTAGATGGAATTTGATTGTTCATTACTCACAGTTCCTTTTAAGATATTTACAATATCTTATTTGAAGAGCCAGTTTAGTCTAGTGATTTAGATGCTGGACTAGGAGTGGGGAAATTGGAGTTCTAGTTCTACCTTTGGCATGGAAAACCAGTAGAGCGTAACTTTGAGCCAGTCACTCTCTCTCGGCCTAGAAAGAAGGCAATGACAATCCATTTCTGAACATATTGCCCAGACAACTACATGGCATTCTCTGTTCAAGTTTGACTTGAAGCAAAACAAAAACCAAAAACTCAATTTCACTTATTTGAAGGTACTTAATGCAATTCCTTTATATATCTCCATCAAAGATTTATATCATCAACAGCCAATTCAATTGTGTACAAAGAAACACAATTTAAAATGTAAAATATCAGAAGAGATAAAGCTAATGATGCCAAAACAGCAATGGAAACATGAACAGTTGCTCAGAAAACTGTAGAATATACAAAATGAACAAATAATTAGTGACTTAAAAAAAGGAAAATACAACTGTAGACAATACTTATATAGACAACTATTTAAAAGAACAAGAATCTGAAGAAAACAAATTTCCAGAACAGTTTTTAAGATATTGGCAATAAAAATGAAATGAAATGAAATGAAATAAAATAGAAGGCTTGTATTTTCATGCAAACAAGATTGAGAATAAATAAAAGGATTTTATATAGATCTCAAAAACAGGAAGGCTGGGGCATACGTAATTTGTTAATATATCATCAAGTGGCACAGTTAGGGCATATGAATCTATTCTTTATGGAAGACTCTTCTAAACAATGGATCCAAGTTGAAATTATATTAAATCCACATAATTTTGCAAATCAATGGTTCTTTCACTGAAAACATTTCTCAAGAATAAAACATATTGAAAAAGTTTTCACTAAAAACGTTTCAAGTATGGAACAGTAAATACATAGCTTTGACAAAAAATATTTCTTTAACTCCTTTAATAACATGTATAGATCAGAATAATCCCTAGGCTTTTACTAAAATGACATTTTTGAGAGGATACTATTTTTACAGATTAAGAGACTTTCATAGTAATAGGAAACCTCTCAATAAAGATTAGCTAGAGCGACAAGTAGTGATAAGATGCTATGGTTCTTCTAATATCAACTCAAATCTCCTTTGGGCAGTGGGAATATTACAGCTTCATAACAAGCAATAATCTCAACAGTTTATAGGTCCTTATTATAGTTATAAACAGGAGATCCATCTATCCCCTGGAAAAGTCAAATTGGCAGAAATTAGGGAAACTGGGTGGCTTCACTTCAGCTCCGATACAAGAACTGCAGTGGAAGATTATATCAATTTAGTTACTTGATAATGTTAATCATAGTCCAACAAAAACAAAAAAGGGTGCCTAAAAGATAGTAAGCACATTACTAATAGACCTTGCAATAATTTAATAATGGTCCATTATACAATAAATATACAGTCTGCAAGAATACATTGTTCTTAATGTTTATCCTCACATAGTGGCCGGAATTGTTCTGCCCTGTGCTTGTCTACTTCTCACACTGAAGCCATCAGTGCATAATGCAAACATGGGATTCTTTTTATTGGCTGGTTTGTTGTAGAGCCTGAAGTCAATGGACTCAGAGGAAAGGACATGTCAAAGTCATCTAATGGACTTTTGTGCCTAGAAATCTGGCTATCGCTTTTCTCAATTCAGCACCTTAACCACTGCACCATGCTGGCTCTCCATCATATAGTGCAATTTAATATACAATATAACCTACAAGGGCACGATGGCTCAACAGTTAAAGAGGCAGAGCTTGTCAGCTAGAAAGCTGGCAGCCTGCATTCGAGACCTGAGCACCACCCGACAAGGTGAGCTTCCATTATTTGCCCCAAATGCCACAGCTCCTGCCCATGTTTCAAAGCATGCAAATGCAAGTAGATGAATAAGTAGCACTTTGGGGGGAAGGTGAGAACATTCTGTGTGCCATGACATATAGCCACATGACCAAGGAAATGTCTTCAGGCAACTCTGTTCCCTTGGCTAAGAAATGGAGAGGAACACCACCCCCAGAGTCAGACATGACTGGACAGAACCTTAATAACATAATGTATTAATAAAAACTACTTATTAGTCTGGTGTCTCAAAGATAAGAAGGCGAGTGTCCTGCAAAATTAATGGATTTCCACAGTGAGAAAGCTCTGTCAGACCTCCTGATGTTCATCCATGCAGGTCTAGGAAGCAGAACTAGCTACTGGCTCTGTGCCTGTTTTGTTTTTTTGTTTTTGTTTTTTTTACTGTTGTCTCATTTTAAACTGCTGTCAGATTCTTTTGTAGCTCTGTGCCTCTTTGGTTTTTTGTTTTTTGTTTTCCCTAACAGCAGCTCTGGGGGAAGGAACTCTATCAATTCATTTCATTCTCTTTGGTGTGTAGTTGAGAGAATTTCTTTTTGTTTGCAGATGCTCTCAACAGTAGCCCTGAATGAATACTGGTTTCCGCCCTCCTGCTCTGTTATTGATCAGCTACAGGGAGCATTGATTGTCTCTTGATGATCTCTGCATGTGCTCAGCTTTTCAAGGCTGCCACAAGTGCAGGTGATTAAGGTTGGAGAGTTTGAGGAAATTAAGAGTGGTTACAGTAAAACTATATCCTTCCAGGAACTATTGCTGAAAGAAAACAATGCAAACAGCACAATTTAACTCAAATGTGAAGTTGGCACGTGGCTATCATTTGGTCCTTTATTTTGGTTAGAAAGTCTCTTTCCCTTTTATCTTTACAGCAGCTGGATTTCTTATGTATTTGTACCCAAAATCTTAGCATGGCGTACCTTTTTATATCTATTTAAAACATTACCAGTTGCATTCTCATTTTTGCTGCATTTCCTTAGTCAGGTGGGATTCTTGGCTTCTTCCCATAACCTTGAATTAGCGTATATGACTTTGTTTTATTTTAAATGTATATGTCTTCAGATCAAATTACATTTCATGATCTTGACCATCATGTATTCCCTTCTTTCTTTTCTTTTTGGCTTTGGTTGTTATAGAGATATAACTCAGATACTGTATGTTCTGGAAGCCCAAAATATTTAAACACAGTTTTCTTGCTCGACCATGTCTTGAAATGTGAACATTTTTCAAAGTTATGGAGGCTGTTTTCAGGTATTCCTAAATGATCCAGACTCAAACATCTCAAGAAAAACATTCCTTCATACAATTCCAGTTTTGAATGTGTCAATCTTGTTCCACGGACTGGATATCTGAGATTATAAATTATACTTGGAAAGGATTTCTAAAGAAAGTCAGCTTAGGTCCATTATGCTTGTCATTTTAACTGAAATGGGTTTTTTCCCCCAGAATACCATTGTTTTTAGGGATTTTCATCTTTTAATCTTTAGATGGTTGTTAAATTATCCTGTAATGTGTGCACATACACTAAACTTTTATGGAGAATAGCAGTAGACATTTTAAAGATAGGAGGAATATACATCTGATGATGATAATAATAAAGGTTCTACATATAACACATTTTACTTCATTAAGCTACTAAGAAATGATAGTACAGGTAGTCTTTGATTTACGACCACAATTTGGACTGGAACTTCCATTGATAAGCAAGTAAAGTGAATTGCACCTCATTTTTTTGTGGCAGTCATGTGAATCTTGATATTATCATGGTGCAGCAGCACCCCTGTAGTTACGTAATTGCAATTCAGGCGTTTTGCAACCAGGTCACATTTACAATGATAATAGTGTCCCGTAGTCACATGATCCCCATTTGTGACTTATCAAGTGAATCACATGTTCATTAAGTGAATTCAGCTTCCTCCATTGACTTTATGATAATGTATAAACTTTACATCAGCCCAATAGGCTCTTATCCATTTTTCTTCCCTATAACATCCTCGGCTTTCTTATAAACTAAAGCAGGTGAAGTGGCAAGAAGAAAGCAGATTCATTCCACTGGCAGATCTGTTTCCATTGATTGACAAGCATGTTGGATTTCATTCATAAACACTGTCTAGATATTCGTGAGATATAGATTACTAATTATGAATTAGAGCGCAACAATATCAATTTTGTCTTTACAAGGAAAATTCATTTCTTCTTAATTATGTGTGGGTTTTCTTAGTCTTCAATATTACTGTTGAGAACTTTGCTCTGGTTTCTGTCTGGTGTGGCGAGTAACATGCTTGCATAAACATGCCTTCAAAAGAATTAGAAATAGTGCTGGAGGGATTTAGAAAATGATTTGGTTTTTTTCCCTTTCTTAATGCATGCTCTCTTCACCACTTACCATTTTTAATTATATGTTTGATTCCAAGGTATTAGGCTCAAATAGTTTCCAACATTAGGGAATACTGTAGTATAACTTATAGTTTTCTTTTTTCATTGCTAAATCTTTTAATATCCAATACAGCATAAATTGTCTAATATTTATATGCTATGAATATAAGTCTAGCACACTAGTATCATTTTTAAAGAATCCCCACTTTTGAATTATCAGACCCAAGTCCTGGTGAGCTAATGACTCTTCCTGTAATTTTCATGGAAGCAATAGAGAAGTGGTTTACCACTACCTTATTTTCTAGGCATTTCACAATAACTAGAGTCTAACACCGTAGACATCACAACTTATGTTGTGACAACGACTTCCAACTTTCTGTCTGCTTCCCTAGTGACTTTGCTTGTCGAAAGCTTGTTATGAAAGTCAAAAATGGTGATCATGTGACTACAGGGCCCTGGGACAATTGTAAATGTGTGCTGGTTATAAAATGCCTGAATTGCAATCACGTGACTATGTGGGCTCTGTAACAGCTAAAAGTTTGAAGAATAATCATAAACCTACTTTCTTCAGTATTGCCATAACTTCAAAAGGCAGTTGTTAAGTGAGGACAGTCTATATTTGCGTAACCTGAAGTGTTATTTTCAATTGTGTTACATTAAAAAATGCATTGTATTCCTTTCCCATTCTAAAACTGTCTCATTTCAGGTCATCTTCACTTAGTCACTGTCTCAGACACTTACCACTGCAGTTTTGACAGTGATGGAAAATAAACTTCGTAACCAAGGCCTGTAGTTATGAGCTTCACAGCAACTCTCTCTCAATCATGTGTTGCCATTACAATCAGTAAAATCGTAAGCATGGTTGCATTCATGTGATTTATCATTTAAAGATCGCTTTGTTTAACAACTAAGTTGCCAGTCTCTAAACAAGGACTACCTTCAATGGTCCTGTAATATAGTGGCCCCCAACCTTTTGGGCACCAGGGACCGGTTTAATGGAGAGAGGTTTTTCCACGGACCAAAGGAGGCATGATTTTATGTGCTGCCTGCATCCCACAGATGGAGCTTCACTTGTTTGCATGGACTGGATTCTGGCATGCTGCGGACCGGTGCTGGTCTATAGATTGAGGGTTGGGGACCCCTGTTTAAGACATGGCTCAGAAACTGACTGACATTTTAAAAAAATTCTTTGTAACTTTGCTATTTGAAAATGTAAACCCATTTATCTAGAAAAACGTTTTCTTCTCCAGTTCCTTATATGATCTGGTTGTCACATACTCTATGGATTGAGCTACATGCTCTTATCATAATTGCAACTTTTGTGGAAAATTGCTAAAAAAAAACCCTGCTAGAGTATGCAAGGCAGTAGCTAAAATGTTGGAGAGATGTTGAAACTTAAATCTACATTTTTGCTTATATTTATAGTTTGGGGGTAAATCATTTCCAATTAAAATTTGCTTCAGAGGATCATTGGGAAGCTGTACCACTGCAACGATGTTGCTAAAGGGTGAGTAGGTCATAAGCAGAGTAAATAAATAACGTTGCAAAGATCATCCCTTTCACACAAAAAGGCCCAAAGACCCAATGGACCCACCTATAATGAAATGTCAGTGCCTTCTTAGTGAAGCTAATCATTCTTCCCAAAATAGTGAAGTGAAGCTGGTAACCGTAAATTGAACTGAAATGTACTATTTATGATGGAGGAAAAAAGGTCTTGCTCTAACAGAAGAAGAACAGTATTTTCAGTTTTAATGCTACTACCATCTTCCTCATGGTATAAATTCCCCATGCGATAAATTTTATTTTACAAGTTTTAACATAATATTTCCTGAACGGCAGAGAACTTGAGGTTTAAGGTTACTTTTGTTTTGGTAATTCGGAAGCTGAATTATTGTGCTGCTTTCATCTCTGTTGGCTTTTCATTAGGTTCTTTCTCCAAGGCAGAGGTATGCAAGACAACTGTAATACAAATGGAGAGAGCACCATAATTTATTCCTGGAATTTTTACATTCCACTTCTGGCTGTAGTTTTACTCCTATCCCAGTCCTTCCATAAAAGGTCCTGCTACAAAATCACTGAAGGAAAAAAAGACCTCTGTAAGTGTTTCCTAATATATATTTGGTTTACTTCTAAATAAATATATTCACTTTGTGCATGCATTGAGGGAAAAAAATCCATTCTCTATCCTTAGGATGATATCCAGTCCCTTTTATTTGACTTCCTTTTGTTGGGTATGTGCCTGAGGATAGATGAATGATAGATGATAGATGGATAGATAGATAGATAGATAGATAGATAGATAGATAGATAGATACTGTAGATAAGATAGGCAGGCAGGCAGATAGACAGATAGACAGATAGACAGACAGATTTCAGCCAGACTAAATCAATCCATGGTGGGATGAAGACATCTTCATTAAATGTATGGTTATTTTACAGGCCAGTCTGGGGTGGGTTGGTAGATAAATGATTTCCAGCTTCCCAGGCCTGAAAGAAAATGAGTGGCTTCTATGCCTAAGAGACGATTAGCCTTGGAGCACCTTAGTTCAGCATCTTAACAACTACACCATATTGGCTTTTCTATGCACACACCAATCCACAAAAGTACACATGCATTTATATGTACAGAGGCAAACAATCCATCTGAACATTTCTTCTGCATTTTTTTGCATCTTCTGTCAGTAATATACCTATCATTATTATGTAAACAACACTGTGAAATCACAGTTGCCAATTTGTTATCTGTACCGGCCATCATATGCATCAATTTCTTGCCAAGAATTTAGGGTATTGTAATGTATCAGTGTAGGATACGTATAGTGTTGTGCACGTGCAGTGTGGTTCAGAGGTGGGTTCTACCTATCTTTACTACCGGTTCGCAACAGGGCCGCACGCAGAAGTGTTCTGATGATGTCGGGGTTGGTGGGTGGAGCCTCCTGCTGGTTTTACTACTGGTTCTATAGAACCGGTCCGAACCGGGTGCAACCCACCACTGGTGTGGTTGAGAGATGGAAATTCTCAATGCACAGATATTTTAAGTGCCATCCAAGATTTTTTGGTATGGCATTAAATCTTCCAATAACCACTGGGACCACTACAGTCAGTTCATGCCATAATCTTCAATTTTCAGATGCTGATACTTTGTGATATTCTCGAGTTCTTTGTCTTCTATAGTTATCACCTGGTATTGCCAGTTCACTTATCTGCTTTCACACTTGGCCCAGCTGCCCTCTCTCATTGAGCAGGAGCTATGAATCCAATAAGATATCAAATTGTGCAGCATACACACAAGGGGAGAGCAGAAATACACACATCACACACACACACACACAGAGATGTAGCACATATGCCCGCTATCATTAGACTCTCACAGACCCACTTAAAATTGCAATACGTTATTTCCTTCCCAAAGGAAAATACCTTCTATGGCCATTACTGTAAAGGCATTTGAAAGAATTCCAGATGCCATGTTCCAAATGTTTTCCTTAATCTTGTTTAGATTGTCTAATGCCTTGGACAGATAGCCAATGAAATGTATCATAATAAATTAATAATCTAGATTAGTTTTTAATTCTTATACATGATACATTTCTGGATTATTTTGTGGAATATTTTAGTCAAATATCAGTATCTAGAGAAACCGGTTTAATAGTTTGTCACAAGAGCCTTCTGTTTTATAATTAACAAAAAGGAGCAATGGTCAACTATTTCTTCTCCTTTGCATCAAAAATAAACAATGCTTTTCTGCTTATCAGTTGAAATATTTACTGTGAACAGTTCTGGATCTATTGACACTAAGATCAGATTTATGACTGAATATTTTGTATTCCATGAAGAATCACATCTGTTTCTATTTCTATGTTAGTTTCTATGGACTGGTATAGGGAAAGATGGTTATAGACAGATATGGATATTTATTTTAGCCTGCAGAGAGAATAATTATTCACCATGCTTACATAGTGCTGAATTTAAATGGCTTATAGCAGTTTACAATGCAATAATCATAAAGCATAAAATTATAATTAAAAACAATAAAACAATTCTAATAAAACACTGCATAATAAATAAAGCCAAGACCCTTGAACATATATTCCTAAATTTGCTTAAAGTAGAAAATGTATTTGAATTCCTCTTCTTAATCTATCCTGTAACAATAACTATCAAAGTCCAGCCAATATGAATGATTGGAAAATACAAGATATTGAAATCACCATTAGGGTTATATTTTGTGAATAATTTTAGTACCTCGAATGAAAAGGATCTCTGCATCTGTTTGTTTCAGGTAAAGTTGTCCTTCAATGTTTGGATCTTGCAATAATCGTCTAGGGAAGAGATGGCTAACCTTTTTGACATCACGTGCCAGGAGCGGGGGAGCACGGGGAGGGGGCACACACGTGTGCCCACACCCATAATTCTATGCACTCTGCTCCCACATGACACACACGCACCCCGCTCCTGGCACGTGATGGCCCGGTGAGCCCATTTTTCTCTCTCCCCAGGCTCCAGGGCCTTTCTAGGTGGGACCAGAAGTTGGCAAACGGGCCATTTTTGGCCTCTGGAGAGCCTCTGGGGGGGTGGGGAAGGCCGTTTTCACCCTCCCCAGACTACTAGAAAGGCTCTGGAGCCTGGGGAGAGAGAAAAAGGGGCCTTTCCCCCCCCAGGTCCTCCAGAGGCAGGAAATACCTTGTTTCCCTACTTCTGGTGGGCCCAGAAGGCCCGAAATCTGAGCTTACGTGCCACCTGTGAGTGAGACATTTGAGAAGTGAATTTTGCCCCATTCTTGCCACAGTTGTTAAGTGAATCACTGCAGTTGTTAAGTTAGTAACAGGTTGTTAAATGAATCTGGCTTCCCCATTGACTTTGCTTGTCAGAAGGTCACCAAAAGTGGTCACATGACTCCGGGACACTACAACAATCATAAGTATGAGTAAGTTGCCAAAAAGCTGAATTTGATCATGAGACCATGGGAATGCTGCAACAGTTGTAAGTGTGAAAAATGGTCATAAGTCACTTTTTTCAGTGCCATTGTAACTTTGAACGGTCACTAAATGAACTTTTGTAACTTGAGGACTGCCTGTATATAGTTATCCATTTTTTGGGTTACTATCTAGTAATCATCTGGATTTTTGCAGTCCAGACTGGTTGCCCAATCCCATAAGGGACTCTTCCGTTCCCTTAAAATCACATTCTTATTCTAATGACAGATGAATCTAAAGGAGACACCATCTGGTAAGCAACATATTTACAAAGGATTAATTTTGATTATGGATAAATCTGACTTCATGGGCTTAAAATGAACTCATATTTAACTCACATGCCTATGCTTTTTTATATGAAATATAAGCTGAAGTTAAGATGTCCCTCTGAAAAGAACAGTAAATAAAAATAATAAAACAACAGAAACTAAAACAGCAAAAACCAAAACAGCTGACTGTATGTGTTGTCCATGTTTACATCTTATTAATTTAGACTCGACATAGTTGAAACCAATCCTGGAGTCTTCCATTCCCCACAAATGTTAATGTGTATATTCCAAGAATGGCAGACCTGGGGGGAAAAAACATTAATATTCCTTGAATAGTGTATGATTTAATTGTCAGCAAATAAGGTACCCTATTTGTAAAATTTATCTTACTTTTTATACTATACAGGTAGTCCTCATTTAGTGACCACAATGAGACCAGCAACTCGATTGTTAAGCGAAGTGGCTGCTAAGTGGAACTGCAAGTATGCTTATAATCTTACTTCAGCTTTCCTTTGCTTTAGAGATCTCTGAAGGTTGTAAATGCAAGGATTGGTCATAAAATTATTTTTTCATCACTGTTGTAACTGGGAGTGGTCGCTAAACGGGGCAGTCACCAGATGAGGGCTATCTGTATACAGGTAGTTCTCAACTTACAAGCGTCTATTTAGTGACCATTCAAAGTTACAACAGCATTGAAAACGTGATTTATATATGTTGACAGTAGCAAGACTACTGTATGCACAAAAATGGAAGGATGTTTCGATTCCCCATCATCGACGAATGGCTACAGAAGCTGATGGAGTTGGTAGAGATGGCTAAATTGACTGTTTGATCAAATAAAAGAATATAAGTACTTTTATATTGCTTCTGCACTTTGTGCTTGAGGTGGAAAAAAATGAAGCTTTGATTCTGGGTTTTACTGATTAGACTGATTTGTTGATACAGAAATGGCTAGTTTATATTATTATGGGAAAGTAAAAAGTTGAGGTTTGATGTTAATGCTTTATTTTACTGCAACAGAGGGAGTCGGAAGTCAATGTTTTTGTCTTCTTTTTTGCCCTCCCCTCTCACTTCTCTTTCCCCCTTTCCCCCACACTGTGTTTTTCTATTTGCTTTTGCATTTTTGTATTTTATTCTATAATCTGATAAAATGTTTAAAGAGGAGCATTGGAAACGTGACTTATAACCATTTTTACACTAATGACTGTTGCAGCAATCTCAGGTGATCAAAATTTGTATGCTCAGCAATTAAGATGGTTGCACTGTCCTGGGATCACATGATCAGTATTTGTAACCTTCCCAGTTAGTTTTCAACAAGCAAAAATCAATGGCAGAAGTCAGGTTCACTAAACAACAGCACAAGTCACTTAATAAGCATAATGATTCACTTACCTGTGGCAAGAAAAGTCATAAAATGGAACACACTTAACAAGTGTTTTGCTTAGCAACAGAAATTTTGGGCTCTACTGTGTTTGTAAGTTGAGGACTGCCTATACCAATATTTTTCTCCACACAAATCATCCTCCAACATGGTTGTCTTGCTTCTTCCAGCAGACACAGGAAAGAAAAGAAAAAGTGAAAATGGAAAAAGACAGAAGGAAAGTGAAAGGATTGGAGTAGCAGACAGAACTCAAACTAGTAATAAATTTTAAAAAATCCTGCTTAGATGTTAGAATTGAAGGAATTTGTTTTTAAATATAGAGGTATCTCTCTCTCTCTCTCTCTTTCTTTCTTTCTTTCTTTCTTTCTTTCTTTCTTTCTTTCTTTCTTTCTTTCTTTCTTTCTTTCTTTCTTTCTCCTCCTCTTATTTTGTCCCACAAAATAAGAAGCTCAAGTAGGAGTCATCCATTCATGGAAGAGGTCTGTCAAGGCCTGTCAATCATGAGGATTCATTGTTATTGCTAGATTGAAGCTAATGAGCCTTTGAACACCAGTTGAAGCAGGGTTGAAATCCAGCAGGTTCTGACAGGTTCTGGAGAACCGGTAGCGGAAATTTTGAGTAGTTCAGAGAACTGGCAAATGCCACCTCTGGCTGGCTCCAGAGTAGGGTGGGAATGGAGATTTTGCAGTATCCTTCCCCCAGGAGTGGGGAGGGAATGGGGATTTTGCAGTATCCATCCCCTGGAGTGTGGTATGAATGGAGATTTTGCAGTATCTTTCCCCTGCCACTCCCACCAAGCCACGCCCACCAAGCCACACCACACCCACCAAGCCACATCTACAGAACCGGTAGTAAAAAAATTTGGATTTCACCACTAAGTTGAAGTATGCAATATGTTTATCCCTGTTTGTAAGGCTCAGAAGCAATTTATTAGCCACTGTGAGAAAAAAAAATATCTGGACCCAGGTGGGCCTTAGATTTATCCATCGGGGTATTCTTATGTTCTTATTAATGCTGACCTATTTTAAATTAAAAATAAAAAAGAACAAGAGAATGGCTATAACCAATGCATTTTAAAAGGCAGGTTGGTGTGCAGGAGCATAAGTGGCTTGCCTTACACAGGAAATTTTCATCTTATGACTGTTTGCTCAGTGAAAGTTTTCTCCTTAATGACCCATGAAATTGATTAACAACTGCAACTGGGAATGCCAAGATTGCGGGTCATTGATGGAATCAGTCATGTGATGTCTTGCTTAATGACTGCTTTGCTCAATTACCAAGATTCTGGTCCCAGTTCTGGTTGTAAATCGAGGACCTGTATAACTTAAATCAGTCTCCTTTTGTCATGAATAGTAGAAGATTTTGCTGATTTTCAAATACTGAAATCAAATTCCAGAAGTCTGGTCAGCTTCTGTAGAAAGTATGCAAGGGTAATTACTATCATGTCAGTCATCAACATATATTACAGCAACTCTGTCAAGAATGAAAATCATACAAACGATATGGATTTATTCTTCAGAGCACCACCATATGTTTTTAGTCTTCAGAGTAGTTCATCTACAATAGCCTATTTCTTTTAAGTAGGTTTGGGCAGTGAGTCTGCAAATGGGCAGATAAGAAAAAAAAAAGGAAAACACTGCCTATCATTTTGTATTACCATTGGTTGTACTACACTTTTTATAATTAAGTTTTATTCTCTTGAGCCATTAAATAAATCCAGCGAATGCTAATATCGATAAAAGTAGTGACGCCTCAGATTTAAAATCCTGGAAAGGTGAGATATTATTTTAAACTCTGCACAAAAAGTAATACACACAACAGAGAGAGAGAGAGAGAGAGAGAGAGAGAAACAAATGGGTGCTTATTGGATTCATTTTTGATAAGAAGTGAATATGTATGGTAATGATATTAAGCTTTGGCTTACCTCTTTTGTGGCTGTTGAGTAACAAATGGTTATGTCACTAAAATCCTGGCATGTAGTTTCAGGTTGGAATAATAATCAAATGTGTTTTAAATAAAAGTAGTTGATATTTGTGCTGCCCAGATTCAGCTCCTGTAAAAGCATTGTTGGGGTCCTGAGGTAAAATTTGCTATAGAATGTGCTTGTGTACATATTGTTCCCTAGAATAATGATTAATCTGGCAATCAGTTGACTACTTGGTCCCAGCAAAGATTTTTTTTTTTAAAAAAGAAGATATCCTGGCTGTTACCTAGTGGTCATCTGGATTTGTGCAACTGCTGGGTAAGTATTGAAGAGCTGGAGTTTGACAAAGAGGTTTCGCTCTGTAAGCCATGAATAAACGGTGTGTGTTTGTAGTGTCTATCTGTTGGCGTTTTGAGTTACCCCATCAGAAAATATGGTCTCTCTCACAACCAAAACAGCATTGCAGAAAAAGCCCAGAGCCCAGTGACATGAGAGAAAGGGTAAAAAGCACAGCAGATCTACCAGAGCAATTGTTGCTGAACAGATCAACCTCATCTGCATCATAATCATGCACTTCCTCCATGCACTCTAGAAATGTTTTATGTTGGTATAGTATGGAAAACACCACTTGCACACCAGAATGCCTAAAGATGTCTTTGGGCTGCCTAGCAGGAAATGATGGTGGGATAAAGATAGACTTGTTCCTCCTTGGCAAATAGTAAGAGAGCATCTTTATATCAGGGCAAGGTGGCTGTAAGGTTGGACTATGATTTCAGAGTACAAATATTATTTACTCTAGTATTAGGGACATTCAGGATACACGCTCAAAATCATTGAATTGTCTTCTAACATATGAGAAGTAATCACTATTAAATAATCAGGTTATTTAAAACAAAAATTAGATTAAAATTTTGTTTTAAATAACTTTATTGCTCTTTTGAACATTCATGGAAGCCTGGACAGACAAGGCTTATTGTTTAATTATGCATTTGAATCTAAACACAAAATATATATGAATGTTTGTGAAATTCTCTTCATCAAAATATTTTTTGCATTTTGGAATCCTGAATTACCCTTTTTAAAAAAATTGTAGACTTGGCACAAACAACTACAAAAAAATGTGATTGCAATCATTCCAAGTAGAGGTGGTACAACTAATTACTGAATTGAAGGGAATAATTATGTTTTCACACTGGCATATCACATGCTGAATGACTTTATTTATGAAGTTAATGAAACAAGTAATGAAACGAAGAAATTTCTTGACAGTTAGAACAATTAATCAGTGGAACAACTTGCCTCCAGAAGTTGTGAATGCTCCAACACTGGAAGTTTTTAAGAGATTGGACAATCATTTGTCTGAAATGGTATAGGGTTTCCTGCCTGAGCAGGGAGAGAAGACCGCCAAGGTCCCTTCCAACTCTGTTTTTCTATTCTATTCTATTTTTTGTGATGTACCAACTTTGGTGTTATTTTTTTTTCATTCATACTTATATATCACTAAGCTCTAATAATGTTCAGTGGTAAATACATGCAAAAATTAAGAAAATCTGGATTAGCCAAAGTACATTTTCACAGAATTTACACTCTGCTCTTTGAATTTTATTTGATATGCAGCCAAATTGTATGCAGAGTCATTAGAATATGATTTTATAAAATATGCTATATTGCTGCATCATGTCACTGATGCCAAGCCAGGAGTCTTTAATGTAAAGCAGGAGGAATCTTAATGGGATCTCTATGATGCAAGGCCAAGTAGAATAAGATTCAGATGGTATAATCCATCGGCTTTTTCAGCAATTAGTTCTGAAAATGTATCTTTCATATCTAAAAATAAATCCTCATCCGGATCAAATAAATCCACCTTACAGTATTCTGCCTAAAAGCAGCAAATTCTGATCCTGGCAGGTATCCAGAACCATAGGTGATCCTCCCTTATTGTTGAGTCAACCTTGAGACCAGTGCAGACATTTCAATTAGAATAGAATAGAATAGAATAGAATAGAATAGAATAGAATAGAATAGAATAGAATAGAATAGAATAACAGAGTTGGAAGGGACCTTGGAGGTCTTCTAGTCCAACCCCCTGCTTAGGCAGGAAACCCTACACCACTTCAGACAAATGGTTATCTAATCTCTTCTTAAAAACTTCCAGTGTTGGAGCATTTACAACTTCTGAAGGCAAGTTGTTCCATTAATTAATTGTTCTAACTGTCAGGAAATTTCTCCTTCATTCTAAATTGCTTCTCTCCTTGATTAATTTCCACCCATTGCTTCTTGTCCTGCCCTCGGGTGCTTTGGAGAATAGGTTGACTCCCTCTTCTTTGTGGCAACCCCTGAGATATTGGAACACTGCTATCGTGTCTTCCCTAGTCCTTCTTTTCATTAAACTAGACATACCCAGTTCCTGCAACCGTTCTTCCTATGTTTTAGCCTCCAATCCCCTAATCATCTTTGTTGCTTTTCTCTGTACTCTTTCTAGCATCTCAACATCTTTTTTTCATTGTGGCAACTAAAACTGGATCCAAGTGTGGCCTTACCAAGGCATTATAAAGTGGTATTAACACTTATTGTGATCTTGATTCTATCCCTCTGTTTATGCAGCCTAGAACTGTGTTGGCTTTTTTGGTAGCTGCTGCACACTGCTGGCTCATATTTAAATGGTTGTCCACTAGGACTCCAAGATCCCTCTCACAGTTACTACTATTGCGCAAGATACCTCATATATTGTACCTGTGGTCCCTTGCTCAATTGACTTAAGACAAGAAAACTAAATAAGTCTCGACAACATTTATTATTTCCTTTGTCTCAATAAACTTCCAGAAGATGGTTTGCTGAGCAAATTGCATGTAAAAAATTATAAGAATTTGCTCTGATGCACTAAATTGCCTGTGGCAATGAAAGGATGGAGCCCCACTCTTGTGTAGGAAGTCCACAGCATGTCTGGCAGTTGGCTGGAACAATCCTGAGTTTTAGCAGGACATTCTGTCTGAAAATGAGGCCCTATTAGAATTCCTGACCTGTGCTTTGATCTTGGTTGGAGGTGCTGATGGTTGTAGTAGTAAATAAAGTGGCAGGAATGACTAAGACAGTACTTTCCTGCCATGAATCCCTTCTGAAGAAATAGTCAGCATTGATTCTCCTTCCTTCTTCTTCTGATGGATGCTACCATGTACTTCAAAGTCTCTGTCAGATTACCAAAAGGAAAGGAAATTGGAGATAAGTTGGTTGTGCTAGAAGAACAAAGCAGGATCTTTTCTAAAGGTGGCCATAAGCTGCTTGTCAAATCTGGAGTATGGGTGGAGGGGTAGATATGTAAGTAGAACTGATGGACATCAGTTACAGTAATTAGCCACTTGATTATGGGAAAGAGCAGCTACTGCAGCTAGACATCTATACAGTAGAACAAGCTTTATACTGTTTTTAAAATTCTGGTCTTTTTAGAGAAACAGGATGTGCCCCAGCCACAGCCACAATTTTATAGATTCAGCTGTAGGCCAACCTAGATGTGAACATGCATGTCTGGGTCTTATTCCAGCTTCAGCTCAATGTACTGTACGGTATAGGCATGAGATGCAGAGTTTCCTATTACATAAGAGCTGCTAAACAGAGGCCATATTTTCAAATAGAAATCTGTTCTGGCAACATATTTGACAAGCACTGCTAAGAAGTCATTCAGGGCAGTAATTCAAGGATATGGTTTCTGATAAACCAGTTTTATTGCAAAAGTATGAAAGCCTTTAAAAAAGAACCCACTCAAGCATAAAATGCAAACTGTATGTGAAGCAGAAACAATGATCAAATCCTCTGCCTTTTTCTCCCATCCTTGTGATAGATATGGCTGAGATCATCCCACTTTGGCAGAGCAAGAAGGACGCTTAACACTTGTGTCCTTATTTATCTATCAGCCTCAAGCCCAGAGATAAGTTAGCTTTGATAAGTCAATTGAATCCAATACTTTATTTGCTTCAACCGAATGGACAGAATCTTGCCACACTAAAGCTATAACTTTCTGGGCTACTACCCCATTTCCCCAAAAATAAGACCTATCCCAAAAATAAGCCCTAGCATATTTTTTATATGTGTGCCTAACATAAGCATTACCCCTAAAATAAGCATTACTTAAAAGCCTGCACAGCTGGCTGGCCTCCCATTCTGTCAGGTTGCTCTTGGTGCTGCGGCCACAAGGCAAGGCAGGAGTGGTGGAGCAGCCCCATGCGCCCCACACTGGCTTATCTCTGGGCCCCCGCAGCCAGGCCATCCACACCCCAACACCTGTCTCGCAGTGGCAGCACCAGCAGCCATGTGCAGCAGGAGCTCACATGGCCACTGGCCCACTTTTTCTGGTTGTTTGTGGCTACAATGAAAGAGGAGGCTGAACAGTATGTGGATGTCATGGCCATGAGGCGAGGCAGGTGTCAGGGCATGGATGGCATGGCTGCAGGGGCTCTGAGGTAAGCCGGTGCAGGGTGCGTGGGGCAGCTCCACTCTGCCTCGTCTTGTGGCTGCAGCACTGGTACATTGCTTGGCTTCCTGCTTTATTGTGGCCACAAGCAAGCAGAAGAAGTGGATCGGTGGGCACATGGGCTTCTGCTGGACGGGGCTGCTGGAGCTGCCACCACAAGGTGAGGCAGGTGTCGGGGTGTGGGTGGCCTGGCTGCAGGGCTCTGAGGTAAGCTGGTGTGGGCCAGGTGGGATAGCTTGACTCCCCACCTCATGGCGGCAGCACTGGTGCACCACATGGCCCCATGCCCCACCACGAGCAAGCAGAAGAAGTGGGACTCTTGTACATGGAAAAAAAATAAATAAGTGACCCCCCCCCCCCAAATAAGCGGTAGGGCTTATTTTGGACCAAAAGAAAATAAGACTTGGTCTTATTTTTGAGGAAACTTGGTAGATACAGTACATCCTGAGAGATTCTAGGGCAATGGTTCTCAACCTGTGGGTCGCGGCCCCTTTGGGGGTCGAATGACCCTTTCACAGGGGTCACCTAAGACCATCGGAAAACACATATTTTCAATGGTCTTAGGAATAATTTTACGGTTGGGGGTCACCATAACATGAGGAACTGTATTAAAGGGTCACGGCATTAGGAAGGTTGAGAACCAGGGTGTAGCTACCCTGAACCTCTTTTCCATGGCTGACTCCAGTTTAGGATTGTGCTGTCTCTCATTCGGGTATCCCTCTGGGAAAGTTCTGAGTTGGCCAAATCTTCCTCCTCTACTGCTGCAGGTACACATTCCATCACAATAATGGACCAATCTGGTTTCAGGCTGTTTGCCTCTGACCTTACAATACCCCTCCTCTGCACCATATAAATAGAAAGAACAGCAATAAATATGGACAATAAACAGGCATCTTAAGATGGTAGCTTTGGATTCCTTTGCGAGTTTCTGTTCAAGTGGAGCCAACCCTAATTATTTTACTGCCTAAGGCAAAGGACCAGGCGTCTTTTCTTTTCTGTGTACAAGTGCCAGCTGGATTGGCAGCTGAATCCGACTCTATTGACACAAAGGGACAATGAAAGCCTATATATGGTGAGTTATTTTTTTTCATATCGTAAATGTCAGCATTACACCAAAATAGTGCTTTAATATGTTTCCATTTTTATGTCTTTCTTCTTTTATTTAATTATTCATTCTCTTTTTACTCTTCCTAATGCTTTTATTAAGTAATTTAAAAATAGTTGATTTTTGCTGCCAGCCAGTAGATAATTATTTGAGACAGATAGATCTTTGATCTAACTTGGCACAGAACAGCTTCTTGGATTTCTAATAAATATATAATATTCTGAACCACCTTTAAAAATATAATAAAAAATCCATATTTTCATCCCAGATCTTATTTCATATCAGGTTGTTATTATGCTAACATTCCTATCACCCAACCTGTTCTCCCCTGGGCAGCTTCCCGTAGTTGAGGATTCCTATAAATCTTCCCACACAGTTCTCCGATGAAATCACAATATAAGGGAGTGGCCCAAATGTTTTTCTTCAAGAGATCAAAGTGCTTCTGGATCCTTCTGAGCTAGTGTCTCACTTCTAGTAGTTTGTAGATGGTGCCAGAGAGATAAGGAGAAGTTCTTTTTCAAGATCACAAGCACTTCTGTATAACAGGTCTTTGAGAGCGACACCAGCATTTGTAGAGAAATAGCACCATGATTGCTATATTTCTTTTTTGGAGAGGCAGTAACTGTTGAGATGAAGTGGTTAGAAAAAACAACATTGCAAAAAGAATGAAGTGGGAAATTATAAGCTTTGATTATCCATATCAAATGAGATGTCAAAATGCTGGAGTGGAAATAGTTGGTTCCATTCAGATGGTGGAGAGAATCCTGCTCTTATTATTTCTCTCTGCTATAAACTCCTTGCACATAAAAGATAGTTCAGTTAGAATATTTCTCCTTAAAGATTCCAAATACTGGCATTTATTTTAAGATGTGAAATTGTTCAAAATTTGTTGGATACCGGCAACTTGAACTAGCAGCTTCTGCACTCCCACTTTCATGACATTCTATTATTTAATTCTATTGTACCTATAGTACCAGCATAAGAAGATAAGAGACTGATGAATTATATTAGTGGGACATGGTAACATAAATGCAAGGGATGAAGGGAAAGTAATAAGTAATAAGTAGCCAACAGGTGATAGTATTGATGTACTAGAAATTCCGACCTATTCTTTATCATCTGTGCTTTCACTTAAGTTGGCAGAAAGCTGTTGTGAGGAAATGTTGTGTTGTTCTTGTTCATAAATTGAAGCCTTCAGTAAGTACTGAACAGTGTAATTTAAGCAACATGCAATGTTTGTCTTTTTGACTGATGATAGTATCTCTCCAATTAAATTTCGCCATGGAATGTAGGTTGTTTATGATGGCAGCTGTTATCTTTACTCAAACCTGGCACCACTCAGAGACTACACTACAAAATTCAAAATAATTAAACAGACTTCAGAGGGACATTTTGCTGCAGCATGACAATGTGAGGTTCATGAGCCACTTGAGAAAATTCATTTCAATGTTAGTTTCCTGTTTCATTTATTAAAATATCCACATCTAAATTATAGTTATTCCAATTCAAGATAAAGGTATTAATTTTTATTCATCACTGTTAATTGATCAAAATTTAGAATAGATTGGTTAATTAGTTAGTTTGTAGCAGTGTAGTCCTGGGACCAACTTCAGAATTATGGGTTCTTAAGGAAACATTAGATATCCCAATGGTTTTTGAAAAATATGATTAAAGAAATGGATTGACTGGATTAGCAACAGATATAAATATGCTTTTTAACTTTGATTCATTAATAGCTATTTGTTTATGTATTTGGTTATAGATGAAGATAATATTTAAACTTCTAATAACCTCTCTCTATATATAAAATAAAAATAAAAACGTTTATGGCCTGAAAATCTGTTAACCTTTCCCCACAATGCTTTTGTTCTGCTTTTCATTCATACACTTATAAATAAAGTTCCCAGAAAACATTGAACATTAGGTAAAACTTTATTCTTGAAAATTAATATGTAGAGAAACATTGCTGAAATATTGCTTGTTAAATTGCTGATTACAGTCATTATTTTTTAGTTTGGCTTGTTCCTTTCTGTGGCTTCGCTTTGGATGTAAAAATAACATCCAACATCCATTTATATTCCCTTCCATCCTCCAATATTACAGCATTAAGAAACCTAGGATAAAAATACTATCTCATAAATTGAAGATTGTGCTTTGAACATAATAGTCAGGATAAATACTTGCAGTCTTGGGTTATAACATGGATCGATATGATTTTAAAACTCAGGAATTTTATTAGGTAAAATAATAAACAAGTAGCCAGTATAACTGTCTATATTCTTCTTACTTCCTAAAGTGTGTTAGTTCAAATTCTGCCTATAATACTTATGGATAAATATTGCATTTCAGGATCCAAATAAGAACTCCACTGCTGCTTGTGCATGTTGTTTTTTCTTTTATAAGTACAACGCTTACCACTAAGTGCATCAATAAATATAACATTTATCAGTCAGTAGTACAGAAAGGATCAAACATACCTTTCTTTCCAGCAAACAGTGGACTTTCTGATCTGATCTATTTGATTTTATGTTGAAAAGAATTCTAATGAAATGAATGACAAAGCAGCACTTACAACAAATTTGTTTCCTACTCAGAAATTGTTGCTTTGGGATTCATTCTCTGAAAAATATTCATGAGCTGAACTTTGGAAACATAGCAGAAATAACAAGCTGCTGGGAAATGAACAATTAGAGGTAAGAGTATCTTTGTAAGAGTCTACTGGAACATAGCCCAAAGAAATCATTGGGGTCATTTAATGTGGAGAAGTACACTGTTCTCTGGTTGCTGGATCCAATGTTTTTCAACCTTGGCAACTTGAAGTTATGTGGACTTCAACTCCCAGAATTCCCCAACCAGCTATGCTTGAAGTACACATATCTTCAAGTTGTCAAGGTTGAGAAACAATGGATTACACAATATGCTTGTAAGGTAATAAAAAAGAGCATTCAGTCTCTAAACAAGAACAATGCTGGATTCAGATCCATGTAATAATGATGCCTTATCCTTTTTAAATCTCCACCTTTAATTTGTTATATGTGGGATTAATGTATTTACTACATTTTATACTACCCTACTTTACAAGAACTGAAGACAACAAATAGTTAAAAGCCACATCATAATTAACACACTTGGTCAATTCATTATTAACCATAAATTCACAATTAAAATGTACAGTCATAGTCCAAAGGTACAGTAGATGTCCTTCTTGTTATTTAGTACTGGTATGCAGATAGCCCGATCTTAGCATCTTTCCTTCACTTCAAGCCCTTTGAAACAGCTGCATTGTGACTGTCTTCCTAAAGACCAAGAGCAAAGTCTGATTCTTCAGTGGAAGATGATTTAACAGAGTTGGTGCCACAACAGGAAAACACAAGTTTCCTGGCTTCCCCTGAATCTCTGGTGGAAGGAACCCTCTACATTCCTTCCTGCGATGGACATACATTATGTACATACATTATGTACTTACGTAAAGACCAGGGGTGGGTTCTAATTTTTTTTACTACCGGTTCTGTGGGCGTGGCTTGATGGTCATGTGACAATTCTTTAGGATTTAGCAGAGGTACTGGTCTACCAGGCTTTTAACTGCTTGCAGAGCTGTACCAATCTACCTATTTATTTTTGCAGGCACTGATCTACTCATGTATTTTTTGCATGCACCGGTCTATTCATTTGTTTTCTTTTAACACTGATCAGCTGTAGGACGGCCCTTTGAAGCCCCGTGGCAAGAGTTTAAACAGTTTTTTTCCCTCTAGCCATCAGCTGGGACTCAGGAAGCAGCAATAGATTGGGGGTGGGGCCAAATAAAAGCTAAGAATAACATGGGGGCGGGGGGGCGGGGGGGCAGAACCGGTTTGGTGACGTCATATCATCACTGCTACTGGCTCGGCAGAAGCGGGCCGAACCAGGAGGAATACACCACTGCTAAAAGCTAAAACCAGCTCACAACAGCTGGTCCTGTGACAAAGAAACAGAAATATATCATTCAGATGCTCACAGACATTTTCATTACATAATGTATTCACAGATTTTAGTCTGGTATAGGAATCCATTTCTAAATGAAACTGAAGTTTGATTTCAAGCCAAACACACTGGTATTATTAGATGGCCTA
Source organism: Pituophis catenifer annectens (assembly GCF_029215685.1). NCBI lineage: Eukaryota > Metazoa > Chordata > Lepidosauria > Squamata > Colubridae > Pituophis > Pituophis catenifer. The sequence goes on from NW_027256882.1 coordinate 111,706,428, forward strand.
CAAATGTTCTTTTCATCTGCTTAGAAAACAATAACTACTTTTGGGTAGTTTAGAAATGTGATGGATGAATATACTTGAATTCCTTGCTGGAAGAATCTGAACCTCCAGCGTCAGATATTCCCAAAAGTGAACAAGCTGATTTGAGAGATTGGCAGCCCTGAGCCAGAATTCAGGTGATTCGTATTATCAGGACAATCTCCAAGCACTTTGCATCAAATAGGACCTACTAACTAGCTTGAATGATGCATACCAGTCTTGAACATTCCAAAAGTTGTGGGCTTTTTCACACTAGTAGATATTGCAATCTATAATTCACAAGCATCAGCCTCTTTTCCCCCAAACACCTCCCCCCCCCCACAATCCCAAAGAATTACAGCAGGGCAAGAATAGAGCTTGCCAGAGCTAAATATATTTTATGGGCCCATAATCTCCATTGTGCTTTCTTCCAGTACTTATTTACTTCTAAGGTATTGCTTATTCAGCTAGAACCTCTGTACGCTGTGAATTATGTTATAGCTTTGTGTTATGGGAATAGATTTTTGTTTTATTTTAGCAATTTACACATTTTGTAATATTATACTTTGATTTTCACTTTACTTTTTTAAAAGTAAGATTAATATTCATGCCTTAACATTTTAAAACTTCTACCAACAATCAGACATGACCAAATTTGTTTCCAAGTAGATCAATAAATAACAAAATTGTTTATTTCAAGGAACGCTTTGACGATAAATGATTCAAGCAGAATTCTAGAAATTATTCACCAGCAATTGTAACAAATGTATACTGCACCTTAGTACATATCTTTGCATCACAGTGCAGAAGCGATGCTTAAGTATTATCAGAAATGTGGAAATGGAGAGTAAGCAATTTATGTTTTAAAGAGAACATTGTAACATTACAGAGCTTAATTTCTTTATAAAATAAAGATTTAAACAGCAGGAGAACGTTCATATTTAAAAGCTGCTATATAAATAGTTTGCACATGTGTTAAGTTTTGCTTAGGACAAAGCAGTACAAAGAAAATATTTCATAATATATGTTTATAAATAGTTAAAGACACACTTGCTGCATTGTTTATTACTAGATGATAATGTAATTTTAGACTGCATGTAATGAAAACTCTGTTTATAGTTATTTGTAAAGTGGATATAGCTTCTTTTTGAAAACCAGTATTATTGTTGTTTAAAAATGCATTAATTGCATTTGAAGGCTGACTTTTTTTTTTAAGATCTCAAAAAGTATTGATATTGATATGCCATCAAGTCAGTGTTCCCTCCCAGCAATCTCCAGGATGATCTGTTTCCAATTTGGCCCTTCTCATTTCCCAACAGTGGATTCATCACCACGGTGATCGAGTCCATCATTTCCTTCTGGTCATTCTCTTCCCTTCCATTTATCCCAGCATTATAGATTTCTCCAGAGATTTAGATCTTCACATAATGTGTCCAAAAATACAATAATTTGGTCCGGTTCATCATGACCCCTCTCCTTCCAATCTAGTCTCCATAAATAAATATTCTGTTTCACCATGTTCCATTTGGACAGAGGCTTCCTGTCCTGTGTATTACAGATTTCCCATGAGAACAATGAGATGCTCTGGTATTCCCATTTTCCTAAGGACATTCCACAGTTTGATATGGTCAGCCCAATCAAAAGCCTTTATATAGTTAATGAGCACATAGTGTATTTAATTCTTTTTTTATATTCTTTGGCTTTCTTAATTATCTAGGGTACATCAATAATAATGCCTCTTGTTTCTCAACCCTTTCTAAAGCCAGCTTGAACATCTGGCATATCCCTTTCCACGTAAGGCTTTAATCTATAAGGCAGTAGATAACCATAAGCATTATTTTGCTAGCATATGAAATTAAGAATATTGTGTGATAGTTTGTGTTGTTAAGTCTACTTTCTTTAGTGTCTTCCAAAAAGTTATCTACTATCATTTTCCAGATCTTCTGCAATACTTTAACTAGAACCTTTACTGATTCTTCTACCGTTTTTTACCATATTTCTGTAAATATTCCTCAATTTCTATAGCCTTTTGATTTGGTTAATTACTAGAATGCTGGCCTAAGTTCTTCTAGTATTGAGGATTTTTGTAAATAGAAAATAATTTCTAATCTACCTTGGATATTGAAACACTACTGAATAGAATCTCAGTATAAGCTTTCCATTTTTTTTTGACCTTTTTTGAATTAGTTACCATCTCTTTGTTTGCATTGTTTAACAAGCTAATTTCAGATTGATATCTCCTGAGTTTGGAGATCTTTTAGAAGACTTACCTTGTTTGTCTATTTCCATCTTTAGTATCTTTACAAATATCATTGTAATATTGCTTTTTGTGTATTCTAATAGCTCTCTGAAATCTTTATTATATTCTTTCTTAATATCTTTATTTTTTTTAATATTAGCTTTGCCAGAAAATACCAAACAAGATGCAGTAAATAATATGCTAATCAAGGCACTACCAACTCAGACAGACAAACAAGCAGTAAACAACAACCTATTCAAGGAATGACAAATTATTCTCCCTATTTACTATGAAAGCATTACTATTTCTTATTTGTTTTTCAGATCCTGAGTAATAAACAGAATTTTCTTACCAGAAGTCCAGTCCATTTCAATTTGCTGATGCTTAAAACTTCAGTGTGTAGTTGACTTATTCCATCTTTTAGTAAGATAAGCATTATTTTAATATTCTGTATCCCTTTATAATTCTGTCTTTGCAGTTTTGGCTTTTTCCCCCCCCTGCATGGTAATGTCAGTAACTAGATATTTTGAAGGCTTTCATCTAGCTGCTTCAAAAATACCACTAGTACTTGAAAAGATTCTTAGCTCTTCTTCAGGAGTATCTGCCCAAAGAGGCCCATCATGCAGCATTACATCGTAAATCACTTTATATTATATATACATGTGGTTTTCTTGGTAAAATACAGTAGTAGTTTACCATTACTTACTCCCACACAGTATGTAATGTTGCCTTTCCCATTGCCACTAAAGTGATTGTCCTGTCTCTGGTATCTTACATTGCTGCTGCATGATATAGGTGCCTGCTTGCTTGAGCTTGGCAACTAGAATGATCTTTGTGCCTTAGGTTAGCAATCCCCAACCATTTTGGCACCAGGGACCAGGTTTGTGGAAGACAAGTTTTCCACAGACTTGGGGGGGGGAGAGGGGGGGAGGAGGAGCATGCAACATAGATCCCTCACATGCACAGTTTACAGTAGGGTTCTGACACCTATGAGAATCTAATGCCTGATGAGCTGAGGTGGAGCTGAGGCAGGGATGTTAGTGCTGGGCAGCAGCTACAAATATAGATGAAACTTTGCTTGTTCGCCCAATACTCACCTCCAGCTGTGCGGCTTGGTTCCTAACAGGCCATGGACTGGTACCGGTCCATGGCCTGGGGACTGGAGACCCCTACTTTGGTGATACTTCTTGAAGTATACACTTTTTGTACTCTTTTCTCATCCTCTCTGGAGTAGCACACACCCACCTACATTCTCTATACCCCTCCCCCCGCCACAAAATGACACAGCATGACAGGATTTGAGGGATGGCATTTTGTTTTGTAAACAACAATGAGAAACATGGAATATGGATGTTCTCACAGTGCCTATTAAAAACTAAAATAAAACTATTAAAATGTGTTGGACAGTTCTATTTACTGGCTTTCTGTTTAAGCACAGATACTTATATGCATTTTACACATTGTCCCATTGTCCTAATTAGAATTTAATGAAAAAAAACATTTGCAGCAAAACACAGGATATATTATAATTGTCTTTGAATTTAGCTTCTAAAGCAGTTACATGCTCCTTTTCATATTTGCAAATTACCTTCCTTATAGTATATAGTGCAAATTTTGGGCTGACTGTAGATTTTAATAAAAGTTATAAGAGGTTTTCTTTAAAAGGTTCAGGCAATGCAAGAAATTATTGGCTATGATGGGCTTTCAGGACATAGTAAGAATTTTTTTTTTTTTTTGCAAAGTTTGGAAGTAAGAAATCAGAAAATGCTATTTTAATATGGTCAAGGAATATAAAATGATTCCTGGCATGCCATTTTAATTGGCCATCCTCTGTATCATGCAGAACTGGAAACAGACTGGTTTTTATAATCCAGGAAGAGTGGAACTGCAAATTTCCTTGTTCTTTGACTGAGTGAACATCAGTTTAAATCAACTAATGTGAATCAGTGTCTCAGTAAAATATAAGAGAAAAAAACCTTTCATCTCACAATGAAAGTCATGATGATGATTGCTGACCCCACGTATTTGCCAACTTTTCTCTCTCTGTATCTCTTCTTCTGCTAGAAAGGGATGACTGGGATAACTCAGTGTGATAAATATTATCAGCCATTGTTTTGTAAACATTATTTCCATTGACAAAATTGGAAATAATGTCAAAAAAATGGTGGATAACATTTATCATGTTGAGTTATCTCACATGGAATTGTCCATGGCAAGTGGTCCGACAGTGAGTTGGCCATGGGCAAGTTGACTGCAGTGAGATACCTGCTGTGAGATGGTCAGAGTGGGTTGGCCGGGGCAAGATGCTCTGGGATCCTTGAATCTAGGCAATTGAGCAGGCACATGGGTAAGCAAGCTGGACAATCAGAACAGAAAAGCAGTTGTGCTGCCAGCACTAATCTCATTGGCTTTTTTTTTCTTGATGATTCTCCAGTTTGATAAGAGGCAGAGGATGAAAATGCAAACCAAATTTGTAAAGAAATTTGGGGTTCTTATGGGCTGAAGTGGTAAGGGTGTCTGACATGGGCAAAGTGAAGGAGTGTGGGACTTCAACCATTTGTCTTCCCGACATGTGCATGTCTGAATCTGTTGCTTTGCATTGTTTTAGGATTTGGTAATGTCTATGTAGTCTTGTAGGCTAGAAAATCATAAAGGAACATTTGGCATTTCTATGCAACCTTCTTCATTAAGAAGACTCTCATTTAACCCTACCACTCCATACATATGTAATAGTAGACAAAATAACTTATCTCCTTTACTCACAGAGATCTCCTTGTCAGACAATGGCTTATTCTAGAAACTTCTGTAATAGGTCTCCAATATAAAATGTTGAAGGGTGTGTCAGAATTACATGATAGTACAAGACAAGGTTGCAGAAGACATCTCATATTCCCTCCCTTTCCCACCTCATCTTTAATTGCAACCTGGAATCAAAATTATACTTCTGTGTTGACTAGACAGAATTAGGATGTGGTCCAAGCTTAATTCAAGGGAAGCCCTCAAATTGACCAATGTCTTGTTTAGAACAGATTGTAATCAGTGGATTAGTTGGCAAATAAGAATTACAGTGTGCATAGCCAATCCTCTTTATCAAGTTGTGTTGATATATGTGAGCCAACAAAGTACTGTCTCTGCAGTGCTGGTTGATTTTATTTTATTAAGTATTTATATAATGCATAAAAAAGCAGTCCATTTTTTATTTTTCTCTGTAGGAATAGAACCAGATCTAAATACTAGCTGTTTTTGAAAAAATGCTTATATAAATGTTTTAAGAAAAGTAGATTAAGAAAAGGGGAAGTACTTGTTCTATAGATTTAGAAGAAATTTGTTCTAAGTTGTATTAATTTTATAATGGAGCAACTTTAAAAATTATATATATTATTTAAATTTAAAAATTATGCTACTAGAACGTCTTTCAAAGGATATTGGTAGAGCATGTTCAGAAGAAAGCACAATTTAAAAGAAATGACAAATGAATTCAAATTGCCAGAAGAGGAAGGGGAAATGGAAAAAGAAGGGGAAGGGGAAAGGGAAAGGAAAGGGAAGATCTTTGGAGCAGTAATAAAGTAAAGGTTCCCCTACACATGCTTGCTAGTCGTTTCTGGCTCTAGAGGTGGTGCTCATCTCCATTTCTAAGTCAAGGAGCCAGTGCTGTCCGAAGACGTCTCTGTGGTCATGTGGCCAGTGTGACTAAATACCAAAGGCACACAGAGCACTGTTACCTTCCCACTAAAGTGGTCCTTATTTTTCTACTTGCATTTTTTACATGCTTTCGAACTGCTAGGTTGGCAGAAGCTGGGACAAGTACGTGGCACTAGGGATTTGAACTGCTGAACTGCCGACCTTCTGATCGACAAGCTCAGCGTTTTAGCCACTGAGAGCCATAAAAGCAGGAAGCAGTAACTCCTAAAGAGTAATGACATGGGGCCCATGAAATCTCTTTTCAGATGGGGAAATTTGAGCCTTGGATATCATACAAGGCAGACTGATTATTAGAAGAAATGACTAGAAATGAAGAGAAACTGGGAATAAAGCTTTGTAGCTTTTATCATTCTGTTCTAGGACATCTTGATCAGATGTCATCAGATGTTGAATCTTTAATTTTTGTGTAATAAGTCATTAAAATGAAGAGAGGAGAGGTGTCATATGATTTTATGTTAATTGAATGGGATCTCTACTGGATTTGGTGAAAGAGATATCTAATCCAACTCTGGTTTCCAACTTTAAAAAAAGGCCCACAAAGTTTCGCATATCCCCTCTCCTCAACTCATAATTCAGTGACATGCCACCTTGGAAATTAGTATAGCCCTTTGAACCAATAGCCAATCAGAAATTGCTTCATGACAGTCAGCTGATCTTTCAAACTTCTATTCAAGTGAATTCCCTCTGGAATATTTTATGAACACATTCAGTTATAGTAATATATATTGATCTGAGAATATTTGAGGTCAGGCAACAGCTAAGAGCCTGTAGTACAGTGTACTAAAGTACTGTTATTAACATCTGCTGCTTGCAATTACTGCAAGTTCAAATCTCATCAGGCTCAAGGTTGACTCAGCCTTCCATCCTTTCAAAGGTAGGTGAAATGAAGACCCAGATTGTGGGGGCAATAAGCTGACTTTGTATAAATATACAAAAGTATGAAGGCTATTGCTTAATGCATTGTAAGCTGCCCTGAGTCTCCGGAGAAAGGCGGCATATAAATTAAAGCAAAAACAAAAAAAATCTTTCCTATAGAGAAAGCTAATAATAAATTTAGTTTCTCAGACTATTTTGACCAGATGAAGCAGAGATATTGTTAATTGAAAATATACTGATGAACTTAATATCTCTGCTTCCTCTGAATGTAATATATGCTTTTCAAAGTCCTGCAGAACCGTATTCTTTGTGTACCGTGTGGATCTTGCCCTAAGGAACCTCCTTGTGAGCCACACCTTTCTCTGTGTGCTTTATCTACAAAGTAACACAATCCAGCAAAACTCTTCTGAACATGAACCTTAAAAGATGAATCATGGGAAATGTTATGCTTTAATATGGTGACTCAGAAACTGCTCATTTTAATAATTTTATATTTCAGCATGCTTGTTCAGATCTTCAGAAAAAAATTAATTTAAAAAATTTAGTTCCTGTTCCACGCGGCACTGAGAAAGAACAAAAAAAATCTAAAGATTCAGAAGACAAAATCATATAGAATTTTGCCCCTCTTCTTTTAACATTTATGGTGGCAGAACAATATTTTATCTTATGTGTCAAAACATTTCCATGAGTTTTTCATCAAGCTGTTAGAGTCTAATGCATTTAAGAATGGAATGAAGAGGGCTTAATATTTTGGTTTGCCTTTGGGATTGGCTATTTTGATTTTAAACAGCGCAGATAAAAAGGCATCTAAGCAGTCGTTGTAGCAACTTTTGAAACTGAAATGTAATAAAGGAGAGTCTGGCTTTTAAGATACATTTATAGAATAACAAAACTAGGAGGTACATCAAAGGTCATTAAGTCCACGGTGCCAGGATCTACTTTGCTAACTTACACAATAGATACACATAAATAACACATTAACACATTGTGTTAAATCCTAGTGAGTTCCAGGATGTGTTCTTGGTGTTCTGGCAACAGGGCAGAAGTAGTTAGTCATTGCCTTCTTTGGGGATGTTTTTGAAATTCCTCAGTCTCGTTTCCAGACATGTTATCTCCTAGTAGTCTCCTACTCAAGTCCTAGCCTTTTTGAGAGCAGCTAAGTAGTGTTATCTAGCTGATCAAAAGTACACATAGGTGTGATAAATCATAACTTTTAATGTGACTATGGATTCCTGTTAGCCCTGGCATCTAATTGTCAAAGGCAAACTTTCTGAAATTTTTAAATACTTTATCTTCACCAGAATGGTAAGTTTTTGAATATGTTGGCTTATATTTCAAAGAGTATCTGAATGCAATTTTTTTAAAAGCATGGGTACTTTGAAGAAACTGGAGAAATAGATTAATATTCTGGGCAGGTGGAAACTGTGGAATATTTTCATCACACATCCTTTTGCAACTGAGTTCACACACACGTTTTTTCTTGTTTGCAGCCCTTGGCACAGGACTGGCTGCATTTGTCATCCTTTATAAACAACTTCTGGCATTTCAGTCTTGGGAACACCCTTATGTGCCCGTACACATAGATACTCATGCAAAAAACCCAAACCCTACAGCACTCCTCTCTTGTATTCATCAGCATTTCTTGCAAATGCCATCGTCTTTGGTTTTTCCTGGGCTGGGTTTATCAAATACAACAAATAGCAGATGAAGCTGATGAATATTATTGCATGTTTACAAACTATACCTGGGTTGTTAAGCGTTGCATTGCAAAACAGATGAAGTAATGTAGGATGACTAACTCTGAGGTATCAGTTACATAACTATGCTGATAGAACTATTTCCAAACTGAGAAAAGGTATTTTCTTTTCCCAAATTGATGATTCCACAAAATGAGGCATGGAATGTCACAACATCATTTGATATCATCCCATTCAATATTAGCTTCACCATGACCTGTATATGTATATGTATGTATGTATGTATGTATGTATGTATGTATGTATGCATGCATGTAAAAGGGAAGACAGCTGTCCCACTTTTCTGGGATTCAGAAAAAGCTTTTGACCATTTGTAGTGGCATTGTGTTTGGCAACTCTGAACAAAATAAACTCCAAAGAAGAGTTTCAAGCTGGGGTTAGAAGTAGATATTAACAGCAAAAAGCAAATATTATAGCTAATGGGATACTCTTCTCCAAATCATAAAAGAACAAGGCAAGGATGTCTCCACGTGCTTTTATTCTTCATCGTTGCTTAGAAAAGTTCAACATGATAAACAGATATCAGGTCTCAAAATTCACAACGAGGAATTACTTTGTCTTAAATGTTATGCAGAAGATGCAGTATTAATTGATTATGGAACTACAAAAACCAATAAAACAGTTACTGAAAATAGGTAATAGTTTTGGAGAATACTCTGGATATAAAACCAATGTTCAAAAAGCAAAAATAATTACAAGATGTTTAACACAAGGAGAGATCAATCTTTTGCCAGAAGAATCTGGCTGTCAGTTAGCTAACTCACTCACCTTGGTTTGTGCCTGACGGGTAACAATCAAGAGAAATACTAAAGTAACAATGTTAAACTGTGGCAAGAGATTAAAAATTAACTTGAAAGGTGGAGGAAATTAAAGTTATCTTGGTTAGGATCTGCAATTGCAATCTTCTAAATGAATGTACCAGAAATCTCTCTCTTTCAAATGGTGCTAATCAGAATTTCAGAAAGAACTTTTCACAAAGGGCAAGAACTGTCAGTAAATTTATATGGCGTGGGAAAAGATCCAGAATCAAAAACAAAAACAACAACAACAACAAATCTTACAAGAAAGAGGTTTTGCTTTTCCAAATTTTTAACATAAAATAAACTTCATTGAGTGGATAAAATTCCAGAATATTACAGTAATTTTAGAAAGATTTATTTATTTATTTATTTATTGGTTCGATTTATATACCACCCTTTTCTCTGGGCGGCTTACAATGCGTTAAGCAATAGCCTTCAAACTTTTGTATAAACCTGCTTAGTAGGGCTTTCGCCTCCCCCCCAGCGGTGTTCTTTTTTATACAAAGTCAGCTTATTGCCCCCACAAACTAGGTCCTCATTTTACCTACCTCGAAAGGATGGAAGGCTGAGTCAACCTTGAGCCTGGTGAGATTTGAACTTGCAGTAATTGCAGGCAGCTGGTGTTACTTAACAGTGCTTTAGTCTGCTGCGCACCAAGGCACTAATACATTTAGCTTAGCCAATGAACTGCATAGATATTTCTAATATAGAGATACAAAGGAGGATAAAAACATCATCAGAAAAATGTTGATAAAAGAATAGAATTCTGCAAAAAAATAATAAACCCAAAAATTTCTCCTCTAGCTTCTCCTTCAAATGTTTTCCATGTTGGATATAATTACAGCAAGAAAAATGTAATTACTTACAACTAAAAGAAAAATTGTAACAGAAAGTTCTACATATTGCATACAACTCCATCAATAATATCTAAAATAAACAAATAATATAGTAATAAATATTAAAAATCTAATAGGTTTTTTCTTTTTTAAAAAATTATGTTTTGATATTTTAATCTTGCTAAATAGGTTTTGCTAATCTATTTCTTTTTTCTTTTAGTTAACATTTGTGTGTGTGTGTGTGTGCGTACACACAGTGGAGACTTCATTACTGAGTAACTAGCTCAAGATTGAAATTATTATTGTATAATAAATACATAAATGTAATCTGCATCAACATCTTTTTTCTAATATTATACTCAACTTCATATGAAAATTCTAATAACTTTATGTTTGTAATATTGATGTCCTAAATTATAATTAATACTGCTAGAGTATTTTTTATCCTTATCTTTTATTTATTTCTAATAATCTAAATTATCTAAATAAAACATGTCAATAATTTTAATTAATACTATACAAATATAATTGTATTAAAACAATACAAAGCATTAAAATGTATGACAATATAATAAAAAGGGGGGAAAACATGAGCAGTGTCTATTATATAACCAATATTTAAATAATTTAAGTGGTATATATATTGTCAATATTCAGAACAAAGAAATGATCTCAAAATTTGAGATTTAAAAACTAAAGTTTAAATCATGAAAGTTCAATTTTCTCTGCCCATTTTCACATATTTATATTTATACATGCATATTAAATTTATAAAAATATAGCTCTAAATATAATATTTTCTTTATGCATTTTGATTACCCATTTATCCTCCAAAGTAAAGCTACATCTGACAAATAATATTAATTTTTCCCATTGACATACAATAGTCCTTGTTTAACAACTGTCATGTTTAGCAATCGTTAGTGATGAAAAAGTAACCTTTGCATTTATGATATTTTCAGGTCTTTAAAGCAAAGAAAAGGTGAAATAAGTACAGTTACATTTTCATTTAGCAACGGCTTCACTTAATGATTGGGTTGCCAATCCCAGTTCTGGTCACTAAATGAGAATTAGATATAAACACAAGTTAATTTGCATTACAATTTTCTTTCATAAAACTGAACAAAGTTTTGACAATAAGATGCCATCCACACCAGCTTTTTCTTAAATGTAAGAGACTTGAAGAAGATTGCAGAAACCAGGGAGAAAGGTAATTGCAAGGAAGAGCTCAATGCTTGCACTTAATTAAACTTGACAGGAGTTGTATGGATGAGGCTTTTGCAGAAAAATGGATTTTGAAGAGGCATAGGAAGGACAAGGGAAGACAAAATGTATTGTACATGTCCAGACAATGTTTTCTAGGCATAAGGAATAGCAAACAGGTAAACAGTATAAGAGGCAGCTAAAACATGCAAGGGTCGGGGAGTTTATTTATTTATATCCCATCTTTATTATTTTCACAAATAATTCAAGGACTAACAGACCTTCCTCTTCCTAATGCCCTCGCAAGAACAATGTTGTGAGGTAGATTGGGCTGAGAATGAGTGACTGCCCCAAAGTTACCCAGCTGGAGTTTATGACTGAGGTGGGACAAGAACATATGGTCTCCTACTTAGGATGAAGCCTAAGGCCCTATTTAACTCTCTCGGTGTATTTATTGTACAATAAAGGTTTTAATCCTGATGGCCAAGGAACATGAGGTCATTGAAATAGCAAATTGGGTGAATTGATGCTGAAGTGGGATTCACCAGAAACCACTGATAATTTTATCACTTGTCATCTTTTTTGTGTCAATTTAGTTAATGACCATCCTTATGTTTTGTGAAGAAAAATCCATAGTTAATTATGACTACTGTGAAGAAATAATTTCTATTGACAGTCTTGAATCTACCTTGATTCACATAATTAGATAATCCTCAATTTTAGGATTCTGGGGCAGGAAGATTTTTTTTCTTCAACTCCTTCTCCTATTTGCTGTATTGTTAATAATCCCAAATGCAGTAACATTGTTCTTTATTTTTCTAATGATTCCTAGAATGAAATGTGAACTTTACATGACTGTCAAATTTATTATATTTTTATTACATTATTCATCACAACCTTCAAAAAGAAGTCTCATAGCACCTCTTGAAATTTAACAAATAAGTTCACTTAAGATTTATGGATGACATTTTCATCATCTGAACCACAGAAGTGAAATATAGCTTTTAATTGATAAGGCATTTATTATCTATTTCATGTATAACCTCACCTGCATAACTCCTACAACACTAGAACTCCGAGATTAATTTCCAAAAGAATTTATGCCAGATTAGTTTTCAAGAGGGTGGATTTGATTTAAATCGAGTTGATTTAAATCACAATTTAAATCATGATTTAAATCACTAGTTAAAAGGCTTGATTTAAATCAACTCGATTTATATCATAATTTTTAAAGAGCAACTGTCATCTCTGCTACTCCTTTGACCCACTGTTGACTCACCGATAGTCCCAGTGTTGCAGAATATACAGCCTCATGCTACATAACTAAGCTCCATTTCATGCTGAATAAACTAAATTATTTATGTATCTTAAATAGAAAACTATCTTACGATAGATTTTTACCCCAAGTTTTTTTATTAAAATAAATTCGATAAAAATCAAAAAAATCTGATTTAAATAAAAAAAAATCCGATTTAAATAAAAAAATCTGATTTTTTTGATTTTTTTAAAAAAAATCATTGATTTTTATCCACCCTGGTTTTCGATCAACCCCTCCTCTCTCACACATACACACACATATGAGTTTGAGGACACATCGAGAATGACAAAACAAACATAAAAGATAGTTTCATATCAGTGAATCTAAGTACTAAACATGAAGCTTCAGGTAACTATATATGTTGAGCCACACCTTAAGTTATGACATGTGTAAACATATAAAGAATGGCAATGATACCAAAAGAGTAGTGTTTCTTTGCTATGATCCAAAATACAAGAGGTATACCTATTAGAATTAGGAGAAATTCATTGAATGTCAACTTTATATAAGTCTGTGCCCCTATTACAGCTACCACACTTGGTAGACATTAGAAATTATACAGCAAATTGTAAGAGGTGATAAAAACAACAGCTAGAAAGGATTTCATATTACATCCTTTCTAATTACTGTTTTTATCACCTCCTGCAATTTGCTGCAAAATTATGAGTGACTGGCGTACAGTAGTTTGCTGTAGTTACTGTAGCAATGTCTTCAAATATATGTTCATGTGAGGCACAGCAGAGTAATAGTAATATGCAAGAACATCTTATTATTTTGAGGAAGCCTTACAAGGAACAAGAAACTACTGCAAGATTGGAGTTGGTTTTTTTTAAAACGCAGAGATTCAGAATAGAAAGAGAGTGAGAGAGAGATGAGCATTGTCACCATATGTATTGGCTTGCTTAGTCCATTCAGTTGATGACAAAGAAGTGTGTGTGTGTATGTGGTTAAATGGTTTTATTTATTTTTTTATTTGGGAACAGATAAAGATAGGGAGAATGGAATAGAATGCGGAAAGGTCATCTAGTCATATTTCCTGACTTGTTTACCTGGGAGGGATGACATTGACTCAGACTAGATCATGAAGAATAACATCAGAATAGTTAAGACAATTCCCTCCCCCAATAATATATGACATGGTTTATTTTATTTATTTTATTTTATATTGGATTTCTATACCGCCCTTCTCCCTGAGGACTCAGGGCGGTGTACAGCCAGATTAAAAAAACATGCAGAACAAATATTAAAAACAATTAAAAGATATATAAATTTGGCCCAATTAAAACTCATTACCAATTAAAAACGTTTAAAACATTTAAAAAACAGTTAAAAATTTCATCTTAAGCCAGCCCGGCTTGTTTAAATAAATGGGTTTTAAGGGCGCGACGGAAGGCACTGAGGTCTTGGATTCTCCGTATCTCTGGGGGGAGCTGATTCCAGAGGGTAGGTGCCCCCACAGAGAAGGCTCTCCCCCTGGGGGTCACCAGCCTACATTGTCTGGCTGATGGCACCCCGAGGAGGCCCTCTCTGTGGGAGCGCACGGGTCGATGGGAGGTCGTTGGTAGCAGCAGGCGGTCTCGAAGATAGCTAGGCCCTATGCCATGGAGTGCTTTAAAGGTGATAACCAACACCTTGAAGCGCACCCGGAAGACAACTGGGAGCCAGTGCAGCTCGCGCAGGAGCGGTGTTACATGGGAGCGCCATGCTGCTCCCGTCACTACCCGCGCTGCTGCGTTCTGGACCAGCTGGAGCCTCCGGGTGCTCCTCAAGGGGAGCCCCATGTAGAGAGCGTTGCAATAGTCAAGGCGAGAGGTGACGAGGGCGTGAGTGACTGTGCACAGGGAATCCCGATCAAGAAAGGGCCGCAACTGGCGAATCAGGCGAACCTGACAAAAGGTCCCCCTGGTTACAGCCGTCAGATGTTCCTCCAAGGACAGCTGCATATCCAGGAGGACTCCCAGATTGCGAGCCCTCTCTGTGGGGGCCAATGACTCGCCCCCAATAGTCAGTGATGGAGTCAACTGACTATATCGGGATGCCGGGAGCCACAGCCACTCAGTCTTGGAAGGGTTGAGCTTGAGCCTGTTCCTCCCCATCCAGATCCGTACAGCCTCCAGGCACTGGGACATCACTTCAAGGGCATCGTTGGGGTGGCCTGGGGTGGAGATGTACAGCTGGGTGTCATCAGCGTACTGGTGGTATCTCACCCCAAAGCCACGGATGATCTCACCCAGCGGCTTCACATAAATGTTGAACAGGAGAGGCGAGAGGACCGATCCCTGCGGCACTCCACAAATGAGAGGCCTCGAGGTCGACCTCTGCCCCCCTGCCAACACAAACTGCGACCGGTCGGAGAGAAAGGAGGAGAACCACTGCAACACGGTGCCTCCCACCCCCAACTCTTCCAGCCGGTGCAGCATGATACCATGGTCGATGGTATCAAAAGCCGCTGAGAGGTCTAACAGGACCAGAACAGAGGAACAACCCCTGTCCCGAGCCCTCCAGAGATCATCAACCAACGCGACCAATGCCGTTTCTGTGCTGTGCCCAGACCTGAAACCCGACTGGAACGGATCTAGATAAGATGTTTCCTCCAGGAATTGCGGAAACTGTCGTGCGACCACACTCTCAACAACCTTCGCCATAAAGCGAAGGTTGGAGACAGGACGATAGTTGGCCAATATTGCTGGATCCAGGGACGGCTTCTTGAGGAGAGGCCTCACCACCGCCTCTTTCAAGGCGGTGGGGAAGTAACCCTCACTCAACGAAGCGTTGATAACACCCTGAAGCCAGCCTCGTGTAACCTCCCGGGAAGCCAGTACCAACCAGGAGGGACACGGGTCCAGTAAACATGTGGCCGCACTAAGTCTCCCCAAAATCCTGTCCACATCATCAGGAGTCACAGCATCAAACTCCTCCCAGATAACATTCTCAAGACTATTCCTCGTCACCCTGCCCTGATCTACCCAGTCAGAGTCCAAATCCCCCCGGATCTGGGCGATTTTGTCTGGGTTGAAATGGGCATACCAAAAAAGAATGAAAGAAATAAAATTTGGAGCCTGTTACTAAGAATACCACTGACTGCAAAACGAACCAGTTAATTGGTCCAGGCGAAATGAAGATTGTTCCCTTGAGGCAATGTCAGGCAAACAAAAACTCAAGTGCTTTGGGGCATATGATGAATTACACAGCAGAAGAAACAAGCAGACTGATTTATCACCCTGGAAGGAAGGAGACAGATAACAAGAATTAGGTTGTTGACCTTTTGTTGGTTTGAAGGGAGTCAATATGTGGTCATAATAAGGGACATTATTAGAAGGTGATAGAACCAGTAGAGAATTGGGGGAGGGGGGAGTTTAGAAAAGTGGTATTTATAGGTGGCAGGCTGGCCCATAGAAAGGACAGACCATGTAATTATCAGATTCTACATTCCTGCAGTACATTAATTTTGAAAAAAATATTAAATCTTCAGTCAAACTAAAAATAGTTTATAGATATATGGCTGTCATATATATGCCATATTATAATTTAGACTGCATTTGTAAATCCTGTGTATTATTTCAGGGGCTATAGAACCTGTAACCTTGTGGGCTGCATTTCTATGGTGAGAAGCCCAGCAATCATTGAAGTTGTACATGCCAGTAAAGGGGATGATGTTTGGACTGGACTGGCCTGGCCTGGCCTGGAATAGAATAGAATAGCATAATTCTTTAATGGCTAGATGTGATTGGACACGAGGAATTTGACTCTTAAATATTTTGGTTTCTCAATTAAGTGGGCATTTTCCCACAACAAGATGATGAACTAGAAAAAAAGTACAACAGGCTAGAAGGAAGGAGAAAAAGGATATGACTGTAAATAGATGGATGAGATCAGAAATATAACTGAAATGTCCCTGAAATAGTTATGAATTGTCACCAGTTATCGAGGGTGTTTATCCAGGCAGCCCCCAAGAGTCAGGCCTGACTCAGTGGTACCTAAGAGATTATCCCTACCATTTGGAGAGGACAAATAGTATTGTGAAAATATTCCTATTGCTAAACATGTTAGCTATTTCACGTACAAATGAAAGAAAGAATGCCACCTTTTCAGCTCATGTATTTTTGGACAAATTGGCTTTCAGTAGCAAATTTCACTGGATGGGGGAATTGCATTCTTCTTCAGTTCCCATCCCTTTGCAGTACAAAGAGGCAAGATTAATGGAAAGGAGCAAGAGGCAAAATGACAGAGAATAATTTAATTTCACAATCCAAGATTAAAATAAATCACATACTGTTTTCTGCATCCTTGCCTGACTTCATGTCATTATGTTCGCTGGCTCCAGTTCACTGTTCCCTCAGCCTCTGGAACCCTTTCATAGAATGAAAAGAAATAATCTATCTGACCAGTAGCAAGCATATATATATATATATAGGCTGTTTTTGGTTTGATCAAAGATTTAATACAGAAAACTAAAAAATTAATTTCCTTGAAGACCAGGAACAATAGAGCATGAAACATTCTTTTTCAAATCAAATATAGTTTGATTGAGCAAGTTGCTTCTCTAATATTAGCAAGGGTTCCTTCCTCACAGCTGTTTGACATCAGTAATTTGGGTTAGCAGTTTCTCAAGGTCAGGCTCCAGCCATTTTGTCACCATGGGCAAAATAAATTTTCCAGTGGAAGCACAAGACCAAAATGTTATAAATAGTTACTTGTTCTCTGATTTGTGAGATATTTAAAATGTTATCTTAGCAGGGCTAGCCCAAGATATGTGAAGTGAGAGACAAGATGGTAACTCCTTCTTTTCTTTCACAAGCAGATCTTTGGACCAATAACAGAATCTTATTTAAATGTTGATAATGAGAGAATCCCCTTCATGGATTATTGCCTTGTCGTGATGGAGGGGCTTGCATAGCTAAGTGAATCTATGAGCTATGCTGTGTAGGGCCACCCAAGATGGACAGGTCATAGCAGAGACCTCTGATAAAACATGATCACTGGAGAAGGAAATGGCAACCTACTCCAGTATCTTTGCCATGAAAACCCCATGGACAGTACCAAAAGAAAAAAAGATATGATGCTAGAAGATGAGCCCCTCAGGTTGGAAGGTGTCCAATATGCTACTTCACTAAAGTGAAGAGGAACTAAAGAGCCTTTTGATGCGGGTGAAGAAGGAGAATGCAAAACTTGGCTTGAAACTCAACATTAAGAAAACTAAGTTTTCTGGCGTCCAGACCTCTCAATTCCTGGCAAATAGATGGGGAAGAAATGGAGGTACTGACAGATTTTATTTTCCTGGGCTCCAAGATCATTGCAGATGGGGACTGCAGCAGTGGTGAAATCTAAAATTTATTACTGGTTTTGTGAGCGTGGCTTTGTGGTGGTGGTGGTAATGTGACTGGGTGGGCGTGGCCATTTTTTTTTTAACTTTTAAAACCATTTTTTCTACAACCTCTTTGGCGAACGAGGTGACTGGATGGAGTCACTGAAGCAATAGGCATGAGCTTAAATGGACTCCAGAAGATGGTAGAGGACAGGAAGTGTTAAGTTGGGTGAATGAGGATGCAGCAAGCCAGAGTAGTCAGTGACAACAGCTCTTTATTGTATAGTGAGAATCTGCTCTCTGTGGGGTGTATGCCAGTGCCATCTACCCTGTATCCTAGGAATTCGACTGAGGGGACTGCGATCATGCATTTGTTTCTTTTTACTCTGAGTCCCGCTTCCCTGAATTTCCTTAGGACCTCCCTCAGCCTTTCCCTTAGCTGATGCTCATTGTCGGCGGTAATGAGCACGTCATCAAAATAGGGCACCACCCCGGGGATTCCCTGTAGTAGCCGCTCCATGGTACTTTGGAACAGTCCGGGGGCTACGCTTACTCCGAATTGCAGGTGGGTGCACTTGAAGACCCCTCTGTGGGTTACGATAGTCTGTGCCTCTGAGGTAGCGCCATCTACCGGCAGTTGCTGGTACGCCTGCGCAAGATCGAGTTTTGCGAAGATCTTGCCGGGCCCCAGGGAATGCAATTAATGATGGACGATGGGCACTGGATAGGCGCTCTGCTGCAGGGCCTTATTAATTGTGCATTTATAATAAGCGCATATGCGCACTGATCTGTCTGGCTTTACCGGTGTAACAATTGGGGTCTCCCATTTGGCGTGGTCGACTGGGACGAGCACCCCTTGTTTGATTAATTTGTCCAGTTCAATGTCAATTTTGGGCTTCAGGGCAAACGGTACCCGCCTAGGCTTTAAACAAATGGGTGCAATATTGGGGTTGAGATTAAATGAAATCGGGGTCCCCACATACTTGCCAAGCCGTTCGTCGAACACGTCCTGGAACTCCTGCATCAGGTCGTCTTTCAGGGTGCTTCGAACGTTCCTTACTCCAGTGAATCCCACGCCTAGGGCTCTAAACCAGTCCATGCTGAGGAGGCTTGGGAGGTTGTCGCTGACGATGGTGAGGGGCAGTTTCTCGGAAAACTCCCCGTACTGTACTTGGAACTCGCCTCTTCCTTCGATGGGTATGCGGTTCCCTTGGTAGTCCTTCAGTCTGCGTCACTGTGGCTGGAGCTGTCGTTTGTGTATGCTGGGGATGGCTTCCTTCAGGTTCTCCCATGACATGATGGATATTGGCGATCCCGTGTCGATCTCCATCTGGCACTCCCGCCTCTCGATTTCGACCGTGGTGTAGGTCTTTTCTCCGGGCGAGGTGCAGGTCTGCTCGATGCGTATGGTGTAGGCCCCAGCGTCTTCGAATTTCGCACCCTTCCGGCTGCCGCCATCTTTGTTGGGTCTCCAGTGTGGCGCTGGCTCGGATTGGAAGGTTTGCCCACATGGTTTGTAGCTCTGGTGTGTTTTGGATCTGCAGACCTGAGCGATGTGGCCCCTTTTCTCAGAGGAACGGCAAATGGCGTCCCTGAACTTACAGTTTTGTCGTGAGTGGGACCCTCCGCAGCTGGCACATCCATCTCTGGGCTCCCTCCGGGCTATGCGGGACTGCTCGGTGTGGTAGACCTCCTCTTCAGACTCCCCCTCGCTCGCGGTGCTCACGGCCTCTCGGTGCACTGGCACTGTCTTCTGCGTTGTTCTGGTTAGGTGGGAGCTCTTTAGTTTCTCTGCAGCCTTTACTGATGATTCCTGAGCTCTTGCCTCGTCCAGGGCGATGTGTAGGGTCAGGTTTGACCTCGCGAGCAGTCTTCTCTGTAGCCGGCTGTCTCTCACTCCGCAAATTAGTTGCTCTAGGAGCATTTCATCCAGGTCTCGGTACTCACACTGGGTTGCGGCCTTACGCAGGGCAGCGACATACTCGCTGATCGATTCGCCCTCCTGCTGGAGCCGTTGCCGGAAATCATACTGCTGGACGTACTTCGAAGGCGTTGGTGCATAGTGGTCTTTCAGCAGGGTCTGTAGCGTCGACCAGGAAATGTTGTGGACTGAATTCGGCTCTGACAATGCTTCAGCTGTGTCGAAGACCCGTGGTCCGCAGTGGCTCAGGAACAGGGCTTTCTTTCGAACGTCCGGTAGCCCTTGCATGTCGTTTGCCACCATGAAGCACTCGAACCGGGACATGTAGGATCCCCACTTCTTTTCCTTGGGGTCGAAAGGTGCTGGTGGGGTGTAGGCAGACATCGTTTCGGGATTCTCCTGTGCTCTGCTCGCTTGCCCGGCTGGATTCGGATGCAGTCTCCGGTCCCCTTTCTGAACGTGGCTTCAGCTCTTTTTCTCGAGTGTGGCTTCAGCTCTCCTCTGCTTCTGGCCTCAAAATCCCACCTTCATCGCCAATGTTAAGTTGGGTGAATGAGGACACAGCAAGCCAGAGTAGTCAGTGACAACAGCTCTTTATTGTATAGTGAGAATCCAGCAACTAACCCAGGGAGCCAGCTCCCTTTATATACCTTGCAGCTGTAGTGGTCAGCCAATCAGCTGAAGGTCAGTTAATTCGAACTTCCCGCCAAACAAACCTATTTACATAACAGGAAGGCCTGGAGGAACATTGTCCATGGGGTTGTCCATGGGTCAGACATAACTTCACAACTAACAACAACAACGAGAGAATGTCAGCTCCACTATATCTATGGGCAACAACCAATTTAGAAGTTGTACAGAGCAAGTTATCATCTTCTTCTGGACTCCAGTGTCTCAAGATAGCAAGTTACTTGCTCTGTGCATCTTCTAAATTGGTTGTCTCCATCTCCAGCATCCTCAGTTAGATGGCTTATTTTCTGAATGACTTCCTATCTTGACAGGAGCAAAGCTTCTTTTCTAGCTGAATATCATTTCTTTTCATTATGCTTCTACAGGAACATAAATTAATTTCTTAGAGAGATCGTAGCAGAATGTTTTTTTTATAACTGGCTGCCTCTCAATCTCTACTCAAAAGACTACCTAGCAAAACAAAAAGGCAAAGGAGAAGGAGTATAGATATGCAGTTACTTTCTAGGAGCAATATGCCTCTTGTATGCTTCTTTTTAAGCACCTTGTATCTAAAAATTCTGAGTACAGACTAACTGATGAAATCAGTTGTTTCCACTCACAATCAAATCAGCTGATCAGCACCGCCAGTAACGTGGCCAGGAAACAAAAGGGAGATAGTACTATGATTAGAAGTACTTTAGAGTTTGCAAAAATACAAATGTACTTTTGTAAATTAGTGGAAAACAATAATCTACCAGCTCTGCTATTCAGAATCATTTGGGCCTGAGCATTCTTATTAGCAAAATAGTATTGAGCAAAGGATCAGTTTGTGGTACCAATAAAGGAGAAAATTTGTAGCTCAGGATTGAAACGAGGGGTCCTTGGTGCTCTCTGAGCTTGCTTGTTTTCTTGCAGATATTTCATTACCCTAACTAGGTAACATTTTCAGTGCTAGTAAGGAGTGCTGTTTGCTGTCATCAATAGACACATAGACATTAGTAACATCTATAGACTGTGCAAAAGAGACTATCAACCAGCCCAAAAGAGAAAAACACCCCAGCACCTCTCCACCAGAAATCAGCACTCAGATCAGACTAGATTAACTCTAAGGTCAACTTCAGACCAACAAACAATTAAGCAATACCCTAATCAATAAATTGCCAAAGAGCCATTAGTAAACAACCCAACCAAAAATATCTAAGACTGCCCCCACCCAGACAGACAAGCAAGACACCAGGATATAAAGTGACTGTCAACATCCGAGACAGCGCACCATTCAAAGTTGCCACAACATGCTGTTTCGGAGTTGCCACACATGCACAGGGGGAGGGGGGTGCGTGGGGTACACAGCTGAGCATTGGGTGATGGGACTCAAGTTGGGAGAGGTCCAGAAAAACAAGGAGCCAGGAAGGCAAGCCAACTGCGGTAGCTTCAGAAGTCATCCAGGCCTGAAGAGTACTTGCTGGAGCTGGCCAGGGAACAGGAGGGTGGGGTGTGCTGGGGAGTGCTGAGTCTGTATAGCCAGCTGGCTAGCAGAAGCCAGTAATGCTGGCTAGAAACCCTTTTACTTGTATTGTTCACAACATGCTGAGCCAAGTCTCCAGTAAAGAGACCAGTTCTGCTCACGGTGTGGCCTCTTCTTTTGCTGGCTTGGCTTGAAACTGGCTTGGTTTGCTGTTGGCTTGCACTAACAGCAAACCGCACTCCTTACTAGCACTGATGATATTACCTAGTTAGGATAACAAAATGTCAGCAAGAAAACAAGCAAGCTCAGAGAGCACCAAGAACCCCCTCAAAGGACCAATTTATTTATTTATTAAATAAATTTATATACCCACCCAACTCACACATAGATGACTTCAGGTGGCAGTTCCATATCTTAATGAACAGGCTGCGCAGTAACAACTGCTGGAATGGGGTTGGGAGTTAAAAATAAGATGATTGGTACCTTTGCACAATGAAAACTTGTTTACATGTAAAGTATGTAAAATGATAGTGGCCCTATCATTCAACTCCCCAGTAAATGTCTGGCAGTGGCAGTCAATCTTCACCTTCTTCCTCAAAGCCTTACTTAGTAGTAGTGATCTTGTTACTGTTGGGTAAGCATTACATGTGCAAGAATGGTGGGGAAAATGCGAGCTGTAAATATTGTGAAGATGAAAAATTTTGAAATGGTGAATCTTGGTGGACTTTATACCAGCTGTCAAGATAGGAAATATGTCTGGATGCCTCATCTATATGGTTTATGAGTAGGTGGCATCAAATCTAGACAATTTTGACTGCTTGTAAGAAAGGTTACAAGAATAGGGGTTGTTTGGTATTCGGATGGGAGACCACCAGGAATTCCCAAGATTATAAGATTAATGGGAAGTCAAAAAAAAAATGCTAGAATATCTTGTACAGATATATTCATGTAGTCTACGTATTTGGGTGCTCTATTCCAAGGAGACTTTCCCTATAATTTAAAAAAAGTCTTGATATGGATGTTGCACTAAGAGACAGAAGGACTAATTCTGACTGCACAAAACCAAGGATTAAAAACCAATATATATAAAGCCAGAATTGACAAGACAGCAAGAGACTGAAAATGCTGAAGAAGCTGAAAAAACAGTGGACTATCTCATTACCTGCTGCAAGAAGGTCATACAAATTGACTCTTAACAATGACATGACAAAATAGGAATGATGGATACATTGGAAGAGTTGCAAGAAATACCATTTGCCTGCAAGCAAGAACTGGCGGGACCACAAAATAGACAAAGTAACGGAAAATGAAGAAGCTAAAATGTTCTGGGATTTTAGAATTCAAACAGACAAGCATGTGCCACACAACATCCTTAAGTGTCCATAAGAAAGATAAAAAAATATCTGGATAGTGGATGTGGCAACACTCAGACAGAATAGAAGAAAAGAATTGGAGAAAAAAAAATCACAAAATACAAAGATCTGAAGTAAAACGACTATAGCAAAAAAAAAGAAGAAGAAGAAGAAGCAAAGATAGTACCAAGAGTATTAGACATCTTGACTGTAATCCAAAACATCTGAAGAATACTTGAACAATATCAACACTGACAAAATCACCCCCAGTTAATTGCAAAAGGCAGCTTTACTTGGAAAAGTTTACATCCTCTGATAATACCTTTAATGTCATCAAACAATAACATTTTCCCAGGTCCTTGGGAAGATTTGATAGAGAGATAAAAATGTCAAATCCAGCCTGGTTGTGACCAACCATAATAATAATAACATACCAAAACCTATTGAGAGCTGGTACAGCTCATGAAGCAAACGTGCAACATGGCATTAAGAAAGTCCCATAATTAACAGAATAAGAGAATATCGGAGTTGGAAGGAACCTTGGAGGTCTTCTAGCCCAACCCCCAGCTCAAGCAGGAAACACTACTGTGATGACGAACCTATGGCATGCTTGCCAGAGGTGGCACAAAGCACCCTCTCTGTTGGCACGTGTGTGTCACCCCAGGTCAGATCTCCGTGGCACTTATTTCGTGAGCTTCTGTTTCCCTGCAAACGATGAAACAGAAGCTCACGAAAGAAAAAGATCTTACTTCTTGCCTTCCTGTGTTGGGATGCCCCACCTCCCGCTAGCCAGCTGGTCTTCAGGTCTCTGCTGCGCCCATGTGCATGTCCGTGCATGTCCATACAAGTATGTATGGACATGCACGGTTCACCATCTCTGCCCTATACCATTCTAGACAAGTGGCTGTTCAATCTCTTCTGAAAAGCCTCCAGTGATGGAGCACCCACAATTTCTGAAGACAAGCCTGCGACTGGTTTATTGTTCTCACCATTAGGAAATTTCTCCTTGTCACATTATGGACCAGTTGCAGCTTACAAATGTTCTTCAACATCTATGGGGATAAATATTATTATCTATTCACAACCATGTGAAGTCATAGCTACCAATTCTTTAGCTAGCATTGGCTTTCATTTACATCTAGTTCTTCCCAAGAACATAGGATGGTTCTGGGAATCTGAGGACCCATATTGTTGGGGGCAATATGCTGACTTTGTAAACTGCTTAGAGAATGCTATAAAGTACTATGAAGTGGTATATAAGTCTAAGTGCTACTGCTATGTCAAAATGTATCAGTGTAGTATATGTGTAGATGAAAGTAGTGTGGCCTTTTGCAACTGACCGATGGAATTTTGTCAATGCACAGATTTTCTAAGTGCACTGAGTGTACTAAGTGCATCATCAGTGCGCTGATAACTACTGGGACCATCATAGCTGGTTTATATCATAATCTTTCAGTTCTGATTTTAAGAACTTGACACTTCATGATCTTTTCCAATTCTTTATTTTCTTTTTCTATTATTCCCCGGTATTCCCACATCAATTATCCATACTTTCCTTTTCAATCACAGTTATAACTGGTGTTTTATATGCCAAGACTTTGACAGTCAGTATTCAAAAGTCACACACAATATTTTAACCTGCTCATTTTGTCTACTGTACTTTTTCAATTATATGTTCTCCCCAATTTTTCATTACTAGCACATGATAATTTTTCCAGTGAATCATTTTGGCGATTGTGTTATGCAATTTATAATCAGTTTGTGTGATCTTTTTGCATGAATTGAGTATATGATCTACTATTTTTTCTGTTTCTTTGCACAATCTACATTTTGAATTATTTGATGGTTTTTCAGTTCTGGTCTTGATTGCATTAGTTTAACAGCTTGCTCTTGAGCAGCCAAAATCAAGCCTTCAGTTTCTTTCTTTTTTTTATTGTTCCAGTTGCAAACTATTGTCAGATTTTATCTTTATCTACTTTCCCTTCAATATTTTGTAGAAATTGACCATATAATGTTTTTATTTGCCAGCATTCTGTTCATGTTTTAATTACATTATTCTGATATTCACTTTTTGTTTCCTGTACATCTAATCAATTTTTAATTTGCATCAATGCTTGTTCTTGGCTGCCTTTTACACAATCAGCCTATGCTCGCTTTTCTTCGTTGACAGTTTCTTTGACCTGAAATAAACCTGTGCCTCCATCTCTGCAGGACAGGTTTAATCTATCAATATCTCTACTGGGATCATATAATGCATAGTGAATAGTCACTAATTTCCTTGTTTTTCTATCAAAATGGTCCAACTCAGCTTGTGTCCAGTTGACAATTTCAACAGTGTACCATATTCCAGGTATGCCCCAGGCATCG
Organism: Pituophis catenifer annectens; assembly: GCF_029215685.1. Taxonomy (NCBI): domain Eukaryota; kingdom Metazoa; phylum Chordata; class Lepidosauria; order Squamata; family Colubridae; genus Pituophis; species Pituophis catenifer. The sequence goes on from NW_027256882.1 coordinate 111,732,253, forward strand.
ATGGCTTTGATAGTGCTCCCCTGCTCAATTTTGTTTTCAGCAATTTTCTCACCCTTTGGATTAGTATTTTTTTTTTAACCAATTACATTTTTTATTTTTCCATGCTTGATGGTATCCAACTGTAAAATGCACTTGTTACTTGTGGACTTTATCCTGATGGCTACTGATGGTCTTGCCATTTGGCATTCCAATTCCATTACTGTTTCCGATTTTACCTCACTTTATTGCCATTGTAGCCAGTAGTGGGTTTCAATTTTTTTTACTACCGGTTTTGTGGGCATGGCTTGGTGGGTGTGCCATGGCTTGGTGGGCATGGCTTGGTGGGCGTGGCAGGGGAATCCCCAATCCAGGGAAAGGTTACTGCAAAATCCCCATTTCCTCCTGATCAGCTGAGACTTGGGAGGCAGAGAATAGATGGGGGCGGGGCCAGTCAGAATTTTTATTACCGGTTCTCCAAACTACTCAAAATTTCCACTACCGGTTCTCCAGAACTGGTCAGAACCTGCTGAAACCCACCTCTGATTGTAGCACATTTCTCTAGACCAAATCTTATTGCTGTATCTGTGCTAAAAATTCTTATAGTGTTTGTATGCATTTCTGTTATTATGGTTGTTGTTATTATTATTTAAATTTCTATGCCATCCAAATCCAGCAATTCTGGGTGGCTCAAAGGTGCTGTGTTACTAGAAAGCCCTTCGTAGGATGGATCCAGGACACTTGAAGGACCAACTGTTTTTGTCACTTGCTTAGTTAGATCTGGTAAGAAGAGCATTCTTTTGGTCCAAGTAAAGAATGCCCAGGTTCTTTTTGATCACAGTGTCTGCCATCTGAAACCCCTTATCATCTCAGATCAGATTGGCCCCCAAATTACATAACTATCACAAAGTCCTTTACACTAGGCTGCTTATCTGAGCACAAGCATCAGGAAATGCATGAGTCCTTGGTGATTTGTCATTACTTTGAGGGTTTTAAAAAAAATACTTAGCTACCATTTTTGTCTGTTTAATTATATGTTGGGGAGAGGGTTTACACTTATTTACATTGTCCAGTGTTAAAGCCTATATACTGGGCAGAGTTGCTTTGGTCATATAATACGAAATAAATAAAATTACTTTAAAATTTAGCAGAATCCAACAACATAGAATTTGTTTTAATCTCATCAGAGAGAGAGAGAGAGAGAGAGAGAGAGAGAGAGAGAGAGAGAGAGAGAGAGAATATTTTAGTCAACTGAGTTTTTGTAAAAAAAATTATCTGCAGTTTCCTATATCAGCCAGATCTTTGTGGGTGATCACATTAGGAAAGCTATTTTGTACAGTCTGTTGTAGAAAAATTGCTTTTAAAAGCCTCTGATGATCCCAGCTGAGCCACGTGATCATCAGAGGCTTTTTTTTAAAATTTTTAAAAGCATTTTTTCTGCAGAAGAGGTTGTAGAAAAAAATGCTTTTAAAAGTAAAAAAAAAGCCTCTGATGATCACGCAGCTCAGCTGGGCATGGTGGGGGGCCCAGGGATTTTTGCTACTGGTTCTCCGAACTACCCGCCTCCATCGCTACTGGATCGGGTGATCCGGTCCATACTGGGAGCATTTCACCCCTGCACTAGATCAGTGTTGGGTTTCAATTTTTTTTACTCCCAGTTCTGTGGGTGTGGCTTGGTGGGCATGGCTTGGTGGACGTGGCAGGGGAAGGATACTGTAAAATCTCCATTCCCACCCCACTCCAGGGGAAGGATACTGTAAAATCTACATTCCCTCCCCAATCCAGGGGAAGGTTACTGCAAAATCCCCATTTCCTCCTGATCAGCTGGGACTTGGGAGGTAGAGAATAGATAGGGGCAGGGCCAGTCAGAATTTTTACTACTGGTTCTCCGAACTACTCAAAATTTCCACTACCGGTTCTCCAGAACTGGGCAGAACCTGCTGAAACCCACCTCTGCACTAGATGTCTTCAAGTCATATCTTTTAGCAATCCTCAGTTCCTAATCTAATGTCCTATAACAAGCCACGCCATTTGAGCTAGGATTGAGGTTATACATCACACTAAGTCATATTTTGCTTAATATGGTTTACTGATTAAACTGTATTTCATTTAAATATACTAGCCATAACCTATTGCTATAAAGCACATGGGCAGAATTCACAAACCAGAAGAAATCAAAAGCAAAGCAAAGAAACCATAATCACAAATTTGGTAAATCTTAATATTATTGCAGTTTGGAACAACTCAAGCTATTACAGAGTCCCCAAAGTGGTAGCTATAACTGAGGATCTTGAAAATTGAGGCAGTCTGGATGTTGTTTATCTGGAGGCTGTCAAGGTCGAAGATACCTGCTATAAGCCATGGCTTCTTTAGCCATGATTTGTCACATAAACCACAATAGTCTACTGCTAAGTCATAAATTGTTTTTATAAATTTATAAATTTTATAAATTTATAAATTGCTAAATCATAAATCTCTTTGTTGTTGGAACATAGTCAATAGTCTTAAATAATTATGTCCCATTATTTTCTTCATGCCAGCAGTGACTTATTTAGGAAGAAAGAGGGAAATATGGCAGGGATAGGATAATCCTTTACAGGTTTTCCTGGGACCAGTGCTTTTGGGATATAGTAGATTATCACAACTTCAATTTGCAGTCAATTACCTTCAACTTCAGTTAAGATACTTCAGACAGCACATACCATGTACAAAGATGTCTCAGTTCTGAACCCATTTCTTCAAGATCTCAGTCTAGCTTTCTATGTTATCAAGGTTGTTTGGTTGCAGTCTGAAAAATTTAAAGCATGTATGTTACAAAATTAAAACAACTCCTCCCCGCAAAAGCTTTATTTGCAAGAACTAATGGTTTGGAATGCTCTTATTTCTCCAGTTATCCTCCCGTTATTAATATTTTCTAACATCCATTTGCCATTTTTAAATACTTATTCAATTAAAAATGTTAATATTTTGCCAAATATCATTCCTAATCTGTAGTTGTTACATACAATACTAGATTTTATAAGAAAGGAATCAGCTGTTTTTGGCTGTTGCATTTTCTTTTCTTTTCTTTTCTTTCTTTCTTTCTTTCTTTCTTTCTTTCTTTCTTTCTTTCTTTCTTTCTTTCTTTCTTTCTTTTTTTTGATGTAAAATCACATCTGCACTTCCTCTTCCATTAATTAAAAAAGCTGGACAGATAGCCAGTGATTTATAATGTATTTTTGTGTGTGTGTTTCTCCATCTAAATATGGAGGCCACAACCCAGAAATCATACACCGGTAGGCAAGATACATATCTTGATTTATTTGTCAGATGGTTTACCCAATAGTTTGCAATAAGGCACTAGAAGCTATTTCTAGAAACATACAATGGTTGAAATGAACCACTTCATCACAGAGTCTATAAATCTATGGATTCCTTTGAAAGAACCATTGAATTAGGACTGCATGAAGAATTATGGTGTGATTTGACATGTTAGAACCCAAAACAGACACAAATTTCATCTCATAAAAGGATAGGTTAAAGAAAGGAAGGAACTAGAATGCAAAGTTAGTGAGTGCTAGATTTACTTATAATTACAGGACTCAAGGATGTTTCAATCTCAGTGTTTTGGCAGAGCTATGTTATGTCTACTTTATCTGAGCTGCAAAAAATCCAGATCCAACTAGAGGCAAAACAACAACAACCAAAACCTTTAACTCACTGTTATGGTCAATGATCTGTTTGAAATTTTCCTATTCAGTCCTATTAATTGCAGAAGAAATTAGAGATCTACAAAAAGGCAAAATTGACTCAGCTGATGTGTATAATTTATTAAATTTTGGGCCTAGTTTGATATAGTTTATTCAATATATTGTTCCAATTCTAAGAGATGCATAGTTGTATGGGAAGACTTATGGTGCTGATATTATACTATGCATTCCTATATGCTGTTATTGTACTATGTGTCTTCCACCATTTGTGGGATTTGATCTAGGTTGTTTTTAAGCAACTTATAACTAACATTGGGTATAAACAAATGTTGGATTTCTGCATTTCTGCAGGTGAAAACATACACCTGGCATGCTGCATGGAGACATTTCAAGAAAAAGCACCAAAGAAGTGATTAAAAAATGTTCATTACATTAGATATGTAATGGTTAGGAAGGAGGGGAACAGAGAATAGGTATAAATAGATAAAAGTTAGAGATAACACAAATATTTGCTGTCCCCTCTGATACTTTACATATAGAAACTCTAATTCAGAAATAGTGATCTCCCTTCCCCTTTTTCCATCACCTCATAGTTGTGACTAACTTCAGTAAGTCTTATTTAGCTAAGATTCCTTTCCAACCTTCTCATCTAAAGGACTAATTTGATCTATTTTAACTGACTTCATTGTTCACCCCTAAACCGATTAATCATAGACTTCATTAGAATTTTTGGCCTTTTACTGTTTAAAACAGGAGGAACATTCAAATAAACAGTTTTCTCGATTATACTGTCCATGTACAAACAGCTATTCTTTCCAAGGAATTAGAAGATATCCCTGGTAGCATTCCTTTATTATCCTCATTCACTCTGACCTCAAATTTATTTTTTCAGAATTCCAACTGAAGTAGGAGAAGTTAACAAATTGTAGCATGCATAGTTTCTAGCACTCTTCAACTCATTTCCAGCTTTCTCTAGATTATCAATCACTGCAAAGAAGCTGCCTTGGTGTGCTTCACAGGATTTGTATCAAAGTTATGTTGGCGGGATGTTCCATTAATGTACACTCGCACGAAGAAGATTGTCCATATGCATATTATCAAAGAGACAAACAGAAAATGTTGAGAAGGGAAAGAAAGATAAGAGAAAAAAAGAATCTCGGTTCATTGTGAACTGATGTTATCTAGTTGAGTAAGGAAATGTCTGCAAGAAAACCACCAAGCTCAGAGAGCAGCAAGGACCCCACGTTGCAAACTAATCATGCCTAATGTTCCCTATATAATTAAGGAATAAAAAGAAAGAATTAGGGGTTACTAATGCATTCTTTCTGCTTCACAAATGAAACCAGAATTTCCTCATTTATATATGGGCAATTTCATCCTTTTTGGTCACAGTTCTAGTGCTCATTCAGCTTAATTACCATAGTGTGGAATATATGTAGCTTAGGGCTCAGTTGTTGGGTTCTTAGTGTTCTCAGCTTTTGTTTCATTTCCTGTGGAGGTTTTATTATTTGACGATCAGGAACCCATGATATCTTCACCTCAGTTCACCTCCATAAATATGGTGACATATTTAAAAGTCCCAGATATGGTATTTTATCAGTTTTTGTAACATGTTATGCCAAGTTATGCAAGATAAGCAGGCAGTCTAATTATCTATTCTGGTGACATTCACAATCTCTTCTATGAATTGGTTTTATTCTTCCATATGTCAAAAAACAGAATCTGTCCATTTCAAGGCTATCTTTACAGCTTCTGATCTCCAGTTGCAAAGAATAACTATCACTGTTCTACCACAAGCTGATGAAAGAGATACTGTTGTAAAAGACCCTCGGTTTTTTTCACAGAATAGATTAATAAAATGCAGGCATTTCCCCCTAAATTAGTGCATGTGTGTGTGTGTGTATAAAATTAGATTAGATTAGATTAGATTAGATTAGATTAGATTAGATTAGATTAGATTAGACTAGATTAGATTATGCACATTTACCTGGTTGCATTGAAACAGTTGGGGCATGAAACATATAGCCACCATTCAAGAGCTGTGGTGGAGCAGTACTGCAGGCTACTTCTGCTAACTGTCGGCTGACTGCAATTTGGCCGTTCAAATCTCACCAGGCTCAAGGTTGACTCAGCCTTCCATCCTTCCGAGATCTGTAAAAATGAGGATTCAGATTGTTGGGGGCAATATGCTGACTCTGTAAATGGCTTAGAGAGGGCTGTAAAGCACTGTGAAGCAGTATATAAATCTAAATGCTGTTGCTATTCTCCATGAAGGACTTGCAGTGGGAATGAGCTCTCCAAAAGGCAATCAGGCTTCTAGTAAACCACAGCATTTTAAAGCACTGCAAAACTAAAGAAAAAGGAGAGCTTTGCTGTGGTTTCAATGGCACTTCAGCTGTGCCAGAAATAAATCATCTCAGCTTCCCAACATGACCAGCTCTGAATCAGAGAAACTGGGAGCTGCTTTGGAACCTCTGCAGAATCTGACTGTACAGATACCCTTAAAAGCAAGAAACATCACTCCTAAAGAACCATCTGAAATCTTTTAAATGGTATTCTGAATAACCTTTTGATTTGCTACCAGATTTCTGCTAACAGTCAGTGGGAAAACCTCCATCTGGATCATATGGTTAAAAAGAACAATAATTCCCCAAGTCAGTTATTTGGGACTCTGCATTGTACAGTCCATTGTATCCAGAGATGACCCTAAAGCATTCATACTCTCCAGGAATTACTGCAACAAATGCCATTGTTAATGTTGGCATTAACAATGAGCCTTGATGGCGCAGCAGACTAAAGCACTATTAAGTAACACCAACTGCCTGCAATTACTGCAAGTTCAAATCTCACCAGGCTCAAGGTTGACTCAGCCTTCCATCCTTTCGAGATAGGTAAAATGAGGACCCGGTTTGTGGGGGCAATAAGCTGACTTTGTATAAAAAAGAACACCCCTTAAGGGGGGCCGAAAGCCCTACTAAGCAGGCATATACAAAAGTATGAAGGCTATTGCTTAACGCATTGTAAGCCGCCCTGAGTCTCCGGAAAAGGGCAGCATATAAATCGAACCAATAAATAAATTGGATTGTGCAGGCAGGCAATACCTTGCTTATCTGACAAGATTTAAGATGCAGTAGCTTCCTGTTTTCTACCACCAATTAAAGTTTATTTTTGTGAAGATGTACATGTTTGTCATAATGTATGCTTCTCATGTCCAATCCCAGGATTTATCTTTGCATTTCTCATGAAAATGTCTACATTTCTTTTAAAATATTGGCATAATCTGTCTCACACTTTTTCCTCTTTCTCAAAAAACAAAACAAAAACCAAACCAAAATAAAGGGCTACTATACAATACTTTCTACCATATTCTTCAGGAGCAACTGAGGCCAATTCACTAAATCCTGGGCATGCATCTGCATGTCCTGTTACAAATAAAAACTAAGACTAAGGCCTTTTCCCACTACAACTTAAAGTCTATCCACCTATCCTTGAGTCATCAGAAAACACTATTCTTGAATTGGCAGGATATGTTGTGTGTTGTGGTTAGATCTAAGTGAAGACATGTTTTGCAGCAAACTAAACTCTGAGGAATGAACCCGCAGATAACATTGCAAAAGAAGCAATCTGAATGTCTCCAAGCTGAAACGTTTTAGTTAATCCCTTGTGAGAAGAATATTCTCACAGAATGCTGAGTTATACATGCAATTCTTTTGAAAAAGGCTCTTCTATCTGACACTGTCGTTATAAGATAAAAACAGCTTCAAGTTCAACTGGAGTCTTAGCCACATCCATGCAGTTTTCTTGGTGTACTACACCAAGTGTTTTGCCTTCTGCGATTATTGCCTGCTGATTATTTGTTTATTTGCTTAAATAAGCAAAATTATGTACAGTGGTATCTAAGAGTCCCATGCTGTGACAGTTATATAATTTGACCTGGGTTTCACCAGTAGCAAATTATAAATACAAAAAGGGACTATATTTTCCCATATCGGTTCATTAGTGCCACAGTTTCCTTAATTCAGTACTGCTATTTTAGTATTTGTAAAATCAGGGACAGAATAATCTGAACATTAATTGCTGGAAAATTGCAGTAGGATGGAGTTCCATTGTTTATGAGAGCTTCCTGCAAGCATCTGGTTGAAAACTATGGAAGGAATCTTAGAAGAAACAACCTTTTTTTTTTTAAGATAATTTTTATTCAACATTTACACCTTTAACATCCTTGTTACATTTTTACATATCGGCATCTGTAATAATATCTATAACCAACTATATACACATACATTTTATGTATTACTTACTAATTACTATATTCACTACAATTTATACCTATCCATTACACAATCTCTTATGTTTACACATTTGTACATTAATTTTGGATTGTTTCTCCAACCAGTTATACCATCTATTCCATGTCTCATAATAAATCGTTTCCTCTCGGTCTTTTAATTCCATTGTTAATTTATCTGGTTCTGTACATTCTAGCATCTTTTTTATGATCATGATATTTGATGGAGCAAATCTTTGTTTCCAATTTTGTGCAAATGAAATTCTGGCAGCCGTAATTATGTGAAATATAAGGTAATAAATTTATTTCCTAATCTTCTCTTTTATAATTCCCAATAAAAATAGTTCGGGTTTCATAGCAATTTTTTCCCCTGTCATTTCCTCTAACCATTTTTGGATTTTTAACCAATATGCCTTTGTCCACCACATGTGGAAATATGTTCCATGTTGATGATTGTATTTCCAGCAATTTGGTGCATTTTTTGGGGAAACAACCTGGTACCTCCAAATATTCTGAAATAGAAAAAAAAGAGTAAATTTAAATCTGTTGAGAATGTAAACAACGTGGCTGCCTATCAACATGATAGATGGTGATAGTAGCAGCTAAAAATATGAAACTGTGTTTTTATCCAGGGTCAAGGTTGTGATAGAAAGATAAAAAAAAAGGAATCAAGTCTTTGCCAGAGAACTCATGAAAGAACTCACCTTTTGGGAATGTATCTGACTTAGTTGCCTTTTCAGTAACTGTTTTTGATTTTCTCTTATATCTTGTCTCATGAACAGAAGATGGAAAACGTCTTCACTTCCTGCACACAGAGCTGCACAGTTGCTACAGATACTACATACAGTCATAGACCAAGCTATAAGTTTCATGGGGCTGTGGGATAATGTACAGTAGATGCTGAGGCACTAAAGGCGAATATAACAAATCATAACTGTAGGAAATCTGGAATAGAACAGGTTTTGTCCAAGAAAACTTGGAAATAACGAATCATGAATACTGCATGAAAATAATGGAGCCATCCAGAGTTTGACATAAGATGGGGGAAGGGCTATGTAAATGTATTAAATAAATAAAACCAGTCTCTGGTTAAAAAATAACCAATTTTATGTGACACCTCAAGACACAATTACTTTTTACATTGTAGGTCTGTCATTTTTTTTTTCTGGGGGCATTCTGTTCTTGGGAAATAAAATAACAGTGATAACTTCAGATTGAGCAGAAGAATGGAATTTTTGAGGTAATTATTTTATATATTTCTTTGCATGGACTTATTTAGTCAAAATTATATCTTCCTGACTTTTTTCAGTGGTCAATATACTTGGAAAAAATATATTGAAAAAAACAATTATTTAGATGAGACAAGGGCTGAGGAAGCACAAAATTAAATTGCATCTCTCTCTTCTTTGTTCACCAGTCTTTTAAATCACTCTGAAAATAGTCCCCAGAGTCAACTGTGATTTATATTCCATGATAAGGGGCCTCAGAGTTGGCAATACCAGGGACTTCTACAATTCTAAATGAATTTTTGTGACCCTCTTTCTAAATAAAACCAAATAATTTAATGAAACTGTTATGATTGAGCTGAGGTGGCGCAGTGGTTAGAGTGCAGTACTGCAGGCTACTTCAGCTGACTGCTAGTTGCAGTTTAGCAGTTCAAATCTCACCAGGCTCAAGGTTGACTCAGCCTTCCATCTTCCAAGGTGGGTAAAATGAGGACCCAGATTGTTGGGGACAATATGCTGACTCTGTAAACTGCTTAGAGAGGGCTGTAAAGCACTGTGAAGTGATATATAAGTCTAAGTGCTATTGCTATTGCTATTGCTATTGGTAGATGGTTTTGCATGGTGGCTGGGTCTGTGCTTGTGAGACCTCTCAGGTGAACCAGACAGATGAGCTAATTCTGCTTTGTTGTAAGGTTACAATAACAGAACCTTGCAAGTCTGAAAAGTCAAGTCACCTACACTTTTAACTGCATGATCTATTAGGGTGGCTTTTTCCTAAGTTTCTTTCTTTGACCATTAAGCAACTGCAGGCTCCTCCCTCTCTTGTCTGATCATTTCCTAGATCATTCTCTTCCCATCATCCCTCAGGGTCATCCTCACATATTATTACAGTACTATTCTACCTACTTTAGCTAAACCATCTATTGTGGACTTGCTCAGACTAAGCAAAAGTTTTGATAATGTTCTCACTTTTTATGAACAAACCTGATTAGTTTGGGGGGGAAAAACCCTATAACCCCAAGTTTCTAAGTTTTGCATGATCATAACCCAGTCAGATAACCTACTTTTTTTTATGAATCATCAATCTCAAAACATTCCATGTAATATTTCAAAAGTGAGAAACAGAAGAGACGAAACTGATGAGCAGGCTTATTTCTTAGATTTCTGTCCTGTTTTTTGTCCAAGAGCAAAAGCTAGTGTACACTATACTCGTTCTTCTTATATTATAGTGACAATCTTGTGTAGTAGGTTACTCTAATGACAGGCTTAAAAATCACACAGGGCAATTCCCTTTAGTCACTAACACCACACCGGCTGTCATGTTATGTTACCTCAGCAACTGATTGTAAAAATATACAAGTCTTCTGCCAAGCTCTTTGTTAGAATTGTGGAGTCCAACCCACAAACAGCTGTGAAGGCACTCTTCCATTCAGAACAAATAATTATTCTGGGCAAGGCTTATAGATGTCTTTTTTTATTACTGTAATCCTGTTTGAAAGTCTAATGTACCAACAGGTATGTTCTTCCACTGGGATGTGAATTCCATAGCAGCCAATCTATAACAGAGATCTGAAAGAATGTACATCAGTTTTCTAGTGTATGCATAAATGGTTTTAAGTGCTACATGGAAATAACAAAACGCTTCTGCCCTGGTTTTTGTCTGAGAGCAAACCATTAATTCTTAGTTTCTTTACTCTGAACCAGTCATAATTCTATATATTCTATTTAGATAGTGTTTCTTTCCATGGCAATACATAATCATCCTATTTACAGAGGTTGCAAACTTCAAGATTTTATGACCCCGAAGTTTCTTTATATTTTAGGACTTATTGCCTGAAAATGTGCCAAATATTGTTCAAATGCTTTAGCAGTTGTGCAAAAAAGAGCAAAAAGGATAGATCTCTCCCACCCGATATGTTTCACTAACTGTTGATAGAACTTGTTAACTCTCAAGAAAGAAGTGAAGTGGAATTTTTTCATTGCTTCCATACCTTGACAAAACATTCTTTTGCCATCAATATTTAAGCCTTATTTTGCCAAGAATTAAGCATCCCAAATATAGTTTCAAGGCATCTCTAATTCGATTGGTTTGTAGTCACACATTACGGCATGTGACTAAACAATATTGAGCATAAGAAGCTTCAGGATTGCTTGGTTCCATGCAGAAATATCAAAAATACTGAGGTTTCTCTCTGTTTTCTAAATCAACCTACATATAACTTTAACAATTGTTTCACATACCCCCATGCTTTATCATATGGTCTCGTGCAAATGCCCACACCCTCAGCATTTTGAAATACACACAAATCTTACAAGATCATAAGATATTGTGAGATTCTGATATCTCACTTCCCACCCCAAGATCTCATGCCTTCTCACTCAAAATATTGTGAGCGTTCACCTGAAAACTTAGCCTACGATCAGATATAGCAACTTTGTGAAATTTGAAGGATTTTAAAATGTAATGGGTATGTGTGTGTTGGAGATAATTTACTGTACAATGGAGTATTAGATGCTTTGGTGCTTAGAGTGAAGCTAATGAAGCTAACATAACTTTCTTTTAAAAATTCCCAAAGAAGATTTTGCAATGTTCTTAAGCAGCTTGATTGATTTTATGTCTCTTTAAAAAATATGGTAAATAGGTTTCCCTACTCTAATCAAAATTTATTAAAATGCTGATTTCTTGTTCAAATTTTCATCAGATAAAAATAGCGGTTTGTCAATCAGTATTTGGAAACTCCCTTATTCTTTGTGAGAGTTATCATAACCTGCTTAATCTTTCTGCTAAAAGAAGCTCCCCGGTCCATCCTGACAGCTACTTTGTTATAATTTTCCTTTCCGTTTTGAATGTGCTCAATTTTGTCTACTTAAGCTTTTTTGTGGGCCACATGGAATGCAAAGAAGTAGCACAGCGGTGCTTCCTGCACATGTTTGAAATCATTCAGCTGAAGGCACATCTTAAAATGAGAAAGGCTGGAAAAATTTGAGCAATATGGCCTTCCCAGAAGAAACACACAGACACACAGACCAGGGGTGGGTTCTACTTACCTTTACTACCAGTTTGCAGTGGGGCCGCGCGCGTGCTTGCTCGCTTCACTCATGCACGCCATGTGATCTGCGCATGTGCAGAAGTGTTTTGATGACGTTAGGGTAGGTGGGCGGAACCTCCTGCCGGTTTTACTACCGGTTCTATAGAACCAGTGTGAACCAGGGGCAACCCACCACTGACACAGACACACACAGACACACAGGCTTTTTAAAAGAGATGTATTCCTTCCCCTTTGCTTCAGACTCGGGTTGAATCAGTTTCACCTATTGCCCTTTCTGCCATTTCTCCAATCCTAAACAAGCAAATTAAATGAAAGTGTGATTTTTGAGAAGGGAAAGAAAGAATAACTCTCTGCAAGGCTAACAAAGAGTCACTTTTTCTACTCAGAGCCAGAAGGACAAGATGATTCTCCTGTGCATGTTTCTAAGTCTCATCTCTGTTGAAGAATAAAGAGACACCTTCTCCATATTCATAAGGATTATTTTCAGCTTTGTATCAGATAACTCATCTATGAGTTCCGCCCACCTTAAAAAGAGAGCTTTCTTTTTTAAAAAGTCTTCTTTTCCAAACAAACAACTCAAAACTTTAAAGCCATTCTACCCAAAACTGTTCAAAAGCACAGCTGCTTTGCAAGGCAATCTATTATCTGGGAGCATGCAGTGCTGGGTTGCTACTGGCGAACTGGTAGTGGCGGGGGCGGGAGGCTCTGCCCACCCACCCACCCGGATGTATCTGCACATGCGCGCCCATGTCCACAAGCAAACCAGTAGTGACAGGATTTGAATCCCACTACTGGGAGCATGGGTTAAGTAAATAACCTATCTTCTTTTTTCAATATACTTGGTGAAGCTAATAAGAATGTTTATGTGAAAAAACAAGGACTATAAATTGCCATGTTCTCTGGGAACATCTTAAAATTTAAAGTGATTCTTTTCCAAGCACGATTATAACACAATTCTATTTACTGACATTTAGCCAGATGAAAAGGATGGGTTTCCAAAAATTATAACAACCCTTTTTCATTTTAGTAGCAATGGATCTCTTTCTATATAATTGTTTCTGATGTTCTTTCTAAAAAGCCTTCCTCTGATCTATTGAGATCTCTTCAAAGGAAAATTTCCTCTTCCCAGGAAAATTTGCAGTTTACATAACCATGTCCTGAACTTTTATCTGACTGAGAAATGATCTTCCTGTTCATATAGAATTTCAGTCAAGCTGTTATTAATTAAGAGAGCTATTCCCTTTTCTAGAACCTAATGAAAATATCAAAAAGAATGCTCTGAACATTAAGAAACCTGATTGTAACCATGGTGCCAGCAAAAAGCTCCAGTCACTGGCAACATCGAAATATGTACTCTTGCATGCAGAGGATTCACAGCAAAGTCACATTAAGCTGATCGTATGAGAATGCTGGCCCTTGAATATGCTTTTGTGGGCTCAGACTTAGACTCTAGACTATTATGATTGTACATATTAATCTATGAATCACCCAGAAAAATTATGAATGGCATGCTTAGATGAAATAACCAAATAAATAGCAGGTGAACATCATAATTTGCAAAAGTACAGTAGAAGTGGACATACTGGTCTCCCTTTTACATCTATTTCCTCCCTTATTTTAAATTACCTGTCTTAACCATCTCTAACACTCTTAGAAGAAAATGATCCTTCATCTCCTTCAACTCGCTTCTATCTTTGATGTATTCAACTGCGGAGCTCCTTGCACTGCGAGATTCCCCCCTCTCGCATGTCTGGCCCTCTCAGTTATCAAGGGCCGCCCTTGAGGACGGGTTTTGGAACCCTGAGAGGTGGTTTGCAAAAAACTGACGGCTTTGGGGGTTTTTAGATAAATCTTTAAGTTCTATTTTAAGGGGTTCTGGGAGGGATTGTGGGAATGGATCTGGGGGGATCCATAAATCCACTGAAAGGGGAAATGGGTCTGATAATCATGGTGGGGAGGATGGGGACAGAAATCTGACAAGGATGCAGGGAGATGAAGCGATGGGCATTAGTGTAGTAAGTGGGAGGGGCAGATATGACGGCTGCAGGGGGCCATATTATGGTTCGGGAGTGCGCACTCGTTGTTTATGAGTGATTGCCCACTCCGACCCCCAAAGCACTGCTCGTTTCCCAGGTTGTTCAGAGTCTCAGACCCTGGGTCTACGGCTGATGTTATGTAATGCCAGGTCAGTGGTAAATAAAGCCCCCCTCATTCATGATCTTATTTCAGAGGGGGGTGCTGACCTGGCAGGGATTACGGAGACCTGGTTAGGCCAGGAGGGAGGAGTTCCCCTTGTGGAAATGTGCCCGCCAGGTTTCTGTGCATTCCATCAGCCAAGGATTCAGGGAAGGGGTGGGGGAGTGGCAGCAATCATTAGAGAAAGTCTTTGCCCAAGGGAGGCTACTGTTCCTCAGATAGCCGGATGTGAGTCCCTCCTTGTGAAGTGGGGTCGGGGGATTCAGATGGGCCTACTGATTGCGTACCTGGCTCCCTGCCACGTAACAGCGGTCCTGCCTGAGCTGCTCGACATTGTAGCCGGGGGTGGCGGTGGAAACCCCCAGACTTATTGTTATGGGGGATTTTAACCTGCCATCCGCTGGTGAGATATCGGAGACGGCTCGGGAGTTCATGGCTTCCATGACAGCCATGGACCTGACCCAGGTAGTTCAAGGCCCCACCCACTTGGGGAATCACACTCTGGACTTGATTTTTGTACCTGATCAGTGGCTGAATGATCTAAGAATAGGGGATATAGACATCAAGCCCTTGTCATGGTCTGATCATTCTCTCCTTCACATGGACTTTCAAGTCATTTCCACCCACCGCAGGGAGACGGAACCAACCAAATGGTTCCATCCCAGGTGCCTGATGGACCCCGAAAGGTTCCTGATGGAGCTTGGACCATTTCCTGAGACTCTGGCTCACAACTCGACTGAGGACCTGGTGGTCACCTGGGACAGGGCGGCTACTGTGGCCTTGGACCGCGTTGTGCCTATGCAGCCTCTGACCCAATGCTGATCTCGTCTAGCTCCTTGGTTTTCCGAGGAGCTGAGAGAGATGAAACGTCGGAAAAGACGCCTGGAGAGCGATTAGAGGACAAGCCGATCTGAATCTGACCGAACACAGGTGAGATCTTATATTACGACCTACCTAGTGGCGATAAGAGTGGCGAAGTCTAGCTACTTCTCCGCTCTTATTGCATCTGCAGAGAACCGCCCAGCTGAGCTGTTTAGGGTGACCTGCTCCCTACTTCAGGTGGAGGTACGGGAAGATCCCTTAAAGGGTCGAGCTGAGGATTTTGTACAATTCCTGCATGATAAAGTCGCTCAGATTCGGGAAGGCCTGGACTCCGATTGGGTAGATCCAGGGGAGGAGACGGGGGCAGGTCTTGAGAGCGTTATCTGGGAAGAGTTTGACTCTGTGGCTCCTGAGGACATGGACAGGATTCTGGGCAAGCTTAATGCTGCCACATGTTTATTGGACCCGTGTCCTTCCTGGTTGGTATTGGCCTCCCGGGAGGTTACACGAGGCTGGCTCCAGGGGATTATAAATGCTTCTCTGAGTGAGGGTGTCTTTCCCGCCACCTTGAAAGAGGCGGTTGTGAAGCCCCTCCTCAAGAAGCCTTCCCTGGACCCGGCTATATTATCAAATTATCGTCCAGTCTCCAATCTTTGCTTTGTTGTGAAGGTTGTTGAGAGTGTGGTGGCGCGACAACTACCCCGATACCTGGATGAAGTTGTCTATCTGGATCCGTTCCAGTCGGGCTTCAGGTCACGATACAGCATGGAAACGGCATTGGTCGCATTGGTGGATGATCTCTGGAGGGCTCGGGACAGAAGTTGCTCCTCTATCCTGGTCCTATTAGATCTCTCAGCGGCTTTTGATACCATCGACCATGGTATCTTACTGCACCGGCTGGAGGGGTTAGGAATAGGGGGCACCATGCTTCGGTGGTTCTCCTCCTTCCTCTCTGACCGTTCACAGTTTGTGTTGGCAGGGGGGCAGAGGTCGACCTCGAGGCACCTTATTTGTGGGGTGCCGCAAGGGTCAGTCCCCTCACCCCTTCTGTTCAACATTTATGTAAAACCGCTAGGCGAGATCATCCGTGGTTTTGGGGTGAGTGTTCATCAGTATGCTGATGACACACAGCTATACATCTCCACCCCAGACCACCCCAATGATGCCCTTGCTGTGATGTCCCGTTGCCTGGAGGCCATGCGGATCTGGATGGCTTAGGACCTGGGTACCTACGAGACCGTCTTTTGCCACCAATAGCCTCCCACCGACCAGTTCGTTCTCACAGGGAGGGACTACTCAGGGTACCGTCAGTCAAATTATGTCGACTGGCAACTCCCAGGGGGAGGGCCTTCTCTGTGGGGGCTCCAACCCTTTGGAATGAACTGCCCCCGGAGATATGGAATATCCCTGATCTCCGTGCTTTCCGCCGTGCCCTCAAGACCCTGATGTTCCAACAGGCGGGGCTAAATATACGAACATGTGAATGATTTTTTAAATGTTATCTAATTCTGGGTTTTATTTAATTGACCATACTAAGTAATAATTTTAATTAGCAATTTTATGATGTTTGTGTGTCTATATTTTTCTTGACTGTACACTGCCTTGAGTCCTACGGGAGAAAGGCGGTATAGAAATATAATAAATAAATAAATAATAAATAAATAAATAAATAAATAAATAAATAAATAAGTGATAGTGACTTCTGATTGCCTGCCAGCTTCCCCATTGAATATCCTTGTGGGAAACTGGCAGGGAGCAACCTTCAAAAATCATTATTGCTTCTTCCTTCCATTCCTTCCTTTCTTCCCTCCCTCTCTTTCCTTCGTTCCATCCTTATCTTTTTTCTTCTCCCACTCTCTCCCTTTCTTCTTCACTGTTCCTCTTCTTCCTTCCTCCCATTTTCTCGTCCTTCCTTCAGTGACTCCTTTCCTCTCTTCTCCCTCCTATTTCCCTTCCTCCCTTCATCTCTACCATTTCCTCCCTCCCTCCCTAGCTGTGTGGGTTGAAAAGGACCAGAGGTGGGTTTCAGCAGGTTTTGACCAGTTCTGGAGAACCGGTAGCGGAAATTTTGGGTAGTTCGGAGTAGTAAAAATTCTGATTGGCCCCACCCCTATCTATTCTCTGCCTCCCAAGTCCCAGCTGATCAGGAGGAAATGAGGATTTTGCAGTAACCTTCCCCTGGAGTGGGGTGGGAATGGAGATTTTACAGTATCCTTCCCCTGCCACGCCCACCAAGCTGTGCCACGCCCACCAAGCCACACCCACAGAACCGGTAGTAAAAATTTTTGAAACCTACCACTGGAAAGGATGTGTGATTATGTGCCAGAGATATTGCGTGGGTCAGGGAGGAATGCAAATAGGTCAGGAAGGGTACTCAATGGTGCATGAGAGGTGTTATTTGGGTAGGGCATGTGGGAGGATAGCACAAAGATGGGTGCATGGGGGCCACAGGTGTGTGTAAGCTGACTTTGTATAAATATACAAAAAGATGAAGGCTATTGCTGAGCACATTGTAAGCCTCCCTGAGTCTCCGGAGAAGGGCGGCATATAAATCAAATTAAAAAAAAAAAACTCTGTGGGATCTTACCGGTCGTTGGGAGCTATGCGGTAGAAGACGGTCTCAAAGATAGCCTGGCCCTAAGCCATATAGGGCTTTAAAGGTAATAACCAACACCTTGAATTGTGACTGGAGACCAATAGGAAGCTAGTGCAACTCACGGAGGATTGGTGTAATGTGGGAGTACCTAGATGCACCCACGACTGCTCGAGTGGCTGCATTCTGGACCAACTGTAGTCTCCGAACACTTTTCAGGGGTAGCCCCATGTAGACCGCGTTGCAATTATCCAACAACATTGCAATTAAACCTTGAACATGGTTAAAGTTATTACTATCTTCTGAAAAAACGTGGAATAAATTGTAAACAACACTGTATTCCTTTCTTTGTATATTATTTATATAAATAGTTCATTTATTCCCAAGAAAATGTAAAATGTAAAGCATGATTTTAGTTTGAAGAAAGTTTTTAAATGATTATCACTTAATCTCTGAATGAGCTCCATTGACCCCAGTGGAGACAGAACATTTCTGTGGATCCTTAACAGGTTCACAGAGAGGTAGACCTCCATCATGGCACCTACTCTTGAGATACCATCCTACCCTAGATTCATATGGCCTCCATCATGACCCTGTTTAAATGTCTTAAAACCTGGCTCCATCCCTAGACCCTCAGTTAGAATATGTGGAAGACTCTTTCTAAAATGTTTTGGGGATTTAAGTGATGGTTACTTTTCCCTGGGGCTTATTCTTTTAGATTATATACTGTTTCTTTATAATTTTACTTCATATTTTATAAGTTGCTCAGAGTCATGTAGACTGGGATGGCTAATCAATCAATCAATCAAACAAACAAACAAACAAACAAACAAACAAACAAACACTGTCTTTCCAATCCTGAGTTCCCCAGAAATGATATGAGACCCCCAAATTTCCCAGACAACATGGTCTAGCTAATAAATTGGATCCACACATACAGTATGAAAGGTAGTCCCAAAGGTGTTTTTTCAAAGACAACTGGACTTTTTGGTTTTTCTTTGAAGACATTCCACTTCTCATCCAAGAAACTCCTTCAGCTGTGACTGGAGGGTGGGGAATGGAAGGGTTTATACTTCTTGCAGACAACTGATCATTTGCATTCTTTTATAGAGCCGTTGAGGCCACCTGGACATTTATCTGTGTCATCAGGGTCACCTGAGTAGGGCAAATGGGTGTGGAGTTTTCTTGGAATTGTTGAAAGGACTGTGTTGTAGATTGGAGATAGATGATGTCATATCCCTCCCCCTCTGTGTCAGTTTTGACACAGATGGCCTCTTTGACTCCTCTTTCAAACCGACGGTCCTCTCTATCCAAAATGTGGACATTGCTGTCTTCAAAAGAGTAGACTTTGTCTCTTAAATGCAGATGGACTGAAAGGTATGAAAGGTACTTAGTAGGAGAAGCCAAAAACTAATTACTGTAACACATTTTGAAGAACATTTCTTCCTTAGGCCTCTTCGTATTGCTATATGCACTCTCATGTTTTTATGTCAGTTCAAGTGGTACCATGCTGTCATCCACTTTTTCTCTTGAATTGATTTTAGAATCGCTACCAGGACAAACCCTTTGGTGCTTGAAAATAGGCAGGATAGGGACTATTGGAGATATCTAGCCTGTTGTTTTAATATGTCGGCTTCCCTAGGTTCTTGCCTTTTGGCCTCAACTATTACTATATTCTAGATAAGTTTTCTCCCAGAGGTAACAATATTAGATGTAGCCCACTGTTAGGAAAGACTGGGAAGCCTATAGAATGGACTGCAGTGTGATACACAAAGCAGGAGACTTTTGTTTCATATAGTTAAAATGCATATCTGCAGATCAGATTAAGATCCATCTATTCAGCAGGTTTTCCGAGGCAGCTTGCCAGCAGTTTCTGGAAACCAGGCTGAAATATGGGATGACAGCCATCCCAATGTCTAAGGAAATAACGTTTACTGCTTGTTTTCCTTCCTTTGCTAGATTTTCTTTTTGACAATATTGAACAGCACTTGTTGCTTATGAGTTTCTGAACACTGATACATTCCCCCCAAAGAAGTTTGGATCGGGGAGGAAGTGATAGCATAAAGGTGAGGCAGGTGCAGACATCTGGCAGCTCCCAGTTTCATCCTCTGTCATCTCCACTTATGCTGCATATTAGGTAGTAGGAATGTGAGTTTTTTTTCCCCTGAGTCATCAGTCTAAGAAAATTGCTGTTGAAGGAAAATACAATCCTGGACTTGGCAACCTCATAGGAGACAACTTCACAGAGTTGTATGTAGGTCAGCTGAATGACACAGCAAAGGCAACCCATTTTTTATAAAGTTGTTCTCTTTAACATTCAATAAAGTACTATTGTATTTATTATTGCAGTCTTAGACCAGAGACCAGAAGAAATAAAAGCACTCAGTATATATACATTTAAAAATTCTAGTATAAAATAATAAATAACAACTAAAATCTATCATAAAATCCAGGGTCAATTATACATGGTCTGACTATACGATAGTTGCAATCCCTAAACTGTGTGGCCCATTGTAGATTCAATGCTAAAAGGGAAATGACTAAGCAGTGCAAAGGGTTTGCCACAATCGTTATATAACATTGCTATGGTGGAGAAGACACATGTTTGCAATGAATCCCCAGTGCTACTGCGCAGAATCTAGCCACCTGCGCTGTAGTTATGGACTGTTCATCCTTAAGCAGCCACTGAAGATAGGTAGTGTCAGAATGGCCAGGACACCTAGTAGTTATTGGCAGAATATGTTTTTTCCTAATCTCCACATAAAAGGAACATCTAAGGAGCATGTGACCCACAGTCTCCACCACTCCTGAGCCGCAGGGACAGAGTCTTTCCGTGAATGGTATCCTTTTATACTTGCTGTACAGGACTGCTGATGGATTCAATAAAGTAAATATTCCAGTCCTATACACATGCTTACTCCAAAGGAAACCCAAACCAGATTTATGGCGCTTATTTTTCCATACATCTGCATGGCATCTACCCCCCCCCCCCGAGTCCAACTGGGATGGATAAGTATCAAAATTACAAGCAGCAATTATTCCTGTCTAAAACAGAGTGGATACCATTTGATCTACATCTGTGTGAATTCTGTGACATTCTGTATCATGAAACAAGGTTGTATCCAACCTGTGGATACCTGTAATTCACAGGTAATTAAAAGAATCACCACTAAAAGAATTTCCACTAAAGTTCCTAGATACTATGAGAAAGATATAATGATTAAACTGGACACTGATTTTCAGCTATTCCAGTCATGCCATTTATTTTGCATCCTCCAAATTTCAAGTATTTTACGTTACCTGTTTGATTAAAACTGTAAGTCCCTGTGTCATGTTCACTCTATACTACACGTTTATGTGGTTGATTTTTCAAATATCTATGGAATGAGTATTATTTATAAAGAGAGCTTCAGGAAATGTTGGGGTTTATCTTATTCAGTTGAAACTTTCCCAATTTCATCCAGAATTTCCACTTATCCTTCACTTAAATCTATGTAGTGTTGAAGTTAAGGCATCAGCCTGGCACCATAGAGACCCTGTACTCTGGAAACTCACTAGGTGAATCTGAATGAATACTTCTCTCAATTGGATTTATCTCACTGGAAAAAGGGAGGAAGGAGTGCCATGTATACCATCTTGAGCTCTTGAATAAAAAGTGTAATATAAATGTAATAAAAGAATAATCTCTTTTCTCTATGACAGATCCTTTTGGCATATAGTTTTTCCACATTTTCCTAAGTAGGAAAGTTTGTGTCTTCTTAAAGCAAATACATTAAATTCAGACAAAAAACTATACATGGGAATGTTGGAAGACATATTTTGTAATTATTACTAATTATGAACTGTGATTTGAGCCAAACCTAATTAAGTACATTTGATAGAAAGATAAGCTAGTTCTTAAAACATTATATAAAAGTTATCATCGGTATTACAATCTACTACTTACGTTCAAATAAGATAATAGTTGGGGGTGAACATTACTGGTTAGACCTGAAAACAGAATATTTGCATAATCAGGAAGTTGGACTATTCAGGGTTATATTAAGCTAAAACAGCATTATGCTAGACAGTCTGCTCTAATGCGATGATCAAAAGACGGCGACAAGATCACTTTCAAACCATTTACAGATTAGTCACTTTATTTTCACATCCTCTCCCTTCTTGTTCTTGTTCTTGTTCTTTTTGCCGCAAAACCAATAAAAAAAAATCCTCTGGTACTTTAAAGGTTATCAAATGTGTAATTGCCTGATCCTTGCTTTATTTTTATTGGAAGCCTGGCTGCTTGAGCAATTCTATTCACATCTCCACACATACTACTGTAGTTAGCTGCTTTAAACTAACTTAGAACCCAAAAGTGCTGTTCCTGGATCATACCCAAGGATTTTATAGTTCTGCCTGAGAGCTCATCAGTTGGTGGGTTTGAAGAATACCACAGTCCACTCTCAATTGTTGCCCTCCAGCTGTGTTTTTTCAGAAGTGTGGATGAGTTAAGAATTTTATTTACTTTTTTGTTAGGTATTCATCATGCTCTATGAATTGATAAATAAGAAAGGCAGACTTTAAACATTAAAAAAAAAAAACCTAAAAGAGTGCAGGAAACTGAGTTTTATCTATTTAGGCTTAAAGAAATTCTTGTGTGTTCAGCCACGCTTATGATATTAAATTACCGGCCTTCTGTCTGACAGGTTCCTTATATCTATCACCTACTTGGCAAACAAACACAAGATGGTTCTTTCTATGCTGTGTTGAAACTGGCTGGTACAGATGAATGAGAGTTTTGTTTAGTTTGCTCTTCTAGTAAGAACTTACCAACAGTTCACAATTTCTTCATCAATAGAATGGAAGGCATTTGATTTTTTTAAAAAAAGAAAAAGAAAACAACAGTGTGGTTCCACTTTATTTAGCGGGTCTTTGCTTCTGATATAGGAGATAGGATCTGAGTACAATCACAAGTATTCTATTTGCAAACTGATTTTTTCCCTTTACGAAAACAACCAAAACTCACCTTTTATCTTACAGTAGACCCTATTTAATAGTGGTTACTCTGTAAATAATGCCACCAGACGAAGGAGGCAAAGTAGAAACACCACACCGTAATTGCATATGAACAGGCGCTCCTCCTTCCCAATAAAAAAAAATAAGGACATTTTCCCAGACGGTGGGATCAACTCAAGACAACTAGAAAAAGTTTGGAAACGGATGTCAAACATACAGTCGCAGAGGCTGCAAAATTGCAGTCCGAAGGGCAGCCAAGCACTCTTTGCGCTGCGCGTGGGATTGGGGCTCCGCTCCACCCTGCGCTCCCAGGTGAGGTTTTGGTGCCTCGGTGAAAAGCGAGGGTCGCTGACGCACCGCAAAGGACACCCAGTTCTTGATCAAACTCTCGCCCGCGTTTCCCGCTGAAACATCTCAAATTCCCGGTATCCCTCCTCATCCCATTCCCGGCCACCCTTTCCTGATCTTCCTGCCTGTTTCCTCCAAGGGAGCCCGAACGGCTTTAAGAGCCAGAGGACAGGCGAGGAACGGAAGCCGGCGACAGGATCGGCGGTTTCCCAGCGGCCAGAAGACGCTAACTTTAGTTGGGCTTATTGAGGAAACGGAGTCGTAAGCGGTAGCCGAGGCGCAGAAGGAAGCTTTCCAGCTAGGAGTGAGGAAGCAAAGCGGCAGCAAGGCACACTGGCTGACTGTAAACTGCCACCACCGAGCGGTCCCCACGCCGTGGTGTGTGTGTGTGTGTGTGTGTGTGTGTGTGTGTGTGTGTGTGTTGGCAGGCTATTGGCTGAAGGTAGCTTGACGTCACAAGTGAGAGTTCCTATAAACTCCCTAAACATAACGGGCTCCGGACAAGTTCCAGCCGGCAAGGGTTACTTCGAGGCGCGCGGGAGGTGATCAAAGCGAGGCGAGGCGAGGACAGGACGCGACAACACGCCGTCCAGACTGCTGGCTGCATGAGGCGCACCATCGCGTCCACCCCCCGGTTCGCTTGCCAAGCCCGGCTCTTCTCTTCCAGCGGGCCAGTAGCATCTGGGAGCAGAGTTCCTGCAAAGGTTAAGTGGACGGGGACTTTGGAACTGTCGAGCCGACGAAAGCAAGCCGAGCGAGGCAGCGCCTTCGCCAAGCGCCCCGGCGGGATTGGCTCCTATTCCGGATCGGCCGGGGCCGAGAAAAAGAACGAGGCTTCTTTCGAGGGCTACCTGGCACAATGGTGACGCTGAGCCCCGTCGATTCGGTGTACCTCAAGCTGAGCGCCAACGGCAGTAACAGGCAGAGCCCGGACAATTCCACCGCGTCGGGAGAAGGCTGGGTGGTGGGCATGTCCATTCTCATGTCTTTGATCGTGCTGGCCATCCTCTTTGGCAACGTGTTGGTGATCACGGCCATCGCCAAATTCCAGAGGCTGCAGACGGTCACTAACTATTTCATCACTTCTTTGGCATGTGCGGATCTCCTGATGGGCTTGGGAGTGGTCCCTTTCGGAGCCAGCTACATCATTCAGCGCACCTGGAAGTTTGGGAGTTTCTGGTGTGACTTTTGGATCTCAATTGACATCCTCTGCGTGACAGCCAGCATCGAGACGCTGTGTGTCATTGCTGTGGACAGGTACTTTGCCATCACTTCTCCTTTCAAGTATCAGAGCCTTTTGACCAAAAATAAAGCCAGGATGGTCATCCTCTTGGTTTGGATCATTTCAATCTTGACTTCCTTCTTACCTATCCAGATGCAGTGGTACAGAGACAAAGGGCTGGATGCTGAGTATTGCTATTCGAATGAGAGCTGCTGCGACTTCTTCATCAACCAGGAGTATGCTATTACCTCCTCGGTTATCTCCTTCTATGTACCTTTGGTGGTCATGGTTTTCGTCTATGCCAGAGTCTTCCAGGTCGCTAAGAAGCAGCTAAAAAAAATAGACAAATGTGAAGGACGATTCCATCAGCAAAATTCCAACCAGGAGCGAAACGCGGGAAAAGGAAACCATAGGAAAACATCGAAGTTTTGCTTGAAAGAGCACAAAGCTCTCAAAACTCTGGGCATTATCATGGGTACTTTCACTCTGTGTTGGCTCCCATTTTTCATTGTCCACATTGTGCGTGCTATTGAAGAGACCTTGATTTCCAAAAATGTGTATATCTTTTTGAACTGGGTGGGATATGTCAATTCTGCTTTCAACCCTTTAATTTACTGCCGAAGCCCAGACTTCAGGTATGCTTTCCAGGAGATCCTGTGTTTCCGGAGGTCTGCCTTGAAAATGTACGTCAATGGATATTCCAATAGCAATGGGAAAGGTGACTGCAATGGGGATCACAATGACTATCATACAAGTGAACACAAGGCTGGCCAATGGCTGTGTGAAGAAGGAAGTCCCCCTACTGGGGAAGAGTTTGTGCATTGCAAAGGTACTGTGTTGCATGGTAGCATTAAGTCCCACCAGACTGAGCATAGCAAAAATGGCTACCTGTTGTCTTGATTGTTGTGGCTGCAAGAGGGCCTGAGCAGGGATTAGGCTATAGTGACTATAGCAACGGCTCTTGGTGAGCAAACCTTTACCTCAAGTGTGGGAAGAGTCTCATGTTGTTGTATTCATGGGCTACAGAAATATTTAAGGAAGGGCATATTGGATTTGAATATGAGAGCCTCCTACTCCAAAGGAGGTTTTTGTTGTTTCACTTTTATTTTTATTATGTAGCACAATACTCAACTACCTCTTAGTATGGCAATGATATTGAACTTATCAGCTGCTCCTTAGAGGGAAATTCCTGAAATCAAGCAGGAATTAAGTGATACTGGCAGTTTTTATCTGCAGATGAGGCAAGAAGTTGGATGGGTTGTACAGTTTTTAGGAATCATGCAAAGTCAAATGTTTACTTTTTTGTACTGTCCGTATTAATAATGAGATTGTGCTTTGCTGCAGCTGTCTCCAAGTTTCTTATACTTAGAATATACATATATACATTATATATATATCATCTCAATTAAACTTTATTAATTTCCTCATATTTGGATAAGCATCGTATCTTTTATTACCTTCATATCAGAGTGTAAAGTTTTCTCTAGTATTGCTTCATTCTTCATTGTCTAACGACAATTTTCTTCAAATTTTAGTGTTTAGGAGGTTACATAGAGACTATGTCTAATTTTGCTAGGCATAGCTAAATCATCTTCACTGTCCATTAATTACATTAAATATCTAGAATTCATGATTGTAGCTATCCACAAAATATCTCATAGATTGAGAATCTTGTCTGCTTAAAATCTTATTGTGATTCAACGACTCATTAATCAGAACTTTTTTAAAAAAACTGCTGCTGGCATAATCCAAATAATCACAGCGAGATACCGAAGTGGAATGATCTGTTCAGGTTAAGTTGTATTATAATATAAAACAACTATTCATTTCAAGTGGTAGACTAATTAAATCACCAACTGTGTCAATGGTTTCACTTGTCCCTTTCTGACTTCTAATCTAGTCATGTTGGGAAGGTAAAGGTATTTATTGCTCTGCTGGGCTTGCAGGCAATGCCCATGTAAGATTCTCTTTGCAAACTTATTTATGATTATGGAGGGATTTTTAAAGGCATTTCACTATTTAAAGTGACCAAGAAAATCAATATTCTTTCTCCTTCCATTTTGATTAAATACAGCCCGCAGGAATCTGCATGCAATGAGTTCTGGAGATCAGTCTCCTCATATTAATTTTGGTTGTTAAATTTGTGCTCAGTGTACTTGACAACTACTTTATCCCTGGTGGTGTTGATCATTAGCATTTTAGATTCAGTGAGCTGAATCTGAAGTTTTGCTCCCTTTCTGTCTATAGAGACTGTTTTTTTTTTAAAAAAAAAAAAAAAAAAACCTTGTACGGCTCTTTCAAAGAGCTGGCTACATAAATCATTCCATCATTCATTGTATACAATTGTGCAAAAAAATAAAATAAAACTGTTTTGTTGTCTTTTCATCCAAATTGCTCTGATTATTGAAGCCATAACAAGATAATTGCCACTCTCCATGACAATTAAACTACAGTATTCCCCATCAATCTGGTATAAAATGTTTAAGTTCTTCTTTAAAAGAAGAAGTTCCTGCCTCCAAATCTCAAAGAGAATATTGTCAAACACGATTCTAAACTTCTCTTGGCTTCATAATTGAAACTGAGATTTTCTGTGTAAACTCAGAGTGGCTGCGGTGTGCACCTCAGATATATGCTATGTATTAAGGACATGTAAATATGTCATATATGCACATGTGCATTAACTAAACCACCGGATATTTTCCTGTCTGCCACTGAATGGCTGTGTCCTGAGCCCCACCCCCACCCCTCCCACCTCTCATTGCAGAATCTGAGGCAGTTTACCTGGCATGGAGAAGTCTATATTGACAATAACAAAGTTTATTTGCAGTCTGTCCTTTGGCACAGAGCTCCCTCATCTGGTAATCAAAGACTATCTAAAGACTAGCTATCATTATTTTATTTAAATACGAATTGGGAGGGGTGGAGTGGGGAAACTGTGTAAGGGCATGTTTTCTATAATTACAAAGACTCCTTGCAACTAAGTTGATGATTCATTAAGTTTGTATTTGAAAGGAATCAGCATTTCTAGACAGACTTCAGGAACAGTCTAGAAATGCTCTTCAACATTGTACAGTTCTGTGTATTTTGAGTACCTGGTTAGGAAGGCTTTTCTTCAGAGGAAGGAAGGGAGAAAAGTGATCTAGTGGACAGGGTGTTGGATTAAGACTAGGAAGATCCAGGTTCAAGTCTTCCTCCTGCCCTGGCCAATATAGAAGTTCATTGGGCGACTTTGGGTTTGTTATTTTCTCCCAGTCCCCCATACTTCACACAGCTGTGTGTGTGTGAGAGAGAAGGGAAGATTGGAAGAAGGGCTGAGTTCCTGGAAGAAAGGTGAGCTACAAATGTAGTGAAAAAAAATTAGAGGAGGGACAGTGACAAAATGTAACTGGATTTTGGAAAAATGTTTAGAGCAATGCTGCTGTCCAGCCATCTCTATCATGTAGTTGACCAAACTGAAATCCTGAAATCAATGCCCAATTAAACAAGCTGTCCATTAGATTTTTCCAGTGTAACAGCTCTCTTTTCTTTTCTTCTGGATTTGCTTGAGGTTGGGTTGCCAGTTCTCTGGAGCTGTTACATGGAAAGTTGATATTCAGACATGAGTCGACAGGTGCAGGAAAAGGAAAAATAGGAGGGGTGTGAGATGAGTGGAGAGCAAGGGCTAGTTCCTTTGGATGGCTGCAGAGGGAAAAACTGAGCAGTAACAATCTTTGGCTGGAACTCAAAACAAATCCGATTTTTAGATATGTTTATTGAAGATTGAGGTATGGGCTCTACCCCTACATTTTTGTTTGTTTTCAGAGCTTGATTGCCACAGATGCATGACAATTTTGAAAACAAACTCAATGGAAATTATAGCGTAACCTGCATCCTTTGTAAAATTATGTACATTTCCATTCTTATTTGATGACCTATACGATTATTCTTAGTAGTGGCAGTATCACGATTACTACGAGCATTGTTATTCCTTTGCATAATATCTGCAGTGCTGAGCTGAAGACCTTTGGAATTTTTTTTTTTTTTTTAGCTGAGAGCTATTTTAAACTCCCCAGAGCATTTCAACTTTTTTTTCCCACTCTTGTGAGTATCAGGAAAATGCAAAAGAGCATAATGTTTTTTTCTCATTTTTGTTGATAATGAAGTTCTCCAACTTCTGCTATAATAATTTGCCCAACCGCAAGTTTCTTAAAAATCAACTCTCAAGATTTATTATACTTATTCTCTGCACTCTTCAGATGACATGTCTGTGAGAAAGCGATAGGAAATCTTTACTTCTGTTTTGATTAACTGTGGACTAGTTCTGAATCTAGGCTCAACTCAAGGGATTCTATGAAAATGAAAAGAAATGGGAAGGAGGACAGAATGTCCACAACATGCAGAAGAAAGAGGAAGAGCAAAATAGCAATGCTTTAGAAACTATGACTATTACAAAATGTTTTTGTTTCTGTATGACATGGATAAAATCAACCTGATTAATGTCAATGATTGGCAATAATCTTCTAAGGCATGGGTGTCAAACTCTCAGTGTCATGTAACGTTTCACGACGTTTTTTCTCTTTGTGGAGCTGGGGTGGGTATGGCCTGTTGTGACGCATCTGGCCTGCGGACCGCCAGTTTGACACCCCTGATCTAAGGGCAAGGACAATTTTTAGGTTTAAATCTCATCATATGAGTTTTGAAAGGATCTTTCTTTATTTAGCTCAATTATTCTTTAATAGGTAAGATGATTTTTAAGTGTCTCTCTTTCCCTAAAGGCAAATTTATTTAGTTGAGATATTTTGTTATCAGAGATACAATATCCTGTTGGAGCAGAACTGTTGCTTTGGTTATGCTATCTGGAAAAAACATAAAGGTCTAGATTTCATTGCTTGAAATAGCTACTGATCAGTAATGGTGCGTGTCATACTTCAAGCAGCTGGATTAGAAGATTCAGATTAGTCCTTAAGGATTTTAATAAGAAATTTCCTAGAATAGAATCTTGATGGGAAAAACATTAGAGAAGAAAAAAAGGAAGTTACTTATAAGCTTAAACAAAGATAGCTCTGCTGATCCATGAGAGAAACACTCAAACTCCATTATTAAGTGATAATTTTTGGTTGGCCTCACTAAGAATGCCATTTAACTGAAGATTCTGAATGGATAAAATTCTTTTTTAGAAGAAAACTTTATTAAACTTGAATAAAAATATAAAGAAAGAAAAAAATATAAATTAGGAAAAAAGATCAGAATAAAAGCAAAATTAGAAGCGCGGAAAAGGAAAAGAAAGGGGAAAATAGAAAAAGAGTAGCTTCCAACTTTCTTCCATATAGATATAAATATAAAATACATTAACCTCTTATTCTAAAATCAACAATAATACAAAGTATTTCTGTAATCATAATAATCAAATCCCAAAATTACAATTGCATTTCTTTCAGTTTCAAGGAAAGAGTCCAAAAGTTGTTTCCAGTTGGAAAAAAGCTAGACAAGATCTATCTCATCAAAGAAGTCAATTTCACCATCTTAGTCAATTCCATTAGCTCCACCATGATAAAATTCTAATGTATTCTAGTCTCCTTTAAAAATTGAGAAAGTAAAGGATTGTTATATCAAACAAGGGTCTGTTACAGTTTTTTTTAAAAAAAATAATTGTTAATTAAACCAGGGGTCCCCAACCCCGGGCTCTGGCCCACAACTGGGCCTTTTGGTTATTTGGGATGTTGTTTAGAACACATTTGCTTCTCGGTGAAAGTGAAAAAGTAAAAAAAAAAAAAAGAAGAAGAAGAAGCTCTCCTAGCTTCCACCAAACATATTCAAGATTACAAGAGGATAAAGTGATGGCAGTTATATGAATTATGATACCTGAAATCATCTTTGTTTAAGAGCTGTTTGTGACCAAAATGCATGGGGAGACTCTGCCTTTGTTTTGTATATATAAAAGCACTGGTTGCACTTTCTGTGGTTTTACACTTAGTTTTTGCTTCACAAACACTACAGTGGGCACAACTAAACATATGCCCCTTGTCATTGTACCTTCTGATTGAGAAAATTAATGGACTGTATTTGAAAGCTGTGGTGCTGGCATAAATTATTGCGTATACCATGGACAGCCAGAGTAACTAACAGAGAAGTGTTAAATCGTATAAAACCAGGCACATCACTAGAAGCTAAAATCATAAGGCTATGCCTGATTTATTTTGGTCATGCGTGCAAATTCATTGGAGAGGGCAATGATGCTAGGAATGGTTAGTGGAACAAGAAGAAAAGGCAAGCAAAGAACATGGTGGCTTGATAACATCAAATTTGATACAGTTGAACATCCAACAATTGAAAGAAGCATGGAGAACACTTGCCTTTAAAGTCTGCCAAGAGTTGAACACAACTAATTAAAATAACAACAGTTTGAAAGTACAAAACAAGGCTGCTATTAATTGTCTGTTGTGGGTTTACTAAGATGTACTGAGATTTAATAAGTCCATGAAAGATGTGATTTGCAGAATACGCAATACTGTCGTCTACTGTATATATACTACTAAAACTCTCCTGTTTATCTGTCTAAGGAAATACCTCTGAAGCAATGATGATCCCATTGGTCGTAGGATGTCTAGCTATTTCATAAAACCTTTCTTATTGAGTTTGGAAGATACCTAGCTCTGCCACTCACAAAGATCCTTTCTTGCAGGCATATTTACGGCTTCATAATGTATCTTCATAAATTTTCAACTTGTGCCCTGCCAAGTGGGAGGTTTGTTGTTGAGAGAGCCAGAAGCCCTACCCTTCCTGGAGTTGGATGTAAAAGAAAAACATGTTCCAGCAACTTATAGAGGGGAAACTATCCTGGGATGAGAAGGGAATTATCAATTTACATTTCCACTAAGAAACAGTTGTTCAGTATTCTTAAAGAAATAAATGTAGCATACTTTTCCTTCTGAAAAAGGCAAGAAAATTCATACTAAAGTGCATGTATCATGTATGTTAATTCTATTTAGTGTTTGAAATTTCCATGGAATCCTATAATGGCTGTAGTTATAAAGGAGGTTGCATCCTGAAATATTAATATCTTCAGAATTGGGCATTAATCCAAGAAAATTGTCCAAAAGAATTAGAGATGTGGGCAAAAGGAAAAAAAGGATTTTTTTAAAAAATATCCTTTTATTGAATATATATTTATATATATACCTACACACACACACACACACACACACACACACACACACACGTTCAACTCTAGGAGGTGGTGTATATCTCCATTTCTTAGTGAGGGAGCCAGTATTGTCTAAAGACATTTCCGTGGTCATGTGGCTACATGACTACATGGTGAGGCATGGAACATGGAACACTGTTATCTTCCCACTGAAGAGGCACCTTTTGAACTGCTAGTTGGGCAGGAGTTGAAGCAAGGACTGGAACTCACACTGTCACGGTGTTTGGATCTCAAATCCAGGATGTCAGATTTCCAGCTGATAAGTTCAGTGTCTTTAACCACTGAGCCATTGTGTGTGTGTGTGTGTGTGTGTGTATGCAACTACTCATTGTTATTATACTTCCCATCGTAGATAGTTTCCAGTCTCTTCTTGTTCTTCCTAGTGTTATTCCTGCACTATGACAGGGTCCCCTTGTCAACAAAGCCCTCTCCATTTGGGTCAATCCAGGACATCTTCAGGACTGACACCCATATATTTCATGTCCTCCTTGATATGATCCATTCATCTTTTCTTGGGTCTGCCATGGGGTCACTGGCCATCTGGGTCCAGAGGCATGGCTGTCCTTGCCACCAAGTCTTCTTTACCACATACAATGTGTCCATACCATCTGAGTCTTCCTTCCTGCATTTTTGATACAATTGGCACAACTCCCAGTCAACGTCTGATATCGTCATTCATAGCTATCATAGTTTCCACCTATCCTTTTTTTTTTAATGTTGCAGAGGAGCCAGTTGAATTAAAAGCATCCAAGCATTATTGCCGGCAATCAAAAGAATGATTGTGCCAGAAACAGGCTGACCAAGTTGAATGTTTGATAACTCTGGTATACAGCACCTGCCCCAAATCCAGCCGTTGTCTCTGGCAGCTTTTCATTGGTTCCCAAAGACAGTGAGTCATCTTTCTGAATGATAACAGGCTATATTATAAAGGTGATGCATGTTGTGGGGCATTAGAGTTTATTAAGTGAATCATTTTTAATTTGGAGAAAACATTAATCAGGGGATTGGATCTGAGAAAACACTAAGCAGGGGATTGGATCCAATTGCATAAATCAGGACTGTCAAACTCGCTGCCCAAGGGCCGGATGTGTCATGTGCTGCCCACGCCCAGCCCCATTTTAGCGAAGGGGAAAAAAGTTGTGATACGTCATGTGATGACATGTCGTTGAAAGTTTGACACCCCTGGCATAAATGATCCTTGAATCTATGATTGTATGAAATGTGTACAGCATTGTAACCTTGAATGAATGCAGACCCAGAAAGGGAAGATTACAGTTAAGGAGAAACAAAGATAGCAGTTTTCTAGAAATATTGTTCAGTATTTTATCTGAAATAGAGTGTTTCAGATAAAACTCTCTCAGAGAATTATGTTCTATGTCCCCTCTCCATTTTTTTTTGGGGGGGAAGATAAAGAAAGGAATCTGCAGGGTCCAATCTGGGTTGCTCACTGGGACCAGAGGTTTAGTTTTCCAAGCTTATGGAGTTGTGTTGGAGCCCATCCTCAGGGAATTTCTCTCCAGCAGAATGTGTGCTTTGTGCAATTCTGTGTGTAGTATTTATGTGGTGCCTGGTTGGAATCAAAGGAAGGAATCTGCTATGTGGCAGGAGAAACACAATCAATCTAGACAGAATAGCAACAGGATTTTAAGTCTTCAAACTTTAAGTCTTCAATAGGT
Source organism: Pituophis catenifer annectens (assembly GCF_029215685.1). Lineage (NCBI taxonomy): Eukaryota > Metazoa > Chordata > Lepidosauria > Squamata > Colubridae > Pituophis > Pituophis catenifer. The sequence goes on from NW_027256882.1 coordinate 111,765,517, forward strand.
AGTTGACATCTGTTTATTTTGTGCTTCATCCCAGCAGCTTTTGAGAGGCTTGGTGCCATCAGAAACCATTTCAGCCCTGACAGTGTGCAACCTTATGCTCTTTTCCTTACCATTATTCTCCCCAAAATAATATAGCCATGTCACTTGTGGTAATAGCACACCAGATCTGAAGGTCATGAGGTGGTGTTGTATCACATAACATCTCAAGTATTTTCCATTGTTGTGCACCAACTGTTTTGATGAAGTATTCTTGAAAATGAAACCTTGCACATTATTTGTAAATTTGTGTTGATCCAATTAAGGTGCTGCTCTAGCAAGCAAAAAGAGTGGGCATTAGAAATGTCCAAACAGAAGTATGAAAGGAGAAAAAGCTACAGAAACACCAGTCTTACAGCTTCCTGAGCAACTTCGCTCTAAGGTTAGATTTTGGAGCATCAATTGAGGTACTTTTGTCTCACAGCCCCTTGTTTGCTAATCATTAAGCTATCTTTTTTGATGGTAGTGAAATCAGACATCATGCCTGGTTTTGTTTTTCTTATCATGGATTGGTCTGTCTGTCTGTCTGTCTGTCTGTCTGTCTGTCTGTCTGTCTCTCTCTCTCTCTCTCTCTCTCTCTCTCTCTCTCACACACACACACACACACACACACACAGAGACTTCTTTTCTCTACAATATCATAAGATGGTCCAGTGTGCAATTTTATCTCAAGGCAAAGCTTGTTATCAGGGCAGTATGTGGAATAATGACACAGGGAAGATACATAATTGAGTAAAGTCATCAAATCTCCAAAAATATTTTCTCCTCAGGTAAACATTAACAGGCTGTTCTAGAACAGAGTAACCTGACAAAAGAGAGACTTGGAGACTTGGGATAATCAGATGCTGTTTGTTCATGAGGCCTAATTTATATATATGGATTTAGATAAAGGAGTCTTCTGACATACAGTATAGCAGATACACTGAAATACAAGCACGTTCACTCTGCATCAGCTTTTCATATTGTACTGAAGAAGACAAAATGCTACATTATCCAATCTATGGAACTTATTCAGAGTAGATTACATTTGTTGTAATTTTATTAAACTCCTGGGCAATGAAAGTTTTTGAGCATGAGCAAGCTCCAAATTATTGGTAGTAATTCTATACCTGGGCTTTCAAAATTGTCCCGTTAAAAAAACCTGGTGTGAATTGTTCATTAAGAGGCCAGGAAGTGTCACAACATTGAAACCCACCACAACAGGAAGCACATGGACATATTTTACATACCAAGCAGACTATTGGTATCTAAATCACAAGATGCTAAGTGTCTCCGTGATCTAAGCTACAGAAAAATATAAAATAATATAAGCAAAGTAGACATTTTCTATAATGTCTAGCATTTTGGTGAATTAATGGGATCTTGTTGATTATTATTTTTTTATGAGCCCAGCCCTTTAGCTTATGCACTATAATACTTAGTATACTATGGACTATACAGTATATTGAAAAAGTAATGGATAAAGTTATAGATGGGGGCAACATAGGAGCCATATATGTTATACTATCTATGATCAAGAAGAATGAAATTTTTATTTTCAGTTCTTGAACAACATGTGAGATTAGGTTATACAGGTTGCCACAACCTAATGTGCAAAATTGTATAAGTTATAAGGATACATATTGAGAACTAAGAATTCCCAGCACCAGAAACAACATCTTATCAAACTTTAACTATCAGGATTTGGGTTTTGTGTGTGTGTGTGTGTGTGTCTCTCTGTGTGTGTGTCTCTGTGTATGTGTATGTGTATGTGTGTGTGCTTGTAAGTAAAATTCTGCACAAGGATGCATTGCATGCCAGCAGCAACCCTACCAGTGATATAGTTGTGTAGTAATGACAAGAACGATCTCATGAATATAAATAGATCCTCTTGAATATGTATTCATGATATATGATCTGCTCACCCACTGTCTTGGAGGTCTTTTGCCAGTCAATACTAATATCAGGGTTCCAAGTAACACCCCCAACGAAATAAGACTCTGAGGCTTGAAGTTCTTCAAAGTTCCATTTTATTAGAGATGTCATATTGGCACATCTGGGAAAACCTGAATCTGAAAGTTTCCAGGTTTTCCTCACCCAAAGGAAAGTTCAAATCCCTGCCCAACACCCAAAGTCCATCACATGGTCCAATCAAAGCACAGTCCCAACTAGAGATGCCTCCCAGTTCCAGCCATCCAGGTGCAGGACAAGATGTCCTTGACTCTCTGAGAAAGGAATGTTATTATGACTATATACCACCCTGGCTCCACACAATTCCACCCTCCCAGTTTCCGTCAGTAGTATATGTGGCAGGCCTGAAGATACAACGAAAAAGATGGCTTCCAGGCCTGACAGACTACTGTCATATTTAAGTTGTGAAGATAGTTGGATGTGTGGAAGGAGGGTATAGCCATCTGGGAAAAACCATAATGTCACTGTACACATCATGGCATATCTGTAGTTTACATCAGTTATGCCATAATACAAATGAAATATATGACATATTTGCATCACTTGTGCAGTAATACTATCTTGCACGCATTGCTTACCCCTCCCATCCCCAGAAGGTGCTCATAAAAAGGGATAGATTTACCCTCAGATAATAGGATATGTGGTTCTATAATTGTGTCTATTCTGTAATATATAACTTCTTACCACATGAACAAAGCCTTTACAACTATAACTTGCATGTGAACGTTTGTGCTTATAAGGGATATAGTCCCAGCCCTGTATTAGTTTTGCTTAGTATCCAAAACTGTCCCTTGCTGTCCATATTGCCTCTCAACACCAGCTGATGAAAATGCACATGAGAAGGTTTTATTGTGCTTGTGCATTTCACAGATGGTTGAATTGTTTGGGAAGGGAAAATTGCATTAGAGAGGCATTTGATCCACTTCAATAACACTTCTCTCATATTTAAGTCCTCCTCACCCTGCCTCCCTCCATCTTCCACTCTTTCCCCTGAGCTGAATATAAGTGGATTATTATGGGTGGATGAAATGCCTGATCCATGCTGGATTCATTGTCTTTCTGTGATTTCATAACTGGCTCCATAACTATGTGAAACTATGTGAGCTTTTTTAGGGTGGGTAGCTTCCAAAATACCCTGAGTCATCCTTTACTCAAATTACCATTTCAGGAGCACTTCACTCTTCCCTCAGTTGTTTCAGGGCCAATACAATATGCTGAGTTGTTGTGCTATATCTGTAAGTTCATGCCCTCATGATAGTGTGTGAAAATATGGGAAAGTTAAGAAATCTTATTAAGTGATATGCATCAACAAAAGGCAGGCTGGTGCTATCAGCATATTACCTGCTAACCTTTTACTACTGCTAACCTGCCGTGCCAATTCTGAAAAGAAAGGGAAAAAAAACCCTCAGCCCACAAAAGCTACTCTTTAGAATTTAGATGAATCTTGGGTAAGCTCACTGATTTTTAGTTGTAATCCTTGAAGAATTTCTGTCCTGGTTTCATAGATCTAAATTTAGGGATGTAAGAACCATGTGCTCCCAATTGGCATTTGCTTGTACTTTACCATCAAAGTCAAGGACAGAGGCTATGCTGTCATTTCCCCATTGAATTGTTGTGAGAGGTCTGTGCTTGATCTATATATCCTTACGTGTGAATGAAGTGTCCCTAAATCAGCTCACATACCATCATCCATGCCAAGACGACTAAATGATTGAGAAATCCACTGCAGAAGCTGAAACCATCTTGCCACAGTTAGTCATTGACAACTTAAACCAGCTGAGAGTTGTGGAACTTTAAAGTTCCCCTCTTTAAAATCTGCATCTCTTTTCAAAAGCTAATCAAACGAAAGGGTTTAACTGTTTAAGTTTGATAATAGTTGATTTACTTTCTTCTTTTTTAAAGCTTTTATAGGAGTAGATTTATAGAAGTCTCTCAATGCAGCAAATATTCTATATCTGGTCTACACCATGTCAGGTCTACTCAAAGCATTGATGTTCCATTAAAGTTGACTTGAAATATTCCAATTAATATCAGTGAGTAAATTTCTAGTCAGAAAAGCAATTGGTGGGTTGATAGATGTTGTCATTAAAGCATGTGACATGGAGCAGCTGGAAAACTGTAACTCTTCCCAAACAAAGATCTTGACAATTGTGATTTTGCTGCTCCAGCAGATGTTTGGTAAAGTTACCATGGTAAGCTAGCTAATAGTGTCTTATCTGTAAATTTCTTGTTTTGATAGAAGATAAGATTCCTCATGCCTGTTGCTCATCAGTTCTGTTCTTCATGCTGTTTCTCAGTTTAATAACATCATCACTAGAATTTTCACTTTCTATCATTTTTATTTTATTATATAAAGTAAAAAAAGACAAGAAAATAAGAAATTAAGGGAGGGAAAGGGAATGGGGGAAAGGGGGTGTGAAATACAAGGGGGAAGAGAAAAAGAAAGAAAAGGGGGCATTGACTTCCAACTCTTCCTAGCATAGTACAAGATAAACTTACCCCAACCTCAACTTTTTGCTTTTACACATTAATATATAACTAGCCATTTCTATAACACCAAATCTTTCTAATCAACAAAACCAAGATCAAAGTTTCATTTTTTTCTTCACAAGCACCAATTCCAGAAGCGATATCCAAATAACAACATATTTTTCTGCTTAAATAAAGTAATCGATTTAACCATTCCTGCTTTATCTTCCTTGCTATGGAATTAACATGTATTTCGATTTGCACCTAGTAATCTTTGTGAACTGTCACCATTTTTATTTTCAAAATTTTTGGTATTCTTTCAAATTCTTTGGCCTTACTAAAAAAACCAGTCCAAGTCGCCTGAATACCACCTCTGATGTGACCAGGGGGATGCTGCTTTTCATAAATGTGAAAAAAAAAAATCAGTGCTTTTGTAACTTTGAATAGTCACTAAATGAACTGTTGTAAATTGAGGATTACCTGAACTGAACAAGAAAGAATGAGATAATGTTCTGTTCACATTTACTTGAAAATACTATAGTTCCCATTCAAAGAGTTATTCTCACTGTCCAGCAAACACATGTGCCGTTTTTTCCTGCAGAAAACAAAGTCCTGGTGAAGGATCTGATGTAGGCATCCAATGCATTTTTTCTCTTCTGGAATGCTGGTGAAGAGGGCTATAATGAGCATTATGATAGAAATTCAGAAGAGATGATCTGTCTTATTAGTGGCATCCACAGGTTCTCAGCAGAATAAAGAGAGCAGTGTTATATTGCAAGCTCTGCCATTTTGGGACATGTAAATGATATAGAGGCATGTGGGAAAAGAGGTGAGATCTATGTCATGACATTCCTGACATCAGATTAATTCCCCTTGCCCTACTCTGCTGTGCAATATTATATATAGGAATAAGACCCATGTATAGTAGGAGGCCTGCTTAAATGTTTATAAAATTACATATTTACTTCATACAAATCACAATGAGAGCAAATTAAATGGTGGATTGACCCTACACTTTCCTAATTAATTAATCCATCGGTTCAATTAAAACATCATCAAAGAACAGGACACTGACTCAAATGATAACTTTTCAAGTAACAGACAATTACATTGAACAGTTTTACAGTATTGCTGGAAATCAGCAAGAGTATTCAGTAAAAACTCCATTCCAACTTATCCTTCCTATGGAAATTATATTTATAAGTATATATAGCGCAGGGGTAGAGTTGAAATGTTATGATATTTCTATTCTTCTCTTACAGTACATAAAATCTATGGACAATTTGATCGTTTACTGAAGGTTCAATTTACTTGACATGTGTATTTCTACTACTTCTAAGTTTTGGGTCATGTTTTTAAAATGGATTTTACTTTTATATGCTTTACCATACTTTTCCCCAGCTTGTCTGACTAAGGCTAATTGCTTTCTTATGAAATACTGTATGGTAAGTGTGCCAAAGTGTGCTGGAGTTTGCAAAGGATTTTCCTGATCAGAATCTGATTATTACCTCACTGAGCAAACTTGACACCTTCCCAGAAAATCAACAAATTGTACAACATGGTAAAAAGACAGTTGCTGTTCATTTGTTTGAAGGATTGCAGACATTTTACCTTGATAGCAAAGAAAAAAAAAACCTTGATGGAGCCTTCAGAAATTGCTGCCAGATATACCCATGTCAAATATAATTGTTTAGGGGAAGTGTGTGCCTATATGTTTGCTCTAAGCATTAAGTAATCACTGATAACCCACCCCTAAGTGTCACAATTTTCACATTCTTCATGGCACTTGAGAGAAGCTTGAGATGTGCAAGAGTGAAAGACATACTTATGACCTGGAGATTCCTTGTACATTTCAGTTCTCCCCCTTCTAAAAATGAAAACAGCATCAGTTTTTTTTAATTATTATTACAGTAATACCTTGGTACTCAATTGCTTTGAAACTTATTGAACTTGATACTCAATGCTTTTTGATGTGAAAATTTTGTCCTGGTACTCAGTGTTTGTTTGGTACTCAACGCACAAGCTAGAACTTGTTAGTATCGGTTGCCTTGTGACTCACTACATTACTCCTTATGGGAAAAATTTGTTTGGTACTCATCGTTTTTGGTACTCAACAAACTTCCTGGAACTAATTAATGATACATATCCAGGTACCACTATAGATAGTTTTAAATCCATAACACTGATAACATTGTATTATCTTTTGTTCATCAGAGGTTTCTAGAGTTACAGCGTAGGAAGAAAGCACTTAGCAGATCTTAAGATCAGACTGAAAGCAGATTTGATTATTAAGCATGGATACTGAAAGCCAATGAGATCTTTCTAGAGGGTAGAATTTTGAAACTCAATAGTGGAAACCTAAATTCAGCTCCTAATTTCTGACTGACTCTATATCATTGCCCTCAACAGGAGAAAAACTCTGTGCCATCAGAATGAATATTTCAAATATTTAGATTCTTAAGCCGAATTGTTAAGCATGAGGAAAAGCTGGCATGAAAAATAGAAACAGATTCACTCATGTGAAAGGAATAAGAAATGATGTTTTAGTGGCAGCATTTTTTTTATATATCGCATTTGTGTTTTGGAATGTTTAGATGGAGAATTGGACTGTAAACTCTAGGTAGTTCTTGACATATGACCACTATTGGGAGAAGAACCTCCATTGCTAAGTGAGGCAATCATTGAGTTATGCCTAATTTACAACCTTTTTTTTTTGCCACAGTTGTTAAGTGAATCACAATGGTCATTAAGTGTATCCCATGGCCATTAAACAAATCTGGCTTCCCCCATTGACTTTACTTGACAGAAGCCTTTGAGGAAGGCTTGGTAGTACAGTGGTCTAAGGCACCCTGTAATTAAGCTGGTTATTAAGACCAGCTGCCTGCAATTACTGCAGGTTCGAATCTCGCCAAGGCTCAAGGTTAACTCAGCCTTCCATCCTTTCTAAAGTAGGTAAATTGAGGACCCAGTTGTGGGGGCAATAAGCTGACTTTGTATAAATATACAAAAGAATGAAGGCTATTGCTTAGCGCATTGTAAGCCTCCCTGAGTCTCCGGAGAAGGGCGGCATATAAATCAAATTAAAAAAATGGCGAGCATGTGACCCTGGGACATTGCAACTGATATAAATACATGCCAGTTGCCAAGTGACCAAATTTTGGTCACATGACCACGGAGATATTATGATAGTTGTAAGTGCAAGGACTGGTCATAAGTCTCTTTGTTCAGTTCTGTCATAATTTCAAATGGTCACTAAACAAATGGTTGTAAGTCGAGAGTTACCTGTACAATATCTTGTGAAAATAACATTTATATCAATAATAATAATACAGAGGTATAAGGTAGAATGGACACAAGGAATCCTTCATAGTTACGCTTTTGTCTCAATTTCATCATATGTGTAAATTCCTCTTAATTTATAGGCATCACTTGATAAGGAAAGTGGAAAGAATAGAAGGATGTTTGTGTGGTATAAAAGTTGTACTGTACATCCATCCTTATTAGTTAATTAACAAAAAATCATGCAATCATTTCATCTAAATCCTCTGTGACTAGAACTGGTGAGTCTGTTTCTACTGACTGTTGATGAAGATAAACTGCTTATCAATCAGATTAGTGGAATATCAATTTCTTTCCTGACTTCTCTGTCTGAATTCATTAGTTTAAATGGAAGCTTTACGTAGGGCAAGATTTGCAAGCAATACAGATTTCCACAAAAATTCTGATGCATTTTTTTAAAGTGGGCTATGCATTCTGGAAGAATTATATAAATTCTAGTTACAGTCCTGGGGGGAAAAATACTATATAAACAATCACAGCACTCTGCATATATAGGCTAGGGATTTTTTTTTCATTGTCTCTATTGCATTATTATATATTTCTTTATTATTTCACATGTGTGGAAGTTAATGATATCTATAACCTTGTTTCTCCGAAAATAAGACCCTGTCTTATATTTTTTTGAACCCTGAAATAAGCGCTTGGCCTTATTGCCATGCGCTCAAATCCCGATTGGGTTTATTATCAGGGGATGTCTTATTTTGGGGGAAACAGGGTACATACAATCTTTCTTCCTCTGATCACATCCCACAATAGTAAAAATAGAAAAATTCTACTTAATTGTAATTTCTTGTTCATGCAAATGAGTAACCATGTAAATGAGCTTCTGATTAAAAATTGTGAAACCTGTTGCCCAAAGCTGGTAACCATAGCATTCAAGTTCAAACAAAACAGGAAGCTTTAGTTCATTGAAGATTTCCTGGTTTCATTCTTTTTTTTTTTTTTTTTTGGGATGTGTGAAAAGGGCAGAGTGAAGATTAGATGTGCAGCTCAAAACATCCCAACAAGGGTGTTCGTCCTAGCATTTCTTTGATGCATGGCACCCAAAATATTTTGGTAACTAAGGTCAAGATGATTGAATATATGAGGTAGTATTGTATTCTGGTATTAAAGCCCAGATTTGTGCCTCTTCTCTAATGTTTTCTTATTATGGATTGAATAACCACTCTGATATTTGATACATTGTTCAGTGTGGACTACATAATGTGTGCTGCTGGGTATCTCAGGATACACAGAAATCTATTTATGAAGATATTACTTGCTGAAAGCGAGCTTAGTTAAGCAACTGTATCTTCTTTAGCCAGTTAATTCAATTTACATATTCAGTCAATACTTAAATAGATAAATTGATTTTCCCTTATTTTAAATGATCTACAAATTTAGTGTAGATTGAACTCTATTAGACAAGGGATACTTTCCCATTTGAAACAAGGACTAATGTTTCCTCTAGAAGTGTACTTTTCAAATAATGTTAAATTAAAGAATTAAATTAGCACGTGTACCTTTTTAACAGGTTGAAACATTTGTTGATGAGTTGATTTAAAACTTTGCAAAACTCATATTTATATAAAATCAAGCAGGATCCAAATTTATTAGCCCTGATTCTGAGATAATAAAAGAGAGCAAGGATATTTTAAGCTTCTTGCTTTGCAGACATTTAGTAAGAATTGGTTAAGTAGAACTGCAGTAAAATACAAAAGGAGATGTGTAGCCAAATCTCATTTGTTTCAGACATAAATCTGTTAGATTTCTCTTATTAACAAAGGTTCTACATCAGTTATTATACTTACTTTCTATGTGAAATATTTTTATATTTCCAGTGTACTTCCATTTGGGAGGTATCCTAGTTATAAAATATTTCAATCATTTTATATATAGAGAAACAATGACAACAACTTCCAAAGAAGTTTAAAAAATGCTACTTGTATATACAATCGAGATCGAGAGAGGGAGGGAGGGAGGGAGGGAGAGAGAGAGAGAGAGAGAGAGAGAGAGAGAGAGAGAACAAGATATGCTGTATTTTAAAACAATTACAAGATTGCTGTTTAATACTAAATTATAGTGTGATTTGGATAACTCAGCCATTATGACTATTATGGGTTGTTCAACAAACCACAATTTGGAAAAATCCTGGCTTAAGCCAATGTCCAAAATCAACTTGAAGGTCAGTCATAGCAGGATAAGGAAGTCTGTGTTTAATTATTCATTTATTTTAGGAAATTTATATTGCCACCTATTCGCACATGGCGACTCAAGGAGGCTTACAAGAATATAAAAACCCCATATATAAAACAATAAAACTAATAAAAGAGAATTAGGAGGGCTTTCATTTTTTATGCAAAGTAAATGAGTAAAAGATATATGCTAGTGATTCATTGCAGCAGGGGTGTCAAACTCAAGGTTCGGGAGCTGGATCACCTGCGGGATGCTTAGATCTGGTCTGTGGGGCCACCCTGGAAATAGTGAAGGACTGGCTCGCAGTGCTTCTGCCAGTGAAAACGGAGCTCCGTTTTCACTGGCAGAGGGTTGCAGGAGACCGTTGTAGCCAGAAACAGAGCTCGGGAACCTGTTTTCGCTGGCAGAGCGCTCGGGCCGCCACAGGCGCCCCTGACATGAGTAATGTCGAGCTGGCCACACCCACCCTGGCCACACCCATCCCAGCCCCCTGAACTCAAACACAATCTTGATGCGGCCCTCAATGAAATTGAATTTGACACCTCTGCATTACAGTGAATTCCTGCATTTCAGTCAAATTTAGGATTAGTGCATTCTATCAAAGTGTATGCTGGATTTCCAAAAGGAAATTGGCTATGCTGTCTGTCTTTCCAAAAGTAATGATTTAGAAAAAAAATATGCTGCAGTAGCTTGCCTGCCATTCAGACTTGTTACTTTCCCCACCCTTCTGCTTCACATTGGCTTTCTGTGTGAGTCATTTGGAGTTTTGCCTTCTTTGGCAGATCGTGTAAAACAGCATACAAAAGGAATAGGATGTATTCGAAGAAACTTCGCGCTTCACTGGAATTTTATAAATGGCACTAAGTTGCAATTCATCACCAGTCTAGCTAAATTCTGGATGATTCCGAAGATCTTAGTAGTGTAAATTCATTACAGCTAGTCCTCAACCACAATTGAGCCCAAAATTTCTGTTGCTAATTGAGACATTTGTCAAGTGAGTTTTGTTCCATTTTACAACCTTTCTTGCCACAGTTGTTAAGTGAATCATTCTGGTTGTTAAGTTAGTAACACGATTGTTAAGTGAACCTGGCTTCCCATTGATTTTGATTTTGATTTTGATTCAAAAAAAAAATCACAAAAGGTGATCATGTGACCCTAAGACACTGCAACCGTCATAAATATGAACCAGCTGTCGAGCATCCAAATGTAAATCATGTGACCATGGGGGTGCTGCAATGGTCATAAGCATGAAAAATGATCTTAATTTTTCAGTGCCGTTGTAACTTTGAATGGTCACTAAATGAACTGTTGTAAGTCGAGGACTACCTGTATTCTGAAATTGGTGTGTTGTGAGAGACCTAGTTCAAATATATCTTTCACTTACTTACCTAGCCTAAACACGATTTTTTTTTCAAAAAATGCAATATTTCATTTGGAAACAACTTGAGATTTGGCAAAAGCTCTCGCAGTTTGAAAGACCAGTTTCAACACAATACATCTCTGCAGAGCAAAATCACCTCAGAACCATCTGATTTTTACTGCACTAAATTTGAATTTATTTTCTCTTTCTCCGGGATGTTTTTTGCTTCTGAGCTTTGTTGTTTGCTATTGTAAATTAAAAAAATAAACACATAACAGATACCATGGAGATTTGTTGCTGTCACCTTGCGTACCTCCAGACAATGCCGATATCGGTTCTCTACCCCAGAATGATATTCACGCCAGTGAGATAGATCCAGAACTGAACAAAACAGAACAACAGCTTTGATCTATAGAAATGTCCAAATCCTGACCGTGAATCCTGACTATGTAGACAGCTTGGGAAACCTCAACTGAAATGTCCATGGATTACCCAAAATAATAGAACTACACAAAATAAAACTCGCAGCCCATGGGCTGGATGTGTCATGCGCTGGCCCCACTCCTGCCCGATTTAACGAAGGGGGAAAAATCCTGATACATCATGTGCTGCGAGTTTGACACCTCTGTTCTAGACCACTACACTAACATCAGAATCACATGCAAGATTATTTTCGTTTTTTTGGGCTGCTATTCCTTCCTTCTGCATCTCTGATCTCTCTGCAAAACACTCATTGATGATTGTAGTCAGATCTCCCTTATGGTATAAGGTAATGTTGAACCATACAGCCTTATGATATAACAAATGAGGGGCTGGGAGAGAGTGTAACATGCAACTCTATTAGATTTTATAGCAGAAAAAATGTACACTGTATAATTGTGGTCAGGAACTGAGCACATGGACTGATGCAGAGCTGCTGTAGTCTGGAGAGCAGCAGTGAATATCACAGGAAGTGATATGGTTTCTCAGCAGTGTTAAGTTGACTTTGGCTTGGACTGGCAAAAAAATAAAGAAATGTTAACACGCATCAACCCAGAAAAAACATCAGCTTTTATAACTGCCAGTTTTGAAACAAACAGACTTTCTGATGTTCCCTGTTGTAATGGCCAACAGATTTCATCCATAGACCACTTCTGGAAATTTGGGAGACAGATTTCTGACACAAGATGGGCATGGAGCTCTTACACATTCAGTTTTCTGCAGGCAGCCCATGAAGAGATAGGAAGAACTTTGGAGCTGGCTAAATGTTACCTAATCCAGGTCTTTGTTTTCATCCTGGTTTAAAACAAGCAGTCCTCCACACCTATTCATTTATCTGCAGCTTAATAATGGAAAGTGGACCATGCAGACCAACTCGTTTTGTACTATTTCAGAAATGGATTGTAAACTGGAATCTTTCTATAGTTTTCTGGATGATCTGTAGAAGATCCTCAAGGGTTCAGTAGTTTCCCAGTTAATGGTAACAACAATAAAATGGCTCTCCTTGTCTTTAGCTGTATGGCTAAAATAACTAGAGTTGTGGACAAGGGAACTTATCAGAAGTGTGTTTTTGCATGGAGAAACTGTAATTGTATTCCATTCTAGACTGCTGGACTCATAATTCCTTAAGTCTAAATAGGTTGTGGCATCAAGTTATGTTGGTCGATCTCAAGATTCTAGTAAAAGTAGAATCTTGTAGTAAAAGTCTTTTTCCTTCATATCCCACTTTTCATTAGGAACCCCAGGTTGGCATATTTTCTGGTGTTCCTCCATAGTAACAATCCCATGAAGTAGTTTGGGCTAGATGGAAATACGTAAGATCTCCGACCTCCGCGTGTTTCGCTGCGCACTGAAGACCCTGTTGTTCCGCCAGGCCGGGCTATCAACATAATAGTTTTAAATTGGGGTATTTTAAATTTCTGGGGCTTTAATTGAGCCAAATTATTTAATTTTAATTGCTGTTTTGTCTTGTGTTTTTAAATAGGCTGTACACCGCCCTGAGTCCTTCGGGAGAAGGGCGGTATAGAAATAAAATAATAATAATAATAATAATAATAATAATAATAATAATAATAATAATAATAATAATTCTATTATTATTATTATTATTATTATTATTATTATTATTATTATTATAGACAGACTGTTTGGCCTAAAGTGACTTAGTAGGCCATTGATGGCTAACCTTTTTCTCGTCGTGTGCCAAAAGTGCGCGTTCGCTTGCGCAACAGCATGCGTGTGTGCCGGCACCCATAATGCAATGCATCCCCGTGCGCATGCATGCATGACCCCCCCACGCTCCTCCCATGCATGCACGTGCGACCCCCCCAAGCTTTGTTTTGGGTGTAGTAGGCCTCCCTGTAGCCTCCTGGGCCCAAAAACAGGATGCGGGTGGGGTGTGCCACACCCCCCATGCTCCCCACGCCCTCCATGTGTGTGTGCATGCGACCCCGCCCCCTCGTATTGCAAAAATCAGCTGGCTGGCGGGAGGCATGCGTGCATGCGTGGTGGAGTTGAGCTGGGCGACTGCTCGCATGCCTGCAGAAAGGGCTCCACGGGCCAGCTGTGGCACGCGTGCCATAGGTTCACCATCACGGTAGTAGGCTTTCAGAGCTGAATCCTCCCACTCCTAGTGTATCATCCTAAGAAGTACACTTTGCCAGTGCCACACTTTGCAACACTAAAGAAGTCATTCTCCTGTAATGTTCAGTGTGTGGGTTTGTGGTATGTTTGCATTTGGAAGCGATCTATTTGATCATAAAGGGAAGTAACAGTCCAGCAGATTGTTTTTCATGAAATTTCTGGGGGTGGGGGGAGGGAAACTATTGTGTTAATTGAGTTTCCTGCAGGAAGCTGTCAGCTCCCTGTTTCCTTTTCAACTGCAGTCCAAGCACAAACTTGCTGTGCATGTAGGTTTCACTTCCTCCAGCTTTTGACTAGCAATGGAAGAAAGATCAGTTGTCTTCTACAATGATCAGCAGTGCTTTTGTGGCCACTCCAGCTGAGACACATTGCCAATGTGCTCCTAGCTATCAATTTTGCCAACTTTGAAGAAGCATTGTGCATGGACAGTTCTCATCACAAGATGAGGGTGTAGAAGGGAACCTCTGGGATAATCTCAATCATTTTCCCCCATCTCAAAATTTTGTAATTCTAAACTTTTTACACAATTGTATAGTATTTGACCATATTGAACACAATTCTTAAAGGTTGCTCTGCTGATGGCAAGGATGCCGTGAAGGCATTCATTGGAATCTGTAGAGAGGAGGAGAGGATTTTGAAGCTTGCATTTGATAAAGAGTTATCATGTGCCAACGAGGAACATCAGTGTTTGATAATTCAAATGATCACTACATGACAGCAACATTTGTTTAAATTTGTTTGTTGCCATCTAAAGCTCATCTGGAATTTTGTATCTGTTCCTGTTTGATGGACATGGGAAATGGCAAAGCAGCTTTAAATTGAGAGAGTAGAAACCACAGAATATTATTTGGAGAGACGTACCATATCAAAGATTATTCTTAATTTCTTTCCACTATTGTAATGGAAAATAAATAGTTCTCTATTTTCTTTTCATAGGATAAATCAAATGTAACTTGGTGGGTTGTTCTTGATTTATTTAGTTTTAAAGCAAAGGATTTGTGCAAATATCTTATTTTTTATTACAGAAATCTCTCTCCAGTGGTCTAGGACAGGGGTCTCCAACCTTAGCAACTTTAAGCCTGGCGGACCAACTCCCAGAATTCCCCAGCCAATTGGAATTCTGGGAATTGAAGTCCGCCAGGCTTAAAGTTGCCAAGGTTGGAGACCTCTGGTCTAGAGCCTCTCTGTCTTTGCCTGTTTCAGTTAAATCTGAAGCAAAAGTATAATGCAGAAATTATTCCCATAGGCTTTTTCATGTCAGGATCTTGGGGGCAACCAAGGAAGCTAAGAAGAATGGAGAGATCATAATCTGCAGAAATTCAAAACACCTTTGAATACATTCAAAACCTTTATAGAAATGATGTTGATAAAAAGATGATAAATGGTAACAAAACAGAGGAACAGGAGGGGTGGAGGGAATCAGGAAATTGAAAAAGATAAGCATTTTGGAAAAGGAAGAAGATGTTGCAAGTGCTATTTGCCAAGTTCTCTCTTAAAGGACATTATCACGTTTCTAAGAGTATCTTAGTTCGGTCTGTGTGACCGTAATAAACATTCCATTCTATAAAAGTATCTTCCATTGAAGAGTCAATTCTGGATATTGCAGTGTGGATTCATGATTCACAAAAGAGAAAATTTCATTATGTTCATGTTCTGATGCAGAGATTTCTTAACAAAATGGTAACGTTTTATTATTCGCTATTGCAATCTCTTTTTGAAGACTCAGAGTTCACTGATTAATCTAGCATGAATACAGTTGGGTTTCAGTGCAACCAGCTCTCCTGTTGTGAGTACATATTAATCAGATTCTGCAAATTGATTGGTGTGAGTGAATGAGAGCCTGTTAAAGCAAGAACCACACAGGGTTGTTGTTGTTTTTTTCCGGCTAAAAGAGTAGCAAACACAATGGTTACCAGGAGGCCACAGTATTTTGCTGATGCTTGTGGAAAACAGGCCATTAGCAGAAACCCAGCTGGACGCTGGGCTGGTAACTGAATCTTACTTCAATGGGCAATGGGACAGCAACGTCTGTTCAGTGGAAACTGGGACAACCTCCTAAGTGAGAAATTGGAGAATAACCTTATAACCCTGATGATCTGAAGCTTACTTTAGGACAGGGGTCTGCAACCTTAAATACTCAAAGAGCCATTTGGACCCGTTTCCCACAGTAAAGAAAACACCAGGAGCCACAAAACCTGGGTGGGCATGGCCAACTCGATGTCACTCACTCCCACCAGTCATATGACCCCTAGCCACGCCTACCCAGCTGGTCATTAGGGCAGAGAACCAGTAGTTAAAAAACACCAGGATATGTCAAAATCCTTTTGACCTATCTCTCTCTCCCCTGCCTCCCTCTCTCCCCACTCTCCCCCCTCTCTCTGTATCTCTCTATGTCTCTCTCTTTCCCCCTCTTTCTGTATCTCTCTGTCTCTGCCCTGGCCACTTCTCCATCCCCTGAGCTGTCGCCCTTACCTTCTCAGGCCAGGCGAGGAGTGGCTGGGAGGGGAGGGTGAGTGGCGGGGCCAGCCAGTGGTAGGATCACCTGACAGGCAGCCACAGAAGAGGGCCCAAAGAGCTGCATGCAGTTCCGGAGCCGCAGGTTGCTGACCCCTGCTTTAGGAACATAACGCAAGGCATAAAACACTCTATTCTCCTTTGCTAGTCCTCTGCTCTCACCTCTCCTCTAATGCCTCAAATGGCCATTTCTCTGGCTGCTAGTAGGACTAGTCCTAGATGAGCTCTATCACCTTGGAGATTTTTCTTTTCTTATCAAGTCAGCTGCTTTCTTTGGCAGACTAGTTTTTTTTTTTTTATCTCACAGCTCAGCTCCACTTGAGCCAGACAGTCTCTCTTTAACTATTAGTCTTTTCTTTCTCCTCCACTATTAGTATAAAAGCTCTATTTTGTGCAGCATTTTGTTAACAAGACTTGAGAATGTCCATATTTATGAACAAAAGGTTCTCTGATTTTGAGTAGCAGAGAGACATGAGACAAGCTTCCCGTCAGGGACTCTGGGATTGTTAAATCCTATGAGTGTACACAGTGAAGTACAATCAACAATATGATTGTAGCATTTTATTTTATTTCTTTGTTTATATTCCGCCTTTATTATTTTTATAAGTAACTCAAGGCAGTGAACATACCTAATACTCCTTCCTCTCCTATTTTCTCCACAATGACAACTCTGCAAAGTGAGTTGGATTGAGAGCGAGTGATTGGCCCAAAGCAGTGGTGAAATTCAATTTTTTTTACTACTGGTTCTGTGGGCGTGGCTTGGTGGGCATGGTGTGGCTTGGTGGGCGTGGCAGGGGAAGGATACTGCAAAATCTCCATTCCCACCCCACTCCAGGGGGAAGGATATTGCAAAATCTCCATTCCCTCCCCACTCCAGGGGAAGGATACTGCAAAATCTCCATTCCCACTCCACTCCAGGGGGAAGGATATTGCAAAATTCCCATTCCCACCCCACTCTGGAGCCAGCCAGAGGTGGTATTTGCCAGTTCTCCAAACTACTCAAAATTTCCGTTACCGGTTCTCCAGAACCTGTCAGAACCTGCTGGGTTTCACCCCTTGCCCAAAGTCACCCAGCTGTCTTTCATGTCTAAGGTGAGACTAGAACAGTCTTCTGGTTCCTAGGTTACCACCTTAACCAATAGACCAAAGTGACTTGTTAGATTTATTTGTATCTATCCTGTGGGAAGTTAGATGATTTTTTGTAGTAGAATTCAGAGACTGACTTTGACTAGTGCGAGGTATTTATTGATTACCTCTAGCTGCATTGAGAGACAATTCATGTTTATTTAGTGTCATTAGTGCATAGAAAGAGATAAGAATAATGTATACCCTAAGTAGGCTTGGGCTGTACAGAGCAGTTTCCATTCATTGTTGAATGAGTTGGTAAATTTATTTTAATCAAAAGCCTCAACTTAATTCTTTTAACTGATTTGTGCATTATGTTATTTTTTTCACCGTCCATAATTTTATTGGTAGTTGATACAAACCTTTGTTAAATAAATAAAAATTTAAAAACTATGTTGACATGTACGTGCTTGAAAGTAGCAGCAAACTAACCCTTTTTCTCCCCACTTATGAATAATTGTGAAATGGCATTTAACCCATTATAGTCCACATGTTGTGTTGACCAATGGTTGTTCCCATTCCAACAGTAGCAAGCAGGTGGAAGAAACCCATGAAGTCACCCCAAGAGGTTCATGGCTGAGGGTATACTTGAACTTGAGTGTCTCCAGCCTGTTGCAATAGATACATCAGGTGTGACGGAAATATGTGCTTCCATACATATCACACACATGTATCAAGAAAACTGTAGAAAAAAAAATGTTTCCCTAGTAGGCTTCAACTGCATATCATCAATACTTGGGTGTGTACATTTCTCACTCATCGTTTATTGCTTACCCAGTAAACAGGGGGTAAACAAAAAGTAATGGCAATTAAAATGAAAGGCAGTTCTGAGCCTTAGTGTCTCCCTGCACTCAATATTCTCCTGGAGACATAGATGAAAACTCTATAGCCAGGGAGATGTTTTTTATATATATAAAGAAATCCAAGATATTGGATTCTTTTCTTAAAAAGAGATCCCTTGCCATTATTATCTACTTGTCAATTATCTCTGTGTTGGTAATTTAATAAGATCAGGAATCCACAGCTGACACAGGATCATTATCAATAATCTTATTTATTTACCAATTTTTTATACCATCCATCTAATCTAAGTGATTCTGGGAGGTTTATAAATAATCTTAAGTGTTCCCTTAAGAGCAAAGGAAGATGGGTTTAGATCCACTCCAAAAGCTAACTGAACACCATAACATTTGTGTGAGATACGATCTCTTTCATATATTATTAGAAGTCAGGAAGCGAAGAATCTGCTCATATACTTTTAAGATAATTGTATCAAATAGTACTTTTGAGGGGAAGCAAGAATTTGCATATTAAATGTGCAAAGTAACTGTTTTGCACTTGGCTCCATGTGTACTTCTGAATAAGAAAAATCATTAAGTGGTGTAGTCTATTAGTACAAAAATAAAACTTGCAAAATAAGTTTCACTTGGAAATTAGCATTCTTGCCCCTTAATGCTATATATATTGAATGCTAACATCCTATAAAAATATTCTTGGGGATTAAGTAGGGATACCATGAGTTGTCATTTGTCCCCTTAAGAGGCAGCCACTTCTGGGATTTGGGTGATATCAA
This sequence comes from Pituophis catenifer annectens, assembly GCF_029215685.1. Lineage (NCBI taxonomy): Eukaryota > Metazoa > Chordata > Lepidosauria > Squamata > Colubridae > Pituophis > Pituophis catenifer. The sequence continues at coordinate 111,784,680 of NW_027256882.1, forward strand.
AATCAAATTATGAAAACAAAGAATCATTAATTTTTTTACATGTTTAATTTGACTGTGTTTGACATTTATTTATTTATTTATTTATTTATTTATTTATTTATTTATTTATTCAACTTATATGCCGCCTTTCTCTGAAGACTCAAGGCGGCTTACAATGCATTTAAAAACCATATATAAAAACATTAAAAATTAAAACATTAAAAACAATTAAAACCCATTCACACCATTCATGGCCGGATCTCGCCAGATTGCAACAGCGAGATCAATGGCCCCAGGCCTGCCGGAAATGTTTATTGTTTTATACTATGCTTGCTGTACACTGCTCAGAGTCACTTCTGGTGAGATAGGAAGCCATATAAATTTGATAATACACAAACAAACAAACAAACACATATCAAGTTATGATTGGCTATGAAATCCATTTTATCTTAGAAACTAGGCAGTAGCACATGAATAATTACCAACAGATCTGCTAGAGTTGAGCTGAAGATGCAGTGTAAACCTTTGAAACCAGTGAACTTCTAACAAATATCTAATGAAAAAGGTAGAAATGTTTGGGGTAGCTTGGTAGGATGGTATACTACATCCCCATCTGTGATCTAAACTTTATCCAAACTTCTAACCCTCTCATAAAATTAGAAGGGAGTCTGCAGTGTTGCACAAAACCTAATGTCTGAACTGGCGTGAAATCTGAGAACAACTGTGCTGGTTATTGGCCATGTTTATACATGTTTTGGCTTCACCTGAATTAATTGTCCAGGCAATCTCACTGTAATCGGAATGCCACTTACATAATACACTTATCTCCAAAGCTTTCTCTATGTTCAAGTGGGTTGCTTGCCCATTCTTTCTGCTATATACAGCTGTTTGGCACTTACTGAGAATGGGATTAGTCTAAACTGCCCATTTGTGCTACAATATAGGATCTTCTCAATACTTTCTTTTCTTGTGCTCCAAAACTCTGACATGCCTCAATGATAAGTTAATCTTCTGAGAGTCACCACTGGCTGGGAGCAGAGTCAAGCTGGACCTTCTCTTGACTTCTTTCCGGGAATGCTCATAAACAGCAGCTTTGTTTGTGATTGACTCTTCTCCAGAGTCAATCACAGCTTTAGGATTTGCTGCACACTTGCTCATATGAAGTTTGTGTTTTTATTGGATTTTTTTTTTTTTTTTGGCCTGACAGTTGTTGGTGAAAACAGTGATCTCACAGAGAAAACTTGGCGGCAGTGTGCCTTGTTTTGCCAGTGTCTTCTGCTCATGGACACCTTTGCAACTGAACTACAAGCAAACATTATCCACATTATTCATTAGTGTGACCCAGCTTAACCTGGTTGTGTTTTGCTCCATCCAAAAATAAGAGGGAACCCAGACCATTATTAATTATGGTAAATTTATATTCTGTTTTCCCCATCCCTTGAGGACATCTTTTTTTCCTAGGACAGCCAGTCCTTTCCTGCTTTTCTAGAGATGTTTCCAGTGTTGCTAAATAGTGGCAAACCATGAAAATAAAAATAAAATTATTTCATTGGCTTTACTTCTGTGCCTGGTGCTGAAAAGCCACAGAGATGGAGGAGTAGAATGAAGATCTGTTTGCTGGGATTAGTAAATGCAGCCTGTGGTTGTGGACAGGAGAAAGGAAGGTAGAAGGAAGTGAGTAGGCTTCAAATCAGTTTTAGACAGCTTTAAATTCATTTAGTAATCTAGCCTCAGGCAAAGGAGGTACTCAAACAGGGAAGGTTGTTTTCTTGCCAATTGCTCTAGTTTCTTTTTTGTGTCAGTTTCAGCACTAACCTATAGTATTTGTTATTTAAAATCATATCTTCCTTTTGGTGGTCTATATAGTTCAATGTCCCTTTAAGCCACATCATGGTTACGTTCAGATGTCCCATACAGTTGGAATTGACCTAATGTTTGGTTAGTATCTTTTGCAAATAACCGTGATACCGAAACAAACTATAGAAGCTCCTTCTGCTGCTTGTTCAAAGATATGTCAGAACTGGGACCTCTGTCTTGTTCCAATCCTAGTAAGAAAACAAAACAAAACAAAACCAGTGTTGGAGTTAGACTAGTTTAAGGTTATTTTTTATTTTTTATTTAATGTTATTTGTCTGGGGCTCCTGAAAACCTGAAATTGGAATTGCTTACATCCTTAAAGAGGATCAGGACACATTTATATACTTCAGTGATTGAACAGAATTACAGATAATCCAACTGCTGAGTAAAATAATACACTGATAATACACTGAGCAAAAAGACCAGACCAGCAAAAAGACCAGCGAAAAGATCCATGACAAACTGTCGGGTGAACAGGCAGATCTGGTATGCATTACTAAGATCTAAACATCTGCAATCCCATGTTTGGGTCCTGCAACAGCAGCAGCACTGATGAAGTGTGGTTGTGGTGGTAGTAGTGTTCAAAGTGATTATTTAAAATAGTTCAGCCCAGATCAGATACCTTGTTTTCAGGTTGGCAGGATATGAATGTCTTTGTGTTCAAATAAACTCTAGGGACCAGTTAGAGCTGCCCCTTGGAGTTCTCTTGGTTGCTGGTACTAGGGGATTTTAGTCTCCCTGCTCTGAGGGGGTGGGATTTGGCTAAGGATTTAATGACCTCCATGGTAAACCTGGGACTATCTCTGGTAAATTCAGGCTCAGTGTATATTGGCAGACATATAGTAGATTTGTTTTTGCTTCTTAATAGTTGCTCTATGATTTTAAGATGGAGAACATTATTTTAAATCTTGCCATAGTCAGATAATTCCTGAATCAGATGGGATTTATTACTACTTGAGACCTCTTCAATCATCAGTTAAGGTTTGTACAGGTATTTGATGGTCCAAAGTATGAATGTTTCCTTTTTTAAAATACAGCTCCAGATACAGCGCATTGTGTTCTTTTCTTGTTGCATAGATAGAATTCTCTTCATCCCACTCTCAGCCTTCTCTATTAAGTACAGACCTCTTATTTTTCTGCTGACAGAAAATATTTTGTTTGATACTTGTTTTGTTTAATATTGATTAAACAAAATTAAACAAATTAAGTATTAAACAAATTTTGTTTAATACTTGTTTGAAGATGATTTTATCACTTGGAGGGGATTTCACAATCTCCATTTTGGACATTATCACAACTAGCAGGTAAACTCTTGGTGGATTCTGCTCACAAAAATCTATGATGTGATGATAACTTTTTAAATATATGTACAGGTGAATATTCATGCCTATATTCATCATACACACTATAATTGCTTTTTAATGGACTGGTAGATAGCAAGAGGATTAGCACTTACTGTATATACCGCATCACAGTGCTTTACAGCCCTTTCTAAGAGGTTTTTACCGAGTCAGCATATTGCCCCCAACAATCTGGGTTCTCATTTTACCAACTTTGGAAGGATGGAAGGCTGAGTCAACCTTGAGCCGGTGAGAATTGAACTGCTGAATTGCTGGCAGCCGGCAGTCAGCAGAAGTAACCTGCAGTACTGCATTCTAGCCACTGTGCCACCACGGCTCTTGTAGGTTATTTGTTTCAAAGCAGTTATACGAGTACTCCACTCACAATGTGAGTGAATGGAGTGCATCAATAAAATGAATACAAAACCAGCATAACAATATATAATCAACACATAGGAGAGGCTGGGTATAGCAAGAGCCGTGATGGCTCAGTGGTTAGAATGCAGTACTGCAGGCTACTTCTGCTGACTGCAAGTCTCACTGGCTCAAGGTTGACTCAGCCTTCCATCCTTCTTAGGTCGGTAAAATGAGGACCCAGATTGTTGGGGGCAATATGCTGAATCTGTAAACTGCTTAGAGAGGGCTGTAAAGCACTGTGTAGCGGTATATAAGTCTGAGTGCTATTGCTATTCACTCTCACAAGCCTATCATCTTTGTCCACTGCACAAAAGAAAAGCTAGGTCTTCATAGCTGTATAGTAGACTATACTGGTAGGTAGTCCTTGACTTACAATCACAATTGACCCCAAAATTTCTGTTGCTTAAGTAAGACATTTGTTAAGTGAGTTTTGCACCATTTTATGACCTTCCTTGCCACAGTTGTTAGGTAAATAACTACAGGTGTTAAGTTAGTCACATGGTTTTTAAGTGAATCTGACTTCCCCATCGACTTTACCTGTCAGAAGGTCGCAAAAGGTGAACCCATGATCCTGGGACAATGTAACCACCATGAGTCAGTTGCCAAGTGTCTAAATTTTGATCACATGACCATGGGGATGCTGAAATGGTCAGAAGTGTGAAAAATGGTAATAAGTCACTTTTTACAGTGCCACTGTAACTTTGAAGGGTCACTAAATGAACTGTTGTAAGTCAAGGATTACCTGTAACAGGTTTGTTTTACCTGTTATGGCCATCTCTCCTCTCTTTGGATCCCTTGTGTGGTTTGTATATTGTTATGCTGGTTTTGTATTATTTCATTTCATATGATGGTGATGTCAGGTAGTTGTGCTTGGCAACACTTCTCACCTTATTGAGTGGGCTTTGCACTTCTGACTTCCAAAGTCTTACCTTGACAGCACAACTGGTAAAGTCCGTAATCCGGCAGTAGGAAGAATATTATAACATCTCTCTATATGCAGATGTATAACTGTGATTATGTGTTCAAGGACATAAAGTGTCTGCTAGATTTGGCTCAGAGTTTCCCATACAGATTTGTATGCATTTACAGAACACATATATTTGTTCTTAATTAATAGCAATGTTTCATTATCTGTTTTTATTTCAAAAAGAGGAATTTCTTCATTGTCCTATTTAAAGTTTGTCTAGTTTGGCAGCACTTATTTTCAGACCTAGCCAAAAATTTCTTTCCTTTCCCAAATTCGGTATTTGCTATTTTCATTTTATAGGACATATAATTTTAGGTGGAACTCTGCTTTGCCACAAGAAGAAGAAGCTTTTTCTTGTTGATACAACTTCAGACTACTCAGCAGTCCTAGATTTATTTTTATTTCCCTTTTCAATCTACTGATTATTGATATTTTTCTCCTGAGTATTGATTTGATCTCCCCCCCTCCCCGGTCTCTCTTCTTTTGTTATGCTTTCAATTTTCAAATATTTCTGTTGGGTGTGCAAGAACTAGCAGGCATATTAATTAAATATCACAACAGTGAATCCATCACTTGATAAAGGTGGTTCTTGGTATGATCTGTGATGTGATATTATTATGTTATTTAACCCTTTTAACTGCAGTTATGTTGTAAATCTGACACTCAATCCCCATATGGGAATTTTTAAAATGCAGTTTATTGCCAACTGCCTGTATTTTTGGTGTTCTTTGAAGTCTTTTTACCTTGCCAAAATGTGAGGATAAGGCTATGTCTGATAGGAAACTAAATTTCTTATTTTCCCGGACTTTTTAAAATTTATTTTTGAACACTGTGGGAAGTTGCTGTCTAGAATGGACTTTTTCTATAGGGTTAGGCCTCTTTGGCATCATTTTTTCATATGGTCTAGCAAATAGCTGTAGTTTTTTTTTTAAAAAAATCTATGACATTTGGGAAGTCACCGCACTTTACTAGTAGTAAGTAGAGCCAGAACATATACTAAGAAGATAAGAAATTTAAAGGACTGCGCCAAAGAATCAGAGGATGTTATCAGTATTAAATTAAAACCATTTTCTTGCCTCATAATGGATAGGTGATGGCAAAACAATTTTTGCCAATATTGTTGTAAATTCCATGTCCATAGTTTCACTTTTTTGCATTAATCTACACCTATTTTAAATATTCAGGGGGAAAAAAATCATATTTTTAAATTGGAAAAGCCCAGGAATATGCTTTGTTACTTCAATTAGCTAGTCTCTTTGCTCCCCATAAGCATTTTGTTTGTTTTTCTTGCCTGCTCCGAAGTCTGTTTTTCACCTTATTGACAGATTTCTGTTGCTTATGAATAGCTACTCAGACATTTTTTTATCTAAGACAAACACCACTTATCTATCCAGAGAGCAAATTGTTTTCTTTTACTTTTGGTCCTGGCTTCCTGTGTTTGAAAATGTACTTCTCTTAAAGGAGCAGGTAATATTTTTGGGGGGGAGGTTGGGGTAGGAGCTGCATTCCTAAAATAATAACTAAGGGACTAGGGGATTTTTAAGAACCTGAATGCTTGGGGACAGAATGTTAATTTCAGACCCCTCTCACTCAAATGAAGACTGCTGATTTTTCTGACTATTTTAACCATAAATTGTATGTAATCTCTTCCTTGCCTGGGTTTTGGGATACTTGCCTTCTAGAAAGGTTTCTAAGAGCCCTGTATAAGTATTAAGAAGGGAGGTTATGGCAGCCAATATGATGTTAAGCAGTGGTGGGTTTCTACCAGTTCACCCCGGTTCAGGCAAACCAGTAGTGGTGGTGGCAGAAGGCTCTGCCCACCCGCTCGGATGTCATCACAAACGCTCTGCACATGCACAAAGCAAGGGAGCGCGTGCACACGTGTGCTCCCGGTTCTGAACCAGTAGCGAAGGTAAGTGGAACCCACTACTGATGTAAAGGTGAAAAATTTGGATGGAGGCTGAAGATAACCAGATTCAAATCCAACCTCAGCCTGGTGACTTTGGGCCAGTCACTCTCCTTCAGGGCCACCTACTTCAAAGGATTGTTGTTGTAGGTAGATTAGAGAAGATAGTACCATCTATGCTGCACAGAACATCTGGAAGAAAGTGAGGTTACATACCAGCTAAACATATAGCAACTCCTGCTTTTCTCACAGGTTGAATTGCTTGCTTGGCAAGAACTTTGGAAATTAATCTGAGAGCCACGCAAAATTAGGACTAGAATTGTGTGTGGTTCTGGAGTTCACAGGTTGCCAAATCTGAGGAAAAGAGCATATACAGTTAACTTTTGTGATTGCAATGGAAAAAGAGGATGAAAATATTTCAGTTTAGAAAACGATTGTAATCTCAACGGCACCACCGGCAACAGTAAAAGCAATATAAACAGCAGGACTGAACCATTAGATCCTTTGGGGTAAAACAATGAACCATTTGCAGATGAGACCAGATTTTGACACATTAGCAGTATATGGACTTTTTTGTGGAGTAAGCATGGATGCATGACAAAAAGGCAAAGGCAGTTATTTCTCCTGCTGTAAATCCAAATTTGTTCCTGTGTGCACTTCCCCAATGTACGTCAAGTTTTGCACAATATACTATATTTGTATACTTTGCACGTGTGCAGAGATAGGCCTCCTTCACACAATGGTCATAAAACAGATGGAAAGCAGGCTGGGCCTACATACATCTTTAGAGCCTTGATTGTTCCCAGTTTGTACTATTACACTCAGAACAGAAAACTACCTAAAGCCTTTTCTTCCTTTTCCATTAAAGGAACGGAGAAGGATGAAGCGTATATACAGGGCTGGGCTTTAACAATTTTAGCAAGGGGTTCTCTGCCCGGTTGCTGGGTGGGTGTGGCCATGGTGGGTGTGGTCTAGTCTGCCTCCTGCACCATGGGGGGGGGGGCGTTTTTACCCTCCCTGGGCTCTGGAGGCTTTTTCCGAGCCTCCGGGAGGGCGAAAATTGCCTCTGCAGGCTCCAGAGGCTCTCTGGAGGCCGGAAATGGACTCCTGGGAGGGGTGGAGTTGGAGGGGTGGGGTGGGGTGGGGTGGACAGGGCCAGCCAGGAGTAGGATTTGGGGATTGTCTGAACTGCACAGAATCTTAGCTAGAAATTCTCCTGAACCCCTGCGAACCCCCAGCAGCCCACCCCTGAGTATATAATATTCTCTGTCTTTGAGGATTATTAGATTCCTCCATCAGGACTTATTTATCATAGCAAGGCACAGTTGTATCACTGTTTCCCTTAGTTTCATAGTATTCTCTATCTTGGATTATATCTCACATGCATGTCATGGAAAGATTTCCCTCGGCTCTTTCTATTTCCTTCAGCTCTTTCTATTCAGACTTCTCTGAGCTGTGTGCAAGTCCAAGCTCACGGCTGGGTGTGGTGTGGAACATGTTGCAGTTTGCTAGTGTTACCCTCATTGTTCAGGGATGAAAAGCAGAGCCTTGTCAGACATTCTTTTAGTTGTCTCACGGCAAAAAAAGGGAGGACTGGTGGCCACCCTACTGACAGATAAGCAACACACCTAACTTGTTTCTAAGAAAACTCATTTGTAGACAGGTAATCAATATGAGTCACATTGCTGGAATGCAACAAGGAATAGGCTGGTGAAGGCAGGCAGGTTCGTCAATAAAATACCGATCTTCAGAACACATTCCTAGCAGCAGTGAAATTTACAGATAAATGTTGCTGATAACAGATTCTCTTCTATTCATCCCTCTTAGCTCTTTAATTGTTTATTATTGTTTAGATAATTGGTTACCCACGTTTCCACCGTGTGTCAGAGAAAAATAGGCCAAGACTAGTGCAGTTGATGTCCCATTGCTCCGCTCCCTGCTTCTCTTAAATCCAGAATAAACTGCTCCAAACAAACCTATTAGCCAACTGCAAAAGAAGGTGGGTTTTACACTCCCTCTTGAAAGCCAATTGAGAAAGGGCATTATGAACCACAGAAGGAGCTCTTTCCACAGTCGTTCAAACACTTCGCTTTTCTTCTTTTTATGATGTAGAGGTAATAGCAGCCTTCTAAACATCTTAAGTCAACTGCAGGGGTGATATTTTCTGTACCACCTGGGTGAACCGAAGGAAATTAGGCAGCCAAGTATTGAATAGTTGGTACCTCACTATGTTCCCTGGAAATTTCTCCTGAACTTAAAGGGCTGAAACAGTTATTTCCAAGATTCATGTCTGAAACATTTCATGCTAGAAGAGTGCTCTAATAATAATGCTAATAATTACAAGAACGAATGCAACAGTGTGCAAATGGGTTTGGGGAACTAGGCCTATCGACTCATTCTCATCTCAGAGTCTGTTCATCTGCCTATGTCTCTTTGTTTTTTTCAGTTATGCCAATCACCTAAGATTAGCTTGTTACTGTTGAACTGATCAGCCCAACTCTAGATTAGCCAGGATCTAGCCCCTAACCCTCTATTTTTCTTCAGCTGACTACTGATAGTTGTTTCTTTCCAGCCAATTGATTCATGCTCAAAAAAAAAAAAAAAAAAAAAAAAAACCAGAAACAAGTTGCCCAAGCTGGATAAGTAAGTTCCAAAGATGCATATTTTTTTAAAAAAAAACAACAGAAAACCTAAAAGACTTATGCTTTGCATTCACTTTTTTTTAATGTGAAAGCTAGACATTTCTTCCTGCCAGACTGACATTAGTCAAGAGTCTCAAGTAAAAGGTATTAAGGCAGAAATGCTGATTGAGCAGTGATAAATTAAGGAAACTTCAAATGTGAAGCTTTTTGTAGGGCAGCTGCAGCTTTCATGCAAACTCTGTCAACACAGAGCATGTGATTTTGTGCCCTACTGGAACATTAGTGAACCGTCCTAGGCTAATACCTATTCCAAAGGCTCTAATTTTTCAATTCTTTGCTCACGATCCATTTCCCCACTTCCTTCCATATATTATTACGAGGATTTTTTTAAAAAATGTCATTCTTCTGGTGGTGATTTTAGTCTTTTGTTTGCTCTGCAAAAGCCCAGCCCTAGGGGAAGTATTATGGCATGATCATAAGAAGCTGAAAAACCATGTGCTGAACCCATCAATACGCAGCACAGTAAATATTGTCAACATTCCAGCTATCTTGACCTCAGTTTCAGTACAAAGATGAGCAATAGCTAGGCAAAATGGACAAGGCTCAGCTGAAAGGTTAACCTCTTTCCCTCAATTATTTAGCTTTTAGTCAGGGTTTTGGAATGTTTGTACTTGTTGGGATTACTTGCATTAAGCCTTTAGTTAAATAGAAAGGTGCGCTGCAAATAGAATAAGTGAATAAATATTCACAGCCATAGGCAATCTGCAGAGGCATCTGACTTATGGGTGCTTAGTTGGAGAAAGGACTTCTCCATTATCCAGTTCAGTGCCTCATTGAAGAATCCATCTGGCCGAAGCTGCTGACAGCCAGAACAGGTCAATCCAGCGTTGTTCCTCCATTGTGGAACATATTGTGGACGTATTGTGGAAGTTCAGTTTGTCAACTGTGCTAATTCAGTGCTTAAATTTCCTGCCTGAGCAGCAAGTTGGACTAGAAGACCTCCAAGATCTCTTCCAACTCTGTTATTATGCTCTGTTCTACTTTCTGGCACTCTGGGGAGTAGCAAATCCCACACTGCAAAATTGGTTGTGGCTTTCACTTCTCATGGTGCTTCACGGACAACCAAGGCTGCTGTTACTTCTTGCTAACTTGATGATTATCATGTTTCCTATAGAAGTGTGTCTAGAATTTGTGTCTAATGGTCTATCAACTATCTCTAATCTCTCTCTCTCTCTCTCTCTCTCTCTCTCTCTCTCTCTCTCTCTCTCTCTCTCTCTCTATCTATCTATTTTATCATCTATCTATTTATTTTTCACATTTTTGAACCATGCATCCCCCTCAGAGAGGGACTCTGGGTAGTGTACAATGAAATATTAAAATATGAAAACAGAATACAAAAATTTAAAAAATTAAAAAGAGGCAAGGGATGATTAGAAACTGTTAAAATCAATTGAACATTCAGGGACTAGCCAGCCCTATGGCTATGTGCTCCTCTGGGTTCCCACAGAGCCATGTTTTGACTCCTTTTCGGAAGGCCAGGAGAGTGGAGACCTGTGTTGCCTCCAGAGGGAAGAATATTTCACAGGGTGCGGGCAAGGCCGAGAAGGCTCTTTTCTTGGACCCCACTAGTTGAACTTCTTTAACTGACAGGATCTATAACATACCTTTCCTGCCTGACTGGGTGGATGAGCCAGTATAATGGAATGAAGGCAGTTGTGTAGGTAACCTGGCCCCATACCAAGTAAGACCTTGAATTAAATACCTTGAATTGAACCTGGAAGCAAAGTGGCACCCAATGCAGTTCGCAAAGCAAAGGTGTTACATGTGTTACATGTATCCTTCTTTGGGCACCCAAAATTGCTCACACTGTCACATTCTTATCCTATGAACTTATAAATATGTATTCCCCCAAGACGACCTCAATTCCCAATGGCTTCGTAAAGTTCTCTATGTAATGTTCTTGGCAAAGATATCTGTATGTTTTGCTGTTGCTACATTCTGGCATGTGTTCTCAACTTCCCATTCTAGTCTATAACATTTTGAGATTTCCTGATGGTCTCTCATCCAAATATTAATCAGATTTGACCCTGCCTAGCATTTTCATTTGTTCATGATCATCCAAGATTGATTACATGCCACCAGCTGTTCTAAGTAAAGTTCCTATTGGGTCTTCCTAAAATCTGTTCACAGTACTGTGTTTCAATAGGGTTTCCCTGTAAATCAGGAATAAGGAAGTTTTTCAGAGGATGCTGAGTTACAGTACAGCAACATCTGGAAAGTGACAGGTTTCTCACTTCTATTCCAAGTAAATTTGTTTAAAATTGTTACCTTAAACTTCACAGACTTCACTTTTGCTAAGATGGCAAACTTCCAGAGTTACCTGCTACAGTATATCTTCTGTGTGGGAAATAATCACTAGATTTAGCAAATCCTATATGTACTCATTGTCACCTCTGTAATATTTCATCATGTGTCCTGCAAGTTGTACCATGAAAAGATTTCCTTGGATTTACTGTACATTCTTAGGCCTGATTTGAACCAAATACATTCCATGTTGTCTATTTGTCTTAGTAATTTGATTTCAACATTTTAAGCCTGTGTAATTACATAACACATTAGGAAACTTGAATGATTCTTGAATGAATGTTTTTCACTCTCGTGCAAAACCTTCTGCAATCATCAACGCTTTTAACCAGCTTACTGTGCTGCATTTTGATCTGGAATCTCAGTTATTTAGAAAGCATCTTGTGTTTTCTGGCAGTTGCTAGAGCACCCATGTTGTCTTGTTTGTTGAACATTGTCTGTGAATTAACTGTACCTTTCTAAACTTACAACTACATTTGAGGTAGCACTTCTGCCTCATGGAAATTACTTATCAGAAACAGAGAGCCTGCATTCTTAAATGATGATTATGTCTGTAGAAGAGCTGGTGAAGGAACAAAAAGTTTGGATAACCTTTTAGTAAAAACCCAGAATTCCCAGTCAGCCTGATCAATGTTGGCTGAAAAATTTGAGAACTAAACATATCTAGATGGTGTGTGTTAGGAAGAGATGATTTAGAGAAAAGGTTGCTCATGAATAATGTTATAAATCAGAGGAGCGGAGGGTGGTTTTTTTTTGTTTTGTTTTTTTAAAAAAGGGTTCAAACAGATGGTTCCACTCAGTTACTGAGTGTTGGGATAGATGAAAAGATTCATAAAATCAGTTATATCAACAAAATAGGGACCTGAATTAAATAAATGAGCTAGTTTAAAATGCATAGAATTATTTTCATTTTGATATCCAGGCCCCCATACTGCTTTGAGCAAAGAGAAATCTTTCTTGTGTTGGAAGAAATATCCATCTGGTTCAGTTCCAAGCCAGGAGAAAGACACTGGAAACATGGAGGCTGATTAGAAGGATGGTTTAATGATGAAGCAGGACCACATGGGTTCTGGGTAGCTGACCACAGCTCTCATGGAGTTGAGAGTGAGGGGCTTTTATAACTTCTCTTGGGCCTTGCGCTTGAACTTCCTGTTCCTGTATTCTATTGGCTGTTGTAGGGGTCATACTGCCTCTGTAGGTTGTCTGAGCTAAGTTTGGTTGAAACCTGGACGGTGATGCAGTGTCCCCAGGAGATGTAATGTGGTGAGCTCTGCTGCTAGATGGTAGAGGGTTAATCTTATTATGTCCTGAGGGGTCATGTCTTAATCCCATCATCCTGGAGCTGGAGGTCTTTTGTTTTATAGATAGTCTTTCTCAATGGACACAAAATATGTGCTGGGGGCTATTAAGAAAAACTTGGGGGCTGCTTTCTGTCTCCAAGAGCATGTTTCACTATTTCTCCTTTAGGGAAATATAATATTCTGCCTTTTTAATATTTCCTAAAACATTTCATTCTTCTGGCAAGGGGTGGCTTCCCACACTTGAAAAAAGAAGAGCCCCCTGTCTCCCCCTCCCCCCTTTTATTTAGAGGCACTGAGATTTCTTCTTCTGTCCTAAAGAGAACCCAGTTGATTGACAGAATAACATTCTGACTAGAGTGACATCATCTGAGACATCATCCCAGGCTAGAGTTCAGGAGACTGATGTTCTTCTCTCTTTTAGTACAAATTGTAACAAATCACCCCAAAGGATGTGGCGAGTTTTGAAATATCTGTGCAAAATGCCTCCTGCGTTTTGTTCAGCCCTATTATTAAATGCAGTTGCCAAAAAAGCCTAGGGATGCCTATGGTGCATTCGGGCTCCTAAGTGTGGGTGTTACTATACTCCACCCAGGAAATCCAAGTCAGGACTTGTCTTCTGTTTATATTTTAGAATTTGGATTCTCAGCTTAGCTAGTGGGGTTACAGCAGGCCGCTTTCAGTGAGTCGCGTGAGAGGCTGCACTTGGCATTATAAAATTAAACCTGTAACATCTCGTTCTGTGATTTTCAAAAGATGAAATTGGTCAAGCTTGGCAGGTCATAAATGAGCTCCTTATGAGCATGCTGTAATATTCTCATGCAGCCATGGCAAAAGCTGCACTAAAGCAGTAAACCTGTTGTTCTTTTTATATGGTTTATGTGAAACAATAGGAATGATTACTAAGTTGAAATGAGCTATCTCAAAAATTAAACATTGTGATCTCTTTCCTATCTATATAACTGTAATTTTCTAGGCATAACCTAATTCAGACCCAAGGCAAGACATTTGAGTGTTTACATGAAACTCATGTATATGAATCTGATTTAGTGGTTTATGATAATGCATAGAACCATTAACTTGGCTAGAATTATAGTTGCACCTGTAGAAAAAGCTGCTTTTACTTGACTATAGGGAAACTCTTCTTTTCTTAATACTGCCATTAATGGCAAGGGCCTTAGTATATGAAGTAGAATTGCGCCACCAGGAGGTGGCATCTCTGTAGGTACTAAATAATTTATGATCTCAAGAGTGCAGGAAGAAAATGATGATGCTTGGGTGAATCTGAGAACCAGTTGCTCTTGGAGCCCAAGAAATGGAGCGAGTCAGAAGAAGCAGAGATCTTTAGAATCCAGGCAAAAGAATCTAATGGATCAACAGCAGAATGAAGTGCTCTTTACCAAATATTAAGATCCATGAATATTTTATGCCACATAATAATTTTTATTATTGTTAATCGTGAAGTCATGGCCGATCCATTGCGACCCCATGGATAATGTTCCTCCAGGCCTTCCTGTCCTCTACCATCCCCTGGAGTCCATTTAAGTTCACACCAACTGCTTCAGTGACTACATCCAGCCACTTCATTCTCTGTCATTCAATTCTTCTTTTGCCCTCAACCGTTCCCAACATTAGGCTCTTCTGCAGTGAGTCCTTCCTTCTCGTTTTTTTATTTTTTTATTTTATTTTTTGAATGTACATCAATATCAATACATGAACAATGAGGCATCTGGGTATCATTCATTTGAATACAAGTAGTAGTGATAGTATTAATATTATTTGTTATTTAAATCATACTTATGTAATTGTAATAATGTTCTTATATGTATTTGTATTAAAATATAAGCCCTCATTATTTAATCGTTCAACATTTTAGTCCCCCATTCTAATAATAATAATAACAGTATCATTAGAACGTACATAGAGTCCTTCCTTCTCATTAGGTGGCCAAAGTATTTGAGTTTCATCTTCAGGATCTGGCCTTCTAAAGATATATAATATCTTTAGGAGGCCATAATATACATAATAACTAGGGATAGGTAAATAATTCTTCACGTTAACAAGTGTGAAATGTAAGAGTGTTCATTTTGTTTGGCATTAATCTACACATTTGCTTTACTTTTTATTTTAAAAAAATCAATATGTCCTAACATGTTTGCAAGATGTGTGTCTGTTTCTGTGTGTGTGTGTGTGTGTGTGTGTGTGTGTGTGTGTGTGTGTGTGGGGTGGTAGTATTTGCAGGGTGTTTCAAATGTGCAAGAAAAAAAAATAAAGATGTGGTTCACTGATTTTTTACATTAGTCTAAATGCTGTGATTTGGGATAGTTCATATCAAATTATTACATTTTAGAGATAATGCCTTGTCATAACATCCCAGGTGAGTCTATTGAAGAAGAAATAATATCACCTATAAAACAGTAATAATCTTACCTCTTTATCAGTCTGCTATTACATACAATATTATAATCATTTATTTCACTCTGTAGTAATACAAGGAAAAAGTGAAATACATCTGAATACAAACAGTGGGAGGGCAAGATTTGGCCCTAAAATTGCCATACTTAATGCATGAGTTTAGATTATGATATGATATTGTAAATTAGAATTGAGCAGGATTCTTTCCCCTATTGTAGTAAAACACATACTTTCAGCAAACTAAATTTAATGTGGCAGCATGGAGGAAGCAGAAGGGGTACCTTTTGTCCTAGTTAGTGGGGGTGGGGAGAATAAATTAATGGAACAACAAAGAAAATCTACCTCATTTCAGGTATACCTCAACAATTGCCTGGAATTGAATTCTGTTAAAGACAATTTATTTAGAAATCAAAGGCAATAGGCCATGCTTGACAGAGGACATCATTTTGGAGGCTGCAAACCAGTGGTTGCAGCGGTTGCAGTGGTTTGCACTGGTTCTATAGAACTGCTAGTAAAACCGGCGGGAGGCTCTGCCACTGACCCCAACGTCATCAGAACGCTTCTGCGCATACGCAGAAGAGCGCTCGCCCATTGCGAACTG
The DNA here is from genome assembly GCF_029215685.1 of Pituophis catenifer annectens. Taxonomy (NCBI): domain Eukaryota; kingdom Metazoa; phylum Chordata; class Lepidosauria; order Squamata; family Colubridae; genus Pituophis; species Pituophis catenifer. The sequence goes on from NW_027256882.1 coordinate 111,800,466, forward strand.
GTAGTAAAGGTAAGTAGAACCCACCCCTGCTGCAAACACTGGTTCAATGGTTTAAGACAGGTGCTGTGCATCTCTGTTCCTATAGAACAGCTGATCTCGGGGAGGTCTTTAGCTGAGCTGATGAAGCTTTGGCTCAGCTTCTGCTTCAGAAGAAATGCTGTCCAATTAATTTTGCTGTGTTGCCTTTGGAGTGGCAGGATGGGCGGTTTCTCATAGGCAGGAACTCCCATCTTGTCCTGGCTCCTGGGATTTCCCCTCTTTTCCTGAAGACCAGTTATCCTTGCGTTTTGCTAACATCCTACCCAACAATGAGAGAAGCATTGCAGAGCAGGGCAAGTACAGTGCTGAGTGTCTGGGAGCAAATGAAGTACATGGTTGTATTGAAGAACTTCAAATTGGTTGCTGAAGTGGGTTATGAACCATTCTGGGGGTGAGGGGGGAAGCAAACTGTTTTGGAAGTCAGGTTGAATGGCAGAGAGGGAGAGGGAATAAAATGAGCTGAGGAATAGCTCCACCTATAATTCCCCTGTTTTATTTCGTGGCCTTTTTGTCATAGTTTTGCTAAGAGTTAACTATTCTATGTAAAATGCTTAGAGACCTAGGGAAAATAGCCTTGTATATTCCCCCACACAAACAAAACCCTGAAAAAGTATAAGTGCGATGGATTCTCTGAAGAGAAGATAATTTTGGGTTGTTTATTTCACACCCATAATCCACATATGAGAATGAAAAAAAAAAGAGTATTTAGATGTTGGGTGCTGTTGCAAGACCAAGTAATTATTACATAGGTAGCAGCTTATATAACACGTAAACACTGAGGGTGAACAATACTGTAATAGTAGTAGTAGTGATGATGATGATTTTTTTGAGGTACATTATATCTCAATTTAAATCCAAAGACAAATCATGCTTAGGGTGACCAACAATAAAAAGGAATATAAAGACTATATTAATTAAAAACACAACGAAAACAAAATTGATTTAATAATGCTAGCCTAACATTTAATCAACAACTAAAAATGCAAGCGCTAGAATGAGCCATATGTCTTGAGGCCCTTTTTGCAACAGAGTGGAAACCAGTCAGAATCCCAGGGAGTGTTTTTCCACTGTTTGGAAATGACTTTACACGGGATGTTCCCACTGGCCTAAGAAGAATGAAATCTATAGATATCATTCTTAATATCTACTAAACTTCCTGGTATCGTTCTAATTTTAGTTATGTGCTGCTGAAGGCTGATATCTGAGAAGGCTTCTATTAAGGCTTTCCTCAAGTATTTACCAATCCCTGGGCTGTTTGGAACTTGACATGTTAAAGCCAACAGCTTAACCAAAGCCCAAAAGGTAATTGGCAATGGATCTTGCAGCAGAGATGTAATCTTACTCTTAATCCTCTAATGTCAACATAATTAACTCATTTGTTTAGCCTTCCTAGTGCAGAAAGGCTTTAGGGTACTGCTCCTATTATCCATATTCCACAGCTAGAGGCCAAGGACAAGGCATTAATTTAGCCCATGATGGGGCAATCCTGTATTTGCCAATGGAATGGGAATAGGAAATGTCTATACGTACTGTTTCTTTACTCTGAATTTATGTTCTACCAGCACTTGCACTTAGCCCTTACAAATCCCTGCCATTCTTTTAATGTTTGGCATGATGGATAAAAATGAAATATTTGAATATATATATATATATATATATATATATATATATATATATATATATATATATATATATAATCTTTTTTAAAAGTTGTATTTATGTGTTTACATGCATTAATACATATCACACTATTCTCTTTCATTGTAAGCAATGATATGCAAAGAGTGGAAAATGAGTAAAAGATAATAAGACAAAGGAATTAAAGTGTGTAATAAGGAAAAAAAAGAAAGAATTATACCTAATTCTGGCAAACCATTTACTGTCTATTCTTGCAAACCATCATCAACATATGTGTGGCATAATCAGATACAATCATCAACATATGTGTGCCATAACCAGATTTAAAATAAAAATAGAACTTAGTGAGATTAACTTATTTTAAAAGCAAACAGACAGCTTTCTTCTGCAATGATAAAATATATTTTCAATGTAAAGAACAGATTAGGAGGGAAATAACTGCCATGTGGAAATCTTTGCTAATCATCAATCAGAAAAATGCTTAAATAATGAATTTACAGGGAGACATTCTGTTGTTGATTGCTATACTGAAAATCAGTGTTAGGGTTAAAATGTAAATCAGCTTTCTGCATGCCAATGCCTTCTGGATACCCTTGACTTATAGTTTTCATAATTCTCTGGCAACTTATCCAATGGCACCAATGTGGAGAAGGTTGAGCTAGGTAACACCATCTTATATCTTGTCTGGAACATCTATTGAGCCTCTAGCTCCATGATGGCAAACCTATGACATGGGTGCCAGAGGTGGCACACAGAGCCATCTCTGCAGGCATGCGAGCCAATGCCCAGGTCAGCTCCATTGCACATGCCTGCGCACCTCCCGTTGGCCAGCTGATTTTGGGGTTTCTGCCGGGAGGCGTGTGCGTGTGCGCATGCATCGGGGGTGGGGGGATGCGGCACCCCCCCATGCCCTGTTTTTGGTCCCAGGAGACTTCAGGGAGGTCTGCTAGCACCAAAACGGGGGTCACGCGCACATGTACCCCTGTAGGGGCTGCAGAGGGGCATTGTATTATGGGTGTCAGCGCTCGCTTTCGGCACCCAAGGAAAAAAAGGTTCGCCATCACTGCTCTAGCTGATTACTTATCTCCAATAATAGTTGAGTAAGTTCTGAAATGAATATGCATGACTATACCGATCAGATAACATAGGCAATCAGTTTCCATCTCATGGAGATATACCATTTTGCATAATGATTACCATTCCTGACTGCTGAGATTTTATAAATAAATAAAATTTTATTGAGAATTATTCTGAGACTTTTCCCCCCTTAATGGGAACTCAGTATGCAAATATTTTAAACAAGCAGATAAAACAAGTCCAGTCTAATGCAGCTCTACATTGAAGAAATTTCTACTTGGTTCATATAACTGCAGAGACCAGCTTCCCAAGTCCATCACGTGCCACTCACAGAATGTGAGTGGTCTGGATGATGGAATCCTAGATGTGGAGCAGACCCTGAAGGTGTTCTGGTTTAATCCCCTGTTTAATGCAGACTTTACCATTCAGGAAGCACAACTACATTCCCATGGGACTGTCTAGGACTAGGTTCTGTTTAACTGCTGCAGGTGGACTCAGTCCATCATCTTTCTAAGTAGCCTGTTTTGTTGCCAACATTGCCTGTGAAGACATTTGGCCTTTTGGTGACCTTGTAATGGTTTGAATTGTTATTTTAAACTTTGTACACTGCCCAAAGTGACTGCGGCAAGATGGGCAGCCATAAAAATTGTATGTATGCATGTAAGTATGACTAAATGAAGTTAACTTATTTAGGTAGGCCAATTCTTTTGGAAGCATACATTCTACATAGGAAATCTCCTTTTGTTCTCTCCATAGTCTTTGAAATTCCATTTCCAGTTTGCTCATAGGAAATTAGTTTTGATTCTATTGTGAAAATGTAAAGTTTTGATTAATTGCTGTTTGCATTTCCTAACTGTCCTTAAAGTGGCCTTGTATGAGATATAGACATCCCTTTTGATAGCTACTGAACAAATTGTGAAAAGAAATTTACATGTGTATGTTACATACTCATGCATCTATATATTACCAGAACTCTTACGTTTTTAACTTTTAACTGGGAGAAATGGTATATTGTAAGGCAAAACTTTTGAACCAAGGTATCTTAGATGAGCTAGCTTACAGAATACATCCAAAATCCAGGACCCATGACTTCCATGGAATTGAAATTTGGCAAATGTTATAAAACATATTATGACATAAAAATCATCATAAAATCATTTATGACATAATACAAAATATAAAATATTTCCTATGGTGAATTACTGACGTTTGTGCTATACAGTTCAATAGGGGCCATTTTCAAGGCAGATACATCTCCGAATATCTCCCTGAATTTTAAAGAAACATTTTAATGCACATTAGAGTCTCTGCCATGGTAGAAGGCATTGAGGGTTTCCTGGTAAGAAAACATCTCTGAAATAAGGACCCAGTGGGTCATGGGTTTTTTAGTACTTACTCTTACTGTAAATGCATCTTGTTGCAAACATACTATTCAAGGTTTAATCAGATCTGCAAATGGTTGCTCATAACCTTCTCAAGATGGAGATTATTCTGCTTGAGAGATCCTATGTTTTGTAGATTAAACAACAGTAATCTTGAATGTGGGTGTCATCAGTAATGTAAGAAAAACAGGGAGAGGGGAAAAGTTCCTGAAAATGTCCTCTATAATGATACATTTTTTGTAGATAGAAGAATACCTCTAATTTCTGAGATTTTGCTCATTCACACTGGGGTCCTGCATGAGGCTAGACTGACTTAAAGGATCAGATATTTATAACAACTAATAATTGTTTAAGGACAGTGCTATCAGACATTTTAAAGACTGCATAGTTTTCCTGCAATCTTGATTCTAGAGAAAGTAACCTTAACCACAAGGAAGAGAAAATAAGGAAGCAGAATATATAGCACATTAGAACACTGTAGAGAAAACTGAATGTTCTTTGTAGCGAAATAATTATTCAGCTCCAAAGAATTTAGTTTAATTATCACCTTTGATGTTAGAGGAAAGTAGATCTGTAAATTACAAAACTAAACTTGACAAAATCATTGGCTCCAAAGAGCAAGCCAGCTAGATGAGCAGAGGACAAAAGTGTTTATTTGCATTGTATAGTTGGAATAGTTGCTTCATTTGTTTAATGTTGTTTTCCTAAGTCACCATCTAAATGCCCTCTTTTATTCCCAAGTCACTATAACCACTGAAAGAGTCATTTATCCAGATGTATGGTCTATTAGCGTCACACTGGGTTTTTGAAGCAACATTCAACATTTAGCAACATAGGGCTAAAATGCTTTCTCTATATGAGGCTGATAAATCCTTCAAATTTCAAAGGTAGTCATTCAAGCTGTGAAAGCTCCAGCTACAATAGTGAGTTCAGGAGGTGGGCATGAGTAATATGCTCCAAATAGCTTTAAATATTTTTTTTTTAAAAAAGACAGTACATGTGACTGCTGAGGACAGGAACAGGTGTAATTCACTTTGGAGTATTTGGTGCTCTCTAAACTTGGTTTTTTGCTTGCAGATGTTGCACATCATCAGTGCTAGAGAGTGTAGGGTTTGCTCTTTGTATATGGTAGCTTGTCCTGCCAGTTGGTGGGATTTTTATCCTTGGTAGTTCTTTGATTAGGGGATTGTTTTTTGCTTGATTGTTTGTCTGGTGTTAATTCCTCCTTATCTGGGTATTGGTTGCCAGAGAGTTGCCAGAGCAAATGGTCTGTTTCTTTCGTTCTTAGCTTTTTTAATTATCTCTTTGAGTGATGTGTTTAATAGATTGTGCTGTAATAGATTGAGTGGTCAGGCATTTTCTGATAAAGTTGTGTAGGTATCCATTTTGTTGGAAGTTGTTGTGTGTTGAAGTCTGTTTCCTTTTTCTTTGTTCTGGGTTGCTGGAATGTGTTTGTACTAGACAAGTACAACCAACACAAGCTACATCAAAACATCTCAGAAACAACCAACAGATTATTACAGCTACATGGTATTGCTGTAAGCACACAAAATAACTAAAGCCCTCCAAAACATCTTAAGTAAACCTAAAGACCGAGGAGCCCAAAAGAAAAAAAAAAACATGTCATTTACAACATTCAGTGCAAGGACTCTTATAGCCACTATGTAGGACAGAATCGGGAACGACTAGCACATATGTGCGAAGGGAACCTTTACCTTTACCTTTAGGACAGAGAGGCAGAAGTCTAGCAGAGCCCATCAATGAACACCAACAGCAGTCACAAGATAAGATGAACATTCCTGAATCTCACAACCCATAGACATACTCAACCATCCTTTCCAATTGGAGAACAGTAAGCATCCTAGAACAGGCTAAATTAAAAAAAAAAAAGGGAGGGAATTTCTGGAAATGTGGCATTCAGACAAATCAGCCATCAGTGGAGATAGAGATAAACTGTTGAGGAATTCACAAAGCAACCCTTGAGTAGCAGGGGTGTGCACATGAAAAGCGATTGAGAGTAGTTAGGAAATAACACAGCCAACACAGAGATACACTGAGTTGTGTTTACTTTCAGGAAATAGTAAAAAAGCACAGTCCAATAAACAGTCCAGGTCATTCACATATAAAGCAGTAGATGGTTAAACAATAGTCCAGGGAAAATCCAATAACAAAGTCTTCTTACCAATCATTGTAGTCATACATGATAAACAGTTGTTCTATATTTGCAAACATTCTGTAAAATGAGGTTGAGCCATTTATTCTTTGTTCATTCAGCAGGAAATTCAATGGCTAGATTCACTCATCTCACAGCCTATAAACCATAATCAAGTAAAGCAGCCATGACTGTTTCCAGGGTCAAGAGATAATGCAGAAGCTTCCCTGAAGTAGCCATGCGAAGAATAATGGTCCTAGGAAACACCATGGCTAGTTTAATGAAAAATAACACAGTTAGTTTAGAGGCTGCATTTTCATTCTTGTGTCTTCCAGCCCACCTAAATCAAATCTGAAGCAATGTATTATCTTAGTTAGCATTTGTTTTTGTTTTCTTTATCATGGAAGTCTTGTAGGCTTCTTGAGACAGTCTGTCCATCCCTGTTCAGAATGCATCTGAATGAATAACTGCTCTTGATCCCAGTGTTTTCTCCTTAAAATAGGCAGTTCTTGTTTACTTAATGCCACTTTGATAGGGTTACAGTGAATCTGAATTTTCCCAAAACGCCTGCATAGAAAGGTTCATTTGGCTGCATGCAATTAGCTCCTTAATTCCTCAGGCACTTTTTTCATGGCTAGACAAGATACGAACGCCATATCATTCCATTAACAACTCAAATCTGGTATCCAATCATTTAGATCACAATGTCTCCTTTTCACAGATATTTTCACATTACTTTCCTGCCCAAGGACTCATCATGGAGAGATGAAATGATTTCCCGGGGGATAGAAATAGAGTTAACACAATATGCTGCAATTCAAGCACTGACCTTGGACAGACAGTCACCGGTTTCAATTCGCTTAACTTTCATAAATGAAACTCACCAAGGACTTCATCTTGCTGTTTTTACTTGTTATAAATACTGGGTTGCTTTTCATATTGCCAGAGAAGGGCTTGGAGATCCTCTTAAGCAATCTGCCACTGCAAACAGTCTCAGGGAAGTCTACAGAAAACTGGCATAGATAAAAGTCAGATACTTATAAATCTTGAAGAGCTAATCCTGATGTCCCTACAGACTCTCAAATCACTCATACTTGTGGATTAAAGAACATGAATCTTTGTAACAAAGAAAAAAAAAATCAACGGGCAACCAAAACGTTGGATGACAATGGCATGCTGAAATATAAGAATAAATTGGCTAGTCGCATGAAAAGTGTCAGGCAAGTTCTGTGGTCAGAGACTGAGGCAAAGAAAAAGGGACTTCAGGGCAGATTTCCTGACCTGTGTGAGGTCTTTGACTAATTTTATAGCATTGACCTCTTCCTCATTTGCTCACAACAATGACATGCCCTAGTAATTTTAATATTATAATGTATTTAATATTAAATACATTTTAGAAATAATAATTGCTTTTTTCCCCTTCCATGTCTTCATTATATTGCCTTCAACTCATTCCTAGCCCCTTCCTGGGGCAGCTTAGAGTTTCCCCCTCACTTTTTGTGTCTTTGTGTATGTGTGTGTGAGAGAGTGAGAGTGAGTGATAGAAAGACAGACAGAGAGAGACAGAGAGATGGGTGGGGATGCTTTAAAGTTGTTTCTTTCTCTTTTCCTAACTTAATTTTTGCTTTGGATGGTGTTTGGCACCTTTCCCTGACCATTTGGCTGCTGATGGGATCAGCGGTTGGGATCTGCCAAGCTCTTATAGGCCCCAGAGGCTGATAGAGGCACGCTTCTTCCCCTCTAGTCACAGGGCAGAGCCATCCAAGGCCATTTTGGCTTGGGATGCTGGCAAGGCTGGAGCCCTAGCTTCTGCAGAGTCATACATCCATATAATGCCCAATAGGCATTTTTCGTTCTGCTTGTCAGACTTATACAGACTCTTTATAAACATAGGTTTAGCGATTTTTTCCAATAGAACTATTTTTAAACCAGGTTCTGTACAGAAGTCTCTTTCAATTAAGAAAGAGTGACTTGTCCTGCTAGCTGTGTTTTTGCTGGTTCTGTCACTATTGGATATGTTATGGTTTTCTCCTACTTGTGCCAACAAGGGATTTCATATGGCTGTATTTTTTTTTATAGTTTTTCAAAGTATTTACCAATATTAAAATACATGTTGTTCATAATTATATTTCTGCACACATCATTGAAAAGTCTACCCTCTTGCTAATAGTTGAAAGATTAGCTACATATCTTGGCAGGCATATAGATAAAGGGTTTCTATTATAACATGGCTGGTTTTAAATTGTAGGCCTTATTACAGTACAAATTCACATGCCTTGTTAGTTATGATAACCTTGATATACAGGGATGTGATGTCAGAACATAAACATTATGTTGAAAATATGCTTCATACACCCCCTATGTACTTGTTAGCATCAGATAAATATATCCTCTAAAAGAAATCTGGGAGTCTGATCACGAGGAAGTAACATTCCCAGAAATATTCAAAACAACTAGTTAACTCTTAGGAATGACACAGCTCTTTCAAATTCCATAAACAATTGCCTTACATCTGGAGAACTATTTCCATCACATGCAGCCAAGTAGCTATAAAGTTTTCTCGTTAATTCTTTTTAATATACAGTACAAGATTTGGAAGTTGTTTATTATCACTATTAGAAATGTGATTTCCAGGCCAGCTAGTAAACTCAATAATCAATTTTGTAACCTTTGATCTCTCGCTTGGTTTACCTTCATCCACCTTACTCTCTGTGTCATGTTTAAAAAAAAAGGGTAGGCTATTGCTTGGTCTGAAAAATTCCACAAAACCTCATGGATGCATATCATCATCATCATCATCATCATCATCATCATCATCATCATCATATCATCATCATCATCTAAAAAATACTCCAGGCAAATAAATCAATTTGTTTACTCAAAATATATTTTTCCAAAATGCCTCCAGACCGTTCTTCTCCAAGTAGATGAAAGGGAATGTAAAATTATGTACGCTGGAGAAAGCTTCTTTTGTCCTGATTGAATACAAAGGTCTAACTTGAATTATTCTGCTGGGATGCAAATGCAGCATGAGGAACAACTGAAATAGGCAGATCAGTCTTTGAGGAGAGGTTGAGGAGGAAAAAAAACTGAACAGTATAGAAATGTGATAAATAAATGCATGAATAAATAATGATTCATTATCTTGATGGGTCTCAGAATCCACAAAAGCTGCTGTACAAGAAAAGCCTCTGGCATGAACTTGTATAAAACATGGCAACAATTTGGCATTCCAATCATTAAGGTATTATGATGGTTTCCAGGAATGAGGGTTTGGCTCCAGATTCTTTGGTCCCTCCCTTAATTTATTATGAATCAGCTCCTACCTTTGCCAAAATTAAGTTAATTCAAAAGGGATTTAGATTGAGCGTTTGTCCTTTCTTTTTTCTGGGCCATTCTCTGTTGATCAAATGAACAATAGGTTACTCATAATCAAATAATCATAAAAAAACGATGAGATCAAATAATATGAAACTCTTATTTGGACAACCTAACACTAAAATCTCTTTCAGTTACAGGAACTTACGGAGTTTCTCACATGATTGGTAATAAATTCGTGTTTTATAGTAATTACGGTGCTAACGCCTTTATCATGCAGCACGTAACCAAGTTCAATAAATTATATTCCCCATATTTGTTTTGCATTGACAGTTCCCTGAACCACCCATTTCTCAGTTTTAATTTTAAAATAGATGACTAATTTTTACAGTAGTGAGGATGCACAATGTTCAATATATTGTTAGTTCTGTTCCATGAGTTACAGATGGATTTAAGCATGAGCTCCAGGGGCAGAATTCATTTTGCAAAACTGTGAAGGATGATAGGATTTCTTCAAGGCTTCTGAAAACCTTTCTTAAAACATTGTCCTTTAAAATGTAGGAGGTGACCTTTAGCTTCAGTGCAAATAAGATCTGGGATTTTGAGTACCAAGTATGCACATGTATGCATACATACAGAGCAGTGGTGGTTGCTCCCGGTTCTGTCCGGTTCTTTAGAACCAGTAGTAAAAGCGGCGGGAGGCTCTACCCACCTGCCCGGACATCATAATTGATTATCTGCGCATGCGCAGAAGCTTCTGTGCATGTGCGCGTGCTCCCATTGCAAACCGCTAGTAAAGGTAAGTAGAACCCAACCCTGATACAGAGAGACAGTAAACACAAGTAAATTTTTATTCCATATCAGAAATGAGAGATGGGTGGCAACCTGTATCTCACTCACTATATGCAGTTCTAATATGCACAAAGTACAATCTGTGTGAAGAAACAATAGCCAGCCAGCTTTGCATAATACCCTCACCTCTGTTCTATTGTGAATGGGAGGAAAGTGGGAAGTAGCCCAGCATTTTTATCAGTCACGATTTAATTTGATTAAAGGTCAAAGAAAGAGTTTTTTTAAAATTCCTTATAGTTTCTTAGGGAAAGTCCACTTATTCTTTAGATTGGTTCTCCCAGGCATCCCTGACACTGCAACAAAACAAAGCAGCTGCAATTTTAACTTAGCTAAAAGAAGAGGATTTATAAGCATACTTTGAAATCTCCATTCATATATGTGCGTTAGTACTTTAGTTATGAAAGAGCAAAAAAAGGAGCAAAAAAAAAGGAAAGATACAATTAAAGTTGTGGGCATAAACACTCTGCACATAATCATGTGGTCTTCCTTTCCAGCTCCAAAAATGACACAGGACTAGGGTAATAAACTGATGTTAATGCATTATCTCACCAGGCTGGTGAGTTGGGTTACAGATCTGAAACTCCATGGTTTTATCTTTAGAAATAATGTGATGCAATTCTGACCTCAGAATGTATCCAGATATAGAATGTGGATATTCTACATCTATTCCATTTTGCTCATAAACTTTCCCAAATAATACAATTGATGATCCGCCAATAGAGTGTAATTATATATAAAAAAAATAAGAGTACTATTATCACATCATCTTATTATTCATTTGCCTTTATTTGCTCCTTCATTCCTGTCACCCAGCTCTGGAACCTTTCAGTCTATTTCATATGTGGATAATATGTTTGAAACACATAACACAAGTAGTTATGTGAATTAAAAAGATTTAATTATTATAACTTGCCACTTAGCCTACTTTGATATATACATCTGTAATTTTATTCCACATTATGTAAATTATCTCCCGTGAAATGTAAAGGATCTAGAATTTCTATATATTTTAATATACTCAACAAGGCCGATTAATAGCACCCTTATTGTCCCCTTCTTTCACAGAAGTATAGAGTTTGGCACTCTTGACTATCACTAGCTTGGCAACAAGACTATTCTTCCCACTAACCAACCTTAAACTTTACAGAGCAAATTTCTAAGGAACAGCTGTTCCACTGTTCCATTTCTTATGTGTATATTCCTGTGGATGTTTGCTGAAGGTTTTGTGCAATATAACTTCCTAGCTACAGCCAAGACACAGTCCATAGTCACCCATCTGTTCATGAATATTGCTTAATATAATAGAAGTGTTTCACGGAAAAACTTATATAGTTTGGCCTATGGGCTCTCTGACTGTTGAGATGTCTTTGTAATTTTACCAGAGTTTGAAGTTCTTTGAGCAAACCAAACAAATGGCATAGATAGCAATAGCAATAGCACTTAGACTTATATACTACTTCATAGTGCTTTTACAGCCCTCTCTAAGCGGTTTACAGAGTCAGCATATTGCCCCCAACAATCTGGCTCCTCATTTTATCCACCTTGGAAGGATGGAAGGATGAGTCAACCTTGAGCTGGTGAGATTCGATCTGCTGAACTGCAGCTAGCAGTCAGCTGAAGTAGCCTGCAGTACTGCACTCTAACCACTGCGCCACCTCAGATCAAGGTTGCTTGAACTAGAACTCCCAACATCCCCCTATCGCAAGCATATTAGTACCTATTGGAGATTGTAGCTCAGCAGTCTGTCATGACATAAAACCTTGTAAAATGAACGTTAACCATCAGCAACTGTCACAATTAATATTTTAATCCTTAGTCACACATGACTCCTTTCTCTTCTGATAACAATTCATTAACGAGAAATACGGTAGCTGTTATCTTCTACTACCTTATATTTATTAAACATTTGAGATAAGCTTTAAAATTTATTAGTGTGAGAGAGTTGGGGAAAGGAAATTCCTTCTCCAAATCCAACAGGCAGATTGTTTCCTGATTTATAAAACAGCAGCAGTATTTCCCATTCCCTTGGAACGGTAAATGGTCATGTTTTCTCTGACATGCTAGGACCCCCAATTGGCAGAGTTGTAATGTGCTCTATAATTAGGATGCAATAAAAGTAGTTAAAAAGAAATTTTTAGATTACTCCAACTTTCTTAGTCCAAATGAAATTAGAATTAATGTAAAGTAGTGTAAACGAGGCCAGCAGTACAAAGTGAGCAGACAAAGTAGCTTTTGTGGTAAGCTTTAATAAATGCAATAAATATTATAAATATTATTTATAAATATTAAATATTATAAATATTATTATGCAATAAATATTGTATAGCAATAGCATTAAGCCTTATATACAGTGGTGAAATGTAAAATTTGTTACTACCAGTTCTGTGAGCGTGGCTTGATGGGGGAGGGGGGGGTAATGTGCCTGGGTGGGCGTGCCCAACTTTTTTTTTTACTTTTAAAAACATTTTTCTACAACCTTAAGAGGTTGCAGAAAAAAATGCTTTAAAAGCCTCTGACGATCCCAACTGAGCCACACAATAATCAGAGGCTTTTTTTTTTTACTTTTAAAAGCATTTTTTCGGCCAAAGAGGTTGTAGGAAAAATGCTTTTAAAAGTAAAAAAAAAACCTCTGATGATTGCGCAGCTCAGCTGGGCATGGGGGGGGGGGAACAGGGATTTTTGCTACCGGTTCTCCGAACCACCCGCCGCCATCGCTATTGGTTTGGGCGATCCGGTCCGAACCGGGAGCATTTCACCTCTGCTTATATACCACTCTATAGTGCTTTACAGCACTCTCTGTGTGGTTTACAGAGTCAGCATATTGCCCCCTACAATATGGGTCCTCATCTGACTGACTCGGAAAGATGGAAAGCTAGGTCAACCTTGAACTTGTCAGAATTGAACTCCTGGCAGTGGGCAAGGTTTTCCTGCAATATTCTAACCATTGCACCACCAGGATTTTCTATATAACTGCCCATCCTGTCGAGCCTAACAACCTGCTCGACACCGCTAACACGTGTTGAAAGCATCGAGGGACATATACATACTTGGTGGTGGTGGCACTGGCTGCAAGCGGCCATCTGCGGGGTGAGGGGAGGTGGTATCGGGTGCGACAGGCTTAGGACGTCTCCAAATGACGCTGCAACCAGCACCTTCGAGAACCAGCTGAGGCGCTTCCGCGCTAACAAGGGTGTGGTGATAAACGGGGGCGCGGTTTAAAAGGGTTAATGAGAAGGGAGGGCTATATAAACGCCCATTTCTACTACACTGTAGCGCCGATTTCATTCGTCTTTACAAGTCACAGCGTGTAGCCGTCCACAGACACGAATAAACCAGCCTGCCAAAAAGAGCTGAAAGGGGTGCTGCTGTGTTTTGATTGCGTCTCGCACGGTCAACCTGAGTCATACATTTTTTTTCCCCAGAAAACAAGTTTACATATCTTATTTCCATATGAAACAAGTTTACATATCTTATTTGCATTAAGTAATGTAAGAGGTAGTATTCTTTCTGAAAGAATGGGCCAGGAATTTGGGGTTCTCTTAAATTCAAAGCCAGAGTCAAATTCTTGCAAAAGAGAAGCCAGGTTTCACAACATCTTCTCAGTGGTGTTATCCCATTCTGAGTTGCTGAATTATGGGCCATTGGCAAGAACAGTACTGTAGGCTTCTTTGGGTTCAATTCAGGAGTTTCATTGATTTTCATAGACGAGAGTTTGGCACCTCTGATTTGACACTTAATATGAATCCTCATTTTTCCCCCTCTCATTTCATGCAAGAGGAATATTTTTTCTTAAGTATTTTTACATTTAAGTTCATCTTATCCTTAGATATTCTTTCTGTTCATTTAATTACACCCAAATGAAAAAGATTTTTTTTCTTCATCTTTGTCTTCTCAATCAAGAATCAAAATCTTGGAAAAGTAACGCAACCTGGAAAATTAATTACAATGTATGATAGAAAGAGACAATCAGATAGTAATGGCGTGATCCCCAGAATGTTTGTTAATATTGCACGTTTTTGGAAAGAAGTGAATAATCACATTAGATAGAAAGGAAACCTACCTAGGATCACTTGTAAGAAGAGAGCCGTATTAGTCTTTAGTAGGCAAAGATGCTTTCTGAATTTTAGTATCTAGGAAGAACTATCTGCTGGGGAGGCAAAAGGCAAGATTGCTGGCCAAGTTGGCTAAGATCACATAACTGAATGTAAAACAAGCTGTGGGGATGGGTGAGCTCATGGCCAAAATGCCTAGAATTTGGAGTAAAAATGGTGGGATAGAATTGGTTGACAGAAAAGACTCTGGTTCCTAAAGGAGTAGGCAGATAACATTTCTCTGTTTTTTTTAAAGTATGAGCAATGAAAAATTGCTTTGAAAGGCATATCAGTTCTCTGAGGTGGGTAAGCAATAATTGTTCTTTCTTCCTATTTCCTAGTATATAGATTTGTCCATACCAAGGGGCCAGGATAAATAAAATACATGTGATTTAGATATAAATACTGCAATTTTAAAGCTAAGACGTGACATTGATTTATTTTAGGCATCTTTTTTTCATTGACTTTCTTCAGTCATTAATTTTCCTTAAGATTTGCTTTTGTATGAATTGTTCTTATTTTGTTTTTCCTCTATCTTTTTAAAGCCCTTTTTATCTTATGCATTTATAAATATTGTAAATCACTCTGAAGTACTTAAAATAAAAAAAAACACTGTATAAATACTTTTAATAATTAATGAAAACACTCCACATATTTATTCTTTTCCTCCAATCTGATAATTTTTAGAGGTAGTGGGGGGGGGGGGAAATATAAAGCTGCATCCCATCCAGAGGTTGTGCATCTCCGGCTCAAATAGTGAATAAAATGCAAAAGTGATATAGTAATAGAAAAAAAAAAAGAAATGATCATCAGCTTTGCTTTAAAGCCAAAAGAATGTGATGCCTGGGCAAACGTTTACGTATATTTTGACAATAAATTGAGATTCAGTCACTTGAGTGCAGGCAGTCCCAATTGTGTTTTCATTCTTATTTCAAAAATATGAATTCCCCTGTGTGTTTTTTTTCCCTTCTTCTCTGCTTTTGCATTCTAGATCAACATTTTCAGTGTTCTCTCTTGCACAATTCCAAGTTTATAGAGGAGAGGTCAATGGCGTGTGTCACCTCTGACTTAGATCCCAACAGCATAGTGGAAAAAGCTAGAGCATTTTGCTCCAATATATATTGCTTTTGACTTCTTTCTATGGAGCTGTGTTTATTATTTGTTATATTTAATGCATCTTTTATTTTCTCGGCCATTAGCCAGGGCATTTGAAGTTCTTTGCTATTTTGCTTTAAACAGTTTTAAAACCTTCTTGATAATTTGGGGTGGGGGGGGGCATTGAATAAGATTATGAGATGAACCAGGGCCATGACTTTGATTAGAAAGAAATATGATAACATGGTAACAAAAGAACAAATGGTGAATAGTGTAAGGACTACAGCTGGTGAGGCAGGAATCAATGCTGCTCAGTGAAACAGAACCTTTGTGTATTTATAGAACAGGTAGATTATAATCTCCAAGCTGGAAAAAAAAGAGAGATTCAAAGGTTATTGGCCTGAAAGGGCAGATGTAAGATTTAAATCTTAAGGTTGACAGACTGATACATTGTGTGATTTTATTTCCTGCATCAGGCAGATCTTCTCCTTATAAGCGACCTCTTTCTTCACTGCAATAATGGACCTAAACTAGCAGCAACGAAGCATTGAGGTTTCTGCTGTTAGTTAGGTGTGAATGCTTTAACCCAATTCCATAATGTTTTGGCAGCATACATTATTAAAAGCAGTTTGAAATACTATAACAGTGAAGAACGATAAACAATTTTAAGAAAGATCTTCAAAAGCCAAGTTTTGTGTGACAGTTAGGGTTAGGATTGAGTAAGAGAAGAAAAACCAAGAGAAGAAAAACCCAGATTCTGGTCTATCCTCAATGGCAGAAGCTCATTAAGGGACTTTGGAGTCAGTCACTCTCTATCAACTCAACCTAATGTCGCAGGATTTGGGGGGGAGGGAGTGGGAGGGAAATGGGATGGCGACCGGAAGGGCATCCGGCCAGTAAACACTCAGCTCCATTCTGTTGCCCAGTCTCCACCCCGCAAAGGATTATGCGGTCATTAAAAGATGATGTTGATGATGATGGGGAAGGGAATGGCAGGGTGGAGTGCTATAAAAGAAAGGTATTATATAAATCTAATAAATAATTAACAATTGTGATATAACTTTTCTAGAGTTAATATATCACCACAACAAGCTAACTAAAATTGGTTCCTTCTATCCACAGAAATCCCTGGGTGTCCTGGAATGGTTGAAAGTTGAATGGATAAAGAACTCCTCACCCTTTGCAGAAGCTTGTGAAGAGACGAGTCCAGGTTCAGCCATATTTCTGTCAGGACGGGAGAACTACACATTCCTTCAAAGAAGGACAAAGGAATGAGCAGAATGGAGTAAGCCAAGACTCCAGATTGTGAAACATGAGGAATCTGCAGTGAATGAATCATTCTGGGACCCAACTAGGAGAAACCAAATTCATTGTGCGAAAGTACTGCTTGAGATTGGATTGGGAGAATCTTCATAGTGCAATAATGAAAACGTTTTCATGGAGCTGAATCATATGAGTTTTCAGCAGCCAGGGAAGAGTTAAAATAATCTTTCACAACCCCACAGGAAATCTCAAGGAACTGAAAGCTTGGGAATATGCTTTCCCATATTATTCTTAGTCTACTAATAAAAAGGACACATGACATCAGGCTTTTTAGGTAGCGGATTGTTAGGATTGGAACCAGATCTTAGTGTAGCCCATGATAATTAGGAAAACAAAAAATAGCCCTGGAACTCATAAACAGGGAAGCACTATTAAAATGGGTTTACAATGCATTCTCAAACTAGTTTCTATTCTTGCAAGTCTTTAGAGAGCCAATTTGTACCGCATAGTTTCAAAAACATTGCTCAATTTTTATTAACTTTTTAACTAACTTTTACTCATCATTTACAGAATCAGTTTTCAATCAGTTTTCAGGGACAAAGTCCACTTTCCTTTAAAGAATAACTGAAAAAGGACATGGTTGGAAGACACTCTTCTCTCTTTCTATATGTATAAATGTTATCTCTTTCTCATATCTTTCTACTTTTAAAAAACCAAACAATCTCTCTCTCTCTCTCTCATATATATATGTAGGTCTTTGGTTATTCGGGTTTTCTCCCGCGTAAAATTGGAAATACCTTGGCGATGTTTCGACGAAGTTTCATTGGTCATCTTCAGGCTGGTGTCTTTGGCCTTGTGACACCAGCCTGAAGATGACGAATGACACTTCGTTGAAACTTCGCCAAGGTATTTCCAATTTTATCTGTGATTTTTTAAAAAATGCCCGATGCTCTTCTATGAATGAGTCAAGTTTGTGGAAGTAGTTTCCCATCTCTTCTACATGGATTTCCTGTTCAGTGTTGTTGTGCAGAATTCTTCACCTCTTCTGATTTAAGAGAAGTCTGTCCTGTTAGTCCTGCTTCTCAGACTAACCCGAGCACAACCAAGCCCCCACCTAAACAGAACACACACCCATCCAGTCAGAGCACAGCCAACCCCCCATCCAATCAGAGCACAGCCAAACCCCCAACCAATCAGAACACACCTCCGCCCAATCAGAACACAGCCAAGCTCCCACCCAATCAGTTCACACCCCCACTGGCAGTTAAAAGGAAGAAACAGCTGTGATCACACACATTGCTCCTAAAAGCACGAAGCCGAGAACACCAGCCTGAAGATGACGAATGAGACTTCGTTGAAACGTTGCCAAGAAACCTCCAATTTTACACGGGATCCCCTTCCTGATGGGAAGGGATTGAATTCTTCTTTTGGATATTGAAAGATCTGGGCTTTTCTGCTTGACTTGTGCCAGCTCATGAATCCTTCCAAATCGCTTTCAAAAAGGGAACAGACTGAATACAAAGTGGACTAAAACAGTGGATCACCAGAGAAAGTAGTGAGAAGTACAAATTGATTAATGGAAAGACCTCAAGGCAACAAAGAATGCTCAAAACTCTGATTTTCTAACAAGTCTTCATTACCTATACATTAAGAATTTTGAGATGTAAAACATTTGATTTCAAATGTAAAGTGTTTCAGCCTTGAAAGAAATACTCAACTTTAAAAATGCAGAAGAAAAGGTTCTTACTCTTGATTATTTTATGTTTGTCCTATAAGATGACAGTCCTTCCCCTGCCAGCCAGCTCAACATTGTGCAGTTGATCAATGAAATAGGCAGCAAGGACTTCCTGTTTCTCCCCAACTGCCCTTTTTGCAACTGAGAGCCACATGCCACTCATTGGCCATGAGTGGCTTATCTGTGATTTTTTAAAAAATGCCCGATGCTCTTCTATGAATGAGTCAAGTTTGTGGAAGTAGTTTCCCATCTCTTCTACATGGATTTCCTGTTCAGTGTTGTTGTGCAGAATTCTTCACCTCTTCTGATTTAAGAGAAGGAATTCCTGTCCTGTAAACTCCGAGAAAGCTATCAGTCTGCACAAAAGCTTTGGTTGACCAGTGATTGTATTGTAGTTTGCACTCAAGGATAGTATGCACATGTGAACCTCTATGCATGATCTGCTTTAGATCCTGCACCTTTAAATCTCATGTAAGAAGAGGGAATGGAAAAAATTGAACTCTGCCTGGCTTTCTTTTTCTTTTTTGCTGTGAAGTTGAGATATAATGGGCTTCCATCAGTGCTGCTCTCCAGTTGTGAAATATATTTATTTATTTATTAGCTGATTGTATTGTAAGAGCAACTTGCAGAGTTTGTCTGGCTTCTTAGGGTTCCTCTCTAAGGAGAGACAATGATGAAACCCATAGGAAGACACTGGCTCAACCAAAATAAAAATGAATCTATTGCATGGTGTTGTCCAAAATCTACTGATATCCATCCAGGTCTACCAGCTACTGTTTTCTTTTTGCTCTACAGATCTAGACACACATTCAGAGGAGAACTTAATGAAGGATGCTGATAACTAATATCCTCTTGGTTCTTTTTTCCGTTACTGCTCCATTAGTGATGCCAGGTGGTGATACCATCTTCACTTGACTATTAACTTTTCCGCCAATTAATCCACAAACTGGACTATATTCCTGTTTGTGGAGTTTATAATACATATGATTATGCTGATCAGGCGAGGATATAATAATCCTTTCTTCCCATGACATTTTCCCAACTTTAAGCATGCAATTTGGCAAGAGACAGGAAAGCAGAAAATTTTCCCACTCCCTCCCAGTAATTTTCTTGCAGATCCCTGAGAAATCAGCAACACGTAATCAGTGGTGGGATTCAGCCAATTCGCACCACTTCGGGAGAACCGGTTGTTAACTTTCTGAGCAGTTTGGCAAACTGGTTGTTGGAAGAAATCATTAGGGCAGAGAACCGGTTGTTAAATTTCTTGAATCCCACCATTGCACATAATTATAGTTTTGGGACACAGTGAAAGCCCAAATCACCTTCTTATCCCATGCCTGGCTCCAGATGGAGGGAAATTAGGGTTTTCCTCTACTCCCACGAATTTAGTTGCTTGAGTAGTAAGGGTGAGGGGAAAAAAAAGAAGTCGCAGGAATCCACCACTGATGACTGGCTGCCAGCTATGATGAGGTCCATGTTAACAAACCAGTCACGTTGAGTGGTGAGGGAACTATATTGATCCCAAGAATCCAGGATACATTTCAAATAGAGCTTATCATATGCTGTTGGGTGGGAAATGTGAGAGTGAGTGAGTGAGTGACTGAGTGACTGTCATTCTGGTGAATTGCATGTTCTGTAGGAAACAGCCGCAAGTGGACTGCCATCTGTCAAAAATGGTGTAGGGTCTGCTTGGGTGAGGGGTTGGACTAGTTGACCTACAAGGTCCCTTCCAACTCTGTTAATCTGTAAATGTCTGTGGAAAACCTACCCAAATAAGAAGCAGCTTGTTGGGGTGTAGAGCATTTCATTCAAGGACAGGGTGCACAAGAAATGGTCAAGCTTTTTCCTGATGCTGAAGTTTTGATACATACTTGGCTTATAAATAGTTGTGGCTTTTTAAAAATAAGTAAAAAAAAAACCCACTATGTTTTCCTATTTAATGGAACTCTTGCATCATATTTAAATTGACTCTGGATATTTCTCTTGCAGAGAAAAGGTTGACTAAACACATCTTCTTAGAAATACTTGAATGTTTGCTTGTGGTATGAACTCAGAAACAACAGCAGGTTAAATGAAGAGCAACTCTGACTAAAGATATTATTAAAGAATCTGAACGATTACAGAACATGTATCGTGGATATTATAGGCTATAATAAGAAACTAAACCAAAGAGGTTTTCTTTTATTATTTCATCACCAGATCTGCAAAAACATATCACGCATACCAATAAACATTTTAGACATTTAGACAATAGATTAGCGATTCCTAAACTTTAAGACTTGATTTCACCTTCTAGTAATAGTGTTTGCTGTGTTGATTAGATAGCATTTCTTGGAATCTGTGTTTAGGATGAATCCATGTCCTTGAAAATCAGGATTGCTAATTACGTTGTTGTTCCTGTCCTTTCAAACCATCTGTTTTTAAGATATTCATGTCTTGCATGGGCTGAGGAAAGTTTTTATTTTTATCTAGAAAATTTAAATCCCCAGATATTTTATAGAATATTATCACATTGTCAACAGTCTAAGGACCTCTTAAAGATCACAGGCATCTCTTTGGAATTCTGGAAGGCCTTGTGTTTGGTACTCTTGGTGCATAATCTACATCAAAGTGTCGGATAAGGCATTATCGGTAGTTTTGGAACTAGGTTTGAGTGAATATTTATTGCTTTAGAAGGAATTTTGTTTAACTGGGATGGGACTCCGTTCCAACATCAGTTACCTACATTAATCTCAAACAGTAATGAAGGGGCAAAGAAACCTAAATCTTTTCAAAATCACAGACCTCTAATAAAATTTCCAGAACCATCAAGTCACAGTTCATGCTTCACAAGTGAGGAGCCATATATCTCTAATGCTGGTGGTTATATCTGCAAGTGTTACCGTTCTTTAACTTCTTTTCCTTTAAAACTATAAAAGTAGGCATTAAAATGGTCCTTTTTTTAATTAGTAGCAATTGCTGATGTTCTTCAGAGTCTATTACACCTCTGCTACTTCTCATGAATTCCAATGTACTTTGACAATAACTATTATTAGCTATGCATTAGTCTCCTATTAACAATGCACATGGAAATGTAATGCATGATTATCACTGAAGAACACACAAAATATATAAAGAAGATGTCACAACATACATAAAAGAATACACCCAAGTATAGAGTAGCTTGTCGTAAGCAAGCTAAGTAGTCCAAGAGCTGCTGCCAAAAACTATGTGCTTTGAAACTCCTGTAAAAGGGTTCTTGAATTTCAGTTTTGCACAAATGCAAATAGCATACAAAATACCCACACTTCTGCAACGAAAACACCCAAGTATATAAGTATATCCTCTGTCAAACATTTGGAAGATGAATACATGAGAGCATGGAGTTCACCCAGGGTAGAATAGGGAAATCAAGTTTCCAGTTGTTTCATGGGAAGTTAAGAAATGACTAGGATCAACAGTAGTTAGTTCAGTGGTATAAAAAAAGTATGAAAAATGAAAGGAATGGGGCACATTTTGGAGCCACATTGCAGAAATCTTAAACCTCAACTAAATGTTTTGCTGTCAGACTGGATGCCATACGTGTAAAAGAATATATAAAGAATGGACATCATCTGCCTTAATTGCTATTCCACCAAGCTGTTCCTAGCTAGACTTTTGGCACTTTCCTTACAATGCTCTTAAAACCTTTTACCAAAATGATAAACGTTGGCAGCTTTGTTCAACCAAATTAAGAATATCAGCAAACACATGAGAGATCGGCTTTGTCAAATTCAGCCAGCAACTGGCATACAATAGATGTTGATCAGTGCAGTGGCTGCCGTCATGCTCACCCTATTAGATGCCTTCAGGAAGGAAACAAAAGAATGGGCAGGAGAGCAAAGGTGAGTGTCCTCCAAATGTCACTGTCATGTCATCTTCAGCAGGGAGACAGGGGTCGAAACTACACAGGAACCTGAGGTCACAAGCTCCTGTTCAAAACACAAAGATGGTGAGCACTGCCAAATTTGGAGCCTGAATGCTCCACCCCACTTTTCCCAACTAAGATAAATGTTTGCATTTGTAGATGTCGTAGGCTTCTAAGTAAAAAGCTTTGGTACCTTCTGTTACAGTTTGAAACAATAAGACCAGAAGAAGATTGATTTCCAAAACAGAAACTAAAGTCTCTTGATAACATTTCTGTCCCTTTAAATAATTTCCTGTGAATCCCAAAAATCCAACACTTCTTCATAGGGCCTGGAAATAATTGTGGGTTTTACATTGCTTTAAACACATGACTGCAATAAAACTGCCAGCTTCATCCTTTCATGATTAGATGTGCAACTGTAAAATATTGCTGTTTAAATGGTCTTGATGAGAGCATGCAAAATTAGTTTATGTATGTGGCTTTTCATCAGTTGACAAAGCCAACACTGCTTGCAGGCATGCCATATGTGTGTGGCTTTTTTTTTTTATTAATATACTTAATCTTTTCAAAAGAAAAACAGCTGGTATTTATATGCAGGAAATGTGTTCATCACTCATTACAGCCTCTTCTTGCCTACTTGTTAGTTTAACTGCTTCTGTGCCTTTACATCTGTAATTGTTCACACAAGGGTTTTTTTGGGGGGGAGGGAGGAGGAGAGGATACACTTACAGTCTAACACTCCCCCATTTCTAAACCTGTGTTTAGAATTAACACAGCATTAAGAAATCAGAAAAAAACAACACCTCTCTAAGATCTGCACTCTGAAACTTGCAAAGTTTTGAACTAGGGTAATTTGAACTGGGCGTCTAATTATTTTCCAAGCAAGCAAAGGAAACTAAGGTGTGTGTTAGAGGATACGGTTTTCTTCCCTTTCATTGTGGCTATATGATTACATCTTTAGTGTGCAAGCTGTTTGGAGAAGCACTTCAGTGGTGGCAATGCCATGCAGGGATCGTCAGTCCTTGAAGTTCAGAAGCAGAAGACACTTCTAGTAAGATTAGTGGTAAAACTTCACTTTGGAGGCATTCCCAGAGAAGAATGCATTTTCTGTGAGGATAATAAAAGACACTTTCCATGGGATGGGCAGCCATGTAAAATAGATAGATAGATAGATAGATAGATAGATAGATAGATAGATAGACAGACAGACAGACAGACAGATAGATAATACATGCACAGTTAATTGTGAAAAGCCCTCAAATCAAACGTGGTGGAGTTCCAACCAGACTTACTATCTCAACAATTAATACTATTGCTCAGGGGTGAAGTCCAGCAGGTTCTGACAGGTTCTGGAGAACCGGTAGTGAAAATTTTGAGTAGTTCGGAGAACCAGCAAATACAACCTCTAGCTGGGGATTTTGCAGTATCCTTCCCCTGGAGTGGAGTGGGAATGGACATTTTGCAGTATCCTTCCCCTGCCATGCCCACCAAGCCACGCCCACCAAGCCACACCACGTCCACCAAGCCATGCCCACAGAACTGATACTAAAAAAAAATGGATTTCACCACTGCTATTGCTCTAAAAGAGAGAAAGAGAACAACTGTTACATGAGTATCAAACACTATTGCGTATAATAAAAAGGTTTCAATGAAAGAATGTAGTCGCATGATCAAATGAAGTCTGAACAAAAAATTATTGAATGAAAGCATTCTAGTCTGATGGGGAAATTCAATCTAGAGAAAGAAAGGCTTTTGAAAGACTTGAAACGCAGATCACTCAGATATCTCTGCCCAGACATAGTCCCTAGCAATAGTAATCTAAAACAACAACAACAACAGCAGCAGCAGCAGCAGCAGCAGCAGCAGATTTTCATTGGTGGCCATGGGAACTCATTGCTTTAATTGAAACAAATGACACGTTTATTCCATATCACATGTGATGTACATCACAAGGCCCAGGATTTGCACAGTTCTTCTAGGCAGAAAGGGCCAAAAATCAACTCCATGGCAAAACTAGAATTTCATTAAGATAGGCTATCATAGCAGAGTCTTGTGAGTTTGATTGTGTGGTATCTCTCTTCTTTCTTATTTGTTTTGCTTTTTATGACCCTCTAATCCCTTTTAGTGTGTGTGTGTGTGTGTGTGTGTGTGTGTGTGTGTGTGTGTGTGTTGGAACTACTGAATGAAGCTGAGCATTTACTGGCCAGATGCCCTTCCTGACACCTACATGGAGTTCGCAGCAGATATTTTCTCTTTGCACCCTGATAGAGAAACACCTGTCACTGCCTAGGATTGAACTCTCAACCTCCCGAGTGTGAGGCAAGCCTCTTCACCACTAGGTCACCAGACCACTCATTTCTCTTCCTTCTTATAACCCAGTGAATAAAGGAGGTGTTTGCCTGAGCTGCTTTCACATACGATCTTGCTCCTAGGATTTCAATAATATTTCAGTCTTTTCACTCATTTCTTAGGAAATGATTCTTGCATCTTTCTGTTAAGGTTATCTGTCTTACTCTCTATGCACTGTGATGCTGCAATGCCACCATGTTCCTGTTCACAGTCTGACCAACATCATCCCCTTAACCTGTGCTGAAGATGCTGCTTAGTTAATTATTTTGAACTTAAGGCATCCAGTTGAGCTTTAATTGCCATTGTATCTGAATATCTACCATAATAAGATGCTAAGAAAAACTTCCTGTTGGGAAGCACCTGGCTTGGCAGGGAAGAGGGATCAAATGCAGAGTTAGCCTGGAGTCACTATGCAACCGCAAAAAGGTTAGGACTGACCCTACTCCAGGTTCCTTGGAAACTTATCTAATTGTTCCCAAGAATGGCCTGCCAGACTGGGGAGATTCCTATATTATATGCAGAACATAACAAAGTAATTAGCTTGAACTCTGCATTTGTAGATTTGATTGTTCACCTCTGACACTTCCTTATGATAAGAGCACTTCTAAAACTGAGAGCCCTTTTTCTCATTCCTCACTGTGGCTGTCTAGAAGAGACTGCAAGGTTGATTACATATAAAAATATTTGGTAAAAACTGACATGGTGTTTATATTAAGAGAGAAGATCAAGCACTAGTGTGGGATGTTGGCTATTTGTATTAGCCATATGTCATCATCCTTGCAAAGATGGGTGCTTAACAGTAAATGAAACATGGACAAGACCATATTTAGTAGAACTAAGCTCTACAAAAGTAAGGGCTGGGAGCGGAGGGAACCTTATTAATGATATCAAGGAAACAGTGATATGGCTTCTGAACAAGTCCTTGCATCAAATTGCTTTGCGTTTTTCAGCACCCAGTCTACAAGTGGTTGCTACTAGCAAGGGTAATAAAATAAACAGGATGATGGATCAGGAAGTTTCAGTAATATTATGGGCAAGTGACACCCTTCCTTTTTCATCACATGAAATACAAAACAAACATACATGCTACCTCCGATGCAAATGGCATTATGCTCAAGATATTTTACTGCCAAACATTTTGTAGTCTAAATATCACTTGCTATAAATTTCAGGAAATCTAGATTAGCAATTCCATTTCTTTCATGTATGTTTCCCTTATGAAGTTTGACTGCTGCTGACAAATGGGCATATGTTTATCTTGCTTTCTAATATGAGAAATATAAGAATGAATGCTTGAGCAAGATTTGGTTTTGCAGGACATATTTCAGGGAGTCTAGGGAACAATGTTTTTCTAAAGATAACTTTTTCAACTTTAAAATATGTCAGGTCTCCTGAAGAATATTGTTATGTTGGACATAAGTATGTTACTTTCCTCTTGCTGCTGGATTTAACTTAATGCTCAGTTCTGTAATGCACAATCCATTCTTTTGCTAGTGGAATTGAGAAAAGAAGTACAAAAGATGAACCACAAGTTATCCGACTTTATTTTTTTAATCCATAGTATCTTTCTAGACTATGTGGAAGAGTTTAAAATTGATAATTGTTTGATGGGTTACAGTTTTGCCTTAAGAAGGGAGTGGAAGAGGAGAGTTGATCATTGCAACTCTCATCAGAGGCAGAAATGAAGAGGACAACTAGTGTCATTTCTAAGCTTTGCCTTTATGAACTCCACATCCATCCCAGAGTCATTAATTAAATATTGTCTTTGTAGCTAGAAGGCTCTTCCAGAAGGGGAAAAAAAAGAATCAAAGAAGGGATAAAAAGGGGAAAATACACAGGTAATTAATAGAATAGCAGGGTGGATGAGTTCAGATTTAGGAACAGCTGGATTCAGACATGAATTGATCCTGAAGTTAATATCAAATATGGCCTCACTGGTCATCATATCACTAAGCTGCTGACCAAGCATTCAGGAGAGCAAAATGGAGAAGCCAATAGATTGCGACCCTTTAATACAGTTCCTCATGTTGCAGTGATCCCCAACAATAAAATTATTCCTAAAACCATTGAAAATATGTGTTTTCCTATGGTCTTAGGTGACCCCTGTGAAAGGGTCATTCGACCCCCAAAGGGGTCCCGACCCACAGGTTGAGAACCACTGCAATAGATGCTTTCCCCAAATTTGTTTTGTCTAGATATCTTAGATTTAGAGAAAAAAATGGGTAATAGGAAAGTTGAAGCCTGACATGGCTGAATGCATCAAGTAAAGCAAGATTAGTAGAAGTACATGGCTGATATATTTGATTACTAAAGACTGGGATTTTGGTGCTCCTCCATCTTCAGAACCACCATTCCCAAAATGACAAACTCTAGCAGATGACTCTTGCTGTCACAGCAATAATGATGTGACTGCAGATTCGTTTTAGAAGGTACAAGACAGATTGGGTTATACTTTGAACAACTCAACATTATCCATCACTTCAGGTAACCATCTCATCCTGTCTAATAGTAGGATTGCCAGACGGATCTATACTGGCATCAAATCATTATGCTAATTTCCAAATAATCTGGATTTGAGATTGAAGTCGCAGTGACGTTTGCAGATAATACACATTTATTGACAATGATGAAATCCCAAATAAACTGTCAGGCACCCTAAATATAACTTCCCACATTGTATGATTGCCCTGAATAATATTTTTTAAGGGTTTTCAAATCACCAAGAGCAAAATGATAAATATTGGGATTAAAACAAACAAAGAATCCTAGCAGCTTTACATATATGCAAATGAGGTTTCTAGGAAATAGATCTTTAGATCACAGCAGGAAGTTTCTGGGAAATGTAAGTGCAATTTGCCATACTACTAAAAAAAGAACGAGTTCTCTGTTAAGGATTATTAGGAAAATGATTGAAAACAAAATAGCAGATATGATACTGCCACCCATTGAATTTCTACTGAACTCTCACTTTTAGAACACTGTATGTAGTTCTGTTGCTTTTTTTCTAGAAAACATTATGAAAAGGTAGAAAAATGTAGAAAAGTGGAAGTTAATGAACAGTAACTTATTTGTGAACAAACACTATGAGATTTAGGTCATTCTTACTTTCAACCTGAAAAAATAGGATATGATAGCTACGTACAAATTTATGGAGAGTGTAAATAATGAATTTGGCATGGTTTCCCAGAAACTTTAATTCAGGATCATTCAATAAAGGTAACCAATCTTCCAGTGGTGAAATCTAAGATTTGTTACTACCGGTTCTGTGGGTGTGGCTTGGTGGGGGAGGGTAATGTGACTGGGTGGGCATGGCCAATTTTTTTTTTTAACTTTTAAAACCATTTTTTCTATAACCTCTTTGGCGAAGAGGTTGTAAAAAAATGCTTTCAAAAGGCTCTGACGATCCCAGCTGAGTTGCCTGATGAGCAGAGGCTTTTTTTCTTTTAAAAGCCTTTGACGATCCCAGCTGAGCTGCGCGATCATCAGAGTTTTTCTTTTTTACTTTTAAAAGCATTTTTTCAGCCGAAGAGGTTATAGAAAAAATGCTTTTAAAAGTAAAAAAAAAAAAGCCTCTGATGATCGTGCGGCTCAGCTGGGCATGGGGGGGGCAGGGATTTTTACTACCAGTTCTCCAAACTACCCGCCTCCATCGCTACTGGATCGGGTGATCCGGTCCGAACCGGGAGCATTTCACCCTTGCAATCTTCTATAAATAAAAGAATCCAGAACCAGGCACATAATTTATGAACTTTATTGCCCAAAGATGCTGAAATACTATTAGTTCAGGGGTGAAATCTACTTACCTTCCCTACCGGTTCAGAAATGCATGTGCCATGCGCGCATGCTTGCTCCACTTGCGCGTGGACCCGCTGCACATGTGCAAACCCTTCTGCACATGCGCAGAGGGTAAAAAACATGTCACTTCCTGGTTAAAACCAGGAAGTAACGACAACCAGGCAGGTGGGCAGAGCCTCGTGCTGCCATTGCTACCGGTTCTCCGAAGCCCACCCCACTCAATTATTTTTTTTACCTTTAGTGTTTATTTTTTACCTTCAATATGAATATGCTTTTCCCTGGTTGCTGGGAAACAAGAGTAATGTTATTGTGCTTTTGTCTTGCTTGGGCTTCTTTGACTACAAAATTCTGGATTAGATTAGGCCAGGGATGGGCAATTGTGGCTCTTTTACAACCTGTGGACTTCAACCCCCAGAATTCCTGAGACAGCTTAGCTCTCAGGAATTCTGGGAGTTGAAGTCCACAGGTTGTAAAAGAGCCACAATTGCCCACCTCTGGATTAGGTCTTTAGTTTCATCTGGCACTGCCCTTCTTAGGCCCACAAGTGACCAATTTACATAGATGTCCTTAGTGTGACATGGGGGTAGATGGGGATTATGATGTCATCATGCAAATACTGTGATGTATGGCTTGGTGGGGGAGGGTAATGTGACTGGGTGGGCATGGCCAATTTTTTTTTTTAACTTTTAAAACCATTTTTTCTATAACCTCTTTGGCGAAGAGGTTGTAAAAAAATGCTTTCAAAAGGCTCTGACGATCCCAGCTGAGTTGCCTGATGAGCAGAGGCTTTTTTTCAATTTTCTTACTTCTTCGTAGGGTCTACGTGTGTTTTTCTTCTAGCCAGGTTTTCCCTACGTAGCCAAGGTTTTTTTTTTTGTAGCTCCAGCTCAGTAGAATCTCATCTACTCGGTTCTGGGCTTTTTTCTTTTCTAACACCTAGCAAGCTCTCACTGCTAGGTGGGAGACCTAAATAGATCCATTTCTAGCTCGTTAGCTTTCATCAGTAGGCCACACCCATCTCCTCCCTGTAAAGGCATAGTATCAATTTTCTTACTTCTTCGTAGGGTCTATGTGTGTTTTTCTTCTAGCCAGGTTGATAAATTGATACTATGCCTTTACAGGGAGGAGATGGGTGTGGCCTACTGATGAAAGCTAACGAGCTAGAAATGGATCTATTTAGGTCTCCCACCTAGCAGTGAGAGCTTGCTAGGTGTTAGAAAAGAAAAAAGCCCAGAACCGAGTAGATGAGATTCTACTGAGCTGGAGCTACAAAAAAAAACCTTGGCTACGTAGGGAAAACCTGGCTAGAAGAAAAACACACATAGACCCTACGAAGAAGTAAGAAAATTGATACTATGCCTTTACAGGGAGGAGATGGGTGTGGCCTACTGATGAAAGCTAACGAGCTAGAAATGGATCTATTTAGGTCTCCCACCTAGCAGTGAGAGCTTGCTAGGTGTTAGAAAAGAAAAAAGCCCAGAACCGAGTAGATGAGATTCTACTGAGCTGGAGCTACAAAAAAAAACCTTGGCTACGTAGGGAAAACCTGGCTAGAAGAAAAACACACATAGACCCTACGAAGAAGTAAGAAAATTGATACTATGCCTTTACAGGGAGGAGATGGGTGTGGCCTACTGATGAAAGCTAACGAGCTAGAAATGGATCTATTTAGGTCTCCCACCTAGCAGTGAGAGCTTGCTAGGTGTTAGAAAAGAAAAAAGCCCAGAACCGAGTAGATGAGATTCTACTGAGCTGGAGCTACAAAAAAAAAACCTTGGCTACGTAGGGAAAACCTGGCTAGAAGAAAAACACACATAGACCCTACGAAGAAGTAAGAAAATTGATACTATGCCTTTACAGGGAGGAGATGGGTGTGGCCTACTGATGAAAGCTAACGAGCTAGAAATGGATCTATTTAGGTCTCCCACCTAGCAGTGAGAGCTTGCTAGGTGTTAGAAAAGAAAAAAGCCCAGAACTGAGTAGATGAGATTCTACTGAGCTGGAGCTACAAAAAAAAACCTTGGCTACGTAGGGAAAACCTGGCTAGAAGAAAAACACACATAGACCCTACGAAGAAGTAAGAATATATATATATATATATATATATATATATATATATATATATTTTATATTTTACTGATAAAGAAATAAAGGGAGACAGTGTAGTTTATACACTGCTCAAACAACTAAAGGGAACACAAAACTACTGTATGTAATGAACAAAGTATTTAATAAGGCTATTTCATTCATTCAGATCTCGGATGTCTTCTGCTTGTGTTCCCTTTATTTTTTTGGTGTATTTGGGTCTTTTCCCGTGTAAGATTGATAGTATCTTGGTGACGTTTCAACGAGGTCCCACTCGTCATCTTCATCGAAACGTCGAAACGTCGCCAAGATACTATCAATCTTACACAGGAAAAGACCCGAATACACCAAAACTTGCATACCTCTATCCGTGAAAATCTACGAAAACACACACACATATATATATTAGCTGTACTCAGCCACGCGTTGCTGTGGCCCAGTCTGGTGCTTCTCCTGGGCTAAAAGAGCGAGGCTGAAGTTCCAAACTCTCCACGAACATTTGGTGGGCGTGGCCAACTCAATGTCACTCACTTTCATCAGTCATATGACAGCCCCCGAGCCACGCCTACGCAGCTGGTGATTAGGGCAGAGAACCGGTTGCTAAAAAACAATGGGAACCACAAAATCCTCCCTCTCTGTCTCCCCCTCTCTCTTTGTATCTCTCTATGTCTCTCTCTCTCCCCCGTCTGTATGTGTCTCTGTCTCTCTCTCTCCCCCTCTCTCTGTATCTCTATGTCTCTCTCTCTTTCCCCTCTCTCCCTGTCTCTCTGTCTCTCTCTCTCCCCCCTGTATTTCTCTATGTGTCTCTCTCTCCCCCTCTGTATCTCTCTATGTGTCTCTCTCTCCCCTTCTCTCTGTATTTCTCTATGTCTCTCTCTCCCCCGTCTCTCTCTATGTCTCTCTCTCCCCCCACTCTGTATCTCTCTATGTGTCTCTCTCTCCCCCTCTCTCTGTATCTCTATCTCTCTCTCTCCCCCCCTCTCTGTATCTCTCTCTGTCTCTCTCTCTCTCTCCCACCCTCTCTCTCTGTATCTCTGTATGTGTGTGTCTCTCTCTCCCCCCACATCTCTCTGTATTTCTCTATGTATCTCTCTCTCTCTCTGTTTATCTCTGTCTCTAGCCCGGCCTCTTCTGCATCCCCCGCCATCGTCCTTACTTTTTCAGGCCAGGCCTTCGCAGCTCTCCACACCACAGCATGTTATGTTAACAATATATTTGTTTCTACTCTCCTACCTATCTTAAGCTAGAGCCCATTACTTTAATTTACAACTATTTATATTTTATAGAATTA
Organism: Pituophis catenifer annectens; assembly: GCF_029215685.1. Taxonomy (NCBI): domain Eukaryota; kingdom Metazoa; phylum Chordata; class Lepidosauria; order Squamata; family Colubridae; genus Pituophis; species Pituophis catenifer. The sequence continues at coordinate 111,832,514 of NW_027256882.1, forward strand.
TGAATTTATATATCTAAGTTTCTATTGCTATGTTTGTAGCACTATATTTTTCTTATCTGGTTTTGAGCTCTTTAAATCTTTCCAATCAAATCCAATCAATCTTTAATACAGGTAGTTCTTAATTTACAACCACAACTGAAACCAAAATCTACGTTGCTAAGTGAGAAATTTCTTAAGTGAGTTTTGCCCTATTTTACCACTTTTTTTGTTGCCACATTTGTTAAGTGAATCACAGCAGTTGTTAAATTAGTAACCCTGTTGTTAAGTGAATCTGGTTTCTCCATTGACTTTGCTTGTCAGAAGGTTGCAAATAGTGATCACATGATCCAGGAACAGTGCAACAGTCATAAATGTAAGTCAGTTGTCAAGCAGCTGAATGTAAATCACATAACCATGGGGATGCTGCAGTGGTCATAAGCATGAAAAATGGTAATAAGTCACTTTTTTCAGTACTGTTGTAACTTCGAATGGTCAGTAAGTGAATTGTTGCAAGTTGAGGACTACCTGAGTCTTCTATATCTGGACTGCTGATATTTTTTTATTGATATATTTTGGAATTATAGTGAAAAATTTGTGATTTAATTTTCAAAGTTCATGCGGTAAAATGTTCATTTTCTTTCATGGCATTGCCAACATTTGTTACTAAGTGATTTATCTATCCTGGAAATTATTGATGGAGTGACATTTCATAACCAGTCTGCTTTTCCCCAAAATTTCCTTCATCTGTGCTTCCTATAAGTATTCAGGTATATATGTGCAAATTCCCATTTTTAGACATTTCATTCAGTAAAAACACAACTGCAGCTGTGGTGTAGTATGTTTCCTCAGAGAACAGAGCAACAATTTTTATAGCATTCTTAAACATGTAAATGTATGTGCTACCTGAGTCTTCTATATCTGGACTGCTGATATTTTTTTGTTGATATATTTTGGAATTATACCTAGTGAAAAATTTGTGATTTAATTTTCAAAATTCATGTGGTAAAATGTTTACCGGTTTTACGTCCAGCAGGTGGCGCTGTTTTTCAATGCTTTTCAATGTTTGTCAATGTCTTTCAATGTTTTCCAATGTTTTTCATGTTTTTACCTGTCACAGGTGTGACATGTATATAATATAGGTATATAAAACACACCCGTAGTCGAATGCAACGTTGTGTCAAGATTTGAAAGCAATTGGTGAAGAACTTTCGGAGATGTGCGGTTATGTACAAACGGACATTTACATTTTTATTTATATAGATATATACATACAGTATGTCTGTTTGCATATATGTGTAAGTCACTGTATTTATATCATGATGCCATCGCATAGGTCTTATTGTATTAATGTCATTGTAGTTTGTTATGGATGACATTGCCAGTCCAGTGCGCTGAACTGATTTCTCTACCTGATTTATAGATGTACAGGGGATTCCAAAGACTGGTATGGTGCCACTATAACTTCAAAGGACTGCTAAAAGAATCTTTATAAGATGAGAACTACTTGTATGTTTTTTATTCCTGCCTTTACCAGTCATTCCCATTCCATTTCTCCTTTAAATTGATTTATTTGCTTTTTAGCTAACAGTTAACTAGAAGTACACCGAATATATTTAAGAGCTTATTGGGCTCTTTCCCGGCATCTATTTGTTGTTTATGTGATTTATATTTCACCTTTTTTTTTTTTATAAACTCACAGCATGCATGATGTTCCACCCTCCTGTTTTCCCCTCAGCAGAAAACCCTGTGAAGTGGGTTGGACAGATTGAGAGTGATTGGCCCAAACTCACCAAACCAGCTTGTCTTCTTCTGAAGGGGAGATTGTTTTGGAGAGCCCGGTTAAAGGGTTTCCTGCTTGAGCAGGGGGTTGGACTAGAAGACCTCCAAGGTCCCTTCCAACTCTGTTACTCTGTAATTCTATAAAGATTTTTCAGTTCTGAGGCCCCTTTCCTCAACTTACTTTCCCCTCAGAATTTTTTCATAGTCCTTTCTTGTATAGGAGTGTTGTCAATATTCTCAGTTATTTATGAAAATATTTTAATGCTATTATTAACTTAAAGAATATACAAAATACTCCATCCCCCATAAACCCCAGTTAATAAATAACTGACAATAATAGATCAAACAAAATGGAACAGTAAAAGAAAAAAAAATGTTTGCACAGTTTGATATACAATACCTTCAAGTCATTCTTAGCTTCCAGAAATTTTATGGGAAAGACCTTGTAATATTCCTGACAAGATTTTTAGAAGGGACTTGCCATTGTCTGCTTTCTAGGGCTGAGAGAGGGTGAGTGGCCCCAAGTCACTGACCTGGCTTTATGCCTGAGGCAGGATTAGAACTCACAGTCTCCCGTTTCCTGCCTCATGCCTAAACCACTGCACCAAACTGGTTCTCTACATCACATATTGTATATACTAAAAATTAAACAGGATATAAAAACATCTAATTTAAAAGTAGAAAGTAAGAGGTTATTGTTGAAAAATATGGAATCTATGCCAAGCATATCATTCTTGAATGGTAGAAAAGATTGTCTAAAAAGGAGATAAATTATAGATCTCCTGAACCTAGTCATTAACATTCCCTTTACCCATTAGAATATGTATGTATGTATGTACGGTATGCATGTATATGTATGTATGTATGTATTACATATGTATGTATATACAGTACATACATACAACCACAATTGAGCCCAAAATTTTTATTGCTAAGTGAAACATTTGTTAAGAGAACCCCATTTTATGAACTTTATTGCCACAGTTGTTAAGTGAATCACTGTAATTGTTAAATTAGTCAAACCGTTGTTAAGTAAATCAGGCTTCTCCATTGACTTTGTTTGTCAGAAGGTTGCAAAAGGACATCATGTGACCCTGGGACACTGCAATCATCATAAATATGAGTCAATTGCTAAACATCTGAATTTTGATCACATGACCATGGGGATACTACAATGGTCATAAGTGTGAAAATTGGTCATAGGTCACTTTTTTTAGTGCTGTTATAACTATGAATGGTCACTAAATGAACTGTTGTAAGTCAAGGACTACCTACATCCCCTTACTTTCCATGCCTGGTCTTAATAATGCATATTGGACTTCATTTCTCATCCAAATTGTGAAGGAAATTACAGGCATACTACAGATTCAGTGAGGGATGCAGTGGCTCAGTGGCTAAGATGCTGAGCTTGTCGATTGAAAGGTCGGCAGTTCAGTGGTTCGAATCCCTAGTGCCACATAATGGGGTGAGCTCCCGTTACTTGTCCCAGCTTCTGCCAACCTAGCAGTTCGAAAGCACGTAACAAATCCAAGTAGAAAAATAGGGACCCCCTTTGGTGGGAAGGTAACAGAGTTCCATGCACCTTTGGTGTTTAGTCATGCCGGCCACATGACCACAAAGACATGTTCGGACAGCGCTGGCTCTTCGGCTTTGAAACAGAAATGAGCACCACCCCCTAGAGTTGGGAACGACTAGCACATATGTGTGAGGGGAACCTTTACCTTTACCTTACAGATTCCGTACTATGGAGTTCATTATTCATCAAAGTTTCACTATCTTCCAAGAAAAGGTTCAGGAGATGGGGTTCGAATTAGATTTCTAGTCTCCTTTCCTTGAGGATGGGCTGCTTCCTATCATTAATTCTTCCTGTTTATCACTATTTCATTATTTCCCCCTTCTCTCTACACTCTTCATACTTCAACTCAACTCATGGAGAAATCTATTTCATTCCATCTTTTTCCAATCTTTCCATTTTCACCAGCACTACAACATATCCCGTATCCATTTGTAGCCATTTCCACTTCCCTTCTACATCTCCAACCCCAACATTTCTTTTCTAGATGCTGTTCTCAGCAAACTGAGAACTTCCTGCAACCCAGAAATTCTTTTTCCATTAACTTCCTCCACCTCTTCCTTGGTGTTTGATTCACATATCTGAAAGGCAGCCAACGTTCTTTTTCCTTTGCAGATCAATTCAGGAAAGCTATTGAATTTCTAATTCATTATATGTTGTAAATAATGCATTAAATGAAAGTGAACAAAAGGAAACTTAATCTAAATGAGGCCAAACTGCTTTCCATCAGTAAAAAGTCAAATCAAGGATTTAGGATTCAGAATGTTTTGTAGTAAGGCCCAGTCCTACGTTCTTAAAATTCATAATTCTAAAGTGTGGAGGCTTGAAAGTATTTGATGACTTTGGTTGATTTCAATGTTAACTTTATCAGGGACTGAAAATCTCATATTTTTCTTTCTATTTCAAACCTAGGAAGCAAATCTTTTTGCTTCAAATGATTATTTACAACATCACAGTCACTCTCTTTTTATTAACACTGTGATTCATCAACAGTCAGGCAAAGCACAATGAATTAAATACTTAAATATATTTGATAGCACTGATTATGAAAGAATGTTATGCATAACTCATTCTCTTGTCCCTATGGAAGCTAAAACTTCTTTTTACAAATTGCAGCATCTTAGCAAGTGATCTATTATAAAGAATATTTTTTCCCCTTCATCTATTTTGTTGAGTAAAAAGGTAAAGGTAAAGGTCCCCCTCGCACATATGTGCTAATCGTGCCCAACTCTAGGGAGTGGTGCTCAACTCCGTTTCTAAGCCAAAGAGCCAGCGCTGTCCGAAGACATCTCCATGGTCATGTGGCCGGCATGACTAAACGCCAAAGGCACACGGAATGCTATTACCTTCCCACCAAAGGTGGTCCCTATTTTTCTACTTGCATTTGTTAAGTGCTTTCGAACTGCTAGGTTGGCAGAAGCTGTGACAAGTAAGGGGAGCTCACCCTGTTACGCAGCACTAGGAATTCAAGCCACTGAGCTGCCAACCTTTTGAACGAAAGCTCAGCATTTTAGCCACTGAGCCACCATGTCCCTCCATTTTGTTGAGTAACTTGGTTCAATTTCCTGTTGAAGAAATCAATAGAAACCAGCTGGATGTGTGCCATCTGCACATTTCACACTGGCAGAAAAAGGCCAAGAAAAGAAAGGGTGTTTAACAAAAATAAAAATAATAGTAATTAAGACCTGGGAAACAAGAGTATGACAGTATCAATGTGTGATAAAAATGGTTGCAGTTGTATATTGATGCTAGCTCTGGGCAAGCTATTAAATGGAAGCAGGAGAGAGAAACCCTGATTTGTTTCTGCTAGATGAAATTATTTAACATCTTCGCTTCTAATTTCTGTTGCAGCACTGCTTTTTCAGTGAAGGAGCATGTAAAAAAGAGCCATTTCTTGAATAATATTATATCATTGCCCAACTCTTGGGCAGTGACAATGAATCCAAAGGATTGGTCTCTTATCTCTAAAGAACTGCAATGCCATTTGGTTTCCATGACATCTTGCTGGTTTGTTATTGTAAATGCTATTTCCTACCACATAAATAAAAATGAAACAAATATACTCTCTTCAATGATTATCAGTAGAAAGGTGGTCAGCCTAAAGAGTCAACATGAGCATGATATCAGAGGTCAGTTTCTGAGTTCTTGAGATCATTTTTTTCTGTGTCAAAAGGAAACTATGGGTGAGTAACTCCCACTAACACATCATGCATTTAAATTATCACATTTGCCTTTAAGGCTTATAGAAACTGTGAACGTGATTTAGATTTAGGCTTTATCATGAAGGCAGAGGATTAAATGCCCTTCCTTGCATTCTACCACAATCAATGTTGCAATTTTTGTGGATGAAAAAAAAAAGAGTTGAAACTATGAAGCTTCATAGACATACCGTACCTTAAATTACAAAATCCAAATCAACAGTTATAGTGATTCTTTTTTTATATCACACAGAGAAGGCAACCTTATGTCTGCATTTGAACACCTAATGGGATCCAAAAATCCCTTTGATCTCTGTATACAGGTAGTTCTCAACTTACAACACTTCATTTAATGACAGTTCAAAGCACCTGAGGGTAGGAGAAGAAGCAATGGGTGGAAATTAATCAAGGAGAGAAGCAACTTAGAACTAAGGAGATATTTCCTGACAGAACAATTAACTAGTGAAATAACTTGCCTCCAGAAGTTGTGAACGCTCCAACACTGTAAGTTTTTAAGAAGAGATTGAATCACCATTTGTCTAAAGTGGTGTAGGGTTTCCTGCCTAAGCAGGGGGTTGGACTAGAAGACCTCCAAAGTCCCTTCCTACTCTGTTATTCTGTAAGAATTCTGTAAGTTCAAAGTTACAACAGCACTGAAAAAAGTGACTTATGACCATTTTCACAGACTTATGACCATTACGGCATCCCTACAGTCACATGATAAAAATTCAGATGCTTGGCAGCTGACTCTCATATATGATGATTGCAATATCCCAAGGTCATGTAATCACCTTTTACAACCTTCTGACAAGCAATGGAGAAGCCAGATTCACTTAACAACAGTGATACTAATTTAACAACTGCAGGGATTCACTTAACAAATTTGGCAAGAAAAGTCATAAAATGGAGCAAAACTCACTTAACAAATTTCTCACTTAATAACATAAATTTTGGACTCAATTGTGTTCATAAATTGAGGATTACCTGTATTTTAATAGGGATCTCAATTTTCTATCAGCCTTTGTTACCAGCCCTTGAGATCCACAGAAGTACAAAACATTTTTACAAAACAACTCAGAGAAGGAGACAAATTTCCTCAAAACCCTCCTGAGTATAATCAGTCAGCCTCTAACGTTGACTAGAGAGTTAAGGAAACTAGAAGCAGACAGAAAACAAGGAGTTGCTACTCTACAAAGAGAACATTTCACCCTGCCACATTTTGTGTTGTCTCTCATTTGCCCTATTTCATTACGCTAACAATGAATGAAATGAGGGATATGCAAACACTCATTTTGGAAAAAGGACTGAAAACCATGGTGAACCACCTCAGAGAAGATTCTGTATTATCTATAATCTGTGCTATCCAGGAACACAAGACCTGGAACAACATCCAGATATCTCAATATTTCAGCTTGCTCCACTTTATGTCCATCGATCTGCTACTGGTATTTAATTAAACACTTAGAAAAGATCAGGACATTGATCTTTGAATAAATTATTTTTACCCCAGAGCAATAGGAACCAAAAATTCAGAGGCCCTTCTTAGACCTACAATTGAAAGTTAAAAGATGGCTGCAACATCAGCATACAGCAGGACAGCAGGATCTTCTCTCTCAGTCATCATTGGAAGTTGTTTGGACCAATATATTGATGTAGAAGTTAAACAGGAAATGGATTAATGTAAAGTCCCACTTCACCAATTTGTTTGAAAAAAAATGGGTGTGTAAGATGGCACAGGAGACAGGGTATGACTCTCAAGCAAGTGATTTGAGATAGAGGGATTGATGAAAGTGCTGAGAATGTTATAGGTTGCATAGGAAAAGAATTGAGAAAGTAACTAGCCAGAGGATCCTTTTTGCCCTCTCTTATGACTGCAGAAAAACAGCCCTGAGTTCCTTTAGTGCAGGGGTGTCCAACCCAAGGCCTGCAGGCTGGATCCGGCCCACAGAATGCTTAGATCTGGCCCATGGGGCCATCTTGGAAACAGCGAAGGACTGCCTCATTGTGCCTCTGGCAGCGAAAACAGAGCTCAGGAGGGCCACAGTGTGGCCCTCCCGAGCTCCGTTTTCGCTGGCAGAGGGTTGTAGGAGGCCATCACAGCTGACAACAGAGCTTGCGAGAGCTGCATGCGGCCCTCCCAAGCTCCATTTTCACTGGCAGAGGGTTGCAGGACACCATAGATGCCCCTGAAATGAGTGATGTCGAGCTGGCCATGCCCACCTGAGGTCAAGCATAACCCTGATGCGGCCCTCAATGAAATCGAGTTTGACACCCCTGCTTTAGTGGAAGGAGTCTTCAAAGCAGAGCAGCCTCTAGCGAAGTGACATTGGCCATCTTCTTGCATTTCAAGTAGGCAGCATTGGCATGAATTTCTCCTCTGCATCCGCAAACTCCCTCTTTCAGGTCAAGTAGCATAATGTCCTAGTAGCAGTCTATCCTTCAAGCAGGAAACATTGGACAGAAGGTCATCTGTCCATAGATACTGTCAGTTCATGTTCTTTTTTCCCCAAGGTCAAGCAGCAGGAGGAAGCAGCATTCAGTCATACAGATGTGGTTTTTTTTGAATTCCTCTCTATCCCATGCTCTCTCTATCAATTTTCTAAGTTCAAGACTTGGCTTCTGCAATATGCAGCAAATGGTGCTGCCACATATTCCTTTTGTAATTTATAATCCTTTCCTGACAGAATCAGGAGCAAAAGGACACCATTTACTTCAAATGAGCATATATAGGCATTCATCCACTGGTTTCAGTAATGCAGAGATGTAGCCACTGAACCAGTGAAAAAAGTTGATAGTTTGGTACTCCAGCAATTGTAAGCTTTGCACCTTTGCACCTGAGTGCTGTAGGATGCCCTGGAACAAAAAAAAGGTAGAAATAATCTAGGTAGGAAAGGGAAGTTGGCAGCAAGCCAATACTGAGTGAAGTTTGATGGAAAAACTGTCATGATTATTCCCATCCCTTTGATCCCATCCTGTTTACTGTTCACATCAAAACTTTCCAGAAGCTCTGAGCTATTCTTCTTTTCCTATTTTAAAGCTGGGATCAACAACATCAGCTCTGCAATTGCTTTTAGGTTCAAAAGTGAGAGGACAGTAATTTGGCAGGCTTTCTGATTTCATGTTCATCACCAGTTGTGAAAATAAATATTGAACTGAAAGGCATTTATTGGACCAGCAATGATTTTCAAATGCCTTTCCCACAATTGTATTGGTAGGCACAGTCCATCTTGAATTTATTGCTTCTAGGAAAAGAAGGAACAGGAGGATAAGCCATGTGGTTAGAGTGCAATACTGCAGGCTACTTCTGCTGGCTGTTGGCTGCCTGCAGTTTGGCAGTTAAAATCTCACCAGGCTCAAGGTTGACTCAGCCTTCCATCCTTCTGAGGTGGGTAAAATGAGGACCCAAGTTGTTGAGGACAATATGCTGACTCTGTAAACCGCTTAAAGAGGGCTGTAAAGCACTGTGAAGTGGTATATAAGTCTAAGCACTACTGCTGTAATGAATTAGATAGAATACAATGGTTAAAACAATCTACCCCCAGAGATACGAGTGATCTCCGACCTCCAGACTTTTCGTCGGGCCCTAAAAACTCATCTCTTTCAATTAGCCGGTCTCTCTTGATTTTATGATTTTATGGTTGGTTTTAAATTTTGATATGGATTTTAAACTGATAAATTTTAAACTATGGGCCAAATTTAATTATTTTAAATCTATTTTTAATCGTACTTTATGTATAAATGTTTTTATTTTAGCTGTTCACCGCCCTGAGTCCGAAAGGAGAAGGGCGGTATAGAAATTCGAATAATAAATAAATAAATAAATAAATAAATAAATAATAAATAAAAAAAGAGGAAGCATTCTAACATGGAAGACCAGGCAATCTTCATTATGGAGCCCAGAGTTCTTTTCTCATTATGTGCTGTTTGAGTGTGCTATGTTGCATGAACACAGCAAATGTATTTTCTTTACTCAGAGTTTAGCGTGTTGCATAAACCTAGCCAAAGACTCCTGCAGATAGCTCTCACTCATTATTTGAAAATACAATATATTTCGATTTGAAGGTGTCAGAAAATATTTTTTTCCACTATGGCAAATGCAGTTTTACTGCATTTGAAGGCTTAACTTCAAATGTGAAAAGCTTCATTTTAGATCAATGTAATGTATTGTTTTCTTTCTGTCTCCACAAGGCTAACATCAGCCCTTGTGGAGGAGGTGGGGGAAGGCTTCTATTTGCATATTGTCACCTCTCTGCTTCTGGGCTTGGTGCCATGACTTTGTTTCCATGGTAATTAAATGTGCGTGGAGCAACAATTTCTTCCTGAATTCTGCAGACAACATTCTAAGAAGAAAGTTTACTTCTTATAAAACCTTGGGAAACATAATGCAATGGAAAAGGTGGGATTTTGATGCTAAATGAAATTAATTTTAACATAATCTAGAGACATATATACCTGCCTGCTGGGATGTTGTCTTTCACAACAAACAACACACCCGCTTTGTTTTATTCAGTATCTATTTGAAATGCAAATGAACAGAAAATCTCTTCCCCAGGGGATGGGCCAGACTAATTCATTTTGCCTTGGTTTAACTGAATTTCTCCCATTAGTTGAACCACCTGTTTATGCAATTCTTTCTTCTTTACTGTCCTGCTCAGTTGGAGGTACACATTAGATAACAAAACAAGTCAGAACTTATAAAGGATGCTTGATACAGTTCCTCCTGTTTAAGAGCTTCGACTGGTCCTGGCTGACATTTTTGGCTTGGGTTCAGGACCATGGCTAGCGATCATGCCATTGGAATAAGGGAGGGGCAGAAAGAGTAGTTCAAAGTAAATTAATAATTGATTTTACAGCTTGTGTACAAGAATACAGAATAACAGTTAGAAGAGACCTTGGAGGTCTTTTAATCCAACCGTCTGTTGAAGCAGTGATACACTTCCTGTAGCAAGTGTGCCACAGGTGGCACGCGTAGCCATATCAGTGGGCATGCCAGTTCAGCTCCAGCGCAAACCAGCTGATTTTCAGGGCCCACCAGAAGTAGGGAAACAGGCTGTTTCCTGCCTCCGGAGGGCTAGGGTGTGGGGGGAAGGCCCATTTTTCTTTCTCACCTGACTCCAGATCCTCTCTATGCATCTGGGGAGGGCGAAAACAGCTTTCCCCACCCTCTCGGAGGCCCTCTGGAGACCCAAAATGGCCCATTTCCCAACTTCCGGTCGGACAGGAAGTGACTTTTTTGCTGTCCCCAGCCTCTAGAGACTCCTAGAGATGCTGTCTTTCTCCTAGAGAGGCTGTATTTCTTATTCTAATGAAAAGAAAGAGTCTTTCATTTCATTAGAATAGAAATACCCAGTTCTCACAACCATTCATTGTACACTTTAGTCTCCAGTCCCTTAATCATCTTTGTTGCTCTTGAGTCTCAACATATTTTTGTACCATGGTGATCAAAACTGGATTTAGTATTCCAAGTATGATCTTACTACTACAGTATAAAGCAATATTAACACTTTATGTAGTCTTGATACTAGCTCTCTGTTGATAAACCCTAGGACTGCATTGGCTTTTTTGGCAGCTGCAGCAACCTCCTGATGCATACATTAGTGGTTATTCACTAGGACACCTAGATCTGTCTCACAGTTACTACTCTTGAGCCAGATACCACCTGTTATGAATTATGAAACGAAGTATTTTACACCTGATGGGCCATCTGAAATTGGAAAGCAGTTACTGATATAATTTCATCTTCTGATTCTTTGTCTAGCACCACTAGTTTCTTAGTGCTATGTTGATAAAAATGAATGACTGTCATAAAATGAACTGTAAAAACCTGAAGAGGTACAATAGTGATAGAAAATGATTGCTCTTTTCTCTTTCATTTGTCTTTCATTTTATAACATGTATAGGATTGATGTTTAAGAATAGTCATCCAAGTAGATAATTAGTTGATTCCTATTCTTCTTTAGTCACATTAACTTTCCATCAACTATCATTTCAATAATCCCATTATCTGTGTGAAGGTAGGTGAAGTCTTTTTCCATTCAAGTTCAACTCAAGGTGACTACATGGACATGCCTTTATCATTTCCTGCAGGATGTGAAAATAGTTTGTCTTTGGGGAATTTTTTTTTTAACTTCTCAAGTTAGCCTACAATCCTGGAAATCTCTTCAAATCTCCCATCCAAATAATATCCAGCCTTCTAGACCTGCTTAATTTATGAGCCCAGTTAAGATCACCCAAGTATGTATAAAGTCTGTATGTATATACATACATACAGTATTTATATCTCTATCTCTATCTACGGTATATCTATATTTATATTATATATCTATAGTATATATCTACATCTACAATATATATCTATAGATATATAAAGATATATACATACATATGTGCATATGTGCAGTGGTGGGATCCAACTAATTTAACAACTGGTTTGTCCTAAAGACTGTGTGGGCATGGCTGGGGGGGGTGTTAATGTGACTGAGTGGGCATGGCCAACTCAATGTCACTCACGACAAGATGGGTCAGTGTAGGTGGGCAGAAGCGGTGATGGCCAGAGCCTTAGACTTACCTTTCTGCAGCAACAGCAACGGTGATTCCCCGATGCCTCATCTCTTGCTGGGTCTCACTGGCCAACGGTTAGGGTTTTTTTGCAGCAGGAAATGGCGGGCGGCTACTTCCGGCCTTTGTTAGTACAGCTGGGCACATGACCCCACCCCGAAACACTGCCCTGCAGCTGCTGCCTCTTTTTTGGTGCGAGAAGCCTTCAGCCACCTCTTTTTCAGCTCAAGAAGCCTGCAGCTATCAGTCTTTGCTCCAACAGCAGCCTCTTTGCTGGCCGGAACCAAGTTAGCAGTGTCGACTGGAAGCTTCTCATGCCAGCAAAGAGGTGGGGGCTGCAGGCGTCTCACACCAGCAAAGAGGTAGTGGGGGGAACATGGTGAGGCTTGGCCACCTTTTGGGCCCTACTCTGGGCTGCCGCCTGCTTGACCTCCACTCTGCCTTGGGTCCTGCATCCAGCCCCTGACAAGGGAACATGCCATTTCCAGGCCAGCCCGACTGGCAGATGGGTAAGTGGGCGGCCCTTGGGGGAGGCATTTCCTCTCAGGCATCCCACCTGGAAGGCTCCGTGGGAGCCAAAGTTGGGCCTGAAAGGCAGCCAAGCCTCACCGTGTCCCCCCCCCCACCAAGGAAGTCCTTCGGCTAAGCGCAGCAAGCTTACAGCGGATCTTCCTTCCCTGCCATCAGCCTTACCCTATAGCCCATGGGGCTCACAACGTTCTCACAGCAGTGGCCCAGCATGCAGGCAGAGGCCCCTGGGAAGGCTAGGCCTAGGGACTGGTGCATCCCCTGACCCAAGGCGAAGGACGAGTGGGCAGCATGTGGGTGGAGGCCCCGGGGAAGGCCAGAGCCAGGGACTGGTGCATCCCCCGACCCGAGGTGAAGGGCAAGCAGGTAGCATGCAGGCGGAACGATGGCAAGAAACAGGCTCAAAAGTCAGCTGAGCCTCACCATGTCCACCCTGAGGCGGTTCTTTGGCCGAATGCCTTACCTTTGTGGGCAGCCATGGTGAGTAGAGCAGGTGAGGCGCGGAGTTCAGCTAGGAGCAAGCATGACTCTAGCCATCAGTCAAAGCGGGTGAGGTGAGATAGTTTGGGGTGGGGCAGGGCCAGCCAGTGGTCGGATTTTGCTGTGCAGAATCTTAACAACTGGTTCACCCGAACTGGCCTGAACCAGCTGAAGCCCACCTCTGCATATGTGTATATGTACACACACACACAGACACACACACACACTGTATATATGGAGCTTTATATACTTGTCTAAGAAATTTGCACACTTACAGAAGCAGCACTTGCTGATTTGACTTGATAATGTCTTGACTCTTTTCATGATGAGCACCCCTGGAACTGCAGGTCATGACATCCAATAATATTAGCCCAATTGAAAGCTTTTATGTTCTTTGCAAACAAATATGGCAAATTGTTAGATAAAATAGTATGAAAAAAAGCTGATACCATTAAATTTCTGCTTATTGGGATGGGGAATCAGGTTTTCTCCTCCAAGGCCAGATGTCTTTCTATTTGCATTCAGAATAGAAACACTGAAAATGTCTATAGATCATGGGATATTTTCTAAAGGACCACAGGGATCCAGTTTTAATTTTGTAATTTCTTCCAGCCATTGTACTGTTAAATCCATCACTGTTGAGCTTTCATTAAAAGCACTGCTGAAAGCATGGACATTTGAAGAATTTTTTTTTCTAGGGAGTCAGCAAGCTGTAATCAAAGATGTGATAGCCTTTTGTGCAGATAGCATTCATTGCTACAACACACAATAACACACAAGAAAAAGAACAAAACACTAAAATAATCATAACACAAATACAGCCATCCTTTAGAAACCATGTAAAAATGCTTTAAAATACAACAGAAAAAGGTAAAAAATAAACAAAGTAGATTTTTTATTATAAGAATGAACAGTCACAATTCTGTATATATTTATCTAATGTAAATATTATTCAGGTTATTTATATTTATTTTTAATATAGAACTAAAATTTCTGTGGGGAAAGTGTTAAAGTGTGATAAACGCAGTGCACTTCAGAATTTGTAAGCAATTATATAGTGTAAGTATCTTGCTGGTCAGAGGTGGGATTCACTTACCTTACTTACTGGTTCGCAAATGTGAGCGCGCGTGCGCTCATGCTCGCTTCGCTCACACGCCCCACCTCTGTGCATGTGCACGGCCTTCTGTGCATGCACAGTAGTCGCGCATTACATCCGGGCGGGTGGGCGGAGCCTCCCGCAGTCGCTACTACCAGTTCATGTGATCCGCACAGAACCGGCTGAATCCCACCACTGTGGCTAGTCTGTAAAAAGGAGCTTGAATGCTCCATTTTTACACATTGGTCCTGTTGTACTTCCAAGTCTTTGATATGTTGTTGCAAATGCACTGAGTGTATTCAAAACCCATCATTAGGAATGCTTGAAATTATCACGAGGAACTAGTTGATATGCTAGCCATTTCTGAGAATTTGGCCAATATTTGAAAATGCATTACCTGAGTACAATTGGAAATCCAGAATATTTGGGAGGATCTAACGTTCCCCCTCCCCCTCCCACAATATGGGTGCCATCCAGTTATATTAATTTATCCATGCAACATTCTTAGCAATGGCCACACTTCTGGAGAGCTGTAACGCAGCACATGCTTCATTCCATTTTTTAAAAGTCAATTATTGCAATTGTTTTAAAACTAATCAGTTTGAACTGATCACAGCTTGAATTTGTCACAGCAAACTACGCATTACTTTTGAATCTGCATTGCATAGGGTTTGCAGATGAAAGAAGAGAAGCATCCATCTCTCTCCTAAATAGCACTGAGCCTTTGCAATTTAAGGAATGTTCAGATAAGAATGGGTGAAAAGAAACCTGCTTTGAAAAATCTACAGTCTGGGATCACAGATTGCAGTATTCTGTCATTGCAAGCCAAGGTCCCAGAGTGCTAAAGTTATTATCAGCTCTTACCATATATTGCAATCAGGCAAAGCAATGGTCATTTTGCTTTAGTCTTGACCCTTGTAATGTCCTGGGAGAGATGAAACCAGGTAATTCAGTCACAATATTAATGCCAGCAGGTATGGGCTTAATAATATTTCTACTTGAAGAAAAATGATATGTGGCAATTTTGAGATCTAATTTCCTGGAAGGCTCTTTTGCTGTTGTGGCCGCATGCACGGTTTTTGTCACTAGCCCAGGAGAAAGTTGATATCTCTTTGTTTTGGACTGACACCAATTTCTCACTTTAGTTCTTTTGTGATTATCCCATAGCAGTGATGTGCAAGGCCCATATGTGCATGTCTTTGTACAACGTGTCACAACCCACATCAGCAGGGCTGGAACAGGGGTGAAATCCAGCAGGTTCTGACAGGTTCTGGAGAACCGGTAGGGGAAATTTTGAGCAGTTTGGAGAACTGGCAAATATCACCTCTGGCTGGCCCTAGAGTGGGGTGGGAATGGAGATTTTGGAACATCCTTCCCCTGCCATGCCCACCAAGCCACGCCCACAGAACTGGTAGTAAAAAAGAATGGATTTCACCACTGGGTTGGAGCTCACTTGAGGAGGGGGTTTCTGGAGCTTGAAAAGTAAGCAAGATTTTCCTCAAAAATCTGAAGAGTTCTGCTATTTTTGTCTCTTAAACTCCCTATACTCTTAAAGAATATTTTAAAAAGCTGCCCTCAGAAGCCCCATTCTGAGAGAGCAGGATGGTAGGCCATCTATTTGACCCTCTCAAATATATCCCATCTGAAATAGAATAATTAATCAGTGGAACAATTTGCTTCCAGAACTTGTGAATGCTCCAACATTGGAAGTTTTTAAAAAGATGTTGGATAACCATTTGACTGAAGTGGTGTAGGGTTTCCTGTCTAAGCAGGGGGTTGGACTAGAAGACCTCCAAGGTCCCTTCCAACTCTGTTATTCTATTTCTATTTCTATTCTACTTCTATATATTTTTGCACCTATATCCTACAATATAAAGGATGTTTTCTCTCACAAAAGACCTAATCATTCAGGACTATTAAAGCCAGGCACTTTCTTTAAAACAGCATTTTGTCTTTACTTTCCTTTAAAAAAAACATTTTTCCAGAAACTGGAGACTTGAAACTATGCACACTTTATTCAGGTTAGATGCAAATTGTTCAGAAACAGGATTTATTATTATTATTAAAAAGATAATCATGTGATCCCTCATTTACAAATTGACATAATGTTTCATAAGGCAAAGAACCCAACAGATTAAATCAAGTTTTCCTGTTAAATGTTACCTTTGAAGAATATTGCATTCAATCATTAGAAGCTGCTGAATCAATATGAATAATCTGAAGTTGTTCCAGCAGCCAGTAGCTTCTGTTTACATAAGAATGAATATTGATGTAGCCATTGGAAAATAAGTTCATTTCACACCTCTAAATCTTCTCTGTGTGAAGAAAAAAAGTAATGATTGCCATAAAATAAGTTGGATCAGCTTAATAGTTGACTTCTAAGGAAAAGCAACTCTTTATATCAGATCAGCAATCCTCAAAGTAGAGCACACCAAGTCTTCCAAATCATTCCTAGTAGGATGGAAAGGCACTGTAGTCCAATCAAACTGGGGAAGAGTATACTAAATCCTTTTATTTGTCTTTTTTAAAAAGCCAAATATGGCTCTTCAGAGGATTAATTGCAGGCTTCTTGAGACTGGCCAATCACAGGACAATTGCTAGAGTTCAGCACTTGCCTTCAAATATGAGGCTGTGGAAAAACTAGCCAAAAAATAAAGAAACCTTTCCCAAACTAACATTTTTCAGCTCTGCTGGGTTACAAATCCCACCATCTAAATCAGGGGTGTCAAACTCAATTTCACTGAGGGCCACATCAGGGTTATATTTGACCTCAGGGGGGACATGGGGCATGGCTGGGGGCATGGCCAGGGTGGGCATGGCCAGCTCAACATCACACATCAAGGCTCCGTTTTTGACTGCGATGGCCTCCTGCAGCCCTCTGCCAATGAAAACAGAGCTCAGGGAGGCCACGTGTGGCCTGCCCAGGCTCCATTTTCACTGGCAGAGGGGTGCAGGAGACTGTCGCAGCCAAAAATGGAGCCCAGGCATGCCGTGTGTGGCCCTCCTGAGCTCCCTTTTTGCTGGCAGAGGCACTGCAGGCCAGTTCTTCACTGTTTCCAGGGTGGGTCTGCGGGCCAGATCTAAGCACCCCACTGACTGGATCCAGCCCCCGGGCCTTGAGTTTGATACTCCTGATCTAAATCTAGCAGAGACATATACTCCAATGTAAGTGAAAGGTACAAACATTCCTCTATTCTTCTATTACCACTCTTTTTAAAAGGCTCCTAAAATAACTGTCCCAGGGATAGTTTCGGAAGGCTGGTTATCCTGAAGTCTTATATATAAATTAATGCAACTTTAGAAAAATTGATAAAGACTTATTTTCACCAGGAACCTATTAGGGACAATTTGTAAAATATTAGTTGCGATGCATCAACAGACATGCATGCACATGACACATAATGGAATGACTTAAAAATAGGTAAAAACGGAAGGTTGCTTTAAAACTTTTAAGTGCTCATTCTGTGTAATAAGGGCAATTTTAAAAAAATCAACACTGTAATGAATGGCTTTTAATAAAAAAAAAAATCTATCTGATTGCAGGCACATCAAAGTGCAAATCAAAATGAAACACTCTGTGGAACATATACTTGAGGCTTGCTCTTATTCTCCAATTGCCTTTATGTTTCCTAAATGCATCTAGCATCAATGGCCAATTTTGAGACTAT
Source organism: Pituophis catenifer annectens (assembly GCF_029215685.1). Taxonomy (NCBI): domain Eukaryota; kingdom Metazoa; phylum Chordata; class Lepidosauria; order Squamata; family Colubridae; genus Pituophis; species Pituophis catenifer. The sequence continues at coordinate 111,850,373 of NW_027256882.1, forward strand.
TAAAAATAAAGACTGGGGAAGGTCTCCTGTCTCCCATCAGCTCAGCTTTTAATAAATGGCTGTGATTAGAAAATCATTCATTTTGCTAAACACATGTGTCCTGCTTTTTGTTCTTCAAGCAAAGTGCTCCTTCTCTTCCTCTCTGCATTTTTCTTCTTTTGGCTATATTAAAGGGGACAATGAAAAAGTCTTATCTGAGAACAGACAATGACTATGTGAATTAAAGGGAACAATTGAACAAGGCACTGAAGGGGACATCACAGAAGGAGGGTGATATTAGATTTGAAGGAGGAACAAAATGCTAAAACTCAAACAGGTTTTTATTCTAGATCAAACTGCAGCAAGCAGAATATCTGAAAAGCATTTGTTATCATTACTTTGCTATTGTAACTGTCAGAGAGAGACTTGGATAGAAATCAAGAAAGTCATTAGTCTGGAATCCTTACATAGGCACAAGAGGGTGAGGTCCAACTTCCTTGAATGCCATCGAACCTTATATAGTCTGGCCCAGGTACAAGCTATCAGTCTGGGAAGATTCCTGTGTAGTAGGCATGAGCAATAAAGTAGCTAATTGAACATGTGGATCTGGTTCTTGACACCTAACAATAATCCAGTAATGCTATAACTGTACCTGGGCCTGATTTGAGACCCAGGTCTGAAATGTCATTGTTCACCAGATGTATTGAGCTCATCATTCTTGTCTCTTTCCTTTGTATAGTCTAGCCCAGTGGTGGGATTCAGCCAGTTCGCACCACTTCGGGAGAACCGGCTGTTAACTTTCGGAGCAGTTTGGCAAACTGGTTGTTGGAAGAAATCATTACAGCAGAGAACCGGTTGTTAAATTACTTGAATCCCACCACTGATCTAGCCCCACCTAATTTGGTGGCTCTAACAGGATTGATCTACAACTCCTAACATCCAAGACAGGCCATTGCTCTTGCTGAGGAGAGGTAATTGAAGTATAACCCACTCCATGGATAGCTGAAGAATATAAAATAATGTAATCCTTCAAATAGGGAAAGTTCCTTTAATTCTAGAGAGAGCTATAACAAAAGCAATAACTTCTATAGGAAAGGAATTCCATTCATAAGAAAAGGTCTCAAATAATGTTTTAAACATCAAGTAAGGCAGGACTTAATCAAACTATGTAGAAACAAGCCACCAAAATTTAGAACTGATTAAATGACCCACTGGAGTGTCTAAGCTTCTGCTCTCTTTGCTGGCTTTTTTGTGAAATTGATTAACAAAGTCATAGACAGACAGCTGGAAACTTCTGAGAATGAGATAGGATTAGGAAGGACCCTCTATAAGTATTCTTGTACTAAATGTGACAAATGTAATCTTGTACCAAAAATGACAATTATGATCAACCAAGTGTGAACCCTAACCTTATGAAAGAAATCACATAGATTGACATCTCGTAAATAAAAAGAAACTTTTTGTATAAATATCTGAGCTAACTTGCTTGATTTGGACCTCTGTCCAAAGCACGAGGCTCTCTATTTCTGTAGAAAAAAACAGCTGGAGGAAAAAATATTTCTTTCCTTGTTCCGGCATAATTTATTGGCCCTTTGGGAAAACCCAAAGCCAACAATGAATATGGGACTATGAATACTTTTCCTGTGGATCAATTTAGGTGCAACTAATTCTTTCCAAGCCAGTCATGACAATTCTGCTCCCATTCCAAAGTCCAGGATTTCAAATTTAGAAGTCTCTTATTTGAGAATGGATGTCAGCCCCCATCCAGCTGGCAAAATTTCTGAACAGAACAGATATGGATACCAAAATCTGTCTTGTTCAACTCATTTTTTAATTTCTTTATTTGTTAGATTTATATGTATATCTTTCCCAAGAATTCAAGGCAGGGCAGATTATGTCCTCCCCATCATTTTTTCCAGCAATCACAATAACAACTCTGGAGGTAGTTTAATCTGAGAAACAATGATTGGCTCAAAATAACCCAATAACTTTACATTGCTAAAGTTAGAATCCAATTTGGGTCTTCTCAGTCCTAGCCTCCACATCTTAACCCCTACAGCGATTGCCTCTGCTCTATAGGATTAAGTGATGTCTATTAGAACATCACAAAAAGTATTATATATACCAGATGCAGTTCCAACAGGAGAAGATGATAAAATCAACAAGTGTTGAATATGTGTTTATTTGTCTTCTCCATGGCAGACTTGACTTTCCCTTTTAAGGGGAGTTTTATCCATTCAGTAAAAGATAATTATTTTAGCCTTGCTTTTATCTAAATTGCTGAAGGAAATGATACAGTCAGCATGTTTTTGAGGAGCCATGGCTGATGGGAACAGTCAATAAGCTTAAAGCGCTTCTTAAAAAACATGCTGATGAATTTTTTCTTCTTCTCTACTGTAAAAAAAAAACATTCTTTTGGAGAAAAAGAATCTGCAAAATCTTTTCTTAACCTCTAGCATGTCATGAACTCAGGATACACAGTAGACATGAAAGGGAAATATGTATTGTTTTGATGATTCCAATTAAATATTTTCCAAAGTAATCTCTAAGTTCCTTTCCTGTTCAGAAATTGGCATTTTTGAAGCTTCTCTAGGGGTTTCCTAACACATCAATGTAGGAGCTGGCATACATTTTCCTATGATCTTAGTTTTTTTTTTTCTTTCCTTACATTCTTCTCACTTCCTGTCAGTGCTAACACTCTGGAAAAACTCAAATGTTTCCTGATTCAGTGAGAAATAGTAGCTAGTAGCATGGATTTTTTTAAAAAAGATATAATTCTTATTAAAGAATTCGATTACAGTAATAAATTCTAACAAAATTAAACTTAGAAACAGAGGAAAATAGAGAGCACAAAATGGCAAGGAAAAGGAAAAAGAAAGTAAGTAAAGGAAGTAAAGGAAGTAGCATAAGAAAAAAAAAGAAAAGAAACAAAGGAGTGACTTTTAATTTTCATCACAAATATAAACAAATTTGATAACTATTCATCCCTGTATAGGAATACAAATATTGTGGTGGCCAGAGCGTTCCGCCAGCTAAAACAGGCTCCTGAGCTCCATTTTTGCTGGCAAAGGCATCGTGGGCCGGTCCTTTGCTGTTTCCAGGGTGACCTCGCTGGCCAGATCTAAGCACCCTGCGGGCTGAATCCGGCCCCTGGACCTTGAGTTTGACACCACTGCACTAGAGCCTGTACGCCCTGAGAGTCTCGTCCTCCATGAAGTTATCCAATCTTGTTTTTAAAGCTTGTTTTCAAACAGGTGTCTGCAATGTATTACATTTTACAACATACTCCATAATTCAGTTATTCCATTTTTCCACTGTTACTTTCATATATAGCTATTGCAGTTTGGCCAATGTTTGTAATTCAATCAAATTTATGCCCTCCCATTTTAAAGGGAGAATGAGATATAGCTTTGCACAACCACAGTCCATGTCTGGCCTCACTGTGCAAGAGTAGGAGGAGATAGATAAGGCAGGAATGTGCATGTGAATCCGTACTGCCTGAGTAAAAGAAGCCTTTTATGGAGGATGAATCCCTTTGGGTTTCTATTCTAGATTGCACTGGCTAGACACTGATAAACATGATGTGATGCTCTTTGTGGAACAGCACTTGATGGTCTAAAAAGAAATCTTGGATCACCCTTTGGAGATGACCATTGAAAAGGAATTCAGGTTATCTGAGTTTTCTTTGCTGGCCTGTGATACTGAAGAACATTTCAATATGTTTATCCAAGACAAGAGAGAATCAATGGCTGTTGAGGTTAATCTTCCTTATTGAGGACTAGATACTAGATTTCAGCCAGTGGTGGGATTCAGCCAGTTCGCACCACTTCGGGAGAACCGGTTGTTAACTTTCTGAGCAGTTTGGTGAACTGGTTGTTGGAAGAAATCATTAGGGCAGAGAACCAGTTGTTAAATTACTTGAACCCCACCACTGATTTCAGCTCCATAATTTCATGGCCATTGCTGAGAATGCTGGGAAATATAACCCAAGCTTTGGATGCTTGCATAAGTGTGATCTTAAGTTTAGTTCCATATTTTCCTATGTTATGTCTTTGTTATCTAAAAAAGCTACTTCCTCTGTCTAGCTGATCAAAGGTTTTTAGTCATCACAGGTTGTAATAAACAATGTCTCATAGGAAGCTTGCAAAAATCTTTGCTGCTTAACTTATAGGCAACACTGTCATCAATGTGGCACATGCCATTAAAGAAATACAGGTAGTCTTTGACTTACAATGGTTCATTTAGTGACCATTCAAAGTTACAACAGCACTTTAAAAATTGACTTATGACCATTTTTCACACTTAACGACCATTGCAGCATCCCCATGGCTACGTGATCAAAATTCAGATGCTTGGCAACTGACTCATATTTATGACGGATAGTATCCCGGGGTCATGTGATCCCCTTTTGTGACCTTCGGACAAACAAAGTCAATGGGGAAGCCAGATTCACTTACTGTAACTAACTAAAAACTTAGCAACTGCAGTGACTCACTTAACAACTGTGGCAAGAAAAATGGGACAAAACTCACTTAACAAATGTCTCACTTAGCAACAGAAATTTTGGGCTCAATTGTGGTCATAAATTGAGGACTACCTGTATCATGGATAAAAACTCCACTAAGTCAGAAAGAAGGATGAAAGGTTGTTAATATTTCTTCTAATAGACATGAAACAACCCGAGTCAGTATTCTCATTACGGCTGCAAAACATCTATATTTTTTCACTTCTTCATTGCAATTTATCATGTGGAATAGTTTGGTCAAAATATTGTGTACACTGGACAATTGACCTCTTGTAAAAAGCAGTAATCTCAGAAGTTATGACTTTCTCTAACCAAGCCAAGTAAACTTGTTTTATTTCTTGTTGTGCTGCTGCACTGATCCCTAGCTAGGCAGATTTTATTAGGTATTTCTGTGTAATAATGAAAAACAGGAGGATAGTTCAAATACTAGAATTTACAGCCATGCAATTTTGGCACACTTTTCATGTAATATACAAGATATCTTACTAAGTTACATTCCACTGTCACAAATATAATTGAATCATAAAGTGCTAATTATATGGACTCTTCCACAAGCCACAAAGAAAAACATTGACTTAATCCACCATCTGTATCAAGAGTCTGGCTTGTTTTCCATTGATCCAAGCAGTGAATACCATTCTAATGTTCACACCCCATTTAGGGCTACATACAGCTAGGTATGTATAATTAAAACTAATTTGGAGGGGCTATCTAATTTTATTATTGCAATTATTTCCCCACCTTTCAATCATCTTTGAAACGAGAGAAATGAAAGATGGATGTACAAGTTAGTAACTTCTGGATGGTATATTACCAGTAGGTCTCTAATGGAGACTTAGGATCCAGGGAGTTGGACAATGGAATGAGAATCTGTTGTGATAATTGCAGAATCCTTGGCTGATTCTGGAAGCCCCATAAATACTCAGATGCTGGTTGTGATTTCTCTTTCTTCAGGCCAATATATGTGAAGGATACCAAGTTAGGGAAAATTGTTTAATTTCCCTCAGAGTAGGGGCATCAAACTCAAGGCCCACGGGCCACATCCACCCTGTGGGGTGCTTAGATCTGGCCTGTGGGGCAGCCCTGGAAACAGTGAAGGGCCGGCCCACAGTTACTCGGCCAGAAAAAACAGAGCTTGGGAGGGCCGTATGCACTCATTTTCACTGGCAGAGGGCTGCAGAGGCCATCGCAGCTGAAAACCTGGGCCACCACAGGTACCCCTGACACGAGTGATGTCGAACTGACCATACCTATCCCAGTCACGCCCACCCCGGCCACACCCACCTGCCCCCCGAGGTCAAACACAACCCTGATGCGGCCCTTAATGAAATTGAGTTTGACATCCCTGCCTTAGAGAGTCCCATGCCTTGCTGTGTGGGCATGTGATTGCAGAGAAAGGATATTTAAATTGTAGGCTCCAAAGCCCCTACATGCAGTGCTTTATTAACGAATGTCATCCTAATTTATCCATTGTAAATGTGGATGCTTTGTTCTTATGATTTCCATATAGCGGACGCTCAGCAGCTAATTGCTAAGGTATGATTAATGCCAGAAATGATATGAAATGGCAAGATAATTTCAGCTGCAGCCACCAGTCTGTTTGAGCTGCAGAGTGGTGCAATTGCTTACCTTGAGATTAATAAGGGCGTAAATCATGTCATCTATTGCTGACTTTCTATTGCTGACCACCCTAACATCCTACGACTCTCTTGGAAAAGAGAGTCGTAAACATGCTTTAAATAAAACGAACAAAACAAAGTGAAGGAAAGAGGATTATAGAAGCATTTGGCTAGATTCCTTGGAAATGAGACACCGAGATGGAAGGCTGCTTGTCTGGCAATTTAGGAGTTGGGCTGCTGATGGAAAGGATCATCAAAGTGAATGGAAGGTGGAAAAACGGGTTTTTCCTAGAAGCACTTTTGGTCCACATGCCCTGTAAATACCATAAAGTCTCTAATGGAGATTTAGGATCCAGGGAGTAGGACAACGAAATGAGAATCTGTTGTGATAATTGTAGAATCCTTGGCTGATTCTGGAAGCCTCATAAATAGTCAGATGCTGGTTGTGATTTATCTTTCTTCAGGCCAATACATGTGACGGATACCAAGTTAGGGAATATTGTTTGATTTTTCCTAGAATCACTTTTGGTCCACATGCTTGTTGTTGTTTTTTCTTTCTCTCCTTGGTTTTACCACATACCAAGATACCTATGTAATGTGTTTTAATGACTTGTGTAAAGCAAGGTTATTGTCTAACAACACTACAATAAGATAACAGATTTTTCCTTCAGTACTGAAAGAGAAATGTTCATCTAATAATTTCTATTAAAACCTAGCTTTTGTGGCTTTTGGTTTTTGTTCAAGAAATTGAATATGATAGCAGAAACTAGAAAGTGTAATTAAAGGTGAGTTGGTGATTGGCAGCTGGGAAACTGATAGTGTCTGAGAAGTTGCTTAAGTAGCCATGAATCTGGTGGCTGCTGGGTTATTAAATTGGAATAGGATTGTGGCAGGATGAACTGCCATGATATAACAACCTCCCCCCCTTTCCCTTCCTCAGGCTCAGCATACAGAAAAGCAATGTTGGGAAGGACCTTAGAGGTCTTCTAGTCCAACCTCCTGCTCAAGCAGGAGACACTATACCATTTCAGACAAGTGGCTGTTCAATCTCTTCTTAAAAGCCTCCATTGATGAAACACAGACAACTTCTGAGGGCAAGCTGTTCCACTGGTTAATTGTTCTCACTGTTAGGAAGTTTCTCCTTACTTCTAGATTGCTTGTTCAGTAGCAAGGTGCAATATTCAAAGTATGTCAGGAGTCAGAAAAAAAATCTTTAATAATTCAGTCCTTAAATCATTTGCAATCTGGTCCACTCTGTCTGCCTGCCTGCCTGCCTGCCTGTCTATCATCTATCAACTATCATCTATCATCTATCATCTATCATCTATCATCTATCATCTGTCTCTATCTCTATCTCTATCTCTATCTCTATCTCTATCTCTATCTCTATCATATCTATCTATCTATCTATCTATCTATCTATCTATCTATCTATCTATCTTTATATACTCCATCTATTTATGAATGAGGCAAAGAGTGTAAGGCCAAAAGAGATAGGCAGTGAGGAGAGGGAGGGAAGAGTTTCTTTGAGGTTCAAAGGAGCTACTGAGAGTAAAAGGAGCATCTAAGTGAGCACAGGAACAAGAAGATCCAGAGCTACATAGCAGAAGATCCGAGGACAACTGTAATCAACTGATGAGGTTTTAGTGAAATATACCTGGCAGGAGAGACTGCCTGGAAGGGAATCAAATCGGTGCTGGAAAGGAAAACCACAAAACAAGGTAGCCCTGGACTGGTGCAGAGCCATAAAAGAAGGGAGGCAGATTCAGGTGCTGCCAAGCAAGTTTTGATTAAAAGGCAGGTGTGTGTTCTCTTCTCTCCCCACCCCCCTTCCCTCCCCCCATCATTTTAGGTAATACCTGACTTTTATTCTTTGGAAAGGGAAATAAAGTAGGGAGTCTGCATTCCTACGCCTGCAATTAGAAAAGCAACTGTGGGAGAAAGGATAGGTGAAAACTGTGTGTTTCTGACATACTTTTAGAAACTTTTGGAAACAGCCTTGATAAATACATGTTGGAGATTTTGGTTCAGTTAATAGTTATGGACATATGAGTCGCCTTAGATTACAAGTGGAATACTGTAAATGAACACAAACTTTGCCAGCTGTTGATTGCAATCCATTGCAAATAATAATAATTGCCACTTTGATTTAACACCTTATCTCTCTCTAAGCCCTAGTCATAAAGCATGGATTGGTTCTTATCCTTACCCTCCCTCTGGCAATGACATGGCAAGGTGAACATGCTGTTGAAGAGATGAGAGCCAGAGGTCTTCCCAATTTCCTTCTGGAGATGCTCAGGCACCTTAATGAGATCTTCAATACAGCAGTCACTTTCTCTCTTGTACCACTTTTATTTATTTATGGTGAGCCAAAGCTATTTTGTATGGACTAAATGCCTGCTTTTGAAGGAGTGTCAAAGATTTTGGATATGATTGAGATGAGCAGATGACAACCCCAGAGGTCTAATTCTTGGAAAAGCCAGTCCCTCTCTTTCAACCCTAGGAAGGAGGCAATGGCAAACCACTTGTGAGACTCTTGCTAAAAAGCTCCTGAGATTTTTCCTTGTAGTTTCTAGAAAGAAAAATGCTTTTTCCTTCTCTATTTCATGTACACAGTCATAAAGCACAGAACTGGAATGGCATCTTGGAGAAAATGGAGAAGCTGGATTTGAAGACAGAATCTGAGATTTAAAACTAAAGAAAGAAGCCAGGTTGTACTTTGTTTTATGACAGGGCAAACACATGGGCAGAACTGAACAAAACCTTAATTAAGTAATTCATTAATTGTTTCCCGTTCAGTTTATTTATTATTAATATATTCTCTTTCCATGCCCTTAATACTTTTCACCTTTTTTTTATGTTAAGAATGACATCAACAATTGAAAGGGCTTTTGGGGGAGGCTGAATACAGTCTTGCGGCTTCACGTTGTATACCCCTTTTTATATCTTTCCTGGGTGAAAGAATTAAGATAGAGCTGGAACTGAAAACATAGAATGATTTCCAGATCCTCCACACCAACTTTCAATCTTAGGTCTGTTTTTAAGGGAGGTCAGATACAGCTCTGTTTTGCATGGTTATCGTTACTTTGGACATACACAACTATGAGGGCAAGCTGGCATTTGCATTTGAAAGACAGAAGTAGTGTGCACTACACTATATCGAGGAAATGTGCTGTAAATAGTTTTTTTTAAAAAAAGGGTGCCAAAAAGTCAGCTCAATACAGTGGCTTTTTTTTTTTAATTTGGCCACACAGCAGAATACCTCCACACAATAGGCCAAGGGATAAAGGAAAATGATGTTTATAGTAGTTTCTGGCACTGGCCACTTGCTTTTGTTCCATAGTGAATTGTTAGCGTTTTCTTAGGAGCCAAGGTCTCCCAACCTGATGTGAAGGAAAAAGTGAGGCAGGGTCTTGCTTCCCCTAGTCAAAATGAAATTATATTTTAGTTCAAAGACTAACAGAGTGAAACTCAGCACACACATACACACGAACACACAGAAAACACTCAAGGGTCATACTTGGCAGAATGACGCATTGCAAATATCTGAAGATGTTTCTCATTCGGAAGGACAAGATCTTCTGTCCCAAAAGCCAGGATATGAGAGCTTGGCTTTAATTTACAGGAAGACAGATTCTAGTTGAACGCTAAGGAACAGTACGAACAGCTTTTGTTCACAACTTTTGTGATGTTTTCAAACAGAAGTTGGATGATAAATACTGGAAATGATTTAATTTGGATTCCTGCCTTGAATAGGGGATTGGATTGGACCTGATGTCCTAAAATGGCCCCTTCTACAATGCTATGATTCCATGACCATACGTGCTGTATTGGAAAATATGGTCTTATAGGGAACAGAAATGAGGACAACATTCCTCTAGAAATGAATTTATCTCCACTTCTCTCTATGCATAACTTGAAGATCTCGAGACACTTTTGTTTTCTTTTCATATGGATCTGAAGCCATGGTGCTGCATAGGTTAGAATGCAGTACTGCAGGATACTTCTGCTAACTGTCAGCTTCCAGCAGTTCGTCAGTTCGGATTCTCACCAGGCTCAAGGTTGACTCAGCCTTCCATCCTTCCAAGGTCAGTAAAATGAGGACCCAGATTGTTGGGGGCAAGATGCTGACTTTAAACTACTTGGAGAGCTTTTTTTCTGTAGGAAACTTATCATCCTGAATGAAGTAAAGTCAAAAGTGCTTACATTTTTGGTTAAGGAAAGAGATCAAAGTAAGTTCTATTAAAACCCTGTTCAGAAATGACTCAGACTCACCACAGGAAAAACTGAACTAGTTGTAATGCTCAAGTAAATACACACATGAGGCACACACACACCAGTCACCCCAAAGCCTTGAGAATTATAGTCCATATACATCTAGATGGTGTAACTTTGCAAATTTTAACTAAGTAATTTGCCATCATAGATTGTCTCTAAGAAACCTCTAAGTTATTCTTTATCTTAAAAGAACAGTTTGGGGTGGGAATGAAGGCATTTCTTATCAGGAAATTGGAACCGATGCACGAGAGTTACTTTTCCCCAAAAGAATGTTAATCTTGGCACTGGCCTCTCTAAAATTAAGTAGAAAACATTATCAAGCTTGACAAAGTGCAAAGGTCATGCTGGCCATTCAATACAAGTAGCTTTACTACATTTTTTAAACCAGGAATAGACAACTAGTAGCCAAGAACTGGATGTAGCCCCTTTCTACTTTGGTACCTCCTCAGTGGTCAGGCCTATCTTGAGCATTGATGATTGTCAAAGAAGTTGTCCATAGTTTGGGTGAAATGAATTTCCTTCATTTATTAGTTCATAGAAGAGACTGGTATGATTATCATTAACATTGAGCTATATCAGATACATTTAAGATAAATGTCTTTGGAATTCAGTTGTATCTGTTTTCTGAAACTAGAATCCAGAAGACTAATACCTGCACTGAACTTGAATGTTCATAGCCAGGGAAACCAACCTGATTAAATGTATTGTAGAACAATGAAATTAATTAATTTTCAGAATATACAGTTAATTTAAAGTATACCATTCATCTCTATGATTGAATAAGGACACTCACTCAAGATTTTTTAAAAATTATTCTTCTCTGTTGGATCTTTCACTTTGTGAAAACAATCAAACCAACATCTCAGAATTGAAATGGCACAACTTGACCAGTTATCCTTGACCAGATAGTATTGTAGTTGAAAATGCTCTCATATCAAGCTTGTCCCATCATCTGAATTATTTCTCCCTCTCTCTGATGTGGTTAGCCATTTGGAATAATGCAATGATCCAAAGGCTGCAATTTTCTAATTTGCACCACTTGTTCAATCCAACCAACCCATTCACCAGAACAAGTAAAGATTTATTTCCAGAAAGGTCAGTAGTGACGCCAAAGGGAAGTCAGACACTTCTCTTCATCAGAATCAGTCTGATAATCTTGAAGATTCCTTGCTGAACTAAAAGAAAGAGAGAGCTCTCTGGAGATGGATTTTTGGCCAAAGCACCTTGTTTTGCTTCTAGAGTTTGGATGCTAATTTCAGTATTTTTATTTCCATTCCTGGATTGTCTCATGGCAGCCTTCATGTTTAGAAGTTGCATTCTCCTCTATCCACTGTTTAACATTATTAAGCAGTGTTCCAAGAATTGTTGGCACTTAGGCTGTTTCCTATCACTTCTGTAAAAGAAGAACCTTGTTGCCAAGTTTCCGGCCCTTTCTTCCTGCTTTGTGACAAGAAGGATCCCCAAGGAACTCTAGGGAGCATAAAAGAACAGGGTAGGATGAATTCAGGCCAACAACAATAACACTGGGAGAAAAATGGGCCTCCAGGCCAAACCCTCACTTGTGTCAGAAAGTCTTCTCCCCTTCCAAGCAGCCCATGCACCACTTTTGAACAATATGCCAGACTCTTTTGAGATGACCCAGTTCTGTTGCTGAAAAATAATTATCCCAAATGTTAACTATGGGTGAAATACAGATGAATGAGAAGAATGTCACTTGTGTTACTGAAGCTTTCCCGTATGCTTTTTCTTCTGCAGTCATTTGTGGACTTCAGAGGCTGCTTTGAAACATGGAAGAAAATACAGATGACAATCCAGAATGCTGCAGAAGATGATTTCTGGATAACATCTGGATAAAGGGGGATTAGCAAAAATTAGGCATGCAGTTGCAAAATAGCACTCCTTGAGGGTCTTTCTGAATTTTGCCTTGTCACTCTAATAAAGCCCTTGGAGGGATTTTTTTCTTTCTTTGTGGCAACCTTTTAAATATTTGAAAATGCCAATTTGTCAAATGCTAACTGGGAAGATCTGCCATGTGAATGACATGGATTCATTCCTTCTTGCTTTCTACTTATTGAAGTAATGTCAGACTCAATACAAATCAGACATGTCCTGTAGAATTATTGCTTCTAACCCCTTTCATTTCTGGCCAGATTAGCAAATCCATTATTCTTCTGACATGCTAATGAGTCTTTCAGCCATTTTTTCCCTAATTCCAGAATCTTTGAGCATTCTGTCTTTTTCCTTGTACATTTTTTCCTTTCGTTTTTCCAGTCTGTTTAGGTTCTTCCTGAACTGGCTATATTATTTATTCACATATGATTTTACAGCCATCAAATGGAATTGCAGTTCTTCACCGCATTTCACAATAATTGCCAAGCTTTCCTGCATATAGATATCTAAGAAATTAGGTTGGGAAAGATTCCTTGTAAAAATACTTACAAGTAGGAGTCTTCTACATAAGATATGTAGTGCTATGTAGAGCTGTTATCCAGATTCCCAGGCCCTCGAAACATAGCTATGTCAATAGTGTTGGGGATCACAGAAAATGATCATTTGTTGAAATGTTTGTATTATCTTTAACACTGAAGATGGTCTCTTTTTTAATAATTGTTTTTTTTAATTATACGGTGTTTTAATGTTTGTTCTGTGGCTTCTTTTATACTGCCTAGACTCATATTTCATGAGATGGGCAGCTATATACATATAAGGAATAAATAAAATGATTCATAGATTTGGGATGGACAACTAAGCCTTTGAGCCTCATATAGTCCTCTTGTTGTTGTTTTTCAGTTGCTAAGTTGTGTCCAACTCTCAATGATTCTATGGACCATACCATGCCACCCCCACCCCCACCCATCCCCACCCACCCCCACCCCCCATTATCCATGTAGTCTCCAGAGTGGTTCAAATTGTATCCTGTAAAAATCCAACAAATATCCAACAAACATTTTTACAAATAGATATCTTCAGGATATCTGAAGAGACAATTCAACCCAATAGAACTAGCCCATCCTATACTGGCAAAACCCAGAAACCCCTACAGATGACATTATAATCAAAAAAATTCTGGAATGTGCAGAAATGGATAGGTTAACCCTAAAAATCAAAGGAAAAGAAGACTCGGAATATTTTATAACATGGGAACTATTCTATAAATGGTTAAGTGACAGATACTGAGGTTAGAGGAGTGGAATTATGTGAAATATGGACTACATGAGAAAGAATATAATTGATACTATAATGGAAGGTAGTATACTTTTCAATAACGATTGATATTATCTCATATATGTTTATGTATATATGATTATAATAATTATGATGATGAGGTTTATATGTTAATATTTGGGCACCTAGAAAACACACCATTCAACATAGAAAGGGAATATGTGATATAAAACAATTAAAAAATATTTAACTAAAAATAATAGAACCAGCCCATCCTACTTGCTCTAGCAGAAGAAGCCTGCTACGGACACTGTCTGCTAAGAATTCCAGCAGGCAGAATTAAGAAGAACCTTTTCCACTGTGGCCATGTTCCTGTGGAACACTCCACCACGAGAAATGAGAACTTCTGCCACTCTTTTGGTCTTCTAGAAGGATATTAAAGTCTGATTTTGCTAATTAGTTTGGGGCCCTAAGTGGAGATCTTATCACTGGAGATTGTTGTTAGGGTAAAAAGATCTCTCCATGCCATCTTGTCTCCTCGGTTCTATGTTTTGCATAATTTTTAAAATTGTAATTGTTTTTCTATTTATCTTTTTACAGCTTGTAACCCACCTCTAGTTGCCTTATCATGAAAACGTGTGGCATATAAATTTAATAATAAATAAATAAAAAATCTGGGCCTCTCTTTAAAACATTGCTGACTTGTGCTTTATCCATTGTAAATTTATTGGTCTTTTTCCCCCAACTGATCAGATTAAATTACTGTTGAGGAACTGAGGGGCAAAAGTTCCTGTATTCTAATTCATCTTCTATATATTGCAAGAGCCATATGAGCTGGGTTTGGGCAAAATAGCATACACAGTTCATCCCATGCTACGTACAATTGAGGACTTTTTTTGTATCAGTATGCAGGAGTCTGTCCAGAAAGAGTAAAAATGGCAGCTTTGAGGCACTCTTTGAGCTTGAGGGTGCCATGAAAGCTTTGTCTATTCTGTATTTGCTTCAAATGCGCAATGTACCTAAAAACAGGTAAGAGTTTTGATTGCACCATCTGGTTGCCAGCATTTTTGACCATTCCCTGTGGTCCCTGTTTGTTATCTGTTTATATTCTAGCACCTTGGGCAGAATTTAATATGCAGCTGCTGAATTTATTAACTCAGATATCTCATTCTCTGCTGTATCTAATGTTTATGTCGGTAGAACAATTTCTAGGACTGTCATTTCTGAAGTATGGGATGTTTATGGGAAGGAATACCTTATAATAAAAGCAAGGTAGGGAATGCATTTCTGGAATGCTGTGATGGTAACAGTCTTTCCCCAAAGCAATAGATCATCTGGCAGTTTGCCTAAGTGACACCAGATGTTAAACCTGTCATTCTGGTCATTTTTCTCCCTGGTCATACTCACTCCATTCTTGGATTTTTAACAATTACTTGAACAAAGATAAGGACTATCTATCTATGAAAAATAGCCATAATCTTGACTTTTGGATTCCCTTTCTGCATAGTCCTCTGAAGTTGCTTTGCAAAGCAATATGACCAAGTTGAGCTAATGGCAATATGGATATATCTATGCAGTTCTCATGGAAATACTAAAAATTGGTTTACGTTTACCTATTGTTTTCTGGTTTAGAATAATAATTATTTAA
This sequence comes from Pituophis catenifer annectens, assembly GCF_029215685.1. NCBI lineage: Eukaryota > Metazoa > Chordata > Lepidosauria > Squamata > Colubridae > Pituophis > Pituophis catenifer. The sequence goes on from NW_027256882.1 coordinate 111,865,587, forward strand.
AAAAAAAATTATGAGGGGTTGTATTTTTTTGACTTCCCAGTCCATCTTCAGTTATAAAATATCCTGATAGTCTCCAGTCCTTGTATTAATTTGGTCTAACCCTGCTTAGCTTTATGAGATCAGGCAACAAATCATTTATTTACGAAGTGTTATATTTGTTTCCAAGAATGTTGAAGCAAATCCTCAAAAATGTGAAACATAGATAGCTACAGTCTAGGAGTCTTTCCAAGTCTGTCTTTCTGCTGGGGGGTTGAGGTAGGGGGAAGAAAAGGTAAGACGAAGTCATAGAGAAGAAATTGCAGGAGTGATGCCATCAGGCTTATGGTATGCCTTGGGGCATGGGTGCTTCATAAGTGCCCACATATATGTTCCACAGCACTGAATTATGTTTTTGAAACTCAGATGTTCTCATTAGCTCACCCCAAATATTGGGCATCTCCAGCATAATATACAATTCATTTCTACAGCAACTTTTACCCTATGAATTTCAATGATGACCACAGCAACTATTTCCCTCCATAACTTTTAACCGTAGTGCTATCCTTATTGGGTTAACATTCATTCTGCATTTTTATTTTATAGAGTTTTTTTATGCTCCTAGGCAACTGTAATTATAAGAGGAATACAGGTTGACACTATAGCATTTCCAAAGGATAAATCTACAGCAGATGGCAAAACTCTTTTATTTTTCAGATGACAGTGTTATGTTCACTCCATTTACCTTCCTTCAGCTCCTGAGATCAACCAGATTTTCCAGCCTTCAACTGTTTTCCAGGCTTCAGTTGCATAGACCCAGCATCTTGGTGTTTACCAGAAACTTCAGCAACTAATTGTTCACCATCAGTCATTCATACAATAAATCATAATACCAAATACTGTACTAGGAAGGGGATAAACTCCTACTCTATGGGAAACAGTGCTTTTAAAAATGTAATATTAGGGAAGGAATGATGGGGACAGTACACAATTGACAACTGGAAAATATTTTTTTAAAATTTTATTTATTTATTTAAAATATGCCTCTTGTCACATAGGGAAGCAGTGGCTCAGTGGGTAAGATGCTGAGCTTGTCGATCAGAAGGTCGGCAGTTCAGCTGTTCGAATCTCTAGCGCTGCGTAAACGAGTGAGCTCCCGTTACTTGCCCGAGCTTCTGCCAAACTAGAAGTTCAAAAGTATGTAAAAAACGCAAGTAGAAAAATAGGGACCACCTTTTGTGGTAACAGCACTCCGTGCACCTTTGGCATTTAGTCATGCCGGCCACATGACCATGGAGATGTCTTCGGACAGTGCTGGCTCTTTGGCTTTGAAACAGAGATGAGCACCACCCCTAGAGCCGGAAATGACTAACACGCATGTTTTATTATCACATATCTTTCAACCAACTTTGGACAGCTCCCAATCAAAAGATTTTTTAAAAAGTTTTTATCTATCATGTAAAGCCATTATGGATCTCTTCTGAATGAAGAGCTTCTCTATCAGCATTTTCAAATCACTGGGGTGGCTCTTGAATATAAAAATTATCTCTGGGCACCAAGGTTTCATTACCCACTATGAAAACAGCTAAGATCTGTCAAGGAGGAAAAAGAAATTGTGCCACATGGGACATTTTGAAATGGGAGAGTAATACCCTAATTGAATTTTCCCAGGCTATGCAGTGAATTAAAGAAGACATAGAAGTTATTAATGTTCTTGAGTCACTTTCTCAGCTGGCATGCATGTTCACCTACTTTACAGGAGACGTGAGAGAGTTTCCAGCTGTCAAAAGCACACTTAAGCAGAGCAAAATCTAACATTCTAATTTGTTGAAGTATGCTTGCTAGACAGCTATCCCCATAGAGTTCAGTGGTTTGGATTTTCAAGCAGGCATGTTGGGGGTTGAACTTGCTGTATCTTAGCACCAAGAACACTAGTTAACCAACACTCAAAGAATTGTTCTTCCTAAACACCACTCTTTGTGTCTCTGAGTCAGGGGTGGGTTCTACTTACCTTTACTACCGGTTTGCAACAGGGCCGTGTGTGCTCGCTCGCTTCGTTTGCTCGCTCTTCTGCACATGCACAGAAGCCTCTGCGCATGCGCAGAAGCATTTTGATGACAACAGGATCAATGGGCGGAGCCTCCCGCCAGTTTTACTACCGGTTCTATAGAACCGGTGCGAACTGGGGGCAACCCACCACTGCTCTGAGTACAAAAAGGTTAGTCAGAAAAGCAGTGAATCTTAGTAAAAAAAAATCTCTAATTTCAGGCAAAATCTCTCAGTAAAATTTTTAAAGCCACCACAATGGGCCTCCATGTTGAAACTAATAAAAAGTTCATTTTATTTATACAGAGGTTGGGTTTTTTTACCTCAACATGGTGTAGTTTTCACCGCAACAGAATGATTGGTCAAAGAGACCCAATTAGATTGATTGGTCAAGTGGTGTCTTGAAACTGGATTTCCCTACTTTAAATTCAAGTACTGCTTTCCACCAGCTTTCCAGGAAAAGGCCCATTTGGACCAATGTTGCCTTCATTCCAGATATTGGCAGTGGTGTATTCAGCCGGTTTTATCCGGATCCACACAATCTGGTAGTGGCAGCTGTGGGAGGCTCCGCCCACCTGCCCAGACATCATCACATCCCGTTTTTGATGCTCTGCGCATGCGCGGAAGGGTCTGCACATGTGCAGAGGTGGTGCATGTGAGTGAAGCCAGCGTGCGCATGTGCTCACATTTGCAAACCGGTAGCAAAGGTAAGTGAATATCACCCCTGGATATTGGCAATTGGAAATGCAACCCCCTAGGAAAGTACTTCTGTCACTGCCAAATTGAAATGTTCAAGAACTGTGAGAAGGGGTCTCAAGAGTAGATCTTGAGCAATTAAAACCAAGAAAAGAAGCCAAACAATGTTCCTGGTGCATATTCAAGTGCCCCACAGATTTTCTCATGAATTGTTTACATTAACTCACTCAGAATTCCAAGGAAGTAAAATAAATAACCATAAACTTGAATGTCCAAATAAAGATTTGGGCTTTGGGAGTTTGGCAGACCGGCTTGGCATTACTGTGGAGAATGGCAGGCAATGTCTTAACTCATCTTCCTGAGGTAGGCAGCAACCAGCTCAGAGAGCAGAAAAGCAAATTATTTTTCTCCTTTTATTTCCACCTATTATTCCAGCCATTGTCCAGACAAGTCAAAGCAGGTAGAAATTTAGTGAAAGAGCAAATATGTTTCTATACAAGGAAGAAGAAAAATGTACGTACATGTGTATATGAGAAAGAGATTGTGCATGCTATCATGAAATCTTTTGAACTGCTTCGGTATTTTTTCAAATAACAAATGTTATTCCAATATATTCTGTCTTAAGTCATACTATGCCATGACATCATTTAAGTTTGCCAATCCAACATGGATTGTTTTTAAATTTTTCCTTAAATAATGAGATATTTTTTTTTGAGAAGCAAGTTCTTGTTATTGCAGTAGACTTTTTTTTTAAAATGAGTGTAAGATAACAAATCTCAGCTTCTGTGCATAACATTAGGAAATTTGTTTTGTATAGGATGTAGAGAAATGTACTGTATGTTTCTCAACATACAGTATCCAGCCACAGATAAGTCTTAAAAGTTCAGACTGCCTAGAAGCCTTTATCCATTTCTTAACAGATTCTTTCTTGTTCTTAATAAGGACTAAAAGGTCTAAAGGAATTGAAAATACTGCCTTTATTGCCCTCTAATGGGGAGATGAGCTATGGTACAAGTAAAAAGCAAAATCTGTTTAACCAGTGATAACACCCAGGATCATATATAAACACAGGTAGCTGTCATACAGAATCAGATAATTAGCTCAGGTCTGGAAGATGCTATAGGTGAGTCTTTCAGACAAATCCAGATTTTCTATTGGAGGCATTTTTCATGCAAGGTAATAAAGAATGTACCTGGAGCCATCTGCATAACTAACATGGAGTCTAACTTTGAGCCATGACCCTGTGTCATATTCAGTTATTTTGGTGCTGCAACATTTGTTCTGGAGTCATTGTGAATGACTGTAGCAATGCTTGGGAGAGAATTGAAAAAATCTATATTTATTATCCTGCTTCAGAATGGCTGCTGGTATAATAGAGAAGATTTTCACAAACAATGTTAATTTTGTGAACACTTCTCCAGTTTCATTGTGACATGTCCTTCACCACTTTGTTTCATACCTTTGTGCAAAACTCAACATTCAGACACAAAGCAGGTCAGGGGAAAATCCCCCGGGGGTCTCACCAGTAGACAGAGAGAGAGAGACAAAGTTTGCAACTGGTTTGTGTTTCTTCCTTAATATTCAAAACACAATCTGACATAACCATTATTTATTGCATGGGGAATCAGGTCTGCTCTAAATTGTTGAGACATCCTATTTCATCTCAGAATGGAAACGAATGGGCAATCTCCTCTAGAATGTTCTTGAAAAAAAGACAAAATAAGGTGAATTTGTGTCTGTGTTACATTTCATTTCAAGAACAAAATCTTAGAGGCAAGGCAAGATGTTTCGAGAGTGCTTCATGAAGCAAAATGATTTGATTGAAACAATCTGCTGCTTTCCAAAGCCTTTGAGCCCCAGAATTGTTCCAATTCTGTTTATCATTTTTAAGGGAAAAATTCAGGAATTGGGGAGTTATCCTACTATTGTATCTGCAGCAAATTTATTTAATTTTAAATTTAATTAAATCAGATGTAATCCTGGTCACACTCCTTTTATGGATCTTACTTCTGGCATGCTATTCAGAAGAATGATACACTATTTGGCCCCTAAAAGATTTGTACCCCGACAGCCCAACCACACAGCATCAAAAATGGGGCTATATCAATTCAGCTTCCCACTTTTAGCCCTGGTCATATCAAAATATTTCCACATGCGGACATCCTGGACAATTGGCTCTGACGTTTCATTTGAACTGAATATACTTGGTGGGGCTACAAGATGGTCTGTAAATCTGTAGCATCTCAAAGCTAGCAGAGCATTAAGCCTCCTAAGAATTTCAACTTCCTTTTTCGTTTTAAAAAAGCCCATTTCTATTCTGAAAAACAACTTGAAAACAAATGTTTGATTCTTGGTGATGAGGACAGTCAATAGTTTACAGGCAAAAAGAAGTGTGTGTCTTTATTTCCTGACTTTGTTCTAAAGAGATCAAGTCAAGTCATCATGCATAGAGGTCATCTCATGTGTCATTTGTTAACAAACCTTCATAACCCTGTGAGGTAGGCTGGGCAGAGAGCAAATGTTTCAAAGTAATCCCATGAGCTACATGTCAGATAGAGCTATGGTGGGGTAGTAAGCATGCTCTTCCTGAGGGTATCTGACAGAGACAAAGAATCTGAAAGTTTTGTAGTCACTCTCCAGCAGTATGGAAGCCCAATACATCTGGCTGAGTATAGAGATGTCTTTGCTTTCCCAAGAGGCTTCCAATCATGTCTTTCCTTCTCTAGGTATACAGGAGCCATTTTCCTTTCTTCTTCAGGATCAGTGGAAAGCTGGCAATGGAAATCATTAAGAAGGAAGGAGATACCTCTAAAGAGCTCATTTAACCATACTTAGGATATGGTATTCTGGGTTTCATCCTTTCCAAAGGATACTTTTGGGATCTTAATTTAGTTTATTTGAAGCATGAGGCAGATATCAATAAGAAATCAACATAAATATAAATACTGATAAGTATTTGAGTTATTCATGGCATTTGGTGACTTTATGCATGTTCTTGCATTATTTTCTTGGCAATAATATAGAAACAATTTGTTGTGTTGCTTTTTTTTTTTTTTTTACTCCATAGCCATCTTATAACCCTGGGATTTCATGATGTTTTCCACTGAAACATAGATCTGGCTTTGCTTAGCTTTTGGAGAGGAGCCGTGGCTGGGTGGATTCTACCCCCTTTCTGGTTGAAGCACAGATAACTGATGAAATACACAGGAACTGTGTCAGTGTCACATTTGCTGCAAGAGCATTTTTTTCTCACTTTTTGTCTTTTGTTCAGGCTGTCAGAGGCTTTCCGTTGATCTCTATCTTGTAACGGACTTTGCCTTTTGGCAGTGAGGATAAATGGATGGAGGTTGACTCTCCTCTCCAAGGATCAGACCCATTTACTTCTTATCGCAGACAATCTGCACTCACATACCTTTTCAGTGCCTACATTGTGCATTCATTATCTTGCTCTTTTTTCTCCTTCTGCTCAACCATATTGATTCTCAGAAACTGCTTGGAAGAATCTGCTGTTTCCTTGGTGAGGTTTTCCAAAAGTGATTGGCTATTGTGTGAAAATGGCTGGCCCAAGGTCACCCAACTTCCTTTGTGCCTAAGGCGGGACTAGAACTCACAGTCAACCAGTTTCTAACCTGATGCCTTAACCCCTACAACAAACTGTCTCTCAATCTTGCTTCAACTGACTCTTTTGCATCCTCTAATCTCTTAAATAAGGCCCATGTATGTGAATGAAGTCTTCTTTACATATTGCTGATAAAATAAAATTTAAAAAACGAGCTTGCTCAGAATACTCAGAACACATTAGCTGATGGCCAGCGTATATCCATTTACAACAGCCCACAAGATTTCTATTCATTCAGAAACACAAGGGACTAGAAGCACCAGATCATGATTCTCTTCTTTTCTTGGCAGAGGGACAATGATGTCCTTTCTTCATGAGCTGTGAATTCCATAACAGATGGATCATACATCATGTCTTCCTTCACTTAACCATCGAGCCCGATATGTTGTCCACCCTCTTGGGCTCTTATTTGTTTGGGAATTAGTAAATATTTGAGCCAACCTGGCTTGGATCTTGCCTTGCCAATTGTAGTCATCAAATTCAGTGGCAGCAGCCAAGGCCAAGAAGAAGTAATTGGCTGCATCCTGCTCATCCTGAGAATAAAAGGAAAGAGAGAAAAAGTAAAGCACTGGAAGGCACTTCCAGTCAAGGCTGAAAGAATGGTAGGGATGAAAAATGGTCCATTGCCTAAGAAATTTAGAAGAACCTTTCAACACTCACTACAGGAGCCTTACTTCTGCTCAGTGCCAGCTGACTCCAATTTGGCGGTTTGAATCTCACCAGGCTCAAGATTGACTCAGTCTTCCATCCCTCCGAGGTCGGTAAAATGAGGACCCAGATTGCTGGGCCCAAACTGCTTACAGGTGGCTATAAAGCACTGTAAAGCGATATATAAGTCTAAGTGCTATTGCTATTGCTATTGCTACAGATTGGAACCTCACATGGCTTTTCCAACTTTAACAATTCATCAATTTCATACATATTAAGTACAACTAATAAATACAAAATAATATAATATGTATGAAGGGACATTCCTAAGAGGTCTGTAAGGGGCGTGCATAAGTGCACCAGCGTGCCTACCGTCCCTGTCCTAATATTCCTTTTTACTTATTCTTTTCATGTATTCAAATTATGTTTATACTTTTACATGTTATCTTATATATGCTTGACAAATAAACTTATGATTATGATTATGTGGGGAGCTCCTGAAGGGACAGGATCAGTGGTGGGCTCCTCCCGGTTCGGTCCGGTTTGGCCAAGCTGGTAATGGTGATGATATGACGTCACCGAACCGGTTCTCCCCCCGCCGTCCTACCCCCTACCCCCCCACATTATTCTTACCTTTTATTTGGTCCCACCCCCAATCTATTGCTGCCTCCTGAGTCCCAGCTGATGACTAGAGGGAAAAAAATTGTTTAAACTCTTGCCGCGGGGCTTCAAAGGGCCATCCTACAGCTGATCAGTGTTAAAAGCAAACAAATGAGTCGGGTCGTAAGTGCGAGGACTGGTCGTAAGTGCGAGGACCTTCCAGAAATGACTCTGACCAGTTAGCCATGCCCACCTAGTCACATGACCTCCAAGCCACACCCACAAAATAAGTCACGCCCACAGAACCGGTAGTAAAAAAAATTTAGAACCCACCCCTGGACAGGATGGAGCTACTGAAAATCATACCCGAAGTAAGGGTATTTAGAAAGGGAATGGCAACTGCAGAACAAAATAAGGAGAGCATCAAAAGTAGAAGACAACAGGATGGCATATTATAAATTATGAACAGTTAACAGCCTGCAACCCAAGCCACGTGTAGTTCTTCCAAGCAGCGTGTGAAGCTTCCAGAACCCTTCCAAATTAGAGCATATCAGATCTGCACTGAAAAACCTCTGATGAATAATAAAGGGCAGAAAAAAAGATTCAGAGAGTTCTAGTCTTTTACTGACATTTAGTAATTTCTTGGAGATAGTTACATTCTGGCTCTCGTTGCTATACTCCAAAGTGCAACGAAACGTCTATTTTAATTTGAAAGAAGATGAGGAATTATTGAATGTATGAGAAGGGATCACAGAGGCTCAATTTAACTGAAATGGAATAAAGTAAAATTTAGCTTTTATCCTAGCTTGGAAGCATAGCCCTTTGATTGATTTGTCATTCGAAGGCCAAAGTTTGGACATTAGCCTTTTGTAAACTGAAAAAAGTATTAACTGAATAAAAGTGACTTGGAGGTCCAGAAAATGGAATAGTTGCTGACATTGCAGCAAAGAAAAAATGCACTCATTCAATATTTTCACAAGATTTTGTATACCTTCACTTTTTAAGTGCAAAGTAAATCAAACCAGAACACCTTTGCTAAAATGCAACAGGTCATTATTACGTTACAGATGCTATCTTTCACCTTTAATTTGTGGAGAGTGAGATCTCCCAGCCGGTAGTAAACCCTGGAGTAATATATGGCTTCTTGAACCCCTTGCAATTCTGGTGAATGCAAAGAGAGAGTCCTCAGGTAGCAGTCTTCAGCCATCTCATACATTTGCAGAAGGTAATACACAGTTGCCAGCCGATGAAAGGCAACCAATTCTTGCAAATGATCTCCTGGAAGAAGAAAAGTGTCAAAATAGCATAAATGACTATTGGGCAATTGTAAAGGCTGGAACATTTGTAACTCTCCCCTTCCTCCTAGAGCCCCAAAAGACCATGTTCTCTGAGCAGCAACATTTCAATTGTTTCCTGCCCAGTTCCCAGGAGTTGTGAAGACTGCAACATGCTCCCTTGCCACCACCTTTTTGTTCCCCCAGAAGTTAATGTGCAGTGCCAATTCCCCATGCTGAAAAGTTTCACAGTAACAGCCATAACAATCAATGCAAACAATTGTTATTTATGCACATCCCTAATGTCATAAAAAATTCAATGATAGGGAAGAAATGGCAATTTCATATAGTAGGCATTAAACAGTCCATTGCTGCAATCTTGAAAAATGTGCATACAATGCTTCCATAGGCACAATCATTCACAGTGGAAATGAAAAAAATTGAAAGACAGATTCCTTGCTTGAAACATGATAATGTAGACTATTAAATTTTACTGCGATGAAATTAGACGTGCCATCTTCAAAAGCTCACGCAGAAATATTCTACTCTAGGGGAAAAAATATGTTGTCCCATGTTGAGCAGTTACACAACAAAATGAAGATGGCAAAAACGACAAAGATACGTGAAATAATCAATTTGATAGGAACACATTCCATTTGTTTTCATTTAAGAATTTCTAGGCTATTACTTGCAATATCATTGTCAACTAAATTCTGTATCCAAAAACAAGCAATGTTTTGTACAATGCCGACTGAGTAATCTCTGACTGGGACATCAGAAGGAAGGATAAATTTATCTGCTAATTTTTTCCTAGTGGTTGTGGATTCATAAAATCTGTGAAGAACCATTGCTTTGATTCTAAATGAAGTCAAGTATAATAAATGTCTACTTACCTTTGTAATCAGATTTTGTGCCTTTTAAAATATTTACTGAGGCTAACTTGAGTATTTTAAATTGACTTGGGTGCTACCAAATTAAATTCCAGTATTTCCACATTTTAAATTGGCTTGGGTGAGACCATCTTCTAAGAGATGTATGTTGGTTATTTTTCTACTCACCAATCATTGACAATTTTCAGAAAATGAATTGAATATTCTTGGGTTATAAACCTTGATTCCTTCCTACCTACATCCACGCTGAGTCTGACTGCCAAGGTAGCAAATTCCAAAGCATTTTCATAATTGTGGAGCCCAATTTGGAGTTCAGCTAGCTTGTTGAACACTCTCAATTCCGTTTGTGTGTCTCTCAATTTCCTGGCCAAAGGTATAGCTCCTCCCTGGTAAAAACATCAAACAATTTGTCATGGTGGTTTCATAGCCATCTACTATCCATCCTCCCCCTGCAGCCAACCAAGAGTCCCTCAGAGAGGTCACACAAAGCAAAGAAGACCTGACCATGCATTCAGCCTCTTTGATAATCATTTTCCATAGCATCATTTTCTTATAACTGAAATGAACAAATCTCACAGTTTTCATGTTTATAGATAAAAAGTGCAAACATAACTTTCGTGGGTTCTCATTTAACCTTCTCTTGAACTTTAGATGAACCTGAGATCATTTTGCTTTTTGTTTCCTTGTTTTGGGCAACTGGATGGCTGCCCATTTGGCTTTTGCCTAGAAACAGATTTAAGTCTATTTAATTCAGCAAAATTAAAGCCTTATGTCACTACATATTTAACACAGTTTGCACACATTGTTTAATATGAAAGAAAAGGCTACTGTTGGATCAGTCAGACCATTATAGACTTTCAGGAAGTGGGCATTTTTTTCTAAAAAAAAATATTGATTTCTTATTTTTAAAGATGAAAGGGCTATACATTTTCTCTTTTCTTTTTTTTTAAAAGGGAACAACTTCATTAATGCTTCGAACACTTAAAAAGAAAAGGTAAGGTTTTGTTACTACAAAGAGGGAAAGAGCAAACACACACAAAGAAAGAGAACTCTTGCTTACTTTGTAGTTAAAGATATTTAAGTAAAGTTTTTAAAATGCATCCCTCAGTACAGATGGAAGGGACACTTCTTGTAAGGACCACCATCAAGCTGTCAAATCAGGGGTGCTATTCAGCAGATTCTGACAGGTTCTGGAGAACCAGTAGCAGAAATTTTGAGTAGTTCAGAGAACCGGCAGTGTTGTGGCCCACCAGCGGCCTGCGCGGATTGTTGTTGATCCCGACGACGAGGAGGCTGGTGTGGTGTCACGCCAGCAGCCTGTGCAGCCAGCGCTCGAGTCGGACAGCGAGGAGACTGAAGAAGATGTGGTGCCAGAGGCCTTCAGAACCTCCAGAGGCTCCTTTAAGTGAAGAGGATGAAGTGGAGGAGCCTCTTCTCAATGCACGAGCACGTAGAGCTGCCAAAAGGCAGGAGTGGTTATTCAGGAGGAGGTCTCCTCGAGAGTAAGGCTTGGGGCTAATTGGCCACTCCCTTAGCCTATTTAAGTTTGCATACAGCTTGTAAAAAGCTGCGGGAAACAACGTGTGTTCATTCATTCGTTCGCTGATCATTGAATTTGAATTTTCTCTGCAAACCTGGCTTCTGGGTTTTCTACCAACTCTAGTAAAACTCTATCTTATTTGTGGAATTTCTGGCAAGTTGCTAAGAACGTTTTATTAACAGCCTGCATTTGCAAAAGGCTGTGTTTTGAAGTAAACTGAGTTTTGTTCAGTGTTTGTATGTGCTACATTCTTTGGGATCCGTAGCTGGGGCAGAACAGGCAAATACCACCTCTGGCTGGCCCCAAAGTGGAGAGGGAATGGAGATTTTGAAATATCCTTCCCCTGCCATGCCCACCAAGCCACACCCACCAAGCCACACCATGCCCATCAAGCCACACCCACAGAACCGGTAGTAAAAAAATTTGAATTCCACCACTGTGTCAAATGCCACAGTTGCACTGGACTGCATTTTTACCCTAGCAATCAGCAGCAGCAACAGCAATCCAGGTTTCTTTAAAAAAAAAAAACAACGCTTTTCCAATATTACTTGAAGGTATTAGGGATTGAACCAGTGACCTTTTGCAGTCAAATCATATGTTCTATCATGAAGGCATTAATAAAATAAAAAGATGATACATACACAAAGAGCAACAAGAAGAAAATTCCTCACCACAATCTTACTTCCACAATTAACAACCACAACACAATCAGCGGTCCTCTCACCTTCACTGCCATGCCTAACTATACCCCCAGATTCCAATATGTTTATTTTCAGCCGGCAATATTAGCACGTATGCTCAGAATGAATCTTTGGAATAGATTGGTGGTTCCCCCCATGATTTCCGTCTGATGTACATCTCATTTTCCACTTTCTACTTCTGCACAGTTTCTTTCCATCAATGTTAGTAACACCCACTAGTGGCAAGCTCTAGAGATGTGAATACAAATATATCTTGTAGTTGGTACCCTGTAATATTCCAGTGCCTGGTGCCTGTTCTTGAGTCCATTGAAGAAGACATCTCCTGCCTCTTCATATAATCCCATGGCCAGGTGCAGCTCTTTGGGTTTCAGTGCTGTCTCTATGGATGCCTGAAAAGGGGAACCAGTGAGGTTAACAGCTGAGGCAATACCATCAGGGAAAAAAGGCAAATGTTTGCTCAAAACAACTCAAGACACTTCAATTTAGCTGCATACATTTTAAGGCTCCTATGCATAACAAAATACAGAATGCTTCATGACAATTTTTTTATTTCAATGGCAGAGACCTCATAACTCCAAAAGAAAAAGTGGAAATCAGGTGCGAAAGATTCAAAAATCTCTCCATACAGAGAGATTTCCATTGCTCGGTGATATGTACCCTCTTATTTTACTTCGTAACATTAAGTTCTCCTTTTTTTTTTTTTTTGTAGTTTGATGTTCATCACTCTAATGTTCTTCTACTCAACCTCCTCTTACTTTTTACTACCAAATCTCTGAAATCACCACACTACAAATCCAAATGTTGCTTATAAATCTAAATTTTGCACCCAGAATCTATGATAAATGAAAGTCACAGATTTTCAATATTAAATATTACATAATCCAATATTAAACACTAATATTTAATATGATGTAATATTAAGATTAGTGTGCAATATGTAATTGCACATTTCGTATAAAGCTTTGAGCACAAAACATGCATATGTGCAATGCAGAAGATCTGTGGTTCAGCCAAGATCCTATATCTTGGCTGAATCACAGCCATATTTATATAATCTATCTATCTATCTATCTATCTATCTATCTATCTATCTATCTATCTATCTATCTATCTATCTATCTATCTTAGCTAGAGAGATATTTACTGCCATGGTTAGTGATGCCTTGTATTGTTAGACACTGACTCAGCATCCTCATGTGCCAGACACTGATGAAACCTCACATTTTATAAAGATTGATTAGTGATCTGTGTTATCCAATGATTTAAATCATACTTCTGCAATAATCTTTTACAAAGTGGTTAGATTAAAAAGTGACAACTAGTAAAAAAGACCAAGCAGGGGGATACCAACTTAGAAAATAACTTTTTTATGTACCTGTAAATACATTTCCACAAGTTCATTCTCTTGCATTTGATAATAGAGTTTACCAGCCTGTAACCAGGCCTGGGCTGTTTTAACAGTTTCCTCCAAGTCAATAAATATTCTGAGGCTCTGCTTGGTACAGTCCAATGCCTGTTTCAAAGATCTGTTGGATTTACATGTATTTCATTATTACAAAGAAATTAGTGAAACTCATGCATGGTCAAAATAAACTGCCCCATTTTAATCCAGTCTATAAAACATCCCTTACAAGAAACTGTATTGTGACCTTTATACAGACTGAATTCTTTCCTTTGGTTTTAAATCCAATGGAGAAATTCTTTTAAGCAGATGGACCTTTAAATAGGTCTTTAAACAAGTTCTTGTTCTAAAGATATCACTCTTAATGAAAGGACAACTGGACTGCCACTAATGTTTCATGGCAAAATGGTATCACTCTATGTGGTACATGTTTCCCCTATCTGTCATGTTGGAGACACACTATAGAAGGAGTTTCAGGATGATGCATGACCTGTTCACTACAAACGACACATGTGAAATGTATATATATGAACACCGCAACCCTGGGACGTGTTGCCCTCATCTTGCAGGGTGTGGGATATCTGCTCATTGGTACATTGTGTTATCATTTTTTCTGTCACTTGAAATGGAAGAATTTTACCCCATCTTCCAAATAGCCCAAATAAATGTGGACTAAGATAAAAGTAAACTCGCACACGGAATGCTGTTACCTTCTCACCAAAGGTGGTCCCTAATTTTCTACTTGCATTTTTTATGTGCTTTCGAACTGCTAGGTTGGCAGAAGCTGGGACAAGTAATGGGAACTCACCCTGTTACACGGCACTAGGGATTTGAACTGCTGAACTGCTGACCTTTTGATTGACAAGCTCAGTGTCTTAGCCACTGAGCCACCGTGTCCCTCAAAATATGGACTACCAGGGTCTAAATTTGGGCTTTTGAGAGAGGGAGGGAGGGAGGGAGGGAGGGAGGGAGGAAGGAAGGAAGGAAGGAAGGAAGGAAGGAAGGAAGGAAGGAAGGAAGGAAGGAAGGAAAATTTCAACAGAACATTAGCTGTCTCGCTCTGAGATTCTTTAACATTCACTACAGATGAAAAGATAGACAGACTGCCTAAATCAATAACAAAAGAACAATCACTATATCACAAGCTGCTAATAATTTCTCCTAATGTGATATGAATATGATATATGATATGGTATCATTTGACATGATGTCATAGGATATGATACTCATATGATCTCTGGAGTGTGATAGTTCCTTAAACAGGAATTGGTATAGCACAACCTGTTACTAAAAGGCATGCCTACTTGCAAACTGGTTCTTATTTCTATTATTAATACTATCAACTATTAATGCTAGTTTTTGAATGGTACCCCTGAAAAAAGAAGTCATATAATCTATGAAAAACACACATGAAGGAAGAAGACAGGATCTGTAGCAAGGGGACATAATAAGAAACAATTGAAAAGTGATCATACTAAATCTAAATTGTTATTATATATAAAATCCATTCCATTGCGAACCACACCACACCACCAAAAATTAATATTAAACAATAAAGCTGCAAGAAACACATTCAAGAGATTTAAAAAATAATAAGGAAAAAGGTTATTTGCTTTTTTTTAATTATTATTATACAGTTTAAAAATCACGTTATGAAGAGACAGTTTCCAAGATTTTGGATAGCAAAAGAAACCCCAAGGAGATATAACATAGCAAACTGCTTTCTTTAGGCACAAAAAATCTTGAAGAAAGACGAGAACCAAGCAGAAAGCAATCCATTCTTTTTAGTTCGTTTGCCCTATTCATTTTCCTCTTCCTCAAAAAATTCCAAGCGGCATCATTTTTATTATCTTCCATTCATACTAACTCTTGAGTGGCATTTATTCAGGATAGCACATGCATTCATTTAAGGGGCAAGATCATAAGCCATTGACCTCTTTGTGCTTCTTTTTGTGACCTATGGAGTCTTTAAAGCTAGAGAATTCTCACTGTTGCCTTGGTTGAGGGATATAGGCAGTGCTATTTCGTCTGCTTTTAGATGCCTTTCCTCAAAGGTTAGGCTCAAGAGATTACAAAGCAACTGCCAGGTAGCACTGCAGGTGAATCAGTGACAATCTTCAGAGATCAAGAGGGTAGACCAGCATTTCTCAGTCTTGGCAACTTTACCATTTGTGGACTTCAACTCTCAGAATTCCCCAGCCAACTGGAGAATTCTGGGAGGTGAAGTCCATACATCTTAAAGGTACCAAGGTTAAGAAACACTGGGGTAGACACATCATTAGATTCATGGGGTATCCATCTCTGAAATCGATGTGCTGTTTGTATCCAAAATCAACAATGGCTATGTTACCAACATGTAATCTTTTTTTCTAGTGAATTCATTAAGAGCCTTGGTAGCACAGTGGACTAATGCACTGTTATTAACATCTGCTGCTTGCAATTACTGCAAGTTTAAATCCCACCAGGCACAAGGTTGACTCAGCCTTCCATCCTTTCAAAGGTAGGTAAAATGAGGACCCAGTTTGTGGGGGCAATAAACTGACTTTGTATAAATATATAAAAGTATGAAGGCTATTGCTTAACGCATTGTAAGCCATCCTGAGTCTCTGGAGAAGGGCGGCATAAAAATTAAAGCAAAAAAAAAAAAAAAAAGATTACTCCCCTCTCATTCTATCTCCAAGCTATCCATAATAGGATAGGCTTAAAACCTTGCCTCTGACTTCCTGCAAATGTAGATTTCCAACATCCCTCTCCCCTTTTGTAGTTATGTCAACATTGCCTTGTTGTGAAGAAGCCTAGTGCTTTTGAAAAAAGGGGAAATATGTCTTTGAAGCAGGTAATTAGAAACAACTTCAATATGTATAAGTAAACAACAGGGGAAAAGGAATAACCTTGAGAAAGAGAAGGAAGAACTGCTATGAAGACAATGGGAAGATAAAAAAAATCTGGGCTGGGCAGATCAGTAACCTGAGTAAGCATTTTAGATAGAAGTCTTTCTAGTTCTCAGGTAGATAAACTGAAGGAGGGGGAAAATACATTCAAATTCGCAAGGTTCTGTTATTATAAATTTGTAATAAAAGTGATGTTAGTATATGTAACTCAAGTTTCCAAGACTGGCCTATCTTGGAGGGCTGATAAAGTACATTGATGCAATTGCCAGTCAGAAACAATGGGAGAGAGATTAGAACTTAATATTGTTTTTATTGAATTCTTTTCCTTTTTATATTTTTTAATTCTTTTCTCTTTTTTCCTTTTCCCTTTTCTTTCTTTTATATAATTATGTGCATTTATTTTTAGAACAATGATAAATAACAACGTTATCAATATTGATCTCAGAATCTTATAGAGATTTTAACTTTTTTCTTAAGATAATATATGGAATCCAGGTCTATATGTTTAATTAACAAATTAATGAAATATCAAGTTAATGCATTTTAAATTTTATGATAACTATCCATCTTTCTTTGCTGATATTTATTTATTCCCCACATTTTTTTTGCCTTTTTTTTCTTATGCAGCTATTTATTCTGTTCTTTAAATATTTCAAACAAATTATTTATTAAAAGAAAAAACAAAGGAAAACGTGGGAACTTGAAGCAAGTGAACCACTATGACAAATCTAGTTTGAAATTTCTGGTGACAGATACAGATTTTCTCCTGTGCACTCACACACTCCTCTTTGGATCTTGGTTATTGTATGTAGGCCCAGTGTCTTTTTTCAGTCATTTGTTACAAGGCATATTAATATGACTACACTTGTTAACAAAGGAGTTCTGAACTGAATTCACAGTAAATAGATTAACATTCTGCATCTGAATGCAGAATTGTTTCTACATCTTTTTTAAAAGCAAGTAAATCTTTGTATATACTTTCTTTTTGCCTCTTTCCTTATATTGAAGATGTCTCTGCCATCTATATTTATCTGGCAAGTGAACATATTATACGACTGATGAAGTGATTTCTGGTATACCAAGAGAAAACATGCTCTGCTTTAAAGTGTCACAGATCTGTGCCGATTTTCTCAGCGACCAAGACAACTAAACACGGGAGAATATTTCATTCTTCCTAAATGATACATATAAGCTAATAATATCAAATTACTATTATTTATTTTTTAAAGATTTCTTTCCCCTTCCTTCTTTCCAAAATGTTTAAAGCATCTGACATTAAAATCAATGGCAGAGAATGCATTAAAACCGAATGAATCTTTTTGAAAAGATTCTAGTGATAATCTGGTGTTCAATGGATTATAAACAGTGGAACTCATGCCACTTGGGCATAAAGGCATCAATATTCTAGAATTTCATGCTTTAAATATTACTGTTTTTCACTTAAAAATGATAAAAGGGAATTGCTTAATGACAAAATCCAATGTAACTGAAGCACTGTTCAAAATATTGCAACACTTTGAGCCCTAGTCATTATTTCAACATTTAATAGGGGAACCTGAGTGCTGACTCACCTGGGTGTATGAAAACTTTGGTAGAGTTGGCTGAGGTCCTGTAGAAGGTGTCCTTCTTTTTCCCTGTCCTGAAGTTGCCGAGCTAGAAGAACTTGGTGCTCATGGTATAGAATGCAGGCTCTGCTATCAGGATGCACTTTACTGTAGAAATGGCAGAGGGACTCAGTGACACGAAGTTGACCTAAATAGCATCAGATAAAACAGATTATATATATATAATTTTTATATATATAAAAATTGCCAAATAAATAACAAACTTGACTTGACCTGACCAACTTCCCCAAAGAATAAGTACTCACTTATCACATTTTGAGTCTTCAAGGCAATGGCCAAGGCCAGCTCATAAAAGATGATGCCTTCTTCTGCCTTACACCTCTCTACCTTGGACTGAGCCAACCATAACAAAATGTGCACCAGTTCCATTTGCGTATCATCACCATCCTGGAGGTCAAAGTACAACTGAATGGCCTGGAGAAAATAGTATTCTCCTAAACAGTAAGCCCCCAAAGACGTGATTAGGCAACCAAAGTTGGCTAAGGCAATGGCTTGGTTCCGCTGATTTCCATTTTCCTGGGCTTTCTTCAAGGCCCAAAAGTAGTTCTCTGCTGACTTTTGGACCTGCCCTTCTCTTTTAAGGGCAATGGCTAAAAGATTGTGAACCACCCCATCTTGTGTGATGCTGTCCGTCTGCCGCAGAGAACACAGGAGGTATTGCATGATCTCTGAGGTCTTGTCTGGCTGACTGTTCAAAGTAAACAGCCACCCCAAAGAAAGGGATGCTTCAAATGCTTCTTCTTCACCCATCACTTTACCTAGGGCAACAGCTTGGTTGGAGTAATGCACGGCTTTTTCTAGCATGCCGTATTTGAGGTACAATTTGGATAAAAGTGCACACAAGGCCTTTTCAGTTGATACAGTCCCAGCTTCGTGGGAAAAGGACAACCCGCAATGCAGATAGAAGCAAGCCAACGCTGAGATGCCGTTGTGGCTTTTCTCTTGGACTTTCAAGAGTTTAGAGGTGTTTGCAAGGATGAATCCAGCTCTCCAAATGGGTGTGAAGCCATCTTTTATATTGCTAGGGGAGAACATCCTGGCAGCCGCCAAAGCTACATGGGGCACATACTTTTTTTCATACAGATAGGCAAGAAAAGGCATTGTATCTAAAGGATATGTACTGGTAACCTGGCTGGTGAGCTGTGCATTCAGAAACTGCAAGCGTTCTGCAAAAGGAAGAACCTCATCATATTTGCCCAGCTGCAAGAAAAGTCTGACAATGAGGAAACAGGACCTAATCTCCATTGTTGTGTTGCCTACAGCAATGGCTTCTCTCAGAATGTACATCACAACCTCTAGTTCAGCCTCAGAACTGAAGCAGTGTCCAGACAAGCAGGCCAGAAGTGTCATCCCTTTCCCAATCATCGATAAGAACTTTTGCTTCATCTTTTGCTTTAAATAAATGGCAGCCAGGTTTGCATGCAATGATGTAAGTAGAGGTAGATCTTCAAACCCCTTGTCCATAGCATTCATGGCTTCCTCGAAGTAGACTCGTGCTTGGGAGAACTTGGCCTTCCTGACACAGAGGCGGCCCAAAAGATAGCATATCCGAATGTGAGCCCAGGCAAGGTGGCCCCTCTTCGCCCAGTTCCTGGATGTTTCCAGATATATGACTAACTCCTCTTCATTGGTGAAACCATAGAAGGTAGAACTAAGGAAGGAAAAAGAGAGGTCATACAGACTTTGGAAATGAGGCACATAGCTATCTTGATTGAGGAAAGTCAGTATAGGATCAAACACATCACAGTCTTCCATATGCCCAGCATTTAGATCAATAAAGAACTTGGGGTCATCAAGGTCATCTGGCTCTGGCAGAAGTAAGTGTTCAAGGAGGGAAGGTGAGGATTCAACCACTGGAGTTGACTTCTCAGAATCAGTTTGAGTAAATAAACTGTTATAAGATTGCTTCCCCCAATTTTCAAACATCCAACCATTCTTATGTCCATGTACAGCAGCATCTGAAAATGATCAATAAAATACAAAGATATGATTCCCTTTATGGTGATATATTTCAGGGAAAAAACCCATCCCATTTTCCCTTTCAACCATATTCACCTGATGGTCTTCGTGGATACATCGCAATAGGTTCAAAGCCATCTGTGTAATCAAGAAAAATGAGAGAAATATTCAAAGGAACCCACTACAAGGTCAAAGGTCAAACTTCAAACTTGGCATTATAATAAAAAAAACTTAAGTTGCTTCATTCAAAGCATACACAAGAAAAAATGAAGTCCAATCTTAGCTTGGGAGATATGCTACAAGGAAAGAATACAATGAGTGTAAGGATTATAAAGCTATATGACTGTACTACAATGAAGGGAGAAGTACACTGTAAATTCTGAATTAGATCAACTTGTTCATTTTCTACATTGGAAATGTCATTAAAAACAACAGAAAACTCTGTTCAATCCTATTGTTCAACTGCCCTTTGATGTGACAGAGCACAGGGCCACTTTGAAGATACTGCAAGTTCAGTTCCAGATCACATCAAGTGAATTTTGCAATAAAATAAATCACACAATTATTTTGCTTTTCCGTTGCATAATATAAAAGTTACATTTTTACACTATATGTAGTCTATTAAGTGTGCAATAGCATTAGGTCTAAAAATGTACATACCTTAATTAAAAACTTTTTTTTATTGCTAAAGTGATTAATAATAATGAAAAAAGTTTGAAATATTATGAGAATTACTAAAATATGATGCAAAGACAATGAAGTGAGCAAATGGTATTGGAAAAATGGTGCCAGCAGATTTGTTCAATGCAAGGTTGTTGCAAACCTTCAATTTGAATTCAGAAAGGCAGTATCTGCAAAGCACAATAAAGCAAAGCAGAAGAAAATGTAGTACCATATGCCTATGTAACTGTTAACAGGTGATAAATAAAATTGAGTAGGGTGTGGGGCATAAAACCTGATGAGCAAGGAGGTGTTATCAGGTACATAGGCATATACTGTACTCCAATCACATCTGGAGGAGAACTTAGTGTGATATGTTGACAAGACTGATGGCCTTGGTTATATCTTCCTTATTACATCTCATCTTCCTGCTAATATGTCTACTAAGAACTAAAGCACATAGACATCATCAACATGACATCAAACTATCTCCTGAGTATTTTTCGATAATAATATTCTATCAGAAGATAAATAGTATAAAGATAGGGAGTAGCAGAAAATTTGGGAACAAGAAAGAGACATTAGAAAGAGACAACATCTAGAGATATGGAGACATACCCAGTCTATATACAGAGGTGATGTCTGTCTGTGCCCATTCATTAAGAAGATTACTGTAATATACCTCATTGCCATTACATGGAGCCTGGAGGAAGGCAGAAATTTCTTCACTAAAAAACACTGGGCTCTTTCTCCTGTGTTGGGAATGAAAGGGCAGAGAATGGTCAGTTAGTGCTGAATATCTTTTATGTTGCCAGAGTCCACTTAACTTTTGCAATGGTGGCGAATATCTGTAGCTCGAGTGAAGGATGAGGGTGGAGGTTCGTTCTCAGAGCTTGTGGGTTGGTTTCCGAACATTTCAACCCTGACATCCTCTAAACTCTGTTGAAGATATTACCTAGCCTAGTAATGAAACATTCGGAAACTAACCCATAAGCTTGGGAACAAACCTTCATCTTCACCATTTACCGTTTTCCTGCTATAAATGCAGAAAGAAAAATCCAGATCTTGCAATCTAGTATTAAGACTAGAAAAATCCAAGCACAAATCCCCACTCATTCCTAAAACTAAGGGATGATCTTGCACCATTTAATGATGAAACCAACCCCACAGGGCCATTGCTGAAAAAGAGTAGCTGGAGGATAAATGGGTGTGGAAAATGTATAGAAAGCAAGGTATCTGATTGACATCCCGAGTTATGTTTTTAAAAAGGCTCTTGAAAACATCTCAGCTATGTCTTCTCCTGCAGTTCAAAGTCCAGTTTTTTTTTTTTCTTCCTATGGCAAGGAGGTGTCACTTAACAGTTAAGTAAGGATGGATTCAAACACACACTAAAGACATTCAAAACCTTCTCTGGTAGTGATACTTGCAATGAAGTTTTTTAACAAAAGCAACCAAAGGAAAAATATATTGGAAATATACAGGGAGAGAGACAAGTATTGTATCTATTATTCAACTTAGCTGTTCCGAATGACAATTATACAGCCGAAAGTATTGATTAGAAAAACATATTAACATAGATTTCTTTTTTTACTCAAAGCTGTTTGCTGTTGTGTCATTCTTCAGAGGTTTTCTCCCATTTTTTAAAACTACAGAACCTATAAAAACATACTTTAGGGATTTTTACAGGTATTTTTAGTTTTCCAGATTTCTGCAATAATAACAGGAATTGAATTGATTTCTTATATTATATTAATGTATATACCAGGAGAATACAAACAATAAATTAATAAAAGAATCTTTAATGGAGTACTGGTTGGTGAATTCTCCATATCTTCAATGAAACGGACTGAGTAATTGAGGACTGATACTATTGATATGCCAATTTTCATACAATTCTACCAACACACAAGTGTTTGGAGGTGGCAACCGTGGCACAGTTTATATACTTGCATCAGGTGATGTGACCCAAGTTCTGAGTAGTAGCTTTTGTACAGTTATGCCATGTTTCACATCATTCTCCCTTTGTGTATTATTGCAGCACAAAAACAGTCTAAAGAGAATACAACTAAATAGACCAGTTTTATCAGACCTTTGAACTATTTTCCTTTTGGATGATACACTAAAATGAATGTAAAGGCACAAAAGGCTCCAATGGCATTCATCAAATCCAAAATTATCTTCCCAGATTTAATTTGTTAAAGAAAACTTGTCATGTTTAGTTTTATATATAAATGTTAAAATTCCTTTGCTATTAAAGGAATCATATATATATAGCATTCTTCAAATATTGTTAACAGGCTCCACTGATTATACCTAGATATTTTATGTAAAATATAAGTTTCTGCTTTCAATCATTTAGCATGCAGTTCAATGGCCACTTATCTGGAAGTAAATCTCATTGGAAGATGTATAAATCTGGGCATTTACAATCCATAAAAACTGGCAAAGAAGTATAACACAAAGCAAGGTTCCTTTCAGGGCATTAACAAAGTTACAATCTTGTGGAAGACAATACCGACACCTTGTGGCCACCACAATTTCACACGACTACAATGTTTTTACAGACAAGAAGACATTAACTCAAACATAAATTTGCACTTGGTAGAAATGCATTCTCCATTGTCTTTGGCACTGATGGCACACGTAAGTATTGTTTGTTTGTTTGTTTGTTTGTTTGTTTGTTTGTTTGTTTGTTTGTTTGCATTAGCCGCCCAACTCCAGTGGAAGTAACAGGAAATCAAATCATAATAACTACTCAATAAATAGTATTAAATAACCCTGGCCTTAGCCCGAAGCACGACTCTGGTCTATTGCAAATCTATCTTGATAGTGGTTAAGGTCTACATTTCCTATATTTTAATTTAATCTGTTTTAAAAGTAACTTTAAAGTCATAGAGAGAGAAGAGAGGAACTGCAGATGAAGAATCTCTCACAATATCCTGGTGCTCTGCATAAGTTAGGGCAAAAGTGGAAGCAGAGACAGTTTATTAAATGAAAGGGTGCAATTTGAGAAACCTATACTATAACAAAGAGGGCTCCTGTGGTCAAACTCTACTCATAGATATCTCTTAAGACTCTTGGTGTGTCCACCCTAGGGGTAACATTCCAAGAATTCTACAACAGTCACATGAAAGACATATCTTCTCCATTCAGGTAAAGCTGAGTCAAATGGCAAAACTAAATATAACTGCATTTATCTAAAGTATTTTAACCTCGATGCAGATTAACTGAGGAAGAGCGTCCTTTAGCTCAGCATCATTATTGGTTTGCATGCTGAATTGTTTATGAGTCCTTACCTTACTTTAGATAAAAGCATCCCATCTCTCCTCCCCATCTGCGTGTTTTCCATTGACTGGACAAAGAACTATATTTGAAATTTTAACAGAAGAGGGGGAAGGATAACTATTTAATGGGCACATGATCAACTGAAACTGATCTTGGAAACTCAAGTACGGCAGACTTAGCAGTTGAATTAGAGAGAACCAAGAATATTTTTGTTTTATTTATTTTATTTTTTGCCTTGCTGTCATTGTTGACTCCTGGTGACTGACTAGACTAATCCTTGCTGTTTTCTTGACAAGATTTTTTTGGAAGTGGTTTGCCATTGCCGCCTTCCTAAAGCTGTGAGAGAATGACTGGTCCAAGGTTGACTAGCTGACTTCACATCTAAGGGAGGACTATATCTCAGGGTCTTCCAGTTTCTAGCCTTGGCTCAACCAAGAAATACCGTGGTTGCAATCTAGACTGGAAAGTAAACAAAGAAATAAAAAAGAATCTTAAAGAAAGCTATGGAAAATAGTTTTATATTTATTCTTGAATAAAATGCTTTGAGGTATTGAACTATTAATGAACCCGTTAATAGTTGAGCTCTGTACCGTTAAAATACATTTCCTGCACTACTCTTTTGCTTGCCAGTTTTATTCTGTGTCCCATTGTTGTCAAATTAAATTCTATTTGGAATTTTACATAACAATAAAAAAGAATGTTTTCAAAAGGAATGTCATATATGCTCAGGCAACATCCTGGAAATAAACTCCACTGAATAAAACCCCACTCATTTTTCTAAAAATATTGTATTTTTAGTTGTCTCAATTGAAAGTTTCCCGAGATAGGTTTGCTTCTTTTGCTTTTTTCCTGCCTACCTATCAGGAACTGTCATCCCACAACAGACTTCCTTCAGTCTCCATGCAATGATTTCCATATTCTGCATCTTGTATCCAAGTATCCAAATTACTCCTTGACCTATCTTGGCTGATAGCTATTTACCTCTGTCAGAGCTCCATGGAAAGCTCTGCCAAAAGAAATCTATACCAACGTTCTGAAAAAACATATTCCAAAGTTGTTAAAAAGTTATAAACCTTTGGGCAAAAGACCAAGTACCCCAAATTAATGGAACAAACTTCATTGTAGGAAGGATTTTGATTCTGACCAGCTCAAGGTTGACTCAGCCTTCTATACTTCCAAGGTCATTTAAAACGAGGATCCAGATTGCTGGGAGCAATATGTTGACTCTGTAAACCGCTTAGAGAGGGCGCTAAAACCCTATGGAGGCTAAGTGCTCTTAATTATTAGCTAGGAGTTGGTTTCCACTCTTAAACTATACTAATGTACAACATTGCTTTGTCAGTTTTTCCTGGTGAATCTCCAGGTTTATCAGTTTGTGTAAGTCATGCACAGAGGCTATTGCAATTAAATGGCACAATTTTCGCATACTAGATGGGGTCTTTTAATCTATTACTTGAGGCTTCCGAAAATAAAGATTCTGTTGGATTTACGCATTGTTAATTCTGGCTTAGCACATGTTCACTTAGCTATATTTGTCTGTAAAACAGTGTTTGGATAATATCTCAAGATATCAATCTAGCCACCTGGGACTTCTTCAACCAAGAATGATAAAATAAACACAGTGTGTAATTCCTGTACATGAAAACTGAAACCTCTTCTAATATTGTTCTAATGTTTACCAGAATGTTTATGCTTATTATATCACAGGTAACATTTATCACAACCTCAGACAAACTTATTTATAGCTGATGTTAAGAAAAACTGGGAGAAAAGGGGCATATGTTTTAATGAAATGCTCAATATTCTAAAGGAGAGTTTAATAAGTTTGGTGGAAATGGCTATAATGCTAAAGATCCCACTCCTTAGTGCTTTACAGCCTCTCTAAGTGGTTTACAAAACCAGCATATTGCCCCCCCCCCTTTATTTTACCGACCTTGGAAAGATGAAAGGATGAGAAGATGCAGCCGATGAGAAGATGCAGTAAAAATAAAAAAGCCTACAAAACTCAAATAATAAATCCTGATTGCTTAGTGCCATACAGTTTTGGGAGCAGAAAAAACTTATAATCCACAGAGAAAGAGAACTCAATGTTCCTCTGATTACTTCAGCCACAAATAGTCAAGAAAAAACTGAAAGCTTCTGGGTTCTTTTTTTTCTTTAAAAAAATATTCTTATCATGTGGTTTGAACAAGTAAATATTTATTTCTTTACCGGGGATTCTATGCATGATTTTTTTTCTCATGTAAATATAAAAACTTGGATCCTGCCATGTTTCAACTAGATTGATTTGAAGGTCATTGAGTTCTGCCTTGGTTTCTACCTATGGTTTTTTTTTAATTTTTATATAAACACACATGCAGACATCATACTTACATTGATTCATAACTCTCGAGCTGCACTGATTTGGTTTGGACAAAGCCAATTATCCCGCTAGTAGTGGATTTTCCTATAAACCAACGGAGACCCGGAATGAGAAAGCCGATCACCTCCAGGATATCCCCTTTGCAGTAACTCAATTCATCCCAGCTTTTTCCCCTGTGATCTTCAGTGGCTGTGCACCTCCCTTGGCCTGAAAAATAGAAGGAGACCAGTCTCACATCAGAAGGCTGAACAATTGTATCATTCTCTCACAGCAGCACCATGGCTAAAGGCAGTGGAGAGTGTGCATGCAAACAAAGCCCGATTAACAAAAACTCTTTGTGTTTCGTGACATTTTTGTTTTCTTCAGTAGCTTAGACTTCACAGGCAAGCCTAGTCTGTTTTTTTAAAAGCAGTTATTTATTCCACAGACATATAAGAAGCTCTGAAGACATTTCAATTTGTTACAGGGGGTTTTGTGGGTGAGAGGGGGAACAGCCTTTGAGAAAAATAATTGCCCTACATCATGCATTTTTTTGCTACTTTTTCACCTAGTCCACTGCCTTTATTTCCTCCCTGTTTCATACAAATACAAATTCCATCACATTGTATCTTCTTGGGATGGTATCTTGGTTTCATATTTGGTAATCTGTGACTTTTTCCAGATGCCACTGACGGCAAATTAATTAACACTGAGAGCAACTCAGTCTAAATTGGTCGCACAGATGTTTCTTGCCAAACAGGAAGGCAAATAAAGACTGTACAAGGTGACGTCCTGAACAAATATACACTTTTTCACTGATGGCTGGAAAATCCCTGAAAAAAAAAAATACAGCATTTTAAATGTTGGCCAAGTGTTCATGAAGTTCCTCACTTTCTCAGCAAGCTATAAAATAGCAGAAGCACCAGGGATGGTCATTCTAAAAAATCCAAATCAACACAAGACATCCTCAGAAAATCCGATCTTAGAAACTGAAGGGGAATTATTCTCAGCATTTTTAGACTCCAAACTAACATGTTCTAAAGATAACTAAATAGAAAGGAAAATTCCAATGATTCCATTTGTAGCTTAAAATAAGACGAATGTCATGATTGGCAGTATTTTTTTCTGCCTTTTTATGAATCAAACTACACAAAAATCGGTAACCACCATAATCATGCTGGGCTTGATAAGTTAGGAACAGGAATTGTACATGCACACAGATAGGCTTCCTCTGAGTCCACTACCAACCATTTCTTTATAAATACACCATTATCTATCTATCTATCTATCTATCTATCTATCTATCTATCTATCTATCTATATCATCTTTCTTTCTTTCTTTCTTTCTTTCAATTTATATATAATCACTTTTTCATTCTGTTCAAAAGCAGCACTCCTACAATGAGAACAAATGGAAGCCAGAAAATTTGGGGTTCAAATACACACAATGATGCAAATAATTTTAATGATTAATTAGTCAATTGAAAGCAGAACTTCTCTTGGGGGACTAATAGACAGACAATTACAAAATAATTGTGGAAGATTGCTTTTATGTGTGGTGACTGCTTGAAGATTATTTTATATACAAAAATGGAAAGGTTATGAAATACCCTTAAGGGAAGAATTGGCCAGTGAAGATGACAGAATTGGCAGAGATAGCAAAATTGACTTGCTTGATTAGAGAAAGGACAATGACTGTATTGTAACCCCTTATGGACTTTTGACTGAGAAAAGAAAAAAAAGTGAATGTGTGATTTATAGCTTTCATGATTAGAAAAAGAAGACTATGGAAAAAAAGAAAATTGTGTTGTAACCTTAGAGACAGCATAAAGTAATAATGTACTTTTAACTGCTGTTAAGAAGATTGAAAGCAGCTTCTTTGTAACTCACCTTATTATCTTTCCTTTCCTTCCCTTTCTCTATTTTTTCTTTGCATTTTTTATTTCTCTTTCCTTTTCTTTTTCTTTCAAAATTAGTATTGTTTTTAATTCTTTTAAATAAATATACACAGAGAGAGACACACACGTTTGTGTATTTGTGTGTATGTGTATAAATACATACAGTACATGCACACATACAAATGTACACATTGAGAACAAATGGCTGTTTGAAAGCCCTATGAATGTGGCACATAGACAGCAAGTGAAATAAAAAGGGAGGTGATCAATTGATGATTTCTAAGCAAACTGATCTTGAGTTTTATTACACTCACCAATCTGCAAAGAGTCAGGCCCATTGATTTCTTTGGATATGCCACAACTGATTGGATAGTTCTTCAAAAACCACCTGCGAATGCAAACAGCTATGAACAAACTGCTTCATTGAGGGAAATATATGGCTGATGTCCAAGGTAGGAGACAATTAGTTACTAGATCTGCTCTATGGCATCAGATTCCTTGTATGCCTTCTCTTTTATAATTCATTCATGGAATCCATGGCCCAAAAGTATGATGATAGTGATAGCAATAGCTTAGATGCCTGTTTTAAAAGAGTGTTACCCAAATATAACACAAATCAAGATTCTGGAGCTAAAATATAGATGCAAATATCAGGATCACTCGTGAATGTTTTCAAAATATCTGACTTATGCTATTGGAGATGGAGACAGTTGATCTTGAACTTCAGATTGGTACTAGAGTAAATGCTTTTCACAGAAAATTACATCCCCAACTCCTACACTTAAAAAAAGGCAGGCAGCAAATGACAGGAATAATTGTCAGACAGATATTGTCAGTCAGGGAAGCCAAAGCAAATCTAGAGAAGATTGTCTAGGCATAAAGGTAATGTTATGTAGAAAGAATATTGATTTGACCTTCCAATACAGCTTGTACATACATTTTGACAGACATGATTTTTAAAAAGCTTGTCAGCACTCTTAAATCTGGCACACTGAATCTTCATTTGGCCAATATGACAAAGTGTGTAACTGAAGAGCCAAAAAAATTCCCATTAAAGAAACAAATATACATCTTTGTATACAAATCACATTTGGTAACCCTTCTAATGAGAACATTATTGCAAAAGCTATAAGTGAATTAGAGGCTGAAAATAAGATTTTAAGGACACATGACAAACAGCAGCCAATTCTAATCAAAGTTAGAAAATGCTATTTTGCTTGAAGTAGTACAAGTGAACCCAGCATTTTCACAGCACAAGAACATGCCCATTTTGTTGGATCTGTTGGGATGTGGAGATGAAATCAGGAAGAGGTGGTCCTTCACATAACCCAGCCCTATGCCATGGAGGGCTTTTGCCAAGAACCATGAATGACATATGGAATTACTTAAGAGCAATTTCCTTCATTGTTCTTCATCTACAGACGGAATCTTGCCAGACTAAAGCAACTATCTGCTTAACTACAGATATACTCAGGGAAAAGCTAGGGAAAAGCTATTTTAACCCTCTTGCCACCAACCACATTTTCCAAGCGCCACTAGCCCTTTATCCTTTGCTTACAGAACAACTGCTGGATGTAAACATGGCAACAAACAATCTACTTACTGGTAAAAAGGATGGGGCAGTGGCTCTATAGTTGTGACATGTATCAGTCCCCTCTGATCGGTCAACAATGACGTCCCTTCCCACTTAGTTTCATGTCCAATGTCTTTCACATGGACTAATTCATTCTTGAAGAGCTTTAAATCTTCTTCTTCCTCCTCCTCTGCAGGGACGGTGAGTGTTGCTCTGGCAAAAAAATTGCCTACGGACAGAAGGAGGAAAAGAGAAAGAAACAACATGAGTTCTGCAAATAATGTGGCAGTATCTACTTTCCTAAGAACGCTTGCACATTTTTAGCTCTCTAAAAGTTCTATTCCAGGTCATTTCAATTTCCATGTAATACCAGGATTATGCTGACAGTCTAACACAAGCAATTTTTTTTCTGTCATGACGCTGCCACCATGAAACTATCTGCTAGTATAGGATTCCCTTCAAAAAGATTTCAGAGGCTTTCTTCTTTGCAAGAATATCTCATATAGTTCAATGTCACTTTAACACAGTTATTGAATGGTTCAAAGTATTTTTCCTCACTGTAGTCTAACAGTTCAATGTTTCCCAATAGTTTAAAATGTTTTTTTAAGTGCAAAAAAGGAAGGGGGGGGGAAGTAGAAAGAAAATTACATACAGAAGATGTCTGCAATGACTAAGGATCAGAAACACTTTGTTTCAGCTGAAGGAAATTATTTATAAACACTTAATTCCTCCACCCTTTGCCTAGCCATAGCTCAGGATTAGTACCAGACAGTTCTCTGCTGCTGGAAGGGTCCCCTGACATTGGAAGTAAATGTGTAGATGCTATTTGTTACCAGAATACGTTTATTTGAACGTGCATAGATTTATCCTCCAATCCAATATTTTCTTGCATATCTTTCTCACACATCCGTCTTCCTCGTCATATTGGAGACCTACTTTACAGTGAAACAGCATTGGGGATGGGGGGTGGGGTTGGATTCTGTCTCAGAGTTCTTACCTTCCTGGAGGAGGAGACCCAGATACATGGTGGTCATGCAGTCCTCATCAACAGTGACAGTGATCTCAGTATCATCTACTTGAGCACAGTTCAACCAGTACTCAGGACTGAAGAGAAGGTGTTCCAGGCAGCAACCCACATATCCTATTTCATCATACCAAAGGAAGAATGAAAACCTGCGTTGTGCTTTCCGCAAAGATCAAAGCAGTATTTATTTATTATTACAGACCAACATTTAACCGAAATTGTCAGCCATTCTATAGAGTCACATTAACAACAGAGCATGTGTTTTTCCAGTGCCTGAATTACAGAGACATTCCTATCATATTAAACTAGTTTTTGAAAAGAAAATTATAAGTGGTTCATGTTTTGCACTGTTTTGCACATGTTTTGCCTTAACACTATGGCCAATATATTTTATGTTCCCACAACTGCCCTTCTGATGGAATGCCAGTCATTTGTCAATGGAATGTGATTTACCAAGTGCCAAATAAGTGGAAAACTTCCAGATTTCTTCCACAGTTCTGAAGGAAAGCAGAAAGCGATTCTCCTGTGCCTGGATGCATGCCAGCCTGGCTGACAGCTCCTGCAAAAAGACAGAAAATGAGAAGATTCAACTATTATAAAAGATTAGCATCAGTAGTGGATTTCAAAAATTTTTACTACCGGTTCTGTGGGTGTGGATTGGTGGGCGTGGCAGGGGAAGGTTACTGCAAAATTCTCATTTCCTCCCGATCAGATGGGACTTGGGAGGCAGAGAATAGATGGGAGTGGGGCCACTCAGAATTTTTACTACTGGTTCTCCAAACTACTCAAAATTTCCGCTACCAGTTCTCCAGAACTGGTCAGAACCTTCTGAAATCCACCTCTGATTAGCATATACCTTATCGTATTTTTTGCAAATTATAGACATGACATTTGGAACTAGGAACTTTAAACAAGGTGTGAGTTACCCTGGGACAATGAAATCTAATCAAGAATTAAGGATTCATTCTTAAATATGGGGTCTAAAATAAGCTACAGAGTGAAACCTGATCAGATCCATGTGCTAACCAGCTGTATCTTTTTCAAAATATGGCATTCTATTCTCCTATTTTTCCATCATCCCTGTTCCCAAAACATAGCATTTTGTAGTCAGTCCGTTGAGTATGATCCCTTGGTTGGTTTTTACTCAAACAGCTTATATTTCCTTCAGTTTTGTCCTGCATCCAAAACCCTTCCAAGGAGCTTTACTACAACTACAGATCAGTACTGTAGGAATGAGTGGGTTATGCATACTTAAGATGTTAAGGCATGTTGATAAAATCATCCTAAAACATTTAAATTATCTAGATTAAAATTTCCACGGGCATGAAGTACACATCTGTAATTTGGGCCTAATGCAGTTTTAGCCTAGCTATGACACATTTAAATTATTTTGAGGCAGAGAGGAAAAGGCTATGTGTGTGAGTGTATGTGTGTTTATACATAGCATTTGATTTTATAGGTCAGAGGCTTGTTGATAGTTTGATTTCCACATTTTACTGCACTAGTAATGCCACTTAGCAATAAATAATAAATGGAGATGGTAACATTCCAGCCTCTGGTGGGGCTATGCAGCCATGCAAAACAATATGAGCAGATGCCATACAGCTGTATAACAACATATGCTTTGCATGTAGTTCAATCTTCAGTATTTCCAATTAAAGGTATTGTAGGCAGTACATCAGCAAAAGATCGTACTTAAGATTCTGAGGAACTGTTACTTCATTATTGGCAAGATGACCAGAGGTCTGATTCACAGTTTTGTTTTGTTTTTTTCAAAAAGTTACAGAAATACAGTTTTCTTTGAAAAAGAATAGTAATAACCACTTTACCTTGAAAACAGCACAAACATCTTTATCGTCATTTTCCAGGGCCCATAATTTCTTTCTTGCTACCTCTTGTAGCTGCAGATTGAGATCCTGTGCAGAACGACTCTTGACAGAAAATGAGAGAGAAATTGCTTCAAGAAAAAGAGAAAGACGGGAAATTAAATGGGAGAAAATGAATACATTTTAAACTTTTTCTTACTTCTGTCCTTTTGAATAGATAAGGACTCTAGAATGCTCATCACTGGAAGGCCTATTTTTTTTTAAAAAAACTATAACTGTAGTTGTAGCTGCATAACAATACATTCCACCTCACTAGTTTTAAATGATGCAAGAAAACAGAAGCAGGAAACCTATCCTCCTCTAGAGATTCTTAAAAAGAAAAGGTTTGGTTGGCATCCAGCTAAAAGACAGTTTCTGAAGATTACAAAAGGTACCATTTAAAACACTTAGAAGGTATCAGATTGGTTATCCCTGCACTAGGTGACATAATTATAGTTGGAAAGCAGTAAACCACACGTTTTCTGAATAGTTTTTATTCCAGAGCTATAATTGCACTCAACAATGAACTAAAGGGCCACCATCAGTGAGCTGTTGGACAGCATTACTTGGTCTGTTGTGTGGATGTTTGGGTGGTTTAGGGGTGGGGAATTGTGGTGGATGGGTGTGTTTTGGGGATTGCTATGTGTGTTGGACCTGGTCTTTGAGTGTTAAGTGAATTTTGTTGTATGTGTATATTGTGTATACATGTACAATGACAATAAAGTTTTAAAAAATAAAAAATAAACATCTGCAGGTGCAGCAGTTGAAATAGCAACTGGGTTTCATGATGATTCTGGGAAGGGATGCTAAGAAGGTATGGGTTACATCTGTTGCTGTTGGTCTTTCGTTTCAGAGAAGATTCACACACAAACAGAAAAGGTCTCAACAGGCAAAAGGTGGCATTGTTGATTTGCCTAGCAAGTCTAAGAGGAACTCATAGAATAAGATGCTTGCCAAGTTCTGCCTAATATAGCAAAGTCTCCTTTGCTAACTCTTCCCAAACTAACTCAATAACTCCTTTTCCATCCAGACTTCTTGTTTCCTCCACCATTTATTGTTACTGCAATCTATTAAAAGGGATTAACGTAATTCTAAAATCAGTTGTTTCACCCTTAAGATTTAAGTCAGAGCACTTCATTTCCCCCAAATTTTTTCCATCATTGAGAATTTATTTTAGCACATATCTTTTCTCTATGGCTGACTTCATAACAAATTATGGCAGGGAAAACAGTAGTTATCTGAGAATGTTTCAGAGTGGGAGCTTGTTTGTTTTGGTTAGAAAGCCCTATACTTGTAAATTAAATCTGAATAGGTTCTACACACAAACATGCAAACACTTTGAATACTGTTTTACTGTTGGCAAGGTGTCAGCTGATATAAGAAATTGGCACATCATTTGATCAACCTTGATGCCTTTCGCACTGACATCTGGAATGACAGATTAGCTGTCAAAAATTTTACTCTCCTTCACTCCTTCCATTTTCATAGATTAATCTTTGACACTGCTAATAGCAATATGATGTAAAGAACAGTAGTGCTCATTTCAAAGAAATGAAATTCAATTACCCCTCCCTTCCTTCCTTCCTTCCTTCCTTCCTTCCTTCCTTCCTTCCTTCCTTCCTTCCTTCTTTCCTTCCTTCCCAACATAAAATAGCAATTAGACAAAAACTTACCATTTGGGAACCCTTCCCCTACTGCCAGTGACACGGACTCAGTTTCCAGA
The DNA here is from genome assembly GCF_029215685.1 of Pituophis catenifer annectens. Taxonomy (NCBI): domain Eukaryota; kingdom Metazoa; phylum Chordata; class Lepidosauria; order Squamata; family Colubridae; genus Pituophis; species Pituophis catenifer. The sequence continues at coordinate 111,899,823 of NW_027256882.1, forward strand.
GTGCCCTCTCCTATCTGTGCAGGATGACTTCCTGGATCCAGTTCTTTGGGGTTACCTGATAAGTCACCATGCAGGCAGAAGGACTACTGTCAACTTTTTTTAGAGGAAGTAAAGTAAGGCTGTAATGAAGGGGAACACGGGAATATAAAGGGAGCTGCTAAGCACTGACAAATGGATGGACAATCAAGTCCAAGGATGTCGACTGAGTAAAAGAAGCTCCCTGGTGACTCAGAAATCTTTTCCACACTTACAGTCTAAACTGGGACTGAACATTGAACCTTATATTCCCAAAATAAATCTATTATACCATTTAGTATTGGGGTAGCATTGGTATGACCTCTACCAAGGCAGAGAAGCTAAGAGTATTCCAACTCTCACCCCATTTCCCAGACAGCCACTTTTAACTTTGCTTTCCTCATCGATTCCCACATTTTACATTTTTCTACACTTACTATTTTGAAAAATCCTCTTTGATACTCTACATTTCTTCAGATGAATAGGATAAATATTGAAAATGAGGTGCAAGAGAGAATGGAATTTTGAGAATGGGCAGGATTGTTTTAAAGGCTTAAAGACAAAACGGTAGTGTAATACCACCACTTTAATTATTATCATGATCTAAGGAATGTTGATTCTATCTCTTCAGAGCTTTAAAACAATGCTACCTATTTTCATGACTACTTTTCACCTGTTTCCCTCCCAACTAAAAATACCTCATTCATGAGTATTTTATCTCATGAAGTGGATGAGACCCATGAAATTTTATGGGTAATAAAATTAGTTAATCTTTAAAGAGCTGGGCTGAGAAAGAGAAGGTGGCCCAAAGTCACCTGGCTGGTTTTTCATGCCTAAAGAGAGACTAGGACTCACAGCCTCCTGGTTTTTAAGACAGCACTTTCACCACTACACCAGGTGAGCTCTCGTTTTATTTGAGTTTTATTTCAGTTTCCCATTTCTCTGGTTATTGTAATGTTGCTCTTGAAAGATTAAGTAAATCAAAATATTTATGGTGATATGGAGTCTGAGAACAGTTATATATTTGTGTATCATTTAGTGCAGATGAAAATTCACGTTTAAATATACATTTTGAGATTATCCCCAGATTTATATTAAACTAGAATGTGGGTAAAAACTTATGGAAGAAATGTAACTCTAAACACATTTACATATCCTTTGCCCCTTGTCAGTTCAATTGAAGGAGTTATATAGTGTCCATCACTTGGAATAAAATAAAATATCTAGGATATTCATTCCTTAATAAATGCATTAATCAACTTTGCAATAAAAATTATTGTAAAGATATGATGTACCAGAAGTAATTTTGATATTTTGTGACAGTTTATTCTAACCTGCCTTGAATCTTGGAGGTGAACTCAAAATGTTACTGATAAAACAAAGCAGAACATGTTACTTTAAAAAAGCCTTGATTGAATGAGAGATCCTTGAGATTATTTTACTATATAATAACAGGTATCACTAAGATGTCTCTAGAACAGGGGTGTCAAACTTGATTCCGCTGAGGGCTGCATCAGGGTTGTGTTTGACCTCAGAGGGCCAAGGTGGGCATGGCCAGATCGATGTCACTCATGTCGTGGGTGCCTGTGGTAGCCCGAGTGCTCTGCCAGTGAAAACAGTTTCCCGAGCTCCGTTTTCGGCTGCGACAGCTTCCTGCAATTCTCTGCCAGTGAAAACAGAGCTTGGGAAGGCTGCGGGCGGCCCTCCCGAGCTTTGTTTTTGCTGACAGAGGCACTGCAGGCCGGTCCTTTGCTTTTTCCAGGGTGGCTCTGCGGGCCAGATCTAAGCACCCCACAGGCAGGATCCGCCCCCCTGGCCTTGAGTTTGACATCCTTGCTCTAGAATAACATTAATCTTTTTGGAGCCTCTCAACTAGAGTCTGCAGAAACTGCCTTGGAGAAAAGGAGTGTCAGGATGCTGCTGTTCTTGAAGAAAAGCAGCTGTTTTACCACAATTGTATGCTTAATTTTGTGGGGAAGCTAAAATAACCTATAATAGCTATAAAGTGAAAAATCCAGCCAGGTTCATATAGCAATCATAGCCATAAAGCTCCTAGAATGAGGAAATGTAGGCAGTAATTATATTATTGAAGATTAAGCAGGGGTGAAATGCTACCGGTTCGGGCCGGTTTGCCTGAACTGGTAGTAAAAAATGCTACTGGTTTGCCGAACCAGTAGTAAAAAATGTAAAAATAAATTGATCAGCTGAGCGACGCAGGATCATTGGAACTTTAAAAAAAAAATTAGCATTTTTTTACTACCGGTTCTGGTGAATAGGTAGTAAAAATGCTTTAAAAAAGAAAAAAAAGAGGTTCCCACGATCACAGCTGTGCCACATGATTGCTGGAGCCTTTTTTTTTTTTACTTTATGGTTATGGGAGCGACATAGCGTTCCCATGTAACACCTTTCCTGCGTGAGCTGCACTGGCTCCCGGTGGTCTTCCGGGTGCGCTTCAAGGTATTGGTTACCACCTTTAGAGCACTCCATGGCTCAGGACCTGGATACCTACGAGACCGCCTTCTGCCACTGGTAGCCTCTCACTGGCCAGTACGCTCCCACAGAGAGGGGCTCCTCAGGGTGCCATCAGCCAAACAGTGTCGACTGGTGGCCCCCAGGGGGAGAGCCTTCTCTGTGGGGGCACTTGCCCTTTGGAATGAACTCCCCCCGGAGATACGGAGGATCCCGGATTTACGCACCTTCCGCCGCGCCCTCAAGACTTTTTTATTTCAACAAGCTGGGCTGTCTTAACTCTTTTTAATTGTTTAATTTTAATTTGTTTTTTAAAAAAGGGGTATTTTAATTAGTATGGGCCAAATTTATTTAATACGTTTTAAATTGTTTTTAAATTTTATATTGTATGTGTTTTATCTTGGCTGTTCACCACCCTGAGTCCTTCGGGAGTAGGGCAGTATATAAATCTAAATAAACTGAAACTGAAACTGAAACTGAAACTTTTTTAAAACATTTTTTACTACCTATTCACCCGAGCTGGTAGTAAAAAATGCTTTTAAAAAGTTTTTTAAAAGGTTCCCACGCACGCCAGAGCTGATCATCCCCCCCCTCGCTGTTCTACTTACCTTCCTAAGCCTCCTTTTGGTGCGCACTACGCATGCATGCATACAATGCACGTTTGGCACGTGGCACGCATGCGCAGCCAGCGAACCGGTAGTAAACCGGTTCAGATTTCACCACTGAGATTAAGGCCCCTTTTTTCAAAAACCACAATGCAGTTTCCCAACTGTTCTAATTGTCTAATAAGGTTTAAAAGTCTGGAATACATCAATAGCTGACAAAGGCTTCAAAACTGCCAAGATACAGTATATAGGTTGTAAACAATGGCAGGTTCACTTAAATTTTCCCCTCTTCATTGTCAGCTGTGCTAATCCATCTATAAACATAAAATGTGATTTGATTTATACTGAAGTATAAACTCTACTGGAGTTCCAAGTGAAAAATAATGGTTTCTTTGAAGTTTATTAAGCATGTTGTATTGTTTAAAAAAATAAGTCTCCTATGGCATTTTGCTTTTTCTTGTAGTTTCTCTATGTAGGGTTGAATTTTAAATCCCCAACAAGCACTTCAAATAGCGCAAAGGCAGATCTTGTAACAGAGACCCCATAGCCATGTCCTTCACTTTATTTGTTATAATAAAATATTTTTTTCTCAAAAAGGAAAGAAGTGACAAGCCAGATTTTATACGGTAACCATATTTTGCAGAGTTACTGTAAATCCAAATAACTCTAGCGTTTATCACACTAATCTCATCCTTATGATGGGTGCAGGCACTTTGCTAATTGAAGTCATGCTGCACCAAGGACTGTGAGAAATGATGGCTCCTAGAACATAAATATTTACCATATAGCCACAGCAATAACATATTTTACATAGTAGGAAATGGCTCCAACTTGCCATTGAACTTTGATTAACTCAGGGATAAGGAATCTTTCTTTGCCATCAGAGCTAGAACGCCTAGGAGTACATTGTGAGCAGAGGTGGGTTTCAGCAGATTCTGACCAGTTCTGGAGAACCGGTAGCAGAAATTTTGAGTAGTTTGGAGAACCGGCAGTAAAAATTCTGACTGGCCCCGCCCCCATCTATTCTCTGCCTCCCAAGTCCCACTGATCGGGAGGAAATGGGGATTTTGTAATATCCTTCCCCTGCCACACCCATCAAGCCATGCCCACCAAGCCACATCCACAGAACCGGTAGAAAAAAAAATTTGAAACCCACCCATTGTGAGATTATGGTAACAACAACCTGGTTGAAGATTCAAAGTCTACTCGTCTAACCTTTTCTCTTACATACATATATACCTGCCCCATTTATACTATACGCCGCCAGACAGTTCTCTCTTTATCCCTGCTATAGCAATGAAAAAGGACCTGCTCCGTCAGGAACCATCTCTTCAAAGCACTTCAAGCACCTTTAAGAGGCAGTTGCATTTATCTCTCCTTCTCCCTGATGGGAAATTGAAGGCCTGAAAAACCTCCATGTGGCACCTTGATTTGGTTGCTTCTGGGAGAAACAATTTGTTTCTCCCTTCTACCTCTTCTCTGAGATAGAAATTTAAGAATCTTGGGGGTTCTTGCCTCCTTTCCATAGAAATAATTAAACCAGATAAACTACTTAGATTCAGGGCTAACATGTACAGGTAGTCCTTGGCTTATGACCGGCCACTTAGCAGCTGTTTAAAAATTTCAATGAACTCTGAAAAAGTTACTCATCCAGATTTCAACTTCCAACAGCTGCCACCCTCTCCAAACACATGACTGCATTTTGGGCGTTCAGCAACCAGCCCTTATTTACAGCTGTTTGCAGCATCCTGTGATCACATGACCACAACTTGCAATGTTCTTGCCAGATAGCGAACAATGAGTTTGCTTAACGACTGCCAGGTTAGCTTTGCTATCTCCATGTTTGATTAACGACTGCCACATAAAAGGTTGTAAAATTGGGTATTGGGCAGGGATGAAATTCAGTAGGTTCTGATAGGTTCTGAGTACTGGTAGCAGAAATTTTGAGTAGTTCGGAGAACCGGCAAATACCACCTCTGGCTGGCCCCAGAGTGGGGTGGGAATGGAGATTTTGCAGTATCCTTCCCCCAGGAGTGGGGAGGGAATGGAGATTTTGCAGTATCCTTCACCTGCCACGCCCACCAAGCCACGCCCACAGAACTGTTAGTAAAAAAAAATGGATTTCACCACTGATATGGGGACATGATAGCCCGTTTAACAAGCATCACAACTTACAACTCTAATTGCAAGCTCAATTATAGTTGTAAATTGAAGATTACCAGTATGCCAATAAATGCTTTACTCTTTTCTAAAGGTTGCCTTTTCTTTCGATACTCAATTATCTTTGAAATAAATCCTGAAGTTCATTTTACTGTGCAGATTCTACCTACTGGCTCAGCTTTACCCCTACAGGCCAAGCTATACTTGATAGTCCCAACACAGTAACCCACCCAACCATACCCACAGTTTCAAAGCTGAAAATAAGATTGTGGTGTTTTTTTTAAAAAAAAAAATGCACCTGATGCCATCTTCTTCTCTGGGAAGCATCTTTCTGAAGTTTCAGCTTGACAATGCTGCAGACTTGACCAAGTGGCCAGGAGTACAGATTGGATAGAAGATGATTTTGACTCTGCACCTGGAAAATGCATGGAGCAAATGAGATACAAATTAAACCAATATTGTTAATGCTAACTGATGTATTTTGCTACTCCAAAAACAAAGAAAACAAAGAAATCAGGTCCTTTTCACAATTTTTGCAATCGTGCTGAAAGTTCAGAAATATATCTCTGTTAAGTATAGTTACTTAATTATTTTAGTTCAAACTGCCCAGAAATGGGGAACTAAATGTTTAAATAAGTGAACTGAAACTAGTTCCACTGTTTGCATAAATTATTTTATTTATTTATTTAGTTTGTCAAACATGTATGAGAAAACAAGTATAAGTATGAACATAACATAGAAACATGTAAGTATAAACAGGTATAAGCATATACATAATAAATGAGTATAAATAAATGGGAACAGTAGGTCAGGGACGGTAGGCATGTTGGTGCGCTTATGCACGCCCCCTAAAATTATACTAAATGTTCAGCATCTTATTTTAAAATAACAGCATCTTATAATATTTCCATAAGAACAGGATTGCAGAGCACCCTGAGTATCAATTTACTCTTTGAGCATCAATACAGTGACAGAAATTTGGGGAGCAAACAGGGCGGGCTACATTTTTGCACTGATATCAGCCTAATGGATGATTCTCATTTCTCACACACTGGGTTATTTTACACTTGATCTGGAATAAATCAGAACTAGATGTGAGTGGGCAATCTGACCCTCCAGTTTATTTCCATTGTATGTACAGATGTCCTTGAATTAAGCTTGATGTCTTATAATTATACCTAAGCAGTTTTTTCCCCTAGCATTATAGAACTAATTTCCTACTGCCTTCTTCCAGCTATTTTTCAAACTTCTTGAGCCAGTCAATATCTCTGGACTACCCAGGTAATCCCCAATCTTAAATACTAACTTTGCTTAATTTATGAAATCATGAAAGTCAGTTAGATGCTGCCAGTTGCATTCCCTTAATCCTTCATCTCTGGTCATATTGACTGTAGTTTATAAAAACTGCAGCCCAAAAGATCTGGAAAATAACAGAATAGACCCATGATGGCAAACGTATAGCACACGTGCCCGAAGTGGCACATGGAGCCATGTCGCCTGGCAATATGGCGTCGCCCGCTCCTCTTCCGGGTTTCGGGTGCGCATGCACGTGCGATGATCAGCTGGCCTTTTTGCATGCGGCAATGCTGGAAAGTAGAAGATCTTCTATCTGGGCTTCCATTTTCCTGTGTGAGTATGTGTGCCAGAAACCTGGAAGAGCAGCTGGCTGAAACCGGAAGTTCAGTAGCTGAAACCGGAAGTTCATTTTTGGGCACGCCCATGCACCCTGGGCAGCTTCTCTTCTGGGTTGCAGCCCAGGCACGCACGTGCTCCCTTTTCGGCACTCAGTGTCGAAAAGGTTTGCCATCACTGGAATAGACTATCCATGATTTAATATAGGGTGAAGCGGGGGAGGGGCATTCAAAGTAATACAGAATTTCTGATTTAGTGTTTGAAAAAATGGGTCTCGTTAGGTACAAATCACTTTGTATGCCTGACAAAATGTCCTTTTAAGTTCAGGAGCTACAGTATTAAGCTACAGCTTAATTTCAACCCACTGCTGAAAACTACAGCACTGCAAGCATGGGAAGGAACACTGTCAGAGTATTCAGCTCCATTTCTCAGAAATTCAGATGTTGCAATCAAACTGCTGCAAACTAGACCACACAATGAAAGGGCAGCATAATTAATGATGACCATGCATTTGTGAACTTGTCGTATTTACGTAATCCAATCCTTTCTCATTGCTTTGAGTGAAATAAAAAAAAGAAGTCACATAATTGTACTCGTTTAAACTCACAGATTAATATCTCTTATTTCATGTTTCATGTTTCTCCCAACGTAGAAACTATTAGATGAGCTTGCCAAAGCCAAATGTTTGATTATAATTTCATATGAATTGTTAATGAATTATTCATATTTACAGTTACTATTAAATCTAGAGTAAAAATCACCGCTCAAGATTTTCTCAGGCTATCAAGACCAGCTTTAGGGGAAAAAAAACAAGGGAGGGGAACTTGCAGAATAAGGCTTCTGGAATTCTTTCCAATCCCTTGTAATAGCTTCACTCTGGATAACATGACTGGGAGTGAAAAGGGAAGAGACTTAGCGCTGAAAACAGTAACATTCACGGCCATTATTCAATTGCTTTTTCTATTGGTGTGTATTGGGGACATGTTCTTCTCTACAGCTGTAATTATCTATCTTCCTTCCTTCCTTCCTTCCTTCCTTCCTTCCTTCCTCCCTCCCTCCCTCTCTCCCTCCCTCCTTTCCCCGCATCAAATTTGGTCCTATTTTGTTCTGATTTTGAAAAGTTACTCTGCTGACAAAGAAAGTCTAATACATCACTATTGTTGTAACATTTTACTCTAGCTAGTCCTGCAGAAAGTTGAAAAGAAATGATGTAAAGGGATTTGGGGTTTCTCTGTCAGCAGAAAAAAACAGCAGTATTATTGTGCTGCAGCTATAAAAATAGAAAAATCAGCTGCTATTTTATAAATCCATAATGTTAGTCCCTAGCATACGGCATTCTGTGTGAAGCTGGAATGTCTCATTTCGAAAGGGATATTATAAAACTAGGGAGAAGATGTAGAAAACCACGAGAAAAGCATATTGAGCATGAATGAAAAGGGAAGAAATAGTAAGAGATTACCCAAAAAGTCATAAAAAGACAGAAAAGCAATTGCATATGCATTGGTTGATACATTTCAACAAATCCAAGTTGATACATTTCAACAAATCCAAGTTCTTCCACTTGTGAGTCCTTAGTCACACCGGTATTAAATATACATACTGTAAAATTATCAAGTACCCCCTTTGAAGCATACAAGCAGGAAAGGTAGAAGTGAGAAATGCTACATATTTTCCATGAGGGAAGCCCTGTGAAGCTCTGGCTTCACAGCCCTGAATTACAAAATTGTATTTCCTGTTTATGGCGTGCTTCCAGGCCCCTCAACCATTAATTGCTGATAGTGAGACAGGAAACAATGGAGAACAGAGAGCAAGTTAGATTTATTTTTTTCCCTGTGGCATTGCCAGCTACTCATGAAGAGCTGTCACAAAAAGGCTTAAAAGCAAACAGAAGAGGCAGAAAGTCTAATGCTTTGCTAAGAGTGGGGTTGTAGGCAGCTCACCTGTTGACCACATTGAGCATTTCCTCTGTAAAGGGAAACCAAAGCAGCAGCCCATGTGTCCACCAGCCCATCTGACCCCCACAAGTCCGTCGTCTCCCCTCTAGCAGACCCAGGAGAAGACCGAGGCAGACCTCTGTGTCAGCTCTTTCAAAGGGCTCAGTTAGCTATGGCAAAGCAGCCTCTCACAACACAATGCATCTGTTGATGGCCATTGCAAGGTGGGAGGTATGGCTGGGCCAGTCTCCCAATAGGCAGGGAATGCTCAGAATAACTCGTTCATTTCGGTGGTTTATTCCTCCCAGCGCTACAAACAAACACATGCATGTCTTTTCTGATTGTGTTTCAAATGCCAGGCAACACATTCTCAGCATTCTGAGCTTTGGTGGGTGGTGGTGGTGGAAAACACAAACGTTTTTTATACAGTTGATTCAGATTCCCCTTTGGAAACCTCATAACTTTTGAATTAGCGTAACATTGCAAATGAGGCAAATGAGAACTGCTCTTTATGCAAATCATATCCATTGCCACTCTCACTCACGATAATCTGATAACTTCTGGCTGTTTAATTGGAAACAATGAAAAGATATAGCACCATATCTAGCTTTTTCATAATTAAAGAGAAATTCCTCTCTTTTATTCTGTACCAGGAAAGCTTTTTATATTTCAGTCTTCTAAAAAAAGAGCAACTTAATGTAAGTCACCATGCATCACATTGCTAGCTAGATTAACAATCTTATACTTCCAGAAGTCAGCAACGTTTATATTAGGTTTATTTTAGGTACTTTGTATATGTCTGAAATTGGGCAATGTACTTTCAGATTTAGGAATGAGGGTTTATAGAATGTAACCTATTGCTCTTCGCTAACCATCAGAATTCTGATCATCATTGGAACTGTGAGCTAAAGATCTTATTCACAGGGGTAGAGGGGGGATATAGCCTTGCTCAAAAGAGAGAGAGAGAGACAGGCGGGGGGGAGAGAGAGAGAGGGAGAGGGAGAGGGAGAGGGATAGATAGATCTGGGTCCCATAACTGGGACAATGAATTGAGAACCCATTCTTTATCAAAAGTTAAAATAAAAATATTTGCTTGTTTGTTTCCCTGCTCAAGATGGGGAAAATCACAACTAAGCTATTTGACAAAGGAGAGTGAAAAATAACCACACTAGTAAGAGATCTTCATTCTAAATGTATTTGCCATAGACATTAAGTCAAGTCTGGCACTAACCACAGCTAAGGTATTTATCCAAAGCTGTAGGTCGATGGAGGAAAATAGAAAAAGGTAATGGATGAGATCAAAGAGAACAGAGGGGTGTCTTTAGAAGTGTCACAGAGAGCAGAATCTGTAAGAATGCCTTAGAATTGGACTACCCACAACACTACAGTGGATGTAAAAACAGGGTGCACAACACTGAGACTCTGCTTTTGTCAGCCTGATCTCATTTACCCTTCCCCCACCACCACCGTCCCATAAATCATGCTGCTTGTCCAGCATATCATAGTTTATACCTAAGTAAACTTATCGTGAATGGTGTAAACAAAAGGCTAAAGTATTTAAAGCATCCCGGAATAATAAAGCTACCACAATGAATTTACCTGGAAGTAACTTCTGAACAGACATGCAGAATTGAGCCATACAGGTTTTACTGAGATGTCTCTTCTGCACTGCTTTGCAAAGGCTCTCCACTGATATGCCTGTTGGTAACTAACAGCTGCAGACTGGTTCTGATTTCTCTGTTTAGCTACTAAGGCCAATGCGTTGAATAATCTGAAGTGCTAGGCAAGGATTGGAGAAACTGACTAACTACAAAACTCAGAGTGGGTGGCCTTAAAGATAATTTAGTAATCCTTCTCTTCTCACCTGCCTGCTTCAGATGGTTGTTTGAAGAGAAAAAAAGGCACACTTTGTTTTTTGGAGGAAGAGGTAGGATTCAGTTGTAAGGAGGCTGTTTAAAGAAGCTGGGTCCTTGTTGTTAATAATTGGTTATACAATGAGTTCAGGCAAAAAGAAATACCATTCTATGAGGATTTGTACAGGTTCAGGGGAGCATTTCCCAAGGAAATGGGTAGTACAGTGGTCTAAAGCACCCTGTTATTAAGACCAGCTGCCTGCAATTACTGCAGGTTCGAATCTCGCCAGGCTCAAGGTTGACTCAGCCTTCCATCCTTTCTAAGGTAAGTAAATTGAGGACCCAGTTTGTGGGGGCAGTAAGCTGACTTTGTATAAATATACAAAAGGATGAAGGCTATTGCTTAGCGCATTGTAAGCTGCCCTGAGTCTCCAGAGAAGGGCGGCATATAAATCAAATTAAAAAAAAAAAAAAAGGAAGATCCATGGAGCTTGGAAGTAGCTGCCCAATGTAGCACATTGCAACCTTTAAAAAAATGCATCACTCCAGCAGCTTGTGCCACTAACAGAAGTTCTTCCAGATAAGTTTTTTATTGCACAAATATCCTGCCTCATTTACAGAATTCTAGCAAGTATCTAGATACTGCCGCCCAACATCTTTTCATTGCTTCTTCCATCATTTCAGATAGAAAATAAAATGACCACAAAGCTGGACTTCCAACCCAACTCCTCCCAGCCCAGCCCAATTGCGGAGGCTTTGCAATATATCTGGGCTGCCAAAATCCGGGTATTTGCAGTGGAGGTCTGGTACCCATGACCAGGTTGGGAGCTCTATCGGGGTTAGTTGAGGCCAGCATGTAAGAATGACTGAGCCCGGAATGCTTGGCTTTGCTGCCGCCAGCTGCGATGACAGATAAGGCTGTCCCAGAAGGTGGACTTGTTAGAATAGAATAACAGAGTTGGAAGGGACCTTGGAGGTCTTCTAGTCCAACCCCCTGCTTAGGCAAGAAACCCTACACCACTTCAGACAAATGGTTATCCAACAACTTCTTAAAAACTTCCAGTGTTGGAGCATTCACAACTTCTGGAGGCAAGTTGTTGCACTGATTCATTGTTCTCACTGTCAGGAAATTCCTCCTTAGTTCTAAATTGCTTCTCATCTTTGATTAGTTTCCACCCATTGCTTCTTGTCCTGCCCTCAGGTACTTTGAAGAATAGTTTGACTCCCTCTTCTTTGTGGCAGCCCCTGAGATATTGGAACACTGCTATCATGTCTCCCCTAGTCCTTCTCTTCATCAAACTAGACATACCCAGTTCCTGCAACCGTTCTTCATATGTTTTAGCCTCCAGTCCCCTAATCATCTTTGTTGCATTCAAGATACTTTTCATCACTGTTGTACTTGAACCAACAAGGAAGGTGATCAGGAAGGGACTCGCTCTTTTCGCGAAACAGCCGGGAGAACCCGCTTCACTGACCTGGCCTTTCATCTGGAGACATTCACTTCGGACTCCGATCTTCTGAGTCCTCTTCTCTCTTCCCCCGATGCCTGAGTCGCGAGGTTCAAAGGGACTCCGGAGAAGAAAGAACTCAAAACTTTCGGAGATCCGGACAAGCTTCCCCGCGCAAAAGCAGGGGCAGCGAAAAGGAGGCGGGCGCACCTTCTCCGCTCCTCCTTCCCTGCCTACCTCGCTGGCTCGCCCGCAAAAGCAAAAGGAATGTTCTCTCCGGGGCTTATCTGTCAGAGGGAGCTCCGTTTCCCAGCAGCACCTTTGCGCGGTGAGGTCAGAGTTTCCCGGGAGCCAAACCGTAAACAACTCCCGAGCCGAAGCTCGCTCTAACCGGAGTTTGTGCAGCCGGCGCGGATTGCGCCCTTCCTGCCGCGCGTTCCGCTCCCTTACGGTGGGATGCGAGGGGAGCTTGGCAGAAGCCGCCGGAGAAACGGGCCAGGGATTTGTTTACGGGTCAGACTGCCGGCGGCTGGATCGAAAGAGGGCCCGCCTGGCTTTTGCTAAAACTAGCTCTTCTGGTCTGGTCACCTGCGCAAGCCGACCCTTTCCAGTGTCCCTCTCTGCCCTTGAAAGCGAGAAGTTTCGCCGCTAGTTAAACATCAACTGAAATGGCAGAGCTGGCATTGAGTTAGGAAGAAAGTAGGGGGGGCGGGGTACTTGTCTCTGGTGTGTGTGTGTGTGTGTGTGTGTGTGTGAGTGAGTGAGTGAGTGAGTGAGTGAGTGAGTGAGACAGACAGACAGAACAGAGACAGAGACAGAGACAGAGACAGAGAGAGCTTAAGTTGCAGCTTAAAGAGTAGGCCTTTGCATACACAGGCATATTTAAAATTTTATGCATCCTCACTTGCTATTGTAGTGACATAGATGATACAAAACTAAACTTAGACAAAGAGACATATTTGGTATTTTGGAATAAAACTTACTGCTTTACACAACCTGCCGGAATTACTGTAAATTACCACTTTCCTTTCTTTCTGTTGTCTTCTTTTTTAGCCCTCACAATACCCTTGCCAGGCAGAATAAGTTCAAATAGCGGCAGACACACTGTTTATTTTTCAGCCACTTTGGTCCCAGACTAAAAACTAGGAGTCTGTGAGTTCTAGTCCTGCCTTAGGCATAAAAGCCATCTGGGTGATTTTGGGCCAGTCATCATAGTCGTTGTGGAAAAAATAGGAGGAAGACATATTAGGTATGTTCTCCTCCATGACTAATTTACCAAAATGATAAAGGCAGGATTAAAAAAAAATAAAATCTACCTTTCCCCAACTTTCTAGATATGGAATTTCCTGTAGAGTTCCAGCCCAAGTGTTAAATAGATTTGACCTAGCTTATCTTCTGGGATCAGACAATACCATCCCAAACAACATGATTCTCCCTGACTTGGCCCCTTCTTCCTTTACTCTAAAATCTCTTTTATGAATACTGTGAATCTAATCATTATAATTGCAAAGCATCCAAATTCTTTTCAGATATGTACAGGGTTACAAGCAATACTTACTTTATAAGTGAAATAGTCCCACCTTTGGAAATCTTCAGGTGCTAAGCAATATGGGCAGCACAGAGCGTTTTCTGCTTTCCAGAGAGTCTGTGCAATAATATAACGACAGTAGAACTGTGGCAAGCCCTAGGTGTTTGTCTATGGCTCACCTACCATTTTGACCTTTGGCAGATAACACTTACAAGAAGAATGCAAAGAATGCAGCAGCAAAGGCATCGCGCGCCTGTCCTGTAGCTGTCAGTAAGTTGGTATTTTGGCTGCTCAGAATACTGGCTGCTCAGAAAAGAGCAGGGGAGGGAGAGGAAATAGGAAAATTATTCCTTGATTGTTTAAAGGGGAAAGGGATTTCCTTAGGAAGCCAGGACACAAGAAAATGTGGTGTTTTTAAGGAGAAGGTATCTTGCTGAACTGCATAAAGATTGCTGGGATACTTTAAAGCTTTAATGTATGTATGCAGTTCAGCAAGATACCTTCTCCTTAAAAACATATCCCATATGAATCCATATCCCAACGTGTTTGAAGTGTGCACAGTTTGCTTCATTGACTATTACAATACTGGTGTGTGTGTGTGTGTGTGTGTGTGTGTGTGTACAGAATTATGTTTGCTTGCAAGGCTGCTGTTAAGTGCAAGCACACATAATCCTATCATTTCTTGCAGGAGCATGCATACAAAATTAGACAATTATATTTGCCGCCCTTGTCTTCTCAATTTGTCCTTAAAAGTAGGATTGATTCTGCTGTTTTCCTTTTAAATCTTTAAATAAAATTATATAAAAATATACATGCAAGCTTAAATCTTTTCAAATCTCCTGGGGAAACAGAGTAAAAGAGGCACAGCAAAGATTAGCCTACTGGTACTTTGCAGCTGAAGGGCCCCTGTAAATACAATCCTGCATAAGCAAGCAGTTTTTCTGCCTCTCCTATTCTCCCCTCTTTCTCCAAAGACTCATTAGAGATATAAAGGAAAAGAAAGGGGTGGGGAGAGAAAGTTGGTCATAATTCTGCTAGAGAAGGGGTGAGGGTCAGCAGAGGGAAAGAGTGTTGGCAGAGAGAGAAAATAATAAGAGGGAGAGAAATAAAGAGCAGGCGGAGCATTAGGAAGAGCCACTTTGACTCTTTGAAGGACCTTTTGCCCAGGATCCTTCATCTCATGGTAGAGCCAACAGAATTACTACCGGTCCTTCTCTATTAAGAGGGCAGAATGCTTCCAAGCAAAGTTTATCTTTTTGAATTGCCCTGCCATATTCATGGAATATTATGATGTCCAAGGTGACATCCTCTTCTATTTGTAATCTTCTTGCATGTTCCTGTTACTTGAACTTAACTTTTTTTTTCAATTAAAAAAGAAGTGTTAAGAAAAGAAAAACTGAGCTATTGCAGTGATTGTGCATTCTGGAAGATGGTCCTAACAGCCTGGAAGCCCCCTTCATAGAGAAAAAGAAAAATTAGACTTAGTTGGAATTACTTCTAAGCACAACAAGTTTAGGACGATTGTACCTCATGGTCTTTCCAAAATGCTACTGTTGTTCCCTAAAAACTAGACCCAGCCTTATATTTTCGGGGGACTCCAAAATAAGCATTAGGGCTTATTTTGGGGGAATCATGATATCAGGGTGATCAGCCTGGCTGGGCACCCCACCCCCAGCATGTACTCAAGAGGTGGTGTCGTGCGTGGGGGCCGATGGTGTCCGACAGAACCTACAGCCTGCTGGCCCTTTGATTGGCGTACTCTGGGGCTCCGTAGCCCATGCACTGCAGGTCAGTTGATTACCTGTCCAAGCAGCAGGTGTAGGCAGAGGTGATGATGGTGAATCTGGGAAAGCTGCAAATTGTGGGTCCAGAGCAGGTAGTTGGATGCAGGAGGCTCATCTTCGTGTGGCAGCACCAGCAGCAGACAAGAGGCAGAGGCACGGGGCAGAAGGCAGGCAATCCCGACACAACACGTGGACCACAAGCAAGCCGAGAGATGCAAAGATGAGCCTCCTGTAGCCAGCTTCCCACTCTAGCCTACTGTCTCTTAGCTTTCCTGCGGCCCATGCGGTGGATCCGGATCACGTGCCTCCCAGCCTGTTGCTTGGACAGGTAATCAACTCACCTGCACTATGTGGGCTGTGGCTGCTCCCAGACACTGTCAGCCCCCACACCCTTGCACCTCTGTTTCTGGCATGGCCACCCACCCACCCACCCACCTACCTACCTGGCTGATGATGACCTTAACAGGGGCTTATTTTGGGGGTAGAATTTATATTAGGAGCACACTAAAAAAATCAGGCTAGGGCTTATTTTATGTTTAGGTCTTATTTTCGGAGAAACATGGTAACAGTTATAACTTCTACCCACATAGACACTGAAGTATTCTCCAGGTTCCACAAAACAGGAAATATTCTACTGGTTGAGTCCACATTTTTTCACAACTAAATCAAAGTCTATTGGGTACTTAATTAACTACCCAGATTAAATATGTACATCAAGTGGCTTAGGAAAAGTTAGTAGAAATTTAGAACAACTTTTAAAAAAATATTAATCCAATCCAATTCTGTATAGATATTTCGTAGCACATGTGGATAAAGGAATATGGATAAATATGGAGTTTTCCCAATGGAAAGAAGAAACAACTGGGATTGACTTATCATGTTTAATTCCTCCCCACCACTAGGAGGAAATTCAGAAATAAATATCTCCATGGGATTTTCCATACAGTTTGCACTAAAGGTGACAGCAGGGAAAGAGTTAAAATCTTAGGATCTCTAAAAGCTAAGCTTGATTAGTACTTAGACAAGAAGCCAACAGAAAATATCAGTTCCCAATATAGTTTGCATATCAATACAACTATATTGAGAAAACTGGATGAAGGCAACAACTTGTTCTGAGTCATGCTGAAAAAAACAATATATAGATAGCCATATAGATCACCAAGAATTGAATTTGACTTGAAAAAGGTTTTGCTTAAAATAACGAGTTGCAATGAAATGAAATCACGTACTCACCCTTAAAGTAACATTAATAGCATCCTGCACATACACATATATTCACAGAGAGATTCCTAAAGCATAGACATTGTAATTCAAAATCACACAAGGCAAAAGCTCATGATGTGCTAAGATATTGCAAGATAAAAAGACATGAGATATATCATTTAGCTCTATGAATTAGGAGTCTTTGTTATCAAATGCAGTGAGGGAAGCTTCAGTAACCACAATGATTCCAAACACTTCCCAATTTTTTGTCTCTTTACCTGAGTGAACAAAGCCTCAAGAGGAAAGCTTGTAACTTCTATTCATGCACCAACCCCATCTTATTCATTCTTATACCTCTTATTGTGTGGCAGGATTTCAAAATAATCATAGCACCTGCTTTCAAAATGTTTTGGAATCTTACCTTGAATTTTCCTGATTTCTCCCTGAAGTGTGAAATGGTGGTCTGGTTTTAGTTTAATTTTTCAGAAGAGCCTAATATATATATATTCCTCTTGTTTCAGCATATTCACTTCCAAAGCAGAATCATGCCTAGATACCACTCATTATCACCATGCAGATGTCGTCATGTATCTCAAATGTCAGATTCTTATTCTCAGCATTCAACTGCAGAACAGGTAGCTCCAATGTTGCAGGTCTGTCTTCATTGGAAACCCAAAAACATTTGCCAAAAGTTGCACTTCTTCCTCAAAGGTTAGCAGCCCACAGTACCCTTGCAAGCACAAGGGGAATAAAAACTCATACAGCCTTGCCTTCAGTAGAGCCTGAATGCCCATTCCTTTCCTTCTGGCAATTGGATGGGTTCCAGTTCTTTCAGTGCTAGTTTCTCCAGCCTGGTCTTCATTCCATAGATGGCACAACAGGTCAATATGGCATTTCTCCAGATTGGAAATCCTCCTTCTAGCTCTCTAAAGGAAAGGGCATCTGGAAGACAAGGAATTACTTCTGACAGGTAGATTTCTCATTGCTCAGGTGGCATCTACCAAGTGGTGGTCAGTTGGATTCACCTTCATTTGCTCTTCACCTTGTAGTTGCTATTTTCACTCTTGGGCTATTTTGTTTTGCTTTTAAGTCTTGCTAGGAATATCCACTATCTTGCATCTTCAATAGTGCTAAGTACTGTACCTTGAAGTCCATAAATAATGCAGGATAATAATCAATGGCCTTTGGATGCAGGTAGAGTGCAAGCATCAACCTGCATAGGAGGATGTTACAGGCCTTTCTTAAGAAAAGACTTGGCTATAATCCAGATTACTATGCTGGGGGGACTGGAAGCCTCAGATAACTGGTCTTTGGGAGAATGGATGTCACTTCCTAAGATCTCTTTTGTAACAAATGAGTTTCTCAAATGGGTATTCAACCCCTGGACCATGATCCACTACCAGGCCGTGACCTGTTTGAAATTGGGCTACGGGAGAGATGGGCAAATGCTTGTGCGCAAAGCTCCACTCGCGTGAGCAGAGGACATTTGTGCTCATGCACGAAGCTCCATTTGCTCAAATGGAGCCTTGTGCGTGAGCACAAGCACCCTCCACTCAAGTGCCTTCCATTCACACAAGTGGAGCTTT
This sequence comes from Pituophis catenifer annectens, assembly GCF_029215685.1. Taxonomy (NCBI): domain Eukaryota; kingdom Metazoa; phylum Chordata; class Lepidosauria; order Squamata; family Colubridae; genus Pituophis; species Pituophis catenifer. The sequence continues at coordinate 111,918,040 of NW_027256882.1, forward strand.
GGGCACGAGCACAAGCACTCTCTGCTCATGCACAAAGGTCAATTTGAGCAAGGGGAGGACACGTGTCTGCTGCTCGCAAAATGGAGTTGTGCACATATGTGTGAACCTGCCACTCACACACCACACCAAGCCTGGCTGCCAAGCTGGAAAGGTTGAGGACCACTGCTCTAAAAGACATTAAACACCAAGAGTTATTCATGGCCATTATGATAGAAGTGGGAATTCAGGATCATTATGTTCCATGATGCTAAATTGTTTCTAATTATACTAGCATTATGTTCTTTGCTCTCTTTACATTTATCCAGAGTGCTGTGGTACTGTTTTCTTTGTAGCTCCAAAGCTACCTGATGGAACATAAAATTTATCTCATGTTGAAACCATCCCAGCAACAAAGTCTCTTCAGGCAGAATTTTTTCCATTCCTACCTGGAGATGTCAGAGGTTGAACCTGGAAGCTTCTGCATGCAAAGCATAAATTCCACTACTGAACTACAACGTCAGTTCTAAATACCAAGGCGAAGATTGTACTTAGCATTTGGAGAACTGGAGGAAGTGTGTAAAGAGAAGTCTTGTAACAAGAGTTGGCAATCCTAAACTGGAACAGGGCTGCCTGTATTTGGGCAATGGAACAAGAATTCAGGAAAATGGAACAATTAAGTAACTTTGAGCAATGGAAGTGAGGTGGTCTTTCTTACCATAGAAAAAAAGCTTCTTAAATATTTGCCTTGAGCCCCAGTTGAGCTCTACTTACATCTCTGTCTGGGTTTCATGCTGGAAGGTGCAGCTGGAAGTTTCTTCCTTCTTAGTCAGGTCTGAGACTGGCATGAATGAGAAGCTATTCCATTAGTTAATTGTTCTCACTGTCAGAAGGTTTCTCCTTAGTTCCAGGTTTCTCTTTAATGAGCTTCCAATCATTGCTTCTTGTTCTATCCTCAGCAGCTTTGGAAAATAACTTGACCCCCACTTCTCTGTGGCAGCCCCTCATGTACTAGAACACAGCTATCATGTCACCCATAATTCTTCTCTTTGTTAGACTAGAATACCTTGTTCCCTTAACTGTTCTTCATATGATTTATCCTGCAGATCCTTTATCACCTTAGTTGCTCTTCTCTCCACCCTTTATAGAGTCATAGCATTTTTTTGTATCATGGTGAACAGAACTGGATGCAGTATTCCAAGTGTGGCTTCACTAGTGCAGCATAAATTGATACTATCACTTTTCGTGATCTTGATGCTATCCCTCTGCTGATGCAGCTCAGGACTGTGTTGGCTTTTTTGGCAGCTGCAGTACACTGCTGGCTCATACTTACATGGTGGTCTACTAGGATACCTAGATCACACTCACTGTTACTACTGTTGAGCTATGTACTGCCTGTTCTATACTTGTGCATTTATTTTTTCTGCCCAGGTGCAAGGCCTTAATTTTCTCATCACTGAGCTGCTTCTTGTTAGCTCAGGGCCCAATGCTCAAATCTGTCAAAATCCTTCTGAATCTTTAGTCTAGCCTCCAAAGTGTTATCAACTACCCTCAACTTGATGCAAATTTGATGAGCTCTTTTTCTGTTCTCCCATCTAGATCATTTAGGAGGATGTTGAAGAGCACCAGTCAAAAACAGAACTTTGATGTATCCCCCATTAATAAGTATGCTATGAAGATCTAGGTTTTCTTTGACATAATTCAGCAGTGCGTGTGCATGCACACATACATGCATGCCTTCAATTCAGTTTTGACTCCTGGTGAGTGCCTGGATTGGTGCAAGTTTATTTGAGAAGTAGTTTGCTATTGCCTGCTTTTAGGATTGAGAGAAAGTGACTGGCCCATGTCACCAACTGGCTTTGTATCTTAGATGGGATTAGAATTCATAAACTCCCAGTTTCTAGCCTATTGTCTTAGCCACTACCCCAAACTGGTTATCCATAGCTATCTTATTCCACAAGTATTCACTTTCTTGTATTTATTCAAATTCTTTAGTCCCTGTTATTCCAAAATTGTTTTTATTCTATGAACAGGGAAAATGGGAGTTATTTATTTAAATGCTTTGTTCTGGGAAAGAGAATTTTTAAGAATATTTTGAGAAGAGATACCCATAACAATTCTTTTATATTGGGGAATGGTTACACTCTGGAAGTAGGGTAGAAAGAATGGGAGGGTAAATATCGTAGAAAAGAAGTGGCAGGCTTCCATTTGTGATCCTCTGCTATGTAAGCCATATCCACAACTTTTGTAGTTCCAGACTTCAATTTATACAGCTCTGCTATTAACTACAGCTGATTACATTTAAATATGAATTAAATGAAAATAGAACTTAATTTTTATCCTAATCTGTTCAAAGCTGAAGTATGTCCTTTACGTGAAAAAGTATACAGACTCTGGGTTTACAAATATAGGTAGGTTATGACACAGATTGCAAAGAGGGCAAAATAGTGCCTCTGGACAAAACCCATTTACTTAAGCAGCATGCTTCTAAGATGTTAGTTCCATCTAACATCTGTAAAAATCAAAGTGGGAAATGAAACAAAAGTTTGAATAAAATCAATACACATTTACGTCTTAAATTTTTCATAATATGAGAAACATATTGCTTAAAACTAAATCTAACATCTCATTTTTTTGAGATCTACACATAAGATCTACTTTTAGTTATTTTAATATCTGAAGAACTTCTGTTTAAAAAGAAAATTCTTAAACACCCAGATCACATTCTTATCTCTTTCAATTAGTCTTGGAAACAACTAAGACACAGCAGCTAGCTTTAACATTATCGTTAACATAAACTAAGAAAAAGGGAATAATAACAACATAATAATGCAATAACATAAAGAATAAAGGGAATAATATCAAATGTGCATTAATATTTGAAAGGATATATTCTTAAATGTAGTGTTCTTTTACTTACTTGAAGCGGTGCCTTGCATTTATTTCCAATAGTAGGTTTATCTGTCCATACAACTAATTGAGTTTTTCAAGAGTTCTTCATTGCTTTCAAGTTCAAAAGTTATCTCTCATGTATTGAAAAAGTTATCTCTCATACATTGGAAAAAATAGCCTAAACTACTGAGGATCGTACTAAGTATACTGCATCCTCGTGCTTACAGCCTAGAGGAAAAAACTAATTCTTCTCAGCACTAAAAGAAGAATAAAATAAGCAGATTGTAAATGTCTATTCAATGCAGGAAACCAATTGGTGTACAACTTTTTATCTAGATACAGGCAACTCCTCCCTTCAGAAACCTCAACAGGAATTCTGATAAAGCACAGAGCACTAACAAACCTCATTAAAATCACTTAATAATCCGTCATTGCAGTCTCGTTTCTGAGATCTGTTGGCAAGCACTCAAAAGGCCCATTGTTACACAATAGGCAAGATACGCAACTTGGAACTGGGGGCAGCTCTGGGAAACTTGGAGGAGCACAAGCTAAAGACCCTTTGCAACTTGTCGTTTTCTTCTTTCCCCAGTGAATCAGCAACAAGAGAAAAACACTTTCAATTTCACTTCTCAATTTTTGGCAAAGAACTAACAAGGCATTTCAAAGAACGTTTGGGGGAGGGGTGTTGCCAGCTGCCCATTCTGAGGTATAGTTCGATGGAATTATTGTCATGACCATTTTAAAAGGTTTATAATTTTTAAAAAAATAGGTCAAAGTTCTCTACAAACTATTGCGTGGAGAGTGCTAATAAAGCAATTATTATTTGCCTTGCTTCTTCTTTTCTGAGTGACAGGAAGTTCAGGGAAGCCTTGCCTTCAGCACATCGTTTCCTTTGGAACAAAGAGCAGCAAAGATTATGATTACATATATGCATAAATGATGTGGGAGGTGGGAAGAAACTTTTTATCTTGAAATGTTCAGATTGAAAAGCTACAGCGGACATGTTGCATGAATTCCAGGCAATTTTGTTTTCTATAACAATATCAGCCTATGTCCCAGAGCTTGTTATTTCAAGGTACAAATCAACCTGGGCTAAAATTCTACAGCACTATTTGATATCTATGATCTAAAATACAAGATTTTCACACAGTGAGGCCAGATTTCAGAGCAAGCAGGGCACTGGCTGAATCACATAGTTTAGAAACCTAAATTCAAGGGCTTTAGTGGCACAGAACATCTATTTGTTCCATGCGGCAGCTGAAACAAATAATAAACCGTTTATTTCCATGGTAATCTTAAATTGTATGGCTAACACTACATTCATAATTGTTGTTGTTTCCATTTCACTGGAAAATCAGTGCCCATACAATCAGAAGTGATCATATGCATGATCAAATCCATGGATGTAAATCCAGCTTTCAGAGAGGAAAAGTGGCATGCAAAATTGTATTATAAATATGACATTGGCATTATAAATACAACATTCAAACTAAAGGGAAGAGCTATGGTAATATCATCTTGGCTTAGTAAAAGTTATTTTTTCTTTTTGCCTTCCTTCTTCCTGGCTAGTACAAAAACATATTTACAAAGAAGATGGATGAAAAAAAAAATCCCCAATATTTCTACAGGCAGTAGATGGCAGCAGTTACTTATGCCAAATCTTTTTATTCCCTGCAAACTTGGGACAAACAAAATCACTGTGTCTGAGCACCAGGAAATATAATAAAGAGAAGTCAACATGAGACACTTTCTGATCTCAATATTTAAAAGAACAGGGACTGTCTGAAAAACAGAATAAAGTTTAAAAGATTCAGGGACCTGACAGTTGGAAATTGAAAAAAAAACCAAAACAAGAAACATCCTCATTTTTATGCTGATAAAAGAATTCTACACTGCAGTGGATCATATTTGGTCGTTGTGACAAATTAGGTTCTTACTTTTGCGGGAAAAGAAAACATATTACTGTTCCCTGTCTAATATCTTACTTGTTCTCTACCTTCATCTCTACTTGATATCTGTAAAAAAACAAATGCTCACTCATTTTAATTCTGTCATTTCAAATAGAAAATAGTTATGCCCATTATCTGATTATTTCAGATAAATTGTAGCACAAGTTTTTGAAAAGCCCCCAACTCCACCTAAAAAATAGGGACTACAGGGTCATTAAAAGAGAGTTTTAATTAAAAAACAAACAAACCATCAAGAACTCCCAACTCCTACTTCCAAAAATGCAAAAAGCCACATTCCTGATCCCACCCATACATATATGGTTGTATCCACTTGAGATAATATTCATTCCCCCAAGTTATTAAACCTCTAGCTATCAAGTGTATTCAGATCCTGTTTTAGCAACTTAGGCCTAACTTGCAAAGGTTGAGTATCTTTGATCTAAAAGTACTTGTATGTTATAACCCTTTACTAGTTATGATCGCACTTTGTATAGAAGAACATGACTTTTTAAAAAGAGTTGGTTAATTCACCGATCCTGCTAAACAATAAACTACAGTGAGTGGCTGTGCACAACATCCTACAGCCCCTTTGTTTTGGCACAACACTCTACAGCTCTCAAAAATTATGTGAGCAAATTTTCTGTAAGAGTTCTAAATTACTTTTTCAGTAATTTCATAACCCAAAGTAAACAAGTATGATTAACTTTTATCATTATAAATTAAGTTAGGGAAATAATCTTCTAATATCCTGAAATGAAACTTATCTGAAATCTACCAGGAACCACTTTAATTCTCAGTTTCCTGAAAAAACAATGTAAGAAATATAAGAGGAAAATGGAACTTGTGATAACCTCCATCCACTAATAATAAAGAAAAAAATACCAAAGTTTGTCAAAACTGGGTTATGACAGCACACCTATGTGTTCTTTAACAGTATCTCTGCAAATAACAGTCAAGAGATAAGGAACCTTCTGAAATAAGATGGTTTCACAATGGGGGTTCAATCTAGAAATAGGATTTAATCAGGGTGTGCTTCAAAAATTTTAACAATTCTCTGCCCAGTTGCTGGGTGGGCGTGGCCATGGGGAGGCCTAGTCAGCCTCCTGCACCATGGGGGGGGCATTTTTGCCCTCCCTGGGCTCTGGAGGCTTTTCTTGAACCTCTGGGAGGGTGAAAACAGCCTCCCCAGGCTCTGGAGCAGTGGTGGGTTGCTCCCGGTTCGATCCGGTTCTATAGAACCAGTAGTAAAACCGGTGGGAGGCTCGCCCACCCACCACGACATCATCATAGTTGATCTGCGCATGCGCAGAAGCGTGCATGCTCCCACTGCGAACTGGTAGTAAAGGTAAGTAGAAACCACCCCTGCTCTGGAGGTCCTCTTCCCGAACTTCCGGTAGGTCTGTTTTTCACTCTCTCTGAGCCTCCTCATGCGCCCTGCACTTACCTGCATCCAAAACAGGCCATGTGGGGACTCCTGGGAGGGGTGGGGCCAGCCAGGAGTGGGATTTGGGGGTTCTCCAAACTGCACAGAATCTTAGCTAGAGGTTCTCCCGAACCTTCAGCAGTCCACCCCTGGATTTAATCATTCCCACAGCTTCCTGCCTTGTCAGATTTCGATGCCTCAACCAACAGGATTTTGCAATTCACTGCATTCTCTTTAGAAAGAGATCCCTGTCCAAAAAAAAGAAAATGTTTTCTGTCTCCCATAGGGATGCTTTTGAATGATACTTCCATTGTGCAGATGCTTTACATTATTCACATTTTTTTAGAAAACATTCAATTATAATCAACTTGCATTTATCAGCTTACTGATAAATGCCAGTTATTTTCCCTACTTTGTAATTTGTTTTGTCACTTTCTTTTCTTTCCACAAAGAAATTTGCTACGAAGAGGAAAATAATAACTGCCCAATGATGTACTGTGAGAAGTGTCTACAAGAAACAAAGTGTCACTACTATTTTCAAAGAAAGCATTTTGTGTGACAGTCAAGAGCTTACCGTCACAATTCCATTTAGATCAATAGTTTGTATTTTGTCATTGAGACAGCTTTCTTTACAAAGGTGTATAATGTACACTGACTTTTATATCTCACAAAATCTATAGTAGTGGATCAGATAGAAGAAGGATGGTAACTTGCTGCCTTAGTCAACCCTAAGCTAACCTCAAATACTTTCTATAAGAGGTCAGGTCAGCCCTCTAGAGAAAAGCTATTTCTTTCTTCTCCACAGCCTGCTGCTTAGGAGAGAGAAAAGAAGTGTTGAAAAGAGAATGAAGAAGAGGAAAAGAAAGATGTTGCAAAGAGAGAGAAAAAGAAGACAACAAAGAGAATGTGTTTGCATGTGCTCTTAGCTCTACTGCTGGATTCAGCCTATTTTACTGTGTAAGTGCCTTATAGGATTACCCTAAGGATATATGGACTTCAAGAGAAAAGAAAGTCTGCCTACCCTTGAGATGGAACATGGAATGGGTGCTGGGCTTAATGCTTGTCCACGGAGCCATGGATTTTGCCATGTTAACCATTTCAAACCTTCTCCTGTAGTCTAGGCTTGCACATCAACCTTAATGTATACCATCGGTTTATTGTGTTCACTTACAATTCTTTTAAGTTTAACCATGTGAATTATAAACCATGTTTTGTATGAACCCGGTAATTTGTGGTTTGGTGAGCAAACATAGATTCAAGAAACCGATAATATGGAAACACAGCCTTTGGTTGCATTCTGGCTGGTGCTCATTCAGCAATAGCAATAGCACTTAGACTTATATACTGCTTCATAGTGCTTTTACAGCCCTCTCTAAGCGGTTTACAGAGTCAGCATATTGCTCCCAACAATCTGGGTCCTCATTTTACCCACCTCGGAAGGAGGGAAGGCTGAGTCAACCTTGAGCCTGGTGAGATTCAATCTGCCAAACTCCTGGCAACTGGTGATCAGCAGAAGTATTGCAGTACTGCACTCTAACCACTGCGCCATCTCAGCTCTCAGCCTATTTAACTTGGAAAAATAATATATGCATGTACATATATTATGATAACATGGTTATTTTAAATCTTGGTGGCCAGTTTGTTATACAAAGTCAGGACCAATAGGTTCACTTATGGTTTAGAGCATTATACGAACCCAGAAAATAGACTAATTCAGAAACCAGGTAAAGCATGTTCATGAATATTAGAAATGTATAGTGTTTCTTCTCCTGTCATGTGGGAGCAGCTCTAACTTGACTTCTGCAGAGCATGAAGTCTCACATCACATTTTAGCAAAGAGACTGATAGAGTAAGAGATGAGCTATGCTCTAAACAGTTTCTACAGGACAATTTTTCAGGTATATGAGTGGTGCCTCAGTCATGTCTCTTTGTTTTCCCAGGTTCAACATACAAAAACCTCTAATGGTTCCTCGAAAGTTGTCCGTGTTTGTTTAACCAGCTCTGTATCCAATTAATTATAGCATAGCTCATCTCTTACTTTATCAGCCTCTCTGCTAGAATCTGATGAGAGACTTCATGCTCTGCAGAAGTCAAGTTACACTATGTCCATGGTATGCCGGTGCCAGCAAAAAAGATTATCAGGTTGAGTTGGGATGACTAGTTTATTCTTTTAGAGGCGCTTTCCTTCCTTCTTTTGTGCTTTCGCTTTTCTGATTTCTTGTATACAGGTAGTCTTCAACTTACACCCACAACTGAGCCCCAAATTTATGTTGAGTGAGTGAGTTTTGCCTCATTTTACGACTTTTCTTGCCACAGTTGTCAAGTGAATCACTGCAGTGGTTGACTTAGTAACACAATTGTTAAGTGAATCTGGCTTACCCGTTGATTTTGCTTGTCAGAAGGTCACAGAAGGTGATCATGTGACTCTGGGACACTGCAAATGTCATAAATATGAGTCTGTTGCCAAGTGTCTGCATTTTAATCACATGACCTTGGGGATGCCGCAATGGTCATAAGTGGAAAAACGGTCATTAAGTCACTTTTTTCACTGCTGTTGTAAATTTGAACGGTCACTAAATGAACTGTTCTAAATGGAGAACTACCTGTAGCACATATTAATAATAGGTGGTGAGCCTCCATGTAATTATATACATATTACATTTCCCATACAGGTCACTTTTCACTTAGGTTAGATGGAAGCTTCCTAAGCATCCGGAGTGCTTTTCTATACTTCATAGGCATATTGGTTGAGTGAATACAGTTCATATAAATTATATTCCTTTTCTACTTTTGTATTGAGCCCTCACATTCTAACTTCAGAATTGTAAATGATGGTTTTAATTCAGGAACATGGGTCTACTGCAGCACCACTTTCTCTTTCAGATCACATCCAAATATTTATGCCCAGGGATATTTCTTCCATTTTGCTCAGCCATGCAAAGTCTTAATCAATGCTTATGATTGTTGATCATCATATTACTATGTATTATATTTATTTGCTGTTTCAGCACTTTGTAATTATCAACTCAGCTGAAAATGCCATACAGCAATCATCACTTGGAACATATGTGTCCTTTAAATCTCACTGCCCTGGTAAAAAGGCTATATAAAAACCATCCAAATATATCTATCTTTTGCACTATCCATTTCAAGTGAATTAACTAACAGGATGCATATTATGTGGGAATGAAAAAGGAGCATGATCTGCATAAAAAAAAAGATGAGGATGTAGGATATAGGATATAGGTGGAGTGAGTGCTAGGTGTGCAGGTAGATTTTCACTACTAAAAAGACAAGCTAAATTCACAACTAAGCAACAGCATAGAACTTGTATATAGCATTTGTATGAAATGGTGGGGGGGGGGGGGTGGGCAGCTTCCCTGAGCCTATAACTAGTATCATGGTATGTAATAATGACCTTGGGAGATAGTCGGAAGAGCCACAGTTTAGATGATCCTTGCTTCTCCATCTACAGAAAGAAAAAGAACATGGGAAGAATGTCAGATGTTTTCTGGAAATTAAAAGTAAAGGGAGAGAGAAGGTCTTTCAGACATGCAAGATTCTGTTACTGTAACCATACAATAAAGGTAGCATTAGTATTCTTGGTTTGTGCTTCTTGTTTGGATTATCTTGAAGGGCTGACACACATAAGTTTTCTCTTTTAAGATGCCAGGAACAATGCCATTAAAAATCCAAAATCATATATTATATGAGATGGTAAAATACTTCTTTGTGAAATGGATGTCCCACTTTACTGCCAATTTTTTTTTAATGTTGAGGTTGTAAATCTTAATATTTCATGTTATTTCAATACAATGATATTTGTATACTTTAATGAAACGCTTGGTAGCCTGTTATTTAGATACTTTATTGTACTGGAAGGAAAGAATGATATATGATGATGATTGATTGATGATGATGATGATGATGATGATGATGATGATGATGATATAAATAGATAGAGGATGATAGATAGATAGATAGATAGATAGATAGATAGATAGATAGATAGATATAGAGATGAATGGATGTATGATAAAATGAAAGAAAGAGAAAAAGGTGTGTTAAATAAAAGCAAAAAGTAATTTGAAATGTCACCAGAAATATATTCTGTATATAGTTAAAACCACTGCACATCTGATATTAATGGAAATGTCAATATATTTATGTTTTTTTAAAAAACTCAATAAAGTTTTTTCAAAAAAAAAAGATAGATATAGAGATATAGATGTATTTGCTGTATAATAAAAATTAACTGAAGTATTTGATATTGAAATCTTTATTGCATTATTACTTGGTATATGTGTCTGGATATACCAAGTATGTATAATTATTTTTATGTGTCATCGTAACAATTGATTATTTATTGATACATATTAACTGTATTAACAATTTACCAGTTGAAGGAAAAGTTTAGAGCAGAAAGAATTAGAACTTTATATTCTACAGTCCTCCTTACAATCATTAGTAATGTAATTAGTTCTTGTTAGAATTAATCTTCCTTATCAATTTGACACTCTCATAGATTGTAATTTAATGTAGACCTTTGAGCTTGTATCCTAAGCTTACCTGTAGCTGTAGCTAAAATCCTATTTTGCCTAACACTGCAATCTCACACATAATTATATAGAAGTAGGTTTTGTTGAAATCTATGGGTTCCTATCAGGGGTGAAATCCAGCAGGTTCTGACAGGTTCTGGAGAACTGGTAGTGGAAATTTTGAGTAGTTCAGAGAGCTGGCAAAAATCACCTCTGGCTGGCCCCAGAGTGGGGTGGGAATGGAGATTTTGCAGTATCCTTCCCCTGCCACACCCACTAAGCCACACCACACCCACCAAGCCACACCCACAGAACCAGTAGTAAAAAAATTTGGATTTCATCACTGGTTCCTATCCCATGGAAATTTTCTTTGGCTAGCCCATAGACTCACTTAGTTTTACGGAGGCATATTTCAAATCAGGTTTCAGCTCCCTTTAATCATTTTAATTTCCTGGTGTCCTCACTTTCTCCTTTTTTTTTTTTATCAAGAGAATTGTTTGTTCCAGGATGCTGAAGTGTGTTTTTAGCATCTGTCTTTCAGTCTTCTTTCTGTTGTTCACTTTGTTGACAAGATGCCTGCAGTGCCCTGTTCTTATTATTAGAAGACTAAATTCTTTTGAACACAGTATTGCTCTGAGAATTTGTTATAGACTTAGTATAACCCATATCACTTTTAATTAGCAAAGCAAAACTTATCATAATTTCTCTTAAATGGAGCTCATGAATTGATTATATGGTTTCCAAAGGAACACAGTTTTCACTAGCAGTTTGGCGTAAGTTTCTCTTTAAAGTATTTGCATGGCAACAAAACTCTACTGTGAAGCTATATGAATAAACTATTTTTTGATTATTATCTTAATGTTGACAAACTGAAAAAAATCTGGTTTTGCTTGCTTGCTTTCCTGTTGATTCTTTATTTTATTTTATTTTATTTTATTTTGCTTTAACTTATTTTTTAAGACATTTAAAGGATCAGAATAAATACTGTAACTACCACAAAGGAAAAAAAAGGAAGATATGATGGATTAAAAAATAAATAAATAAACAAGGAGTTTACAATGTACAATTATCAGAAAAATCATTATTTTATTTAATAATTAAATACATATAGCTAAGTTTATTAGATCATCTTAAAAAATAATGAGAAGTCTCTATAAAATTCTAGTTATATATATATTATTTATATAAAATATTGATATTGGTATTACCACTATTTTTATTGTTCCAAAAACAGAAGATGTAATCATATAAAGGGAAAAGAAAGAAAAGAAAAGAAAGAAAAGAAAAGAAAAGAGAAAGAAAGAAAAAGCAAAAAATTAACAAAAAGGAAAACAAAAAGGAAAAATCGATAAAAACAATATAGGGAGTTTAGAGTATAGTCCTTAACTTTGACCCATTGCACCAAACCTAAAACATCATAAACACTGAGATTATTTTTAATAGCTTCTTTACAATTATTTTTCTCTTAAAAACCATAATTTAAGTGCCTGCCTTGTTATGAGACAGATGATACAGTATAATGTGCAAAGCATGATATATTCTACATAGATGTTTTAGGTAAATGTTATCCTTCATTTTTATTCCAGCACAAATTATAGCATGGTATATATATATCTATCTGCATACAGCGGCAATGTACATGATAGTTTATAGCCATGGGTGGTTTTTTTTCAAATTTGGCAACTTTAACATGTGTAGCTGACAGGAATTCTGGGAGCTGAAGTCCATGCATCCTAAAGTTGTAAAGTTTGAAAAACACTGCTTTACAGAGTGAAATAAGCAGAAAAACAGGACCCATGACATGAAGGAATTTGCCATTTAACCTTTGACAACAGATGAAAATGTACATTAGCATCCTTCAGTCTCAAGAGACTATAGTATCGTGCTCTGGAAAGAGGTCTTAAAACAGCATCTAGTGTGACTAAAAAGGCCAATTCGAGAGTGGCAATCCCTTCCATACCAAGGGCAGATATATTCTGTTCCCTGCCCAGCCCCCAGATTTCGCTGGTTCCAGGACTGCCTCTTTGCCTCAGCCTGCCGAACAAGTGTCTCTTCGAATTGGAGAAGGCCATGCTGCATCTTTAGCCTCCAAGCTGAACGATTGGAGGTCAAGGTTTCCCAGTTGTTAATGTCCATTCACAGGGCCTTTAGGTCCCTCTTGCAGATATCCTTATATCGCAGCTGTGGTCTCCCTCTGAGGTGCTTTCCCTGCACTAATTCTCCATACAGGAGATCTTTTGGAATCCGACCATCAGCCATTCTCACAACATGCCCCAGCCAGCGTAGACATCGCTGTTTCAATAGTGTATACATGCTAGAAATACCAGCACGTTCCAAGACTGCGCTATTTGGAACTTTGTCCTGCCAGGTGATGCCAAGAATTTGTCGGAGAAGCGCATATGAAAGGTGTTTAACTTTCTCTCCTGCATTGCGTAAAAGGTCCAAGACTCACTGCAGTACAAGAGTGTGCTCAGGATGCAGGCTCTATAGACCTGGATCTTTGTATGTTCCGTCAGCTTCTTATTAAGCCATACTCTCTTTGTAAGTCTGGAAAATGTGGTGGCCACTTTACCAATACATTTATTCAGCTCAGTATCTAAAGAGAGAGTGTTAGAGATAGTTCAGCCGAGGCATACAAAGTCATAGACGATCTCCCGTTCTTGTGCAGAGATTGTAATACAGGGAGGTGAATCCATGTCCTGACCCATGACTTGTGTTTTTTTCAGGCTGATTGTTAGTCCAAAGTCTTGGCAGGCCTTGCTAAAACTGTCCATAAGTTGTTGAATACAAGGCAAGAAAATAGAGCCAGCCTCTTCTTAAAAATCTCAAGAGATGGTGAACCAGCAACTACTGTAAGCGAACTGTCCCACAGTTGTTTAGATTTTTCTGTCAGGAATAGTTAAAAGGAAAGTTGTACTAGTCAGTGGTAACCAATAACTAACTAACTCACTCACTCTCTCCTTCTCCCCCCCTCTCTTTGTCTTTGTCTTTGTCTTTCTCTTTGTCTTTCTCTTTCTCTTTCTCTTGTAGTACTTTTTCAGACTACCACATTTTCTTAAAAGCTGTCTATTACCGGTATGTCTACTCCATATTTCAGCCAATGGAAAAAGTACATATTTCCTATGTATTTTTATGTATGTCATAAGACATATCATGTCGTCTTCTTTCAGCCATTCTTTATAAGGGATATCCTCAATTCTCTGTATCCTTTTTTTGTCACTCTATTCTGAACCTGTTCTAACTTGTCAATATCCTTGTGGCAATGTGATGACCAGAACAGTATACAATAATCCAAATGCAGTCTCACAAATGCAGAGTAGAGGGGAATAATAACTATCTTTGTTACTTGCAATGCAGTCCACAATGGCATTAGCTTTTCTGGCAGCTGTCTCACATTGCTGGCTCGTGTTCAGCTGGTTATCGGTGACCGCATTCAGGTCCTTCTCTAATGTGGTATTTCCAAGCCATGAATCCTCCTTATATGTATGCCTTATATTTCTTCCATGATGTTTTCCCCTGTTGAAAGACAGCTTGTTCTTCTCAGCTACTTTTCCAACCTGTCAGAATTAGTTTATAATCACATTCTGCCATAATCCGGGGTATTGTCCAGACTTCCCAACTTTATCTCATCCACAAATTTGGTAAGTAGCTGATCAATCCATATTTCTAGGTCATTGAATGTTAAATAATACTAGTCTCATAACAAATTCTTCCCAGATCCTGTATGTTATTGCTTTTCAACTTGATATAGAACCATTAATAATGAGACTGATTGTGATTAGCCTGTCAGTTTCGTCCCTTCCATACTGCTATCCAAACCACACTTTCAAAGGGGTATAATCATAGGCCTCTATGATTCCTTCCAAATCTATAATTCTAGGGATGGTGAGGATTTTGAATACTATAGCCCTAACAAGCTGGCAGGCATCAGCTTGGAAAAGGCTAAAAAGATATTTTATTAGCAAAGTTTTGAATAGAAAGAGTGCCATAATGCATCTGTGGTCACCTTGCCAACTCCTTGTGCGCTGTTTTACTGTAAAAAATATCTAACCTAGTCTAACAAAGCAAAGCAAAAAATAATAGTTTGGGTAGTTCCTAATCTGCAATCCCAGAATCCTTCAACTAGAACAGTCTGCAATAATAATCCACTAGGAAGATATATACTGGATTATAACTGCATAATGTCTTGATCACTTCCTGATACAAACAGTAGATTTATTCTTTATCTTTAGATTGATTTCCTTGACGTCAGTCTATTAGTTATAAACAATTGTTTACACAAAAAGTCCAGAACAGCTAGGAAGAAATAAACTGAGGCTCCATGGCAGTATCCTGTTTTCAGAAATCCTGTCTTGTTTTTACACACTAGCCTAATTGTTGTCTATAGCAAAATAAGCGGAAGCACTACCAATGCGGCCACAAAGCAATGACACTGGTCCTACTTCAGTGGGACCGGTTTGTAGGAACCGGTAGTAAAACTGGCAGGAGGCTCTGTCCAACACCCTGGATGTCATCATAGGTGATCTGCGCATGTGCGTGCGATCCCGTTGTAAACTGGAAGTAAAGGTAATTAGAACCCACCCCTGTCCTACTTCTCCAGAGAACCTATACATCAACACCATTGGTATCATCATTGGAGTTTGATCCTGTGGCTCCCGAGGATGTGGACAGGGTTCTGGGTAGGATTAGTGCCGCCACATGTTTATTGGACCCGTGTCCCTCCTGGTTGGTACTGGCCTCCCGGGAAGTTACACGAGGCTGGCTCCAGGGGATTATAACAGCTTCTCTGAGTGAGGGTGCCTTTCCCGCCGCCTTGAAAGAGGCGGTGGTGAGGCCCCTCCTCAAGAAGCCTTCCCTGGACCCGGCTGAATTAGTTAACTATTGTCCGGTCTCCAACCTTCGTTTTGTGGCGAAGGTTGTTGAGAGTGTGGTGGCACAACAACTGCCCAGGCACCTGGATGAAGCTATCTATCTAGACCCGTACCAGTCGGGCTTCAGGCAGGGGCACAGCACAGAAACGGCATTGGTCGCGTTGGTGGATGATCTCTGGAGGGCCCGGGACAGGGGTTGCTCCTCTGTCCTAGTCCTATTAGATCTCTCAGCGGCTTTTGATACCATCGACCATGGTGTCATACTGCAGCGGTTGAAGGGGTTAGGAGTAGGGGGCACCGTTTTGCGGTGGTTCTCTTCCTTCCTCTCCGGCCGCTCGCAGTTCGTGTTGGCAGGGGGCAGAGGTCGACCTCGAGGCATCTCGCATGGGGAGTGCCACAAGGGTCGGTCCTCTCGCCTCTTCTGTTCAACATTTATGTGAAGCCTCTGGGTGAGATCATCCGTGGTTTTGGGGTGAAGTGTCACCTGTACGCTGATGATACTCAGCTGTACATCTCCACCCCAGACCACCCCAACGATGCCCTTGATGTGATGTCTCGCTGCCTGGAGGCCGTGCGGGTCTGGATGGGGAGGAACAGGCTCAGACTCAACCCTTCCAAGACCGAGTGGCTGTGGCTGCCGGCGTCCCGATATAGTCAGCAGGTGCCATCGCTGACTATTGGGGGTGAATCTTTGCCCCCCACAGAGAGGGCTCGCAATCTGGGTGTCCTCCTGGACGCACGGCTGTCTTTAGAAGAGCATATGACGGCCGTGGCCAGGGGGGGCTTTTATCAGGTTCGCCTGATCCGCCAGTTGCAGCCCTTTCTGGACCGGGACGCCTTGCGCACGGTCACTCATGCCCTTGTCACCTCCCGGCTGGACTATTGTAATGCTCTCTACATGGGGCTCCCCTTGAAGAGCACTCAGAGGCCCCAGCTGGTCCAGAATGCGGCCGCACGGGTGGTTATGGGCACACCTCGTTGTGCCCGCGTGACACCCCTCCTGCGCGAGCTGCACTGGCTCCCAGTGGTCTTCTGGGTGCGATTCAAGGTGTTGGTTACCACCTTTAAAGCGCTCCATGGCACAGGACCCGGGTACCTTCGAGACCGTCTTCTGCCACCAATAGCCTCCCACCGACCAGTTCGTTCCCACAGAGAGGGTCTCCTCAGGGTGCCATCAGCCAAGTTATGTCGGCTGGCGACACCCAGGGGGAGGGCCTTCTCCGTGGGAGCCCCAACCCTGTGGAATGAACTGCCCCCGGAAATACGTAAGATCTCCAAACTCCGGGTGTTCCGCTGCGCACTGAAGACCCTGTTGTTCCGCCAGGCAGGGCTGTCAATATAATAATTTTAAATTGGGGTATTTTAATTTTTGGGGTTTTAAATCGGCCAAATCTATTTAATTATTTTAATTTTTAATTATTGTTGTGTCTTGTGTTTTTAAATTGGCTGTACACCGCCCTGAGTCCTTCGGGAGAAGGGCGGTATAGAAATAAAATAATAATAATAATAATAATTAATAATAATAATAATAATAATAATAATAATAATAATAATATTATTATTATTATTATTATTATTATCATCATCCATTGTTTGGCCTTCTTTCTCCAAATTGATTCACAATTGTACCATATTTGAAGAAAGAGCTCATGATCTCATGATGGCTTAGCCCTAGGGCTAGATACAGCCCGGACAAGCCTGCAGTGGTAGACTCCATCCACAAAAATTGTATTGGTATTGAATGTGATAAATGAAGAAATGATTATATTTATTTATTTATTTATTTATTTATTTATTTATTTATTTATTTATTTATTTATTTATTTAATTCGGTTTATATGCCGCCCTATCTCCCAATGGACTCAGGACGGCTCACAATAATAAAAACACAAGCCACAATACAAAATAAAATCTGAAATCTGAAAAATTTGAAATTTAACCCTTAAAACCCCCATCAGACCAGGTCAAGCGATTTAAAAAGCCAAGTTTTTAATTCACGACGGAAGGTGCGAAGGTCAGGCGCTAATTGGAGCTCCAAGGGAAGTTGATTCCAGAGGGTGGGCACACCCGAGAAGGCTCTACCCCTGGGGGCTGCCAGCCGGCACAGTCTAGCCGATGACACCCTGAGCAGGCCCTCTCTATGGGCACGAACCGGGCGATGGGATATCGTTGCTGACTGTAGGTGGTCCGCCAAATATCCTGGGCCTAAGCCATATAGGGCTTTATAAGTCATCACCAGCACCTTGAATCTCACCTGGAGGGCAACCGGTAACCAATGCAAGCCGCGCAGGAGGAGTGTAACATGGGAATATCGGGATTCTCCCATCACAACCCGCGCGGCTGCATTTTGCACCAGCTGAAGCCTCCGAGTAGTCCTCAAGGGCAGCCCCATGTAGAGAACGTTGCAGTAGTCAATCCGTGAGGTGACCAGTGCATGAGTAACTGTGCGTAGGGCATCTCGGTCCAAGTAGGGACGCAAGTAGCGCACCAGGTGTATCTGGGCGAATGCCCCCCTGGTCACGGTCGTTATATGATCTTCTAAGCTCATGAATCCAGGAGGATGCCCAAGTTGTGCACCCTGTCTACAGGGGGCAAAACTTCACCCCCTATAGTCAGCGATGGCAACTCTCCCCTGAACCGAGATGCCGGTACCCACAGCCACTAATCTGAGTCAGGTCCATAGCTGCCATGGAAGCCATGAACTCCCGAGCCACTCCCAATGCTGCACCCAGGGATGGCAGATTGAAGTCCCCCAGTACAATAAGTCTGGGAAACTCCACCACCAGCCCTGAGAGGGCGTCGAGTAGTCCGGGCAGGGCTGTTGATACGCAGCTGGGAGACAGGTACACAATCAACAAGCCCAACTGGCCATATGGGCCCCACCTCATGAGGAGGGCCTCACATCCGTCAATCTTAGGAACAGTGACCTCCCGCGGACTAAGCACCTTCCTAATAACCACCGCCACCCCCCCCTCCCCTCCCCTGGGCCCTTGGCTGGTGCAGCATCCGGAAGCCTGGTGGGCACAATTCAGTCAGAGGGACACCCCACTCTGGGCCCAACCAGGTTTCTGTAATGCAAGCCAGGTCTGCGGTTTCCTCCTCAATCAAATCACAAATGATTTGTGATGAGGGGAGCTTTATTGACCACAGGCCTAGCATTAAAATAAACCAGCCTAAGCCCAGGGCCCCAATCTCTCAAACCCCCAGGAGGTCGGATAGAACCAGGAGGGTCGGAGCGCACCACTGCTCGGATATAGCGGGGGCGGGCTCCCAAAGTCCGATACGGCCTATACTTGTGGAGTAATATTAATTATTAATTTAATATAAATTAAACTAAACTTGGATAGGGGATTATTTATTTATTTATTTATTCAATTTCTAAATGCAGTGTAGTGCAGTGCAGTGCAGTGCAATGCAATGCAATGCAATGCAATGCAATGCAATACAATACAATACAATACAATACAATACAATACAATACAATACAATACAATACAATACAATACAATACAATACCTTTCCTCCCGGCCTTTTTGGAATGCAAGCCTGCTTCGCAGCTTTCCCTCTTTCTTAAAAGTTATGTTTAACCTTGGCTTGATCCCAACAGTTATGCATCCAGGTTTAATAAAAAACACATTATGAACACTCTCTGAATACCTTATATTTTTTAAATTAAAAACCCATCTAATATTGGCCATTCCTCTATTTGTAGGCCTGTGATTCAGAAGAAAGCTAAGAGGGTAGCTTGGTAACATAAGAAATAAATTTCATTTCAGCCTGAAACACTGTCATTTTTTTAACAGTACAGAAAACTCTATCCATTCTCTCGATATAATTTATAATCCTCTCAATCCACATTTTAATAATCTTAAAAGCTCCAAATACATCAGTTTTCTCTGATAGGGAAGGCACTACATGCCACTGTTCAAATTGGCAACTTTTATTTGTTATGACATTCATTTGTAGATGAAGCAGCCTGAAATTTACACCGGATTTCCAAAAACAACAATATTTTCAGAGAAAGAGATTATGAAACTGGCTATCTTATTTCTGGCTCCTTTCTTCGTAATTTCCAACATTAGGTCTGTTTTTTTATATTTACTCTGTGGGGAATCCATATTGTCTGCCTCAATATCTTTTTTTTTCTGTAAATCATATCCAATTCACACCTCACAGGATAGAAAATGGTTATGCTCATCATGATTCTTTAAACAATAAGATGTTTCAGGGATATAGTGGTTATTTTGCTGTGGAAAATTATCACAGGAGGTTTCTTGCATTTTTAAATATATCCTTCCCCCCCCCAAACATGATCATGTTTAAGCACTACTACTATAAAGCAGGGTCTTTATAACCTGATAAAGCACCTTTCCCCACTGACACCTGACCATGGCACAAGCATGTCCTTCAACTTCTTTAATTTGCTATGTCCCCACAACATTACCTTCAGCTCATTCCCATTCCAGGAGTGAGACAGTCTTAAATTGTGCTTAGCATTACCCTCAGCATCCATCAACAGTCTCAAGTTGTATCAAATCTGTTATGCTTTGCCACCTATTGCATCAGATGCAAGGTCAAGTGAATAGTAAAGGGTGGGATCAGAAAGGTATTTGTTGATATTCCAGGCTCCTTCATTTTCAGTCCCAGTTTCTTGTCTTTTCCGTTCTGCTGTTACTGTATCTCTTAAAAGAACAGGACACAGGGATGCAAATTTATTTACTAGCATTAAATATATTACATCAGGAGTCCCTGACCCCTGGGTGGCCCAGTACCGGGATATAGCCTCTTGGGAATTGGGCCACGCATGTGGTGGGTAAGCACAAAACTCCATTTGCACAAGCAGCACACGTGCATGCTTGTGCACCAAGCTCCATTTGTACTGAACCATCCCCTCTCCCCCACCCCCACCATCGCCACCCCCGGTCCGGAGAGTCGGAAGGTTGGGAGGCACTGTATTAAATCTATGGCCCTTACTAGAGGGCTACCCCATATGATTTGCCAAAATTATGAAGACCATTTGATGACATCCAAGAAATATACACAATTCCAACTCTTAAGCGCAGATCTGGTACCCGTATTTTACCTGTTTGACTCAAAGCTGAAATAATAAAATAATGGAATGACAGGTGCACCTGGAGTAAAAGTAAAAGTAAAAGAAATGCAGTAGAAAATATCTAGTAGCAATGCTACCATAGATTTCAACTGCCACTTGTACATTCACATTGCTCGGTTAAATTATATGAAGTGAAGATTGGAAGGAATGCAAACTTGAACTTAAGATGTCTATCATTAATCTGAAATAAATCTGAAAATACATTTAGCATCAGTTCTAGAGGAAGTAGGGTTCTTTTTGAGACAGCAGCAGGCCTCATTTTCATGACCACAGGTTGCATTTAACTGGGCCACTAGGCCATACATATAGAAGAGACCATGGGCGTTTCTGAGGTTGGGGAGAAAGGATTTTTTCTTTTCTTTCTTTTCCTTTTCTAATTGAATTAAGCTTATTTTAGATTTTATACTATAGTTTCCCTGAATTTGCCTAAAATGTCAAAAAACTTCAATGCTGATTTTAAGCTGCTAGAAAAACATCCCCAAATTTAGGGTCCATATGTGCATTTGGAGCCCAATAAGTTCTAAGGAAGATTGTGTTGTATAGAACTTAAATACATGCATTCCAGAGGTGGTATTCAGCAGGTTCTGATCAGTTCTGGAGAACCGGTAGCGGAAATTTTGAGTAGTTCGGAGAACTGGTAAATACCACCTCTGACTGGCCCCGCCCCCATCTATTCTCTGCCTCCTGAATCCTAGCTGATCGGGAGGAAATGGGAATTTTGCAGTAACCTTTCCCTGGAGTGGGGTGGGAATGGAGATTTTACAATATCCTTCCCCTACCATGCCAACCAAGCCATACCCACCAAGCCATGCCATGCCATGCCATGCCATGCCCACCAAGCCACACCCACAGACCTGGTAGTAAAAAAAATTGAATCCCACCCCTGATGCATTCCTTTCTGCATACAGAACAAGAATCAAGATTGCTTGCCTTTTGCCCCTCCAGCAACCAGGAGCAGAAACAGCCCCAGAATTCAACTATTGCTTTAGAACTGATGAAACCACACAGGGAAGATAGAAATCACATGTCAAAACTCCCCTTCCATTCAATTGATTGCTATGTTAATTTTCAGCACACCAGCTCCTTTTCTTGCTTCCCATTCACTCTCATTTTTTACATACAGTGCAATCAAGATTTGATGCATTAGATTTCTCTACCTGTCTCATCATGTAATCTACAGTAACTGCTTCCCCCAATCCAAACAGATAAGAGGCCGCAGACGTAGCTGGAGGATGAACAGAATGCATGTGTCAAATACCCAGGATGTCAGGCAGCACAAAGGCACCTCTTTCATTGATTTTAAATTCCACTCGTTTTTTATGTACTTCCACTTTCCTGGAACTTGACAATGACACTGCTGTCTCATATTTGACAGCCAGCCTGACAGTTTGAGTTGAAGCCATAGCACAGTGGTGTTAACCGGGCACTGAGGCTACAGTGTTTGTGGAATGTCTGGTGGGACCATCTAAAGCCTTCCACTCATGACACCTGGGAACAAGTTCAGTTAATTGAACAATACCCTGCCACATATTGGCACAGATTTCTAGATTACAGTTTTATATGATGATTTGTACCACATCCCAAAGGCGATGTTCTTTTTTTATAAAGTCTTAGTATTTTAGGTTTATAGAGTTTCTTAAATTAGACTAGATTTCGAGTAGTATGGACAGAATTTCCATTTTGGTTTACGGATTTTGGTTTACAATTTCACTTTATCAACAACCCAACAAGTGTTGACTGCTTGTCCTGATCTATATACCATAATCTGTTTAAAGTTTAATAGTGATTTTCAGATTTCTAAAATGGCAAAATATAGGTACATGAAATACTGAACAACTCTTAATTTCTATGATACTTGTAAATTTTTGGTTTTCCATTTCCATTTGTTCCCTCTTTTGCTTACTGTATATTTTTCTTAAATGTTCAATATAATGTATATATAATATAGATGAGATGAAATCTAATTTTTTTTTAAAAAAAAAAAGCCTCACAGTAAGTTCCTGATAAGTAAGTAAGCCCTACTAAGCAGGTATATACAAAAGTATGAAGGTTATTGCTTAACGCATTGTAAGCCGCCCTGAGTCTCTGGAAAAGGGCGGCATATAAATCGAACCAATAAATAAATAAATAAATAAATAACCAAATGCATCCTGATTACAGTCAAGATAAGATTAAGATAAGTATTTGGAATAAAAAATATTTGGATTGAGTATAGATTTGCAACAATAGTAACTACTGTTTAACAATATTCTGGACTTTAATGAGTTGTCTTCTAGCTAAAATTTAGCATGAGATTTTAAAGACTTGAGTCAATTCCTTGAGTCAAGTCCACAACAAATATGTTGTGGACTTTGTATGTATATGTGATTTATAATTATTTAAAAAAAAAGAAATTATTTTCGTCCCATTTCAGAATATCTCTATTATGAGGCATATAAAACACCAAATGCTCTTTAAATACACTGCTGCTACTTAATTCTGATTCAGCCCCTTTGTACTTGTTCCAAATAATAGCTTATCAGCCAAAATTGCTTATTACTTTCACTAAATGAAAAATAATCACTACGTGATTATCCTATTTTACAGGTGGACACCAAGTAACTGAGGCAGTCCCCCAACTGATATTTGGAACCAGTATGAAATATTTCCACAAAACTGTACTGTAGTTGGGCTTTCTCTATCCCTAATATAATGTAGACACCTTACAGGGTCCCTCACCCACCTTTCTATCTCTTGCAAACTGAATGCGACGTCTGGTGCGAGGGTAGCCACTTTGCCACCAGTAGATGGCGTAAGGCAACATCCCATTTTCACCAGTCGCCAAGCAAACCCTGCCCAACGGAGCTATTTTCCCGCCTCCCTCCCCTTCCTCTCGGTCCTCCCTTTCCACCCAAATTTGCAGCCAGCCCCGCCGCATCCTCACGAAAACTCCTCCCGCTGCACCTGAAAAAGGCGTCTATTGACAAACTTGGCTGAAAGAAGCGAGGCGAGCCCTGGGCGAGGAGATTTAGGATCTGGAGCTCCAGGTCCTGTGTAAACCGTCCAGAGGAAGGGGGCGGGGGGGGGACACCCGGAGATACCGGAGGGAAGAATTGGCTTGTTGGTTCGATCAGCGAGCTGTGCGCATCGCCTCGGCTCCCCTCCCGGTTCTCCTCCCCCCACCCCCCACCCCCCGCTCCGATTCACACCCCCTTCGGCTCTAGCTGGGCTTGAGCTGGCAGCGCTCTGCACTGCATGACAGCTCCAGGCTCCGAAGACGACGTAGCAGCCGGCAGTGGGAAGCCAAGCCCAGCTGAGGAAAATCTGAGGAAGGCTACGCGCCGGGGATCGGCGGGGGTGTGAGCCCAGAAGGCACCTTGCCCTGTCTGATTCCCAGGGCGCTGCTGCCGCCGCCGCCGCCGCCGCCGTCTCCTCCTCTTCCTCGTCTCCGATTGCCTTTCGCTCCTGTTTATAACCCCACCCCTGACCTTATTCTCTGGCCGCCCAAGACTGAGCAGAAAGACAGAATCCCAGAGACAGAGAGAGAGATAGAGAGAGAAAATAGCACCGGGTCAAGGAGAAATACCTGCGCATCGCTATTAGACTGCAATTGATGGGAGATACACATTTCTTTCTCTAGGGAAGCTGGTTACTCGCCCGCCCCCTTCTCTCTCTCTCTCTTTTAAAGAAAAGAAGCCGGTCGAAAGCAGAAAGGGGGAGAAAAGGGGGGCTTCTGCTCCAAAAGAGAAGAGAGGGCAGGGCAACGAAAGGAATCGGGGAGAATTTCGCCGAGCGTTTTCCCTCCCTTTGTTGAATGAGAAGGACGGCGCCGGATCACCATGAGCACCAGCAGTAAGTACGGCTCTCCCTTGATTTTGGGGGGAAGGAGGAGTAGCGGCTTCTTTTGCACTCCGCCTTGCGGGGACGACGGATGTCACAGAAGGATGGACCACGAAAGCAGTTTGAGAATGGTTCCCCCCCCACCCCGGTTTGGGATTTGGGATGAGAAAAGATGGAGGTATTATGTGGGATGGGTACACCTGCTGATCTTGAGCCCTACCCCACAACTAGAATTTTGACAACTCGATTTAAATGGGGGGGGGAGGCTGTGGGGGGCGTGTCACTTCCACAGACACCTAACTACTCTAGGTTAAAAGAGTACATTCACTGGTGTCTTCAGGCTGCGCCCCCACCTGTGCCTCTAACTAAAGATAGGCATAATCTTTTCAGTGGCATCTCAGGGCAGAGTTCAGAGGAAGGGTGGCAGGGTTGGGAGATGAAACTATGACTGTATGTGTAGGTGGATTGATATGTTGCCAAACGTTTCCCACTCTTTAATCAGACTGCAAGATCTCTCTCTGTAGTGGACAATACGATAGCGCCTAAATGAAATGGCAAGAAGCATTAAGAAAAGTGCCACATCTGAATTTGTAAAGGAGTAAAAAAAAAAAAAAGGTTAAAAAACTGAACTGTGTCAGACCAGTTTTAAAGACAGGAGGGTTTCAGTTTCTACAGCACTGAATTTGACAAATCGGTCAGAAAGATCTGCTGCTGGGGTTGATGTTAGTCTTGCTGTTTTGTTTCTCTTGGTGTTTAATAGTATTTTCACTCATCTGTGAGGCAAATGAAGCCACCTTGTAGCCTTCCTCCTCTGACAGCTAGAGGAGAAATCTTTAGATACTGAGATTTCAGATTTTCCAGGATTTGGGGGGAAAGGAGTAA
The DNA here is from genome assembly GCF_029215685.1 of Pituophis catenifer annectens. Classification (NCBI taxonomy): domain Eukaryota; kingdom Metazoa; phylum Chordata; class Lepidosauria; order Squamata; family Colubridae; genus Pituophis; species Pituophis catenifer. Next base: position 111,943,503 of record NW_027256882.1, read on the forward strand.
ATAGGTAGGTTGCAGGGCTGGGTCAAAAACTCTTGCTTGCAATCCTGGAGAGTTAATGTCTCATCTAAATTAACCAATGGTCTTGACATTGAAGTAGGTCTACATGTTCATAAGAAAACTCTTCATTTGCATTTGTGTCCTTGGGATTTGACATGATATTGCAATTAGCAAATATTTGGCAGGGGATTCCCCCCCACACACACCCCACTCCCAAGAATGGCATCAGTCGAATTTTCAGTGTTCTTCATCAGATTCCTCCCTCTTTCTTTTTGCTGTGCTGGGTTGGTCCCAATTTTCTTGAGACACAAACAGGTGGTGCTAGTGCTGCTCCAATGGAAAGATTTCAGTCCAAAGAACGAGTGATTTTTAGATTTCATATGCCACATTCTCAAGAAATAAACTGCCCCAGTGTTTTCCCTATGAGTCACAGCTGAATTACGAGCTAGAAAGGATGCTCTGATAAGTAGGCATAGATAATAGGCCCTACTAATGTATTCTTTTCCATCCAGTATCTGCCTAATAACAAAAGCCTAGAGCTCACTTGCACCACCCAACAAGGTGTCTTACTCAAGACCAGGGTGTTTTCTGCTTGGGTGGCAGAAAAACAAGGCTAAGCAGAATGAGGGAGCAGTTCTATCAGACACAACCAATAGCTGGGTAATGGTGGCCCCTTTCTCCTGGTAATGATGTGGGATTAATGTTTCATAAATCCATTATTTTTCCAGGAGTGTTGCCCCTCCCTCTCAGGCTCTACAGTTGTATGCACTTTCTGCACTCTGTTCAAAGTCCACTCCCATAGCAACTCAGGGCTTCCAATGTTGGGGCTGTGCTCCCCATTATACTATCTACAGACAATGAGAGTATAAGTGCCTCCTATCCATCTATATAGAATGCTGAATGGGAAGAAGCCATTTTACAAGTATAGCATACATTTGCTATGTGTATTACTATGATATTGGGAATATGAAAAAAAAAAGGCATTTACTCACATCAATACACTCTTGCTTAGTCTGAGCCTATTCTTAATTTGGCCCATGCCTGGATGAGCCAAAGTGGGCTCAGCTATGATTAACCTACCCAAACTGTCACATCACATTTGCGTGCCTTTGTCTTCCCCTCTGTACCATGATGTGATACTGAAAAAATGTATTTTCCTCCCAGGGCAAAGCATTTTCTGCTCTTTTACCACATTGCAATGGATCATTTCTTATCATTTATGAAAGTCTGGAAAGCAAGAACTACCTTTTTTCAAATTAATAGCCAAAATTAGAATCTCACACAGTTACTAGCTTCAAAAGAAACCACAAATGTATTTCTGTTAATGTAATATGACCGCTTTCATCCCATAGAACCATGCATTATAATCCTAGTGCAGTAGCAATCAGTCATAATCTTGGGTAGAAGGAAAGGGCTTCTTTTGCAATAATTTTTATTCTAGTAGGCCCACATCAATGAAATCAACCAGTAGTGGGAGGGATTTACATACTCATCTTACTGCAATAGAAACTAAAAAAACTATTCTTTAATTAACCTTGTTGGAGTGAATGACAAACATTCATTTATATGGGAATAATGAAAGAGATGTTGTTAAGATAAATACATCTGCCAGTTCCTATGGTAGTATCCTCAGCTATTATAGATCATCCTGAATTTCTCTTTGCTTGATTTCCCTAGAATAACCTTCTCCAACAATGATATCTTTTAGAAGGTGACTGTATCTGAATAACACCTAGGTTGGAGAAGTTTGTCCTATATAAGACCATGATGGAATTAATATAAACCAACTTAGATCAGGGTTTATTCTGAATTATTGCTTCATCACAAGCCATGAACCATGCCCTCTAGTATATTTAAGATGCACAGTATCTCCTAGAGGGTAATATCTAATCATTAGTACAAGTATTTAGCTGCACAATTTGAGAACATATACAAGAAAGTAGGTCCTATTTTCTTTGAAGAACATACTTCCAGGTAAACATGCTTAGGATAACATTGTATGTCACACTGTGTCCTAGAGTGCAGGGCTAACTATCTTAACAATTCTTTATTATTTTATTATAGCTAATACAATTCCAAATAGGGGTGTAATGGCTCAGCAGTTAAAGACATTGAGCTTGTCAGCTGGAAAGCTGACAGTCCAGGTTCGAGACCCAAGCACCATGCAATGGAGTGAGTTCCGTTCCTTGCCGCAGCTCCTGCCCACCTAGCAGTTTGAAAGCATGCAAATGCGAGTAGATTAATACATACCACTTGGGTGGGTAATAGCATTCCGTGCACCTTTGGCATATAGCCATGCTGAAAGGTCTTCAGACAATGCTGGCTTCCTTAGCCAAGAAACAGATGAGCACTGGGCCCTAGAGTTGGACACGAATGGACAGGGAAAGCTTTACCTTAAATACAATTTCAAAAGAAGGTAGTAATTTCATAATGGGAAATCTCACTATTTCAATAAACAGACTTCTGTTCTTTCGCTACAACAGGCTCTGTCTGAATATTACTCTCAGATTAATTTTATTCTGAGAGGAATTCTTGTTCAAATGCCCAGAAAATATTTTTAGAAAGTAATGTCTTTGTTTTATGGTTTTCTTTCAATTCTGAGAATATCTTTACAGAAAATACACTTAGTGGGGAAGAATTTGTTTTTCCAAATCTGGTGGTATGTTACCAAGCTTACCTATTATCAAGTGTTAATACTGGAAGCCAACAATTGGTGTTAAATTTCTGATTTGGGCAACTTTGGAATACATACGTACATACGTACATACATACATACATACATACATACATACATACATACGTATGTATGTATGTATATGTGTGTGTGTGTGTATTACGATCTAAATTTACTTAAATTCTACTACCTCTGGAAATATATCAGTTAGGAATGTAATGTCTAAAAAAAGGAAATATTTTATCCTTTTTTCCATGCTAAATTGACTTTATGGGGAAATCCAACATTTAAAATTGGGAAAAAGATGGCAGTGTGGAAAAATTGGATGAAAGTGGGATATGGACTTTTGTCTAATTAATAAATATGAGAATGAATGTTTAACATATACTGGTTAAGAGACAAATATCTATGAGATGTAACTTAGTGGCAATATTTGCAGCTTGAACATTTGCTAACAACATTTTTTGGAACAGCAGCTTTTTTAGCTTCTAACATACCCAATATACATGAACACTGGTTAAATCATTTAAAACTAAAATCATACTATTAGTTTCTAAAGATATTTGTTATCAATAAATCAATTTTATATGCTGATGTTAAATATTAGGGGAATAAGGAATTAGAGGTTGTTGTACAGCCTAAACAATGGGAGAGTGTCTTAACTTCTATGGCAAGAGTATCAGTTCACCTTAAACTGTAACTAATACAACAAAAATAATAGAATTTATTGGACTCTATTATATGTGTATAAGCTGGCACAATGGCTCAGTGGTTAAGATGCTAGACTTGTCAGCTGGAAAACTGACAGTTCAGGTTCGAGAACTGAGTGTCGTATGATGGAGTGAGCACCCCACCTCCTGCTGACCTAGCAATTTGAAAGCATGCAAATGTGAGTAGATAAATAGGTATCACTTCAGTGGGAAGGTGTTTCATTGGACACTCTGCGTTGCAGTGTGATGTCATGCTAGCCAGAGGACCACAGAAACGTCTTCAGACACTGGCTCAATGACCTAGGAACAGAGATGAGCTCTTCCCCCCAAAGTCAGCTACAACTAGTGGAGTAAAACCCGCAGGGACTCCTTTCCCTTACATCTGTATAGAAAAGGATTGTCTAGGACAGCATTTTATTGGAGATATAATAAAAGCAATGCTTCTTTAAAACGTGTTTTTACAATAACTACAATGTTACTAAGTTTGGGGAGAAAGCAATGGACTATACAAAGGTGACTGTGTGATAAAAGCTAAAATTTTCAAAGGTAACATTCTCTTGAATTACATACCCAGTACATGGAATTTAATAACTGGATAACACAAATGGATTCTCTGTGCCCTTATAGCTAAAGACAACTGGCTCTCTTGTTTGCTGCATAGCTAACTTGTCTGAAGAAATGAGTTTTGGCTGAATTACAGGAGACCAGGAGAAACCTATTCTACAGGGTTTTTTTTTTATTGTTTTTGGGATAAGGGAGAACTGTCTGCCTTCCACCCAACACTAAGAAATACGTAGTCTTATTGATTTGATTGCTCCTTTGAACCACCGCTCTTGCTATTAATTTGCCACTAAATTGAGGCTGCAAACAAGCTTCAATGTCCAAAAACATCCCATGTATTCTAGGCTCAGTGAGAAGATACTCTTCAGTCACCTCACAGTAATGTCAAACATTTACAACTAAGACATTGGGACTCAAGTGATGTCTCTCTATGAAAGAAACCCAGAGACTTTTGAGATAAAAATATAAGAGGCAAACAACTTTATGGCAAAAATAATAAAACCAGGTGGCAAAACATTTAAAAAGTAATTTAATCAAACTACAAGGGCTCAATCTTGAGAGAGTTGACTTGAAGTCTTTTCTCAGTTTAGCCATAGTTTCCTGTCTTTAAATCTCATTTAAATCTCATATAGGCTTGTTGAGTGGACAGATAAAACAGTCATCACAAATCAACGTTGTAAACTGAATTGCTTGCACTTGATATAGCATAGTGCCTCATTTTCACATTTTCAAATAGACCAACAAAGGGCAAGGAACAGGAATTTCAGCTAATATAAATTAGCACCAGATCTTATACATTCATATGGAATTAGGTCTGTGTACAACAGCTGAGTATCTTCCTCATACAGTGAATGGGATGGGATGGGATGGGATGGGATGGGATGGGATGGGATGGGATGGGATGGGATGGGATGGGATGGGATGGGATGGGATAGGATAGGACACAGAAACTTTATTGTCACTTTAAATATACACTAATCAGCATACATTAAAATGAAATTTCATTGCATTCAGCTCTCAAAAGATAACAATTATGCATTAAATTATGCTGAGATTCCATTAAGCTTTCTATTTACAAGCCATGTATTACAATGATGTCAGGATTCCATTGGTAATTCTGTCCATAAAAAGGAAAAATGAGAGAACAACTCTTTTGTCCTAAATATTTTTTATATATATTCGGTTATCACTATACAGACCTTCTTGTGGCAAAATAACCATTGCATAAAGATTGGCTGAAATTGTCACCATATGATGAATGTGAAGTGAGATGGGCTATTTGAGTGCAATAGATCATTATATGGCACAGATTTCATTGAGTAGTCTCTTCTGAGTGCTGCAAATCATAAGCCGGTCTGGATGTCATATGATGGATTTTTTGTGCCCTGCAAACCAGATTCACTTGTCAGCTTGGAACAGAACTTCTCATACAGCTCTTGTCTAGATTTTGAGACATAGGCATCCAATATGTTCATCTTTAATTATCGGTACATCTGTTGTTACTTCCATGGCCTTCCATGTGAAGATAGCATATAATATATTGGAGCAATGCAATCAAAGAAATAAGAACAAGGTCTTCTTTCCATTACATAGGGAACTTATGACGTGTTGAAACACTGGACCTTGATGGAGAGAATTGCATGAGAAGAAAGGCCTTTTGTTCCCTTAGTGATAGTAGAGTTAATTTAGCATTTGAGAAGATTGACTAAGAACCTTAGGATTGTAATTTATAGGCATGAAGCTATTGCTCTACATAGTTTATTGTCAGCATCTTCTATACTGGCTGGGGGGACTCTGGGACTTGAAGTCCACACATTTTAAAGTTGCAAGTTTGAAAAACATGTTATAGATACAGCAGTGTTTGCAAATATTTGCCTATCCTAACCCCTCCTAAGATTCCTGCATGCCAACCATTGCTATACTTATTATTAGGACATATGTCTATGTGAGAAGATATTTACCAACTATGTAGCTCCTGTAGTACTAAGTGCTCATATAGAGGGAATTGAACAACACGATGTATAACAAAACTATGCTTATTACTTTTACCTATATTTTTAACCTACTCTTTTTCTTACCGTGGCATTTTTTATTTATTTCACCAAAGGCCTCCCATGGGCATTACCTATATGCCCATGAGTAGGAATATGGTGCCCACAGTGACACTGTTCCCACTTGACTTCATTTTTAAGCTATTTTAATTAATGTAAGTAATTGATTGATTAATTAATCAATGGAAGATGCCAAGAGATGCAGTAGTTACCGGCACTATCTTTATTTATAAAAATGGACCTGGGCCCCATCTCAGCCTTGTAGGCAATCTTATAAAATAAATGCATTGTAAGTAGAGGCAACCCATTATTCACATGGAAAAACCACTTACCTGGGGAAAAGAAAAAGTAAATGCAATGGAAGACAACAGAGCCTGAGTGGGTTAGAGTGAGAAATTTACATTGCAGGTGCTGCATTGGAGGCCACTGGGCTCCTTATACAGTTCAAAGTGTCAGTGGCAAACTTTAAATGGCTTGGTTCCTATGAATGTGCAGGATCACTTTTTCCAGGTTCCATCCAGGATGCTTGATTCAGATGGGAATGCTTCTCTTGATCAAGGGGAGGCACTAAACTGCATATCAATATAGACATAAAACACCCTGACTAGTGAGATTAGTGAGGCTCTGAGGGATGGGTGTCAAACTTGCCATATCACGTTGCTGTCACATGTCATTACATGACATTTTTCTCATTCGTGGAGCTGGGGTTGGTGTGGCCTGTGCATGATGCATCCAGCCCATGGGCCGCCAGTTTGACATCCCTGCCTGGGGTAATGCTTCCTGGCTGTTATTCCCACATTATGGAACAATCTTCTTCGAGAATTTAGGGCAACTTGGATATCATTTCAAAAGCCTGTCCAGATGGAATTATTCCACAGGAGTTTTGAAAGTTGAAGTTGCTTTTGATTGTCAGATGGTACTGGGTAGCTGTAATTATGTTACAGTTGATTTGATTTTTTTTTTTAATTATTTTTGTTCTGCTTTTTATTCTTGTCAAGTGCCAGGAGAAGTTTGGATTTTGATGGTATATCAAAAACATAAATAGGTAAACACATACACTCAGTGGTGGGATTAAGCTGATTCGGGCCGGTTTGGGTGAACCAGTAGTTAAATTGCTGGCTGGCCCCGCCCTGCCCCTCCCAGGAATCTCCACATGCCTCATTTTGGCTCCCAAGTACAGTAAGTGCAGGGAGGCCTCCTAGCCCAAAACAGGGCTCGGTGGGGGGGGCATCCTCCCCGTGGCCCATTTTCACTCTCAGGAAGCTGCAGGGAGGCCTACTAGGCCCAGAACAGGGCTCGATGGGGGGGGCATCCCCCCCGCGGCCCATTTTTGCTCCCAGGGGGGTGCAGGAGGCTGAGTGCTGCCTGTCACACCCCTGGCCATGCCCACCATGGCCATGCCCACCCTGCTGGACTTTAGGGCAGAAAACTGGTTGTTAAATTATTTGAATCCCACCACTACATACACTTCACCAGTTTGTCTTTTGGTAAATTTGTAATTAGCTCCATCGACCGCAGCAAGCATTTGGTGAACAGGCTAGCTTCCTCTGCCCTATGTAGTGATCATGCCCATAAATATCTTCTCAAAATTTAATTAGCTCAGGCTTTCCTTGGTTATTACTTTATTTTGTCAGTTGTTCACATTTCAAAGGCTCCATTTCTTTTTTACAATCTCTCCCATGAAATACATGGCAAATATACTTCTGACTAAATAGATGTATGAGTGTGCAGGTACATTAAAACACATTTGATTTTGTTCCAAAGAGAGAAATTTTTTTAAAATCCAAAACTTGAACGCTTACTCTGGAAAAAAAGCAACAGGTGTGGTGAAGTGAGCCATGAATCAAAAATCCAGTGAAAGCCAGTGGCAGGAGACTTAAATCAGGAAAGGAACCTTTTGATGCAACCCCTAATTAATGGATCTAATACGCTGTTAAGTGATGTGATGATCACTGCTGTTTTTGATAGCTTTGAAAGGGGATTAGATTACTGTTTCTCAGCAACTTTAAGATGCATGGCTGTCAACTCCACGATGCTGGTTGGGAAATTATGGGAGTTGAAGTCCACATGTCTTAAAGTTGATGAGATTGAAAAACACTGGGTTACATGGATAATAATCTGTCAATAACTTCTTGTCATAAAAATTAGAAACCACTAAGTTCTGTGGCTCCATGAATGAATCTGCTAGGGAGAAATAAGACAAAAGGTCTATTGCATTCACGGATAGACTGAGTTTCATAGAAGTACCAACCAGATGTTGTGAGAAGTTAATCTAAAATTTTTGATGTGGTCCAGCTCAGCTTCTCTTATTTTTATGTAAATGGGATTTCATTGTTGTAGAGGCACTGAATGATCTTAACTGTTTCAAATGGAAGAACTACTGCATTCTCATGGTCTTGCTTGCTGAAAATAAGCATACGACTTAGAACTTCCATCTGAAGTAGTCAGTTGGGTGACGATTTAGTTACATTTTAGTTAGGGAAAGGTTATGGAAGAAGTTTCACTGTACTAATGATACTGTACATTGCTCAGAGTTGATTGATTGGATTGATATAGAAACATGAACCGCGGTGGCACAGTGGTTAGAATGCAGTACTGCAGGCTACTTCTGCTGACTGCCGGCTGACTGCAATTTGACAGTTCATATCTCTCCAGGCTCAAGGTTGACTCAGCCTTCCATCCTTCCATGGTCGATAAAATGAGGACCCAGACTGTTGGGGAAAATATGCTGACTCTGTAAACAGCTTAGAGAGGGCTGTAAAGCACTGTGAAGCAGTATACAAGTCTAAGTGCTATTGCTATTATTACATAGATAGACTGATGGATGCGTGGATGGCTAGATAGATAGATGATAGATAGATAGATAGATAGATAGATAGATAGATAGATAGATAGATATGATAGATTTCCAGCACAGCAATATAATGATGGATAATAACATTCTATAATATAGAATCATTTTTCTAGATAAAACCATAAAATGCTCCTAGATCATAAGTTCTCCACAAACTTTTATATTTTTAGACAGTACTGATCTCTGCTTTATAATCTCCATACTCATTCCAGAGCTTTGGAAAGTTTTTGTGTAAAACTATTGACCTAAAATAAGCTACATCTCTGTAAATGGACTTTGATTCATATCTCAAATATCTTCCAACTTTACATAACAACAGTGCAAAAGCTTCTATATTTTCCACCAATTCAGAATGGCAGGTTAAAAACAAAACACCATTATGCAATTGGCTTTTATTTATTTATTTGTCGAGTACATATTAGATAATATATATAAGAATAAGCATGAATTGAATACATAAAATAAATACAATTAAAGGGAACATTAGGATAGGGACGGTAGGCATGCTGGTACTCTTATGCACGCCCCTTACAGATCTCTTAGGAATGGGGTGAGGTCAACAGTACCCAGTCTAAGGTTAAAATTTTGGGGGTTTTGGGATGAAACCACAGAGTCAGGTAGTGCATTCCAGGCATTGACCACTCTGTTGCTGAAGTCATATTTTCTGCAATCAAGTTTGGAGCGGTTCACTTTAAATTTGTATCTATTGTGTGCTCATGTATTGTTGTGGTCGAAGCTGAAGTAGTTATTGACAGGTAGGATATTGTAGCAGATGATTTTATGAGCTTTGCTTAGGTCATACCGAAGGCGACGTAGTTCTAAATTTTCTAAGCCCAAAATTTCAAGCCTGGTGGCATAAGGTATTTTGTTGCGAGTGGAGGAATGGAGGAGTCTTCTTATTTCGGGACACGTTCAATTGTATTATGTCTGATATGTAGTGTGGGTTCCAGACAGATGAACTGTATTCGAGAATTGGTCTAGCAAATGTTTTGCATGCTCTGGTTAGTAGTGTAATATTACCGGAGAAGAAGTTACTCAAGATTAAGTTTATAACCCTTGATGCCTTTTTGGCAATTTGTTACAGTGGGCTTTGGCCCTTAGATCATTTGATATGAGTACTCCAAGGTCCTTGACAAAGTGAGGGTCATCTACAAGGTCATGTCCACTCAGCTTGTATTTTGTGTTCTGATTCCTTTTGCCAATGTGTAAGACAGAGCATTTGTTGGCTGAGATTTGGAGTTGCCAGTTTTTTTACCATTCCGACACAAAGTCAAGGTCTTTTTGAAGGGTATCAGCATTGTCAGTGGTGTTAAATAGTTTTACATCATTGTCGAAGAGAGCACAGTTACTTATAATATGATCACAAAGGTCATTTATGTATAGTATGAAGAGTGTTGGTCCTAGAACGCTGCCTTGGGGGACATCACTATTAACTGGTGCAGGATTTGATAGGGCGCTCCCAGTGGTGGGATTCAAGTAATTTAACAACCGGTTCTCTGCCCTAATGATTTCTTCCAACAACCAGTTGGAAGGGCCTGGTGGCTCAGCAGACTGATAGCATTGTGATTAACACCAGCTGTCTGCAATTACTGTAAGTTCGAATCTCACCAGGCTCAAGGTTGACTCAGCCTTCCATCCTTTCTAAGGTAGATAAATTGAGGACCCAGTTTGTGGGGGCAATAAGCTGACTTTGTATAAATATACAAAAGTATGAAGGCTATTGCTTAACGCATTGTAAGCTGCCCTGAGTCTCCGGAGAAGGGCGGCATATAAAATCAAATTAAAAAACAACAACAAAAAACTGCTCAGCAAGTTAACAACCGGTTCTCCCAAAGTGGTGCAAACTGGCTGAATCCCACCACTGGGCACTCCCTATTTTGACCACTTGTTGTCTGTTTGACAGGAATGCGGTTATCCAATTTTGGAGGGGTCCGGAGATGCCATAGGATTTTAGTTTTTACATAGGATTTTAGTTTTCACTGGAAAAAGTATAAAAAGCTGCACCAGAGATTAAATTAAACTAATCCTAATGCTTCACCCTTTGATCCATTTTGATGTGAAAGCAGCGGCTTCCTGACCTTTACCCAAAATACTGAGCCATCTACAAGGCTTCTACTATTCTGCTACTACTATTATTATTGCAACCAGTTTTTTAGTTTTGGGCTGACTTTGCTGAGAAACTAAATTGTAAAACAACAGGGACCTACCTGCTGAAAAACATCTTGTGATTCATTTCCCGCCTCACTTAAATCTAGCAGAAAGTGACCAATGCAGCTAATGAACAATTTCATGAAGCTGCCATGGAAAATAGCTTCTTTTGGATATCAAGTGATCTGTGCTACACTTGGGATAGATGAAACTCTTTTCATCGTGGAGTGCCATGAGCAAATAATTACTGGTGGGGGAAGTGCGGTTATAAAATATATGCTCACTGCTTTCTGTTATATACAAAAAGTCACATCCAAAAAACATCTGCATCACCATTTGAATACCATTGACATTGACCAAATTACCATCAATCAATTGCAAAAGGCAGTTTTACTTGGGCAGCTTACATCCTGTGACAATAACATTAACACCATCAAATAATGATATCTGCCTATCTCATGTCTTTGGAAAGGACTTGATAGATGGACAAACATTCCAAATCTAGTCTAAATATTGACTGACAATGATACCAATTGTCATTGTCATCATCATCATCGAAGATATATAATAGATACATTAACAAAATAACAAGGTAAATAAGTATTACAAAGGATCAAGCTCTGAGGGGTCCCTGGTGCTCTCTGAGCTTGCTTGTTTTCTTGCAGATGTTTCATTGCCTTAACTAGATAACATCGTAAATGCTAGTGATGATGATGTTACTTAGTTAGGGTAATGAAACATCTGCAAGAAAACAAGCAAGCAAGCAAGAGAGCACCAAGGACCCCTCATGTCAACCCTGAGCTACAAATATTCTCCTTTATTAGTATCAAGCTCTGAAAATCGAAGTTGACAGTTTATAATATAAACCAGCTATAGTGATCCCACTAGGTGTCATACCAAAAACTCTTGGATGACACTTAGCAAATCTGCACTTTGACAAATTTTCCGTCTGTCAACTAAAAAAAGCCACACTGCTTGGACCTGTACATATACTACAACAATACATTATTACAGCCTACATTCTTAGGAAGAACTCAATACCAGTTTATTACTATTTGTAATAATAATAATAATAATAATAATAATAATAATAATAATAATAATAATAATAATAATAATAAATCACATGACCAAGTTAAAGGACTGATTTGTCATAGTGGGGTTTTTGTGTGTGTGTGTGTGTGTGTGTTTTCACTGCAAGATTTGGGAGAAACGTTTCTGGAAAAAAATGCCAATTCTTTCCCAAACATTCTTTCCCAACTGATATCTACTAATTTTAATAGGACTACAGCTTCCAAAGTCTCAAGCTGGCACAGTTGTTGAAGAAGGCAGGTTAGGTAGTATACAATCTGTTTCACTGTCTCTGGTATTAGTTATGCAGTTTTCTTAGGGAAAGAAATCCCTGTGGTATTCCCTCTCTCTCCCTCTCCCTCTCCCCCCCTCTCTCACACACACACACAAAAAAAACTGCACATACACATACTGTACATACACATACTGTACATACATGCACTTTGCAAAAGCAGTTAAGAGGCTCCTAAGCTTAGGTCTTGGTTGGAAAGTGTATGCTGAGTAATTTATAGGAATCAGAACACCGAATGACTATTTTTGGCATCCAAATCAGGGTTAACAGCTATGTCCATTAAGTATTATTATGTGCTAATCTTCCAAGACATATGGTTACACATTGTTTACCAGCAAACTCCATTCATTCTCCTTTTAATTAAACAAGGATCACATGACATTGCTTTGCTCCTGTATATACCGGCATGCATGCTGCTGCATTTCTCTTAATGAAAATCCTGATCATTATTCCTTATGATCACTTATCAAACCAGGACTTATTAGAATTTTGTTGCTGTTGCGAGGATTTGCTGTACTGTATGTCACGGTATGGAATCCAGTGTAATGCTAAAGTCCTGCTGGGTGAAGAACCAGAACTGCCATTTCTATTTATCTAATGGACCCCATAAACATAAGTGAGAAATTCCTTTTATCCATAAATCAGTGACTCTGCAAGCACTCTCTTTGAGGATATGTCCTGCCATTCTCTAGTATAGGGGCCTCTTTTGGCTGAGATTCTTCTCAATGAACACAGACAACCCTTATATTTCTGGAAGCTCAATTCAGGACCATAATGCTTCTTCTATGCATTCTGATGAAACCTATGTAATGTTTAATGGGCTGAGCCTAACACAGCTCTGTCAGTTTTGTGAACCATCTTCTCCTTTCTTCAGCGCAGGCAGGCAGCAAAAAAACATGACAAGTTAATTAAGCCCCCTGCAGTGGCTCCTACAATATATTTCGTTGGATGGGTCATAAGTTCTGCATTACAGAACGCCATAATTTATTATTATTTTTTTTTCTGCCAACAGGGCTCTTCTTTCCACCTAGGCTAATCCATTTATCAGCTCAAATATTTCCTCTTTGGGCTTTCTTGTTCAAGGGGCACTGCCTCTTTGAGACAGGTAAAGCCTACGATTGTTTTCATTCCACTCTGCCAGGCTGATGAATATCAAACTCTTAGAGAAAGCAAAGCGATTTCTGCACCTGATGTGCTGAGATAAAATTGATAGCAACTCTCCTATTGAAAGTGGCTGCACAGCTGGCTGCATAACCATATGATACTAGCAAGGTAGGGATAGTGCCTCCTGGAGTGATTACCATTGAGGAGCTAGCCTAATGTATTCCATTTATTTCTAAAATATAGGGAGAGAGAGCCGATTGGGTGGTTGCTGTTATTTGAAGCCCAGCAGAACAGAGGCTTAATAAAAATGCCCGGGACACCTGGTAAATTGGTTTCATTCACTCACACTGCCTTCTTTCACAAAAGCATCCTGGGAAGCAAAGGAGTGTTCCTAGGTCAGTCAGTAAGGAGATGAATAAAGCAGGAACCAACGTACAAATGCACCTTGTAACATATATCATGTATTTGACAGAAAAAGTAGGGCCTGTACTAAGAGATCATCTGGGTGATTGATGCACTCAAGAAGAGTTGTTCTTCAGTTCCTGTTGCTTCGTGTTCAACAGGTGTGTCCTCTGGGTAGGACGAGAATTATAGGTCAACGTATGCCAAAGGTAACAGAGTGGAGGAAGATAAAATATGGACCACTTTCAACAGCCATGAAAGCAGACTTGTAGTCATATAGCAGCTCTTTGTCTTCCTCTCCTCCCTTTGCAACGCTACACTCCAAAATCTAGCATGGGGCAGGTGTGAGGATATGCAGAGTTAGTGGGGGAATCCATTTCCATGACTGACATCAATTCTATCAGCAGACAGATTCCATGGGACATTACTTCTATGTTTATGGGTTCTAGTATATAAAAGAATTTGAAGGCTAAAAGCTTGGACTGAGGACTGAGGTTGTCCTTCTTTCTCTTGTAGTTTTTTTTAGTCTGGACAGATAAACTATAATGTGGCTTGTTTGATTTTGTTTGACTTTGTACTCAGACACCATATGATTTGGTGCTCAGTATTGTGTAAACCCAGACAACTGTGTTTTCAATAAACTGTTATTATTCAAGCCCTAGTTTAGTATGATACAACCCAAAATGTACTCTTTGAGATAAGTTAGCTACATTTATTTTAAACATATTTATTCAAGAATTTGTTCCAATGATTTCAATGAAGACTAATACTGGCTAATCTGGCTTCAGTGGATCCAACCCTTAAAGCTTTTTTATGTAATGTTTCAGAAGATTAAATGAAACTATGTTAAATCCTGAAGTATGTACTTTAGGCTTGTTGTCATTCTTCTTACTACAAATTTTGATCTTGATCTTGCACATTAAAAATCCTCCCATCAATTGTTCAAATTCAGCCTTCTTTAGCAACTAAAACTGTTCTTGGTTTGTAAAGACTTCAGATGGGAGGTTTTGTTGTTTAATTTTTTTTCTTTGTAAGAAAAAAATCCCTCCACATTAAAAATGAGATTTTTTTTTGGAGACAAATTATACATTACGTTAATCACATGACAAATAGATGACTTTATGTTTTGTTTTTAGGTTGGTCTAGATTGAGTCCTCAAAATAAAAATCTATGGTCAGCTGCAAAATTTACACAATGAGCAGTTTGATTTTTGCAGAAGGATTCTCCAGATGGTATGAACATTTTTCCACTTGTGGAAGCATTCAAATATCTATTCCCCCATGCAGTTTAAAATGGAAAGTCTAGAAGTGATTTTATTAGCTCATCTGTTTGCATAAATCAGCTCAACATATGTAGGACAAACAATTGTGAAGGATATAAACTAGATACATGTTTAGGTTCTGAGTGGCTGGTAGCATGTTTTGGAAATGATCTGTATAGGGATTGTTCTAAATTTTTAGTAAACGACACTCATCACATTTATAGCTAATTTAAATTTACTCTCATAAATCTTTCTGAAAATACTCCAGAACAGTTTTTCATGAGAAGTTGCCAAAGTTGGATATTAGGCTGTAGTATGTGTAATCAACATGCTATGTGATACTTAACAGTATTTGAAATTTGACAATGAACAGTCTATAGACTTTGATATCTGACATCTGTTATTTAGCAACTGATACTGTTAAATATTTGGCAGCCTATGCATTGGTATCTGTTCCCTTATAGCAACTAATATTTCCAAATGATTTGCTGGCTCTATTTTTATTATTGGGAGTAGGAGATCTCTTAAATAATGCATTTTTAAAATCATTTTTCCTTAAATATCTTGTATACTTTGCAATAGTGGGCCCTCCTTTTTCAGAGGCACTTGTCTGAATATGTCAAGCAGCTCTGATGGAATTCTGACATCCCAGCTGTTGTCGGTATTGCCAGGATTTAAGATAAAGGATGGAAGTGTGGTGGAAGGGCTGGGCATTGGTTGCTAGCCTTGATCAAAATGTTTAATAAATAGAACTGCACAACTGTGGGAGGCAAGGACCATACTTGGCTTTGAGTAGTGGGCAGAAACCACAAGCCAAAAACTGAGTCAGGTCAGGACAAGAATGTAATTTAAATCTAATTCATTAGTTAAACATACTGGATGTGATTAGGTACTTCCAGTGTATTAATGTTCCACCCTCATCACCTTGTCATATTTGAAAGTTAAGAAGGACCAGACTGGTTGAGAAAATTATAGTAATGAAGAATATAATAATGATGAATTATTCAGAAAATGAAATACAGCTGTAAAAAGTAGACATGGAGGAAAAAAATGAGAGTAAAGATAGAGTGGCTGCGTGAAGAGAACATGTGCTTCTGGTTCAAAATTGCATTATAAGATATGTTAAATTGCCAACAGAATGAATGTTAAGTGGACGCACTGTGAAAGCTATTAATGTAAACTACCTTTAGTTCTGATTCCTTTTCTCTTTTGTATCTCATGTCTTTATTTTATTTTTTGATTTGTTCTTTCTCTACTTTAAATAATACTGCTTATCCTAAAAGGGGAATATATCTTGCATGGAAATAGGTCTTGAATTCCTTGTTCTGTTGTGATGGCTTAGAACAATGTGGTCAGAAAAGTTGGAAAAAGCAGTCTACATTTAACTTCTTAGTTTAAGTAGGTATTTTATGTGGGTAATCCAGGAAGTCATCATCACCACTTTCCAATTCTTTCCACAACTGACATAGGAAAGATACAAGCAGAAAGCCATTAATAGAAAAAACACTGAAGGGCATGACCGGATGAATGGATGACTGACTGTTAACGAGTGAAATAATATTGCCTTGGCAAAATATAAACTGTTAACAAATAACCTTTCCATGGTTTGTTCCACGTAAACATGCTGTGTCCATCCGAAGGGCCAAGTGTTCCTTGGCTCACCAGTAACCTTGCCTACAAGATGAAAATTGAGGCAGAGTCCCATAAATGTCCAAGCTGTGTGCAAAGCTAGTTGATGCCTTCTATTTAGAGCCACAGTGGCACAGTGGTTAGAGTGCAATACTGCAGGCTACTTCTGCTGACTGCCGGCTGCCTGCAATTTGGCAAATCGAATCTCCCAGGCTCAAGGTTGACTTAGCCTTCCATCCTTCCGAGGTGGGTAAAATGAGGACCCAGATTGTTGGGGGCAATATGCTGACTCTGTAAACAGCTTAGAGAGGGCTGTAAAAGCACTGTGAAGCAGTATATAAGTCTAAATGCTATTGCTATTGCTATTTCAAGAATGAGGAAAGTCAGTGTAGTGAGGTCATACTTTAAGTTGGCCAAGTTTGTATTGATTAGACAGTGCACCAATGGGTTCTTCTTTGAGCAGCAATACCACACTACTAGTGCCATCACTAAAAACAACTACGAATGAAGGTAAATATACATATTCCAGAATAATGCTACAGGATTTGGGTCAGTCACCTGGACCAGAGATTTTGTCTTCTGAGCTTTTGGATTCATGCTGGAACCCATCCTCAGAGAACTTCTCTCTAGCAGAATGTGACTGAGATGAATGAATAATTGACTGATAGATTGCTTCCTGGGCTTTATGGAACCCTAACTTGAGAACACACACATCCCCCAAGTGAAAAACCCACAACTAGGTAGCTTATAGAAAGGTCTTTGTTATTAAGGATCTAATCTGAAATGGGCCCATCTTTTAATTTATACCCATTGCCTTCAGTCATCCTGGGCCTGGGAAGAAATGAGATCCAAAACAGGCCTGGGCTTGCCCCCACATTAACATACAGCAGGGGGCCTATCAGGATACACAGAATTTACAATATCATTCAGCACCAGCAGGCATCCTGCTGCTAGGTTAGCATACAGTATGCACATGTAAATGTCCAAGGGAGCCAGACAGAATGCTAATGGAAAGCACAGCATGCAAAATTTTATACTTTTTCATATATCTTAACCAGTTTGAAGACCAAATCCCCTATAAGAAAGGTAACCATCATTTTTTTTCCTTAAAAAAAAAAGCTAGATCGTAAATCTTCAGATATTTGCAGCTTTGTTGTTAGAAATAAGAGATTGTTGGAAGAAGAATATCTCTGAAGATGATTTCATGGTTTGGAGGACTCTGCCTCATTGGACAACTACACTCCACGTTAACTCAGAAGAAAGCTTTGCTAAGTGCACGTAGTTAATCACATTTTATCGCCTTCCATTTCAACCCACCGCAGCTTTTACAAAATGGATTGTTCTGTTTGGAAAAAGCCCAGTGATTTTTGTTTACGTAGCCTACTGACAGCAAATATTACAGGCGATTAATTTCTGCTGTTGTCACAGTTTGTGTTTTGGATGGGTTCGTATACTTCATCAACGGGCCCCCAAAAATTATATTGAAGAGAATAATTACAGTTCTGAACAAGGAAAGATCTGAAAGTGTCTTTGCTGACTGTGAAAGTCTTGAGGAGGAATCATTCAGCAGCTGAGAATGCCCAGAGTATAGTTCTTCAGCTTTACTGATGGGGTGATTAAGAGTGAGTGGAGAAGCTCCTAAGACTGACTGCTTGTCCTGGAAAAAGGAACCATGTCTTTGTATAAACCCTGGAATGTTGCCTGTCAATGTGATGAAATATATGATGACGTTTGCTTGTGCTGGGCTATAGATAAATCATCCTGGAAGATGCTACCAGTCCAAAATGTCTATTATGTTTTATAGGCATTTTAAAAATAGCCTAGCAGCAACAGGAGCAGGAGGGAAGGGGTGGTTCCTAATAAGGTAAGAAAAGAAAACTGAGCCAATGCTGTAATGGAAACATTTACGTTCCAGCCAAGCATGTGCTTGATTATAGTGGTGCTCTCTTTATTGTAATGCCTGGAGATGAACAAGATCTATTAAAAACCTGCGTCTGAGATGCACCAAGCCAACAGGCTAGGCGTCCTTCAAATGACAACATTTGGAACTGTCTCTTCATATTGTCCCAAAGGTGCTTTTTTCAGGAGGCAACTGGACTTTCTTGTTTTTCTTTGAAGAAGAAAGTTTCGCTTCTCATCCAAGAAGCTTCTTCAGCTCTGACTGGATTGGGGAGGGAGGGAATGGAAGGATTTATAGTCCTTGCAGACAGCTGATCATACAGGAGTATAAATCCTTCCATTCCCCGCCATCCAGTCAGAGCTGAAGAAGCTTCTTGGATGAGAAGCGAAACATCTTCAAAGAAAAACAAGGAAGTCCAGTTGTCTCTTGAAAAAGCACTTTTGGGACGACCTGGATGACTGAGAATCTCCATAGACATCTTGTTATATTGCTATGCTCTTATGTGCACCTGAAAATAACCCCTTTATACCATGAAGGGATTCACACCATTGTTTTAAGATGCAGACTATACCCTCTCCCAGAGGGTAGGAAAGACTATTACCATGTTTTCCTGAAAATAAGACCCTGTCTTATATTTTTTTGAACCCTGAAATAAGCGCTTGGCCTTATTGCCATGCACTCAAAAGCCCAATTGGGCTTATTATCAGGGGATGTCTTATTTTGGGGGAAACAGGGTACCTTCCCAGAGGGTAGGAGTTGGTTGATGCATCTCAGACCCAGGAATTTGTGGTGCCTCTGACCAATACAGAGCATATAGGAAAAGTGGGATTTGAGTGGAGCATATAGGAAAAGTGGAATATCCATACATGGAAATCACTGGTCTCTTGAGTTCTTAATGGAATCTTCAACTGGCCTAAACATGGGCCAATAAATATGTTCTGAAGCTTTTTGAAAGGGGGATAGGCAGAGAAACTGTTTAGTGGTAACCTAAAGGAAGTGGCGTATCTCCTTTCCAAATTGACTGAATAGGATTTTCAACATCTTACACTTGTGTCAGGTTCTGGCATGTTCTGATGAATTGTCTTGCATACTGGTCTTTGATGTCTCCTGAATTTTCAGTTATATCGAATCTGAAATAAGCAATATAAAATGCCTGCTAAACTGACTTGCTACCAAGGGTTTCATTTAATGTTTCATTCATCATTTTGAATGAGATTTTTGAAACAAAATGCACTCTTTTCCTGATTGCAGTCTTGCAGAGAAAAGTAATCAATTAATTCCTTGGGATAAAAAGAAGAACTCTGCCACTTGCTTGATGTTGGCATATATTCCTTTTTAAGAGAAATGCATAGCTTATTTCTGGGTACAATTAATTGCTTTGGACCTAGTTATGCCATCTTTTGATAATTTCCCATGGGATTGGAATATTCAGTTTCATAGTTGTTATTGGTAGATCTCAAAGTGCCTCTTTGAAAATGTGCCAATGAGTTGGCTGTTCTTTTTCATGAAAAGAATGGGAGCTGGATATCTCAGTTGGCTAGAAAACTGATATCCTTTGAATGCTTTCCAGATTAAAGCTTTTCCTCCTAACAACAAACACAAAACTTCATTAAAATCAAGGGTTTCATCTAAGTCTAATTACATTCAAGAATTTCTGCAGATGTTTGGATAGATTGGGTTAAATATGTTCTATGAATGGACTTACAAATCATGAATTAAAGAATTGCAGAAGCGAATGTTGGAAATGTAAACAACCTGAGCTCTGGGATTATATGGAAACTATTAATAATGCATTGCAGAACACAGATTGTAGTGAACAAATTTATTTCAGACTATGGGATGCCAAGCTCATGTCTGGAAAATGAATTGAAGAAATGAAAAACTGGGGAAAATGCTGTGAATCTTATATTATACAGTAGAATCTCTGGTCATGACCATAATTTGTTCCATAACTTTGGTCACAACCTAATTTGGTCATGACCTGAACCTAATTTGTTCCCTATGACTATCATTAAGTGTTGTACCTTATGATTCTTGATGAATGTATCTTTTCTTTTATGTACACTGAGAGCGTATGCACCAAGACAAATTCCTTGTGTGTCCAATCACATTTGGCCAATAAAGAATTCTATTCTATTCTATTCTTTTTTAAAAAAAAATAATCTTTATTAAATATTTACAATAAAATTAACACACAATAATGGTTGAAAAGCAATATAAGAAGTGAAACATAGAAACACCTAAACACAGGACTAAAATCAAACAAGACTAACGGAGAGTTAAGCTCACTCTCCAATTAATATTAACTAATATCATCCTAGCCAAACATTTCAATGCAATCAAGTTCTTTTTACTAACTACAAAACAATTGGTCTGTTTTTATCAAAATTATAAAGTGTTATAAAGCCTATTCTATTCCATTCCATTCCATTCCATTCCATTCCACTCCACTCCACTCCACTCCACTCCACTCCACTCCACTCCACTCCACTCCACTCCACTCCACTCCACTCTACTCTACTCTACTCTACTCTACTCTACTCTACTCTACTCTACTCTATTCTGGAAATTTGGCACTTACAAAAAAAGTGGCGTGGAAGGGGAAATTGGCCACGAAAAAAAAAGTGAATTTTTTGATTGGAACCCGATTTGGTTGTGGTCAGAATTGTTCGTGGCCAGAGGTTCTACTGTTTTACACATTAGTGGTCAGCAGTTATGGCATGTATGTGTGTGTCACCGTATGGTCCTATTGCCTGTTTGGCATAAAATATGTATATACATAACTTTCAATTTACAGATTAAACAGACAGGAAGAGAAGACTTGCTGTTGAAGAAACAGCCTTATTTCTTTAGTTTATATTCCATCTTTATATTTTTTATAAACAAGGCAGCAGATATATCTAATACTTCTTCCTCCTTCTATTTTCCAACAACAACCTTGGGTAAGGTGGGCTGGGCTGAGAAAGACTGGCTGGCCCAAAGTCACCCCACTGACTTTCATGGCTAAGGCGGGACTAGAACTTGTGGTCTGTCACTTTCTAGCCAGATGTCCTAATCGCTAGACCAAACTGGCTTTCTTACTGAAATAGAAGAGCTTTGTTACCCGTTTTACGATAGTAACAACAGCAACAACACAATAATTGTTGCAATATTTTCAGGATCAGACTCAATAAATCAAGTAAGAGTTAAGAGTTCAAATATATCTCCTTTTATTTACATTAGGCATTCTATATTCACTGAATATTCACAGATAGAAGCAAGGAAGTGGGTGCATACAGCTCCTTATATATACAATGGGTGGAGCTATAAGTGGGAGTGGTGAATTATGAATACATTAAGAAGTGAAGAATAAATTAACCCCTGATACCCCGTTCATATACTATTTACACATTAGAGAATAAGGCATTTACATCTGACAATAATAATATAATATATACAGAGAAGCAAAATTAATTTATTCTTACCTAAGAACTGCTGGATCAAGAGGAAAGATTCTTAATATTAATATTATTTAATATTAATATATTATTTTTAATATTAATATTATTAATATTAATAATATTATTTTAAAAATAATTTTAAGTTCTACATGAGGTATCGTATCGTCTAGCCCAGGGGTGTCAAACTCACATTGTCATCACGTGATGTATCGCAACTTTTCCCCCATTCGCTACACCAGGGGTGGGCGTGGCCAGTGCGTAATGCATCCGGCCTGTGGGATGCAAATTTCACACTCCTGATCTAGCCCAATACCTTGGAAGAAGACAACTTCTTAGAATATTTTTTCAGAAACTGAGGCAAACTGATGTCCTTCAAGGAAGTAATGGTAGAATCAGTTTGGTATCTAAGGTGCTGAGGTATCAGGAATCTTAACATCTGGTGTTTCACTGTTAAAGAACTAGGAAACATGGTGAGGCTTATCTACAAGAAATGTTTATTTGAAATAAAAGGATCACTCGGGGATTATCCTTTGCTTAGCTTTATTTTGACCATCACCGAGGCTAAATGGAGATCTTGTGCAAAAGATCAATGCCTAGTATTACATGTGTTGAAATGTGGTTGCATTATAATTGCCCAGCTCCCGAGTCATGAATCCCAAACCCTCAGGCCAGGCCTTTTTTCCTCTGGCATGGTCTGGCATTTTTTCCACATGGCAGCCTAAGCTGCTTCTTCATGCTGATCTTTAAAAACTTGGGTCCAGATTTCAATGGTTCAGCAACTCATCTGCACTACCGATTTTGAAGGTGCTGAGTGGTCATTTCTGTCTCCGTGCTCTTCCCATCCATGCAGGAAGGAAGTTTCATTGGCTAGGTGATTCAGTTCCCATGCCTACCTTTAGGTTTTCAGGATAGTTCTTTCCTACCTATTTTCCCATTCTATTTCTTTGTTTTCCTGGAGATTTCCACACAAGCAGGTCTTCATTTTCCCTACCCAGGTTCTTTCCTGCAAACCCTTTCTTCTAACCACCTCTGATCGTTGCTTTAATGCTGCACTAATTAAAGCAAACAGAACAGCTCGTTCTACTGTAGATCCACAGAAACACGTAGCAGTGAAGAACCGGTGATTCAGCTTCCTAGAAACAAAGTAGTATTCATTGAAACTTTTGTGCCTGTATTAGATAACCTTTTTAGAAGAAAGGGCTTTCTTGTTACCAGACTGTTATCAATTGAATGCAGAAGAAATCCAGGTACATATCCAGTAGTGTGCTGGAGGTGGCTTCCACAGGTTCACAAGAGCCAATTGTTAAAATTTCTGGAATTTTGCAAACCAGTTGACAGCAGAGATGAGTCTAGATACCTAGTGCACCAATCAGCTATTCTGTGATTAGCAGTCAGGCAGTGGCAATGGAGCCAGCAGAGTCAGCTCTTTAACGCTGAGCAGCACACCACCATACACATTCCACTTATGCCATGAAATCACACAAGTAAAGTACATTGGTGGCACAGCAGACTAAAGTGCTGTTAAGTAGCACCAGCTGCCTGCAATTACTGCAAGTTCAAATCTCACCAGGCTCAAGGTTGACAGTCTTCCATCCTTCCGAGGTAGGTAAAATGAGGGCCCGGATTGTGGGGGCAATAAGCTGACTTTGTATAAAAAAGAACACCGCTTGGGGGGCCGAAAGCCCTACTAAGCAGGTATATGCAAAAGTATGAAGGCTATTGCTTAATGCATTGTAAGCCACCCTGAGTCTCCGGAGAAGGGCGGCATATAAATCAAACCAATAAACAATAAATAAATATTTTTTTAAAAAAAGAAAAACCCTCCACCTTTGCTGCTACTGCATGTACAGACTACTATCTACTTCTCTTTGGAAAATTTGATGAATATTGTGCACCTGACAGAAACCTCCTCCGTGGAAGGGCTGTCTTTCATCCATGGGCAGAGGGCCTGAAGAAATTTTCTTTAAAAAGTAATGCGTGTGAAGGGAGGTGACTGTAAGTTGAAGGCATAGAAACAAGAATCTCATGGAAGA
The DNA here is from genome assembly GCF_029215685.1 of Pituophis catenifer annectens. NCBI lineage: Eukaryota > Metazoa > Chordata > Lepidosauria > Squamata > Colubridae > Pituophis > Pituophis catenifer. The sequence goes on from NW_027256882.1 coordinate 111,967,630, forward strand.
GGGGTTAATCTATTCTCCAAAGCATCTGAAGCAGTGGTGAAATGTAAAATTTGTTACTGCCGGTTCTGTGGGTGTGGCCTGGTGGTGGTGGGTTAATGTGACTGGGTGGGCATGGCCAGCTTTTTTTTTTTTTACTTTTAAAAGCATTTTTTCTACAACCTTAAGAGGTTGCAGAAAAAAATGCTTATAGAAGCCTCTGATGATCAGGCAACTCAGCTGGGATCTCAGAGGCTTTTAAAAGCATTTTTTTTCCTACAACCTCTTCAGCCAAAGAGGTTGCAGAAAAAAATGCTTTTAGAAGCCTCTGACGATCCCAGCTGAGCCACACGATCATCAGAGGTTTTTTTTTTTTTACTTTTAAAAGCATTTTTTCGGCCGAAGAGGTTGTAGCTCAGAATGTTGGGGGGGGCAGGGATTTTTGCTACCGGTTCTCCAAACCACCCGCTGCCATCACTACCGGATCGAGCAATCCAGTCCGAACCAAAAGCATTTCACCCCTGATCTGAAGGCAAAACAAGAAACAATGAATGGAAACTAATCAAGGAATGAACCAACCTAGAATGAAGGAAAAAATTTCTGACAGTGAGAACAATTAATCAACGGAATGACTTGCCTCCAGAAGTTGTGGGTGCTCCAACATTGGAGGTTCTTAAGAAGAGATTGCACGACCATTTGTCTGAAATGGTATAGGACCTCCTGCTCCAGCAGGTGGTTGGACTGCAAGGCCTCCAGGTCCCTTCCAACTCTATCATTCTGGATAGATGCATTATGGGCATCTGAAAGTGGGATTATCCCAACGTTACCCATAGAAAATGGTTTTAATTTTAGAAATGATAATGCAGGGAAACTCTGCTGATCTAGTTCCAGGAACAAAGAAACTCAGTAAGTGTGCATGGGGTTGTTGAAAGGCTCCAGTTATTAACTCAAATGTACAAAGGGGAAAGAGCAAGGAGGCCTGGTCAGACAGGTTTTGTTCCACAATCATAATGATCTGTATTAATATAGCCAAAGGGTTTACTGTAGGAAGATACATGCCCCCAAAGTAGAATGTCCTACTAAGACTGCCAAATGCCATAAACATAGCAAGTGGCCCAATAGCATTGTAAATCTATTTAGTGGCCATGCAGGAATCACTTGTAACAGGCTGTGATTTTAGACAAAAAGATCATGCTTTTGGAATGAAGAAGAGCTACTGATGGATACATCAAAGCCAGATGGATCCTGGAAGAGAACTGAAGCTGATATTGTCAGCATAGAAGTCATTAGATCACCCTGTGACCTATTGGGTCATTTTCTGAGAGGGAGGTAATGCAGTCTGGAGTCACCAGAAGGAACATTACATTTTAGGTTGCTCATAGTTTTTTTTTTTTTTTTTAATCCTAATGCTGGAGGTTTCTGTAAGAAGAATATACATAAGAGCCATGGTGCCACGGTGGTTAGATTGCAGTATTGCAGGCTAATTCTGTCGACTGTCAGCAGTTCAATCCTGACCAGCCCAAGGTTGATTTAACCTTCCATCTTTCTGATGTCGGTAAAATGAGGACCCAGATTTTTGGGGCAATATGCTGACTCTGTAAACTGCTTAGTGCTATAAAGCACTATGAAGTGGTATATAAGTCTAAATGTTCTTGCTCTTGCTATATGCATCATAAATAGAAAGATATTTATAGTGGCAAACAAACATCAATAATAAGTCAATATTTACTTACCTAAACTGCCTGGAGTCGTCTTAAGTGAGATGGGTGGCATACAAGTTTGATAAATAAAGAGAGAAACAGAATGACCATGGGCACATTGAGCAGCATAAAAGCAGTGGGAGCAATATTGGCTTTGCTTGTGGGAAGCTGGCAGGGAGTATTGGAAATCACAAAAATGTAACTGCCAGAATGGTGCAATGGGCACAACTTTGCAAATAAAATCATTCTAAACATTGTGGAAATTTCAATTCCACAGAAATAACAGGTCCCGGATGTTTTACACATTGTTTAAGTTAGTGGAATTTAGGTACTTTGATTCAAAAAGTGGTGCAGTATATTAATGCACCATTAGAGGCTAACTTGAGGGTATAAACAGACAAACAGATAAACACAATGAGAGTTTTAGTGCTATGTAGATAAGAACATAATATACACAAACTATTTTTCTAAGCATCTAGATACTGCAAGCATGGCTGATCTGAGAAGATTTACTGCTGCTGGTTGCTTTAAAACAATTAGGGCCAGATGGGGATGTCCTGAGGAACTCATAACAGATAATGTGCCACAATTCACAGGGGGAAGAGTTTGTACTGTTTGCACACAATAATTTAGTTATTGTATATCCTGCACCTCACTCTCCACAACCATTACAGAAGCAGGATGAAATTAGCTACTGTCGGAAAAGAGATCAGTTTAAGAGGAGTTGTCTAGGCCAGCATGCTGTTCCTCTGGAGCCATACCAAATGCCAGCGGGAAGCTAAAAGCAAGACATAGTTATAAGAGAACCATTACAGCAGCTGTCTCTGATGCTGGAGATAATTTATAGCCACTATGATCAGTAACCACCAAACATATTAACCTCCATGAAATACTTTAAGAATTTCCCCAAGCTGGCCATGGCTCATCTCAAAAAATCCACTTGTTCAATCTGTATACCACTGAAACTTGTTTGACTGGCAGTGATGGACACTGTTAGCGGTGATGTACAGATAAAACGTCCTTCGTAAGCATTCAATGAAGCGTATATAAGACACTCATAGAAAAACATCCTAACAATTTAATGCAATCCAACCAGAATAAACAGTGAGACTAAAACCTCAGTGAGACATGCATAAACTGAGCCTAGATGGCACCAGTCTTACAAATGCTTTGTGAAAGAGCTCAGTGTAAAGCATCTTCCTCAAGAAAGTCAGGGAGAAACTTGGACTGAGATGCGATGCTACTGTAAAGATGAACCTCTGTACTTCAGCCTTCGTGAAAGTGGGATACAACCAAGCAGCTTCTCCCAAGTTGGCAGGGTCAACTGTAATAGAAAACAATTCTACAGATATGCAGGTACCAAACCATACTGAGCTTTCTAGGTCGAAATCAGTACTTCGAATGGAAAAGTCAGGCTGGTTAGTTACTTAGATGCAAAAAGCTAGGCAGGGAAATTGAACAAAAATGTCCCAGAAGAAGACAATGACAAACTAAAATTAGAAGGTCTTGCTTAGAAGTCAAGCTCCATTTGAATCAGCCTTCATTGCTTCTATCCCAATATCCCAGCTAATAACATTACTTATAACACATTTCCAAGAAGAAAGTTCTACTGTGTTTCATAGAGTTCACTTCAGAGGTGAAATCCAGCAGGTTCTGACAGGTTCTGGAGAACCGGTAGCAGAAATTTTGAGCAGTTTGGAGAACCGGCAAATACCATCTCTGGTTGGTCCCAGAGTGGGGTGGGAATGGAGATTTTGTAATATTCTTCCCCCAGGAGTGGGGTGGGAATGGAGATTTTGCAATATCCTTCCCCCAGGAGCGGGAAGGGATCGGAGATTTTGCAATATCCTTCCCCTGGAGTGGGGAGGGAATGGGGATTTTGCAGTATCCTTCCCCTGCAGTGGGGAAGGAATGGGGATTTTGCAGTATCCTTCCCCTGCAGTGGGGTGGGAATGGAGATTTTGCAGTATCCTTCCCCTGCCATGCCCACCAAGCCACATCCACAGAACCGGTAATAAAAAAAATTGAATTCCACCACTGGTTCACCTCCTTGTAAGCATACAAGGGAATGTATAGGAAGCATGTTGCAGCTTACTATATTTGTTAAGCTTTACCTTTGCCCAAATCTCACTACAATAATGCCCTTGTTTACTGAAGGATTTGTTCACCTGCAAAGGATTAAAGGTTTGAAATGAATATGCTGGAATGCTGTTTTATCCTTCTAAGAAGTCAGAGGAAACACACGTCTCTACATTTTATAGCAAAAGGAGCATTTGTCTGGAAAATGCCAGGTTGTGTTCAACTTTCTACTGACCGCATGCTAATTGCTGCTAATGAGCAGGAGGTGGAAGACTTGATTTTTAGAAGCCATTGGATATGGAATGTCACTTCATTTGGAGAAGAATAGCCTTTGATAGCTTGTTTTCAATGGTGGTTTGGCAAGGGTCAGCCCTGACCTCAAAAGAGATTATTTTAACCGCATGGATGGATTTGCAATTGGAAAATGGCCCTGTTCTTAAACTGGCATTCCCTAAGCTGTGCTTAGTGCCAGTTGTACTGCAGAGAGTGTTAAGAGGATCTCCTGTGCTTACTACACACAGATGGATTTATTTATGTCTATATTGTGAAGGCAGCGGATAGGGAAAGAAAAGATATATTTGGCAAATAGATTGGGGGGGGGATATCTCATGTGCCACCTCTCTCCAAAAACCTGGCCAATGTGGAAGGAAGCATACACCAGTTCCTGAGTGACAGCAAAATTTGACCCAGTTGTCTTCACACATGAAGGGGCTGCTGGTGACAGAGCTTCAATCATTAACCGTGATTAAAGACACAGGGCGTAGCAAGGGCTCACCCGCAGTGCCTTGTACACTGACAGATTTCTGTCTTTCAAAATCTGGTATTTGGGCACGTCTGATTGAAGCAACAGAGGAGCCAAAGAACGTACAGAGAGAGGAAGGAAAGCCAATTATGCCTCTGCTTAAAACCGGCAGGAGCCTCCATTCCCAGCAGGCTCTGCCATATGATCGGCTGGTTAATGTCACAACAATAGCACAGATCTTTTTTAAATTTGGAAAGAAGGTTCTTTTTCCTTTTGAAATTTGCTTTGAAAAGAGCCTGGCAGGCTTATTGAGACTTATTGTTTTGTTATGAAGTCAGTTGCGTTGAGCGCTTTGTGCAATTAGGGAGGTACGTGAATGCACAAGCACATGTGCATGCTGTGTCACGAGACTGCTAGGTTTGCTTTACACATGAGTAAAACATGGAAGTTACATCACAAGGAACTGAATTCAAGCCTGAAGGTATCACATATCAGGCACCTATGACGTTCTTTCTGTATATATACACTGGGAAGTCACAATCGATTCTGCTTCAAACTATCAATCATGCAGATGACACTGTCGTGTTTATTCAGATGCATGTTAAGCAAATTACAAAAAAAAAAAAAAAAGTAAATACTGTCCTGAAGTTATTTTAATGCTTTCTAAGGCAGCAACATCAACTCCTTTTGCCTGTCAAGAAAAAGCTGCACTCTAAAATTTATTTATTTATTTATTGGTTCGATTTATATGCCGCCCTTTTCCAGAGACTCAGGGCGGCTTACAATGCGTTAAGCAACAGCCTTCATACTTTTGTATATACCTGCTTAGTAGGGCTTTCGCCCCCCCACATGCAGTGTTCTTTTTATACAAAGTCAGTTTATTGCCCCCACAAACTGGGTCTTCATTTTACCTACCTCAAAAGGATGGAAGGCTGAGTCAACCTTGAGCCTGGTGAGATTCGAACTTGCAGTAATTGCAGGCAGCTGGTGTTACTTAACAGTGCTTTAGTCTGCTGCGCCACCAAGCCAGCTTTCTATTTCATTGCAAGAGATTAGAAAAATAAAATTTTTCTACAGCATTAGGCTTTTTCCTAATGCTTTAGTGGCCTATGGTTTGTGAATTTGGTTATAAAATGTAGAACATTACCTATTTTGTGGGGGGAGGGAAGTACACCCTCTTTATCATTAGCAAAGCAGAATAACAGAATTGGAAGGGACCTTTGAGGTCTTCTAGTCCAACCCCCTGGTCAGTCAGAAAATCCTATAAGTCTGACCCTTTCACACGGGCAGTTCTAAGGCTGGTAGTGTGAATTTTATTTTATTTTATTTATTTATTTATTTCGTCAAGCATGTATTTGATAACAGATAAAAGTGTAAACATAATTATAAATACATGAAATGGATACAAATAAATGGGGACATTAGGACAGGGACGGTAGGCACTCTGGTGCGCTTATGCACACCCCATACAGACCTCTTAGGAATGGAGTGAGGTCAACAGTAGACAGTCTAAGGTTAAAGTTTTGAGGATTTGGGGAAGAAACCACAGAGTCAGGTAGTGCATTCCAGGCATTGCCAATTCTGTTACGTATTTTCTGCAGTCTAGTTTGGATCGGTTTACCATGAGTTTGTATCTATTGTGTGCTCTTGTATTGTTTTGGTTGAAGCTGAAGTATTCATTTGCTGGTAGGACATTGTAGCAGATGATTTTATGTACTACACTTAGGTCAGACTAAATGATCACTATTTCCTAGTTTTCCCTATTTGTGATGTTCTCAGTTTGGTTCATTAGAATGGCTCAGCCATTTCACTCAGCAGCCATTATTGAGCAATAATTTTCCTCCGGAGTTTTCCTAGGGCTCATTGTCTGCTATCTGAGAGCTCTCTTGGGTCTTCTCCCAGGCAACTAATTTCTCTGCTTCCTGTTGTCTCTCTTCCATTTTTTTTTTCAGTCCAAGGAAAGCATCTTGCCCAGAAGCTGCGCTACTCAGACTGTGGCTTCTGAATGCAAATGCTGTTCGTAGGCTTGGTGTTTAGTTATCACAAGGGCAAATCAATGGGAAGGGAATAGGCCCTTTGGGCTCGGGTATGTCATTAGAAGAAACAATCCAAGTGGGGTATTATTTTCCATTTTGATGGATCGCTTCAGCTGCTGTCAACCCTAACTAGAATTATCTTTTATCTCAAACTCCATGTGTAGACTTGAGGAAAACTGGAGGGGTTTCCCGTGGAGAACGAAATAGAAAATGGTATTGTTTCAGTAATTTATAGCAACATGCATATGGGATGCATTCTCCCATCTATTTGTTTGAGTTCAAGATTGCAGTTGAATGGGTCAAGTATAAGGGTAGGATTCACTTAACCTTCGTTACTGGTTCGCAAATATGAGCGCGTGCATGCGTAGAGCATCAAAAACGGGTTGTGATCTTCAAATTTGGACTATGGAACAAGCATCGGGTGTAGTTGATTGCTGATTCTCCAGATAGTTCAAAGTTCCTTTGGAAATTTAAAAAGTTATTCTTTGGTTTAAGAAATCGTTTATCTGCCTGGTTTGCAGTGTCAGGATTCTCTTCCCGAACCACACTTTAAAAATCTTCTGAACTGTCTGATCGGAACAGCTGAGGAATCCTGCTTGTGAAAATGCCTTTGCATAAATTTAAGCTGAGAGATATGCAAGGAATATGCAAAGATATGCAAAGGATATCCTTTGTCAAGGAAAAGGATGAAGAAACTTTTAAACAATATTGAACAATATTCTGGGACTACCTTGCAGAAGGGAGACAGGTTTAAAAGTGGGGAGGGAGCAGAGCTACATAAGAATATATTTTTAAAAAGTAAGTAGTGGCCAGGGACTGATGAAAAGAGAAAGTGGATTACAGGTGGTCCTCAACTTATAACAATTTGTTTAGTGACTGTTCAAAGTTACAATGGCACTGAAAAAAGTGATTTATGACCGTTTTTCACAGTTATGACCATTGCAGCATCCCCATGGTTATGTGATTAAAATTCAGAGCCTTGGCAATTGACTCATTTTTAGGGTAGTTGCAATACTCCCCAGGGTCACTTTTTGTGACCTTCTGACAAGCAAAGTCAATGGAGAAGACGGATTCACTTAATAGCCGTATTACTAACTTAACAACTGCAGCGATTCACTTAACAGCTGTGGCAAGAAAGATAGTAAAATGGGGCAAAATTTACTTAAAAAAACGTCTCCCTTGGCAACAGAAATTTTGGGCTCAATTGTGGCCGTAAGCCGAAGACTAGCTCTAGCCAAAAGAAAGGCTATACAGAACAAGGAAGATGACCTGGATAGAAATAGGCAAAAACCATCACCCAGGAAAAGGGAAGCCTGGAAACAAAACACTCTTTCAGCCTTGAGACATAGATGATATTCAGAAACAGCTCAGGTAGACTTCTGCCTGATTCACTAGAGTATAAAACAGACTTGCAAGATTCTTTTCTTACAGCCAATATCAGTAAAAATAGTTCTAGTCTTTCTATGGAATTATTTTCCTGGTCCGGTCTACCTAGAGCAGGGGTGTCAAACTGGCGGCCCGCGGGCAGGTTGTGTCATGCATGGGCCACGCCCACCCCAGCTCTGTGAAGGGAAAAAACCATTGTGACACATCATGTGACAGCAACATAACACGGCAACTTTGACACCTGTGACCTAGAGGGACAGGTAAAGGCTGAGAGGTGTTAGGAGTTAGGAATAGAAGATGCTGTTGCATCCAAACAGACTGTTGGTTGGGTATTTCATGCTTAGCAAAATTCATTGATGGAATATTGAGATGATGGACCCCACGACTGAATCTATAGGGGGATACTCTATATTTGTATTAGTTCTTCATTTTACTTTATTCAACCTAATTTTATCTGCTTCGTTTTATATTTTATTTTGGGGTTCATTTACTTGGAAGTAAGACCAATAGTGCACCTAAATAAGCATTCTTAATATCTCAGCCTTATTTATTCACCCAGCAATTACCACGCATCACCTCACCCGCTGTGATTGTTGAATCACAACAACATTTTGGAGTGTCTAATAAATATTGTGATTTCTTTTTTTTTAATATTGCCTTTCCTCCTCAGTGAGTCCAGATTTATAATGAGGCATATGGTCCAACATTTAACTTCCAGGAGTTTGGATTTGTTTTAATCATGGTAAAATATTTTTTTTTAAAAAAAAATGAAATGAATGTACCATTGTATCATAAAATCACATCTATTTCCAACACAATGCCTTAATTCAGAATCTTTATCATTAGCATTTTGGGGGAGCTTCTGCCTTGTGAAGTTGGGAACCTGTAAAAATCCTATCCTGTGTTGGAATAGCATAGAACAGCATTCCAAATCAGGTTTTTGCCTAGCTTTTTGAAATTCATAAAAGTTTCATAACTTTTATCACTGCAACACACAAAAACTGTTCATGAGTCTCTACTTTAGGTATCTATTATAAATTGCCCAAGAGACTATTAAAAATGCAAATCATAGTGTTTTCATTCTTTGGCAACATACATACATTTCTGGGTTTAAAAACAACTTTTTTTATGTAACTACTGCTATTTTATGCAGCTTAAGTAGAAAACCACTGTTTTCCTCCAAGTAAGACTTGGTGAATTTTTGTTCGGAGAAGCCCGATGATAGTTGGCAGTCATTTAATTCAGATATTCATATTCAGTTAGTGTCAAATCTGCTCCATTGGCATGACTGAATTCTTTTACATCTCTACTTTTCAAATATAAAATTGTCTTAATTAACCCATATCAGATAGAATAATTATCTCTATTTAACAATTCATCTTCCTCCTCCACTGATCAGAAAAACAAGGACATATTTTTAGCTTCAAAGAAGTCTTTACAGATCAGCATTTTATTAAGATAGTATTTCTAAATGACAATATCATTTATCCTCTGTTGATATTTAGCGTTTATAGTGAAGCAGCAGCTGACTGTATGTTCTCCATCTCTCTCTGGTTTCTAATAGCTTTGTTCATCTCAGCAGCCATGGGGTTGCCATGGTAATGGATTCTGCATGGCAACCACAATGTTTGCTTTATGAAGCTATGGCCAGGATTTGCTATTCCTTCAGTATATGTTGATGGATGGGATGAGAGTGCACATCACTGAGGCATGAAAGGATGCAAAGCAGATGGAAATGGCTACATAGCAGTAACCCTGGCCATTTCTATTAGGTTGAATTATACATTCCCCCAAGTGTTGGTGTTATTTATATATTGCTTTATTGTGCTTCTATCTCGCCTTTTCATTGGGAGCTCAAGGCAGCATGCATGAGAACTCTCCATTTCATTCCTATTTCAACAGTTCTGGGATGCAGGTTGGTTTGAGAGAAAGTCAAAGTCATCTCAGGAGTTCCATGGTCAAATGAGAGCTTGAATTTGTGCTTCACAATTCCAGCTTAATATGTTAACTGTCACTCTATTCTGAATTCATTCTTTCAATCTGTTCAGTGAAGATATATAAACCCAAATTAGATATTTTTAAAAAAGTTATATACTAAATCAGCTTTTCCCAGTCTGGCCCTTTTAGCTGGGTTTGGACTACTGACTACTGAGTCATGGGATGACAATCATAACACATCTGGATGTAATTTTCCAGTTGTTGCTATAGCACAGGGGTGTCAAACTTATGGCCTGTGGACCGGATGCGTCACGTGCTGGCCATGTCCATGCCCAGTTTAGCAAAGGGGGAAAAAGTTGCAATATGTCATGTGATGATGACGTGATGATGTGAATTTGACACCCTGCTATAGCCCAAACTGAAGGAAATGCAGGAAAGGTTAACCAATATTGTCAAAGGAATCAAAACTTTACTTTTGAGAAAATCATTACAAAGTTTGGAAGGTTTTAGCTAAGTAACCTGAGGAGAGAGAAGACTGAGGTCATAAACTCATGTATGATCTGGAAGAAGAGGATTGGAAAATGTTTTCCCCCCTTTCTCAAAATACTAGACTAGGAGTCACTCATTGAAGCTAATTGGAAGAAGATTCAGAACAGACAAAAGAAAGTTCTTCATACAGCACACACTTTACCTGCAGAATTCTTTACTGGAAGAGTGCAATTACATATTATACAAGGAAACTTCCCTGATTGGTCCCTTATTGATGTAGACTTCAACTTCCATATGAGGAGCTTATCTAGCACATATGGAAATTACCATGTTAAAGAATTCGAATGAACAATATATACATTTCCATAAATGGGGAAATTCAGCGTTTACCATGTTTTTTTTTAAACACTTAAATTTGCAAGTAAAGGCTCTTAAATCCAACAGGCCTTATGCTTGAGAAAGTCAGTAAAGGACTGAAACTTTATTAAAGAAATGGATAATCAAAGCCTCAGGACCCTGTGTAAACCGCTCAAGCCTTTGGATGTCACTTCCTGGGCCCTTTCAAAGGTTGCCATCATAGTGTAATTTTAGAAAAGAGAACTATTACTTTTATATGAAGTTTTAAATTTAGTTTAAGTTTACATGTTAGTTTAATGAAATTTTAATTATTTAATTCCCAGATCCCATTTATTTCCTTGTCTGGCCTGCCTATAATGAATGGTGTTCGTGACACATCAGTCGAAAGTAAAAGAATAATGGTATATGATAAGTTGAAACAAAATATTAAAACGCTTCAATCCTGATTTTCCATGGATTTTCAAAATAGAAGCAGACAGATTTACCTGTTTTCTTTGGATAACATATCATTACCCCAGGTCCTTTACCCTGCAAACATTGGTTTCATAATTATAGCAAAGTCCTCTTTGTTTGCAGTGAAGATTGCATGGACAAATCATACTTTTCAAATGTTCACTTGAACTGGGATACAGTGCTATATACCATGCTGGATCACAAGACCAGTGAATTTTCAGAGGAACCTTGAATAACATCTTAATGTAATAAGATCTGAAAAGATACTTTTACTTGCAATAAGACATGGCTAATTGTGTAGCAAGATCACACAGTCTCTCCTCACTGTGGCTACTAATCTTTGGTAAATATGTTTTTAATGAGCTGCTGGTAGTTTTAACATAAAAGTAACTGTAGCAGCAAGGACTGCCTCCTTAGATTTAACAGGCATCCACCACACACCGGCAGGCATTAATTTAAGACTATATAATACCTTATCAAAAACACATTAAGCAACAGCATGGTTTGCTTGTTTTCATTTGCTGCATATGCCAACATTTCAGAAAATTCACATGAGAACAGTATCAAAATCAAGGGAGTAAATTGAGATTGAGATGAAACATAATATAAGCAAAAAAAAGTGGGGGGGGGAGGGAAGGCATCTTGAAAAACCATTAATATGGATTGGTGTATTTCAGTTAAATGCTGCCCTTCCTTCAGTGTGCATAAGCTAACATAATATGTTAATAGAATAGAATAGAATAGAATAGAATAGAATAGAATAGAATAGAATAGAATAGAATAGAATAGAATAGAATACTTTATTGGCCAAGTGTGATTGGACACACAAGGAATTTGTTTTCTTCCTCCTGCCTACTTGATTTCACTGTTAGAAGAATCCTGTTAAATAGACTAGGAATAAAAGGAGCTGAGAAAGATGTGAACTCATGTTTCCATAATCCTAATCCTGGTTCTGGAAATAAATAAATGTCTCATTTCTTTAGTATATCTCATCAAAGCTGTTGGTGTGCATAAGAAAGCTGCATGTTCAACACCTTATGGGGTTAAATGTTATAAAATAGTTTAAGGTGATCCCCAATACATATCAAATCACACGTGATAATTCCATAGCCATAGCTAAAAGATCTAGTAGGTTAAGAGATACAAGGACCAGAATAGACTGATTGAAGTCCAACCTTAGCCACAGAGGTCCCTGAGTGGCTCTAGGCCAGTGTCTCTTGCTCAGCTCAATTTACCTTTTAAGTTTTTGTTGTAGGGAAAATTAGACAAGAGAGTCCTATGTATATCGCCCTGAATTCTGGAGAAAAGGCAGGATGTAAACCTGACAAACAAACAAATGTATATCTGATAAATGTGTAATTTTTGCTAGAAACCAGTTTTCCCCAAATTATGTGTTCTCCAAATGTTGGACTGGAAGTTCGAGAATTCCCAGGAGTGGCCATATTGGCTTGGGAGTTCTGGATGTTAAAATCTATGTACATCTGGAAGACAAAGACAGGATGAACACATGATAAAACAATACTGCAAAAATGGGTCAACATTCTCATAGGAATGCCAAAGTAAAAAAAAAAAAATTATTGGACTTTTTAACAATGGTTCTTTAACCACGTTCCATTAAGTAATATAAGACAATGTCAATCTTAAATAATCCCCAAAGCTGGACAGTCTTGCTTTGATTTCAATCTTTCCTATAGTGGTCCCAAATGCAAAATGGCTAGGGGGGTCAGAAGGTGCCTATGGTTTGTAAACAGCATGAAAAGGCCATAAAACGTGCTGTGTGGAGAAGGGAAGAAACAATTAATCAGCAACAAAATACTAAGGACTTTGATAGAAAGGTGCTAGAGCTGGCGCAGCCTTAGCAGGAGCTTTTCTTCAGCAGATAGTTGATGCCTATTTTTACAAATTCTATCAGCTCTGTTGGATGAGAAAATCTACTCTAATGGTGTAGCACTTCCAGACAAAAACAAAGAACTTATCAGAAGGAATCCCACATTCATTTGTAGATGAGGTGAGGAATTGAGATCATAAATGGAGGCAATTCTATGTAGAACGTTCTGTGTAGTATTAGATACTACAAATAGTCCTCATTCAGTGACCACAACTGTGAGTAGCAACTTAGTCATTAAGTGAAGCAGTTACTAAGTGAAACTGCTATTTAATCGTCTTAATCTTTCTTCAGTTTTCCTTTGCTTGATAGATCTGTAAATGTTATAAATGTGAGGATTGACCACAAAGTTACTTTTATATAACCGAATGATTGCTAGATGAAGCAATTGCTAAAAGGGTATGCTAAACCTGTATACCTATTTCACAAATTCCTCTCCATTGGGTCAGAATTGGTATACAATGCAAAGCAGTGCTGTTTATCAAAAAAAAAAAAAAGGCAGCTGCTTATAGAGGCCAGGTTGAACCATTTGTTCATTAAAAATAAATAAATAAACATCAGAGTGCAAACTTAGTTTCCCTTCCAAGAGATTATATCCTATCTACAGTGTCTGCCATGGTGATTTGATTCAACTAAAGTTCTTGCAACATTGCTGGGTTTTTTATTTATTCTGGGATATAGCTTGAAGTGTGATTAACAGTAGACTTTTTGTGACACAATGAAGAAATGTGTAATTTTAAGATGCCTGTTAACAAGAATGGTCATGATAACAGCTGATTACCAGGGAAAATCCCAAAATATATTTATTGAGGATTAAACTCTGCAAGTGACATTAATCTCCTGCAGAGCTGCTAAATCTCTACAAATCAGATACTTTGTGGGGTGGGTATCAATTGCTATTGGGGAAAAAAAGTTTAAATTAAATTAAAGGCTCTTTTGGTCCCTATAATCATTATTGACACCCCGTCCCCGTCCTGCTAATGCCTGTGTTATGAACTAAGCAAAATGTAGTTTACTGGACAGTTCAACAGCAGGAGGTACCTTACTCAGAAAGGATAATTGCATAATAGAAATGTTCTAAGAGTTCATGTTTTCTGTTTTGTTTCTAGACAATATTAAACATTCACTCTATGTTTAGAAAGATGTTTCATATCCTGTTTAAGAGGTGTGTCAATTTCATAATACTAACAAATAAAAGTATATGACAATGTTATGCCCATTTATAATGGAGAAAGATCCAGCTTGTGACTCACTTCTTCTTACAAACCTGCAACTGGCATAAATATTATTGTAATGGAAAGAAGCACCATTGAGGAAAAATGTATTTATTAGGCTGAGCTGAGTTTGCATGGCAAGCTTTGCCAGATTCCTTTTGTGCTGATGGGGAAAGAATTCTGAAGTGGGAGAGAGGTGTGTCCATGTTGTTTTTAAAAGCTTTTCTTAACATAAAAATGCATAATTCAACAGGATGGCAGGTGTCTTTAAAATATTTTTCAGCACATTACTGCTGCCAATTGTCTGTTCAAAATTGCATGCAAGAACAGGACAGAGGCTGAAGGCACACTGGGCTGGGAATGTCTGGAAAACACCCTCATGAAATATTTCTAGTTTTATCTAAATTGCATTGGCTTCACTCCAAATTCCTCAGTGTTTCACCTGAGGAATCCCCCCCCCCCAAACACACTGCTTCAAATTTCACTTTAGGTTAAAAATCTAACAACAGCCTAGTGATTCCTAGAAGTTCTGTGTCAAATGTTGCTATCTAATCATTTAATTTTATTGTGTGATTCCCACATGTTCTGATGAAGAATAAACTCTGTTGTTGTTGTTGTTGTTGTTGTTGTTGTTGTTGTTCTTCTTCTTCTTCTTCTTCTTCTTCTTCTTCTTCCTCTTCCTCTTCCTCTTCCTCTTCCTCTTCCTCTTCCTCTTCCTCTTCTTCTTCTTCTTCTTCTTCTTCTTCTTCTTCTTCTTCTTCTCCTCCCCCTCCTCCTCCTCCTCCTCCTCCTCCTCCTCCTCCTCCTCCTCCTCCTCCTCCTCCAATTTGCTTTAATATTGCCTGGACTGTCCATTTAATTTTACTAAATAAATACTTAGAACAGATCAGTGGCTTTAACATGAGAACAACATTACTATTGAGGGTTTTTTTCTCACAGTCTTCTGGCTCATGCACTTCCTCTCTTCTACTCTGGTGCAGCCATGAGGGGATGGAAACGTTTGCTCCTGTATTTTTCCCCCAACTGACTGTGGTTTGTTATACATATATAATCCAAGAATTGTGTGAACCCGGAAATTACTTTCAGATGTAATATAGTCAAATCTCCTTCTAAAGCATTTCTGTCAGGTGCAAGGAACCAGAATGACTCTATGAACAGTCAGAGTAGCTTCTTTATTGTTTTCTGTTATTTACAAGAATCTCGCCAGACTAAGTGCATTCTCATGGGAACAGACAGATAAAGGTTTCAGTACGCTGACTTCTGTCACTTTCTCCTGTTGAGAGACTGTAAACTAGCCAGCCACTTTACTCCCCTCTCTGCTTTAGCTAAAGTTTACGCCACAATTTCAGAAAGAAGGCAATCTAGCCTCTCTTTGAAAGCTTCCAGTGAATGGGGGCATAGCCTTCATAAAATAATCTATTTCACTAGTTGACAATTTCTTCTTAGTAAATTTCTTTTGAACCTACTTCCCTGCAGTTTGAACCCATTGATTCTAGTTCCACCCTCGGGGCAAGAGAGAAAACATTCATTCTCTGCAGAGTGAGGAAGACTTTTGACAGAGATATGTAGGAACTGTTGCTTCGTACAAGGACTGAAACATTTCTTTTTTTAAATTCCAGAGCAATAAGATAACATTTGGAAACACCTCAGGGAGATGCCTCCCTCATTCACTAAGGTATAAGAAGGACAAGGTACAGCCTGTCAGACTTGTAGGATTCAGTTGGTATAGCCAATCTCAGTCAAAAAATAGTTTTAGCTTTCGTCGTGTTAACCTGGTCTCGTCTACCTAGTGGGGCTGACACAACCCCACCTCTATATCATAACCCTTTAAATAACTGCTAAGCTATCCAGCAGTTCTAAATAGAATTTAGTTTTTTTTTTCTCTCCTCACCATCTTGATAGCTCTCTTCTGAATTTATTCCCCTGTGTCAGTCCCTGTGTCAGTGTACATTTTAGATTGTGGTGCCAAGAATTAGATACAGTATTCTAAGTGGGGGCTTACCAAGGCAGAGAAGATGGAACAATCATTTTCTACTATCTGACTTGATATGTCTGTTATTGTATCCCAAGATAGCATTTGCCTTTGTAGTAGTTGCATCTCACTATTGGCTCATGTTCAACGTGTGATCTAATAGAATACTGACATCCTAAACAATGGTCTATAAACTAAGTAGCAGTTATGAACCACACTCTAAAGCCCAAAACAAGCCATGAGGAGATGGAAACGTTTGCTCCTGTATTTTTCCCCCAACTGACTGTGGTTTGTTATACATATATAATCCAAGAATTGTGTGAACCCGGAAATTACTTTCAGATGTAATGTAGTCAAATCTCCTTCTAAAGCATTTCTGTCAGGTGCAAGGAACCAGAATGACTCTATGAACAATCAGAGTAGCTTCTTTATTGTTTTCTGTTATTTACGAGAATCTCCCCAGACTAAGTGCATAGCCACACTTGGAATACTGCATCTAGTTCTGGTTACCACAATATAAAAAAAGACAAGAATTGAAGCTTGGAAACTAACCATGGAGAGAAACAACCTAGAACTAGAGAAATTTCCCATTGGCGGGAGCAATTAACCAATGGAATAACTTGCCTTCAGAAGTTGTGGGTGCTCCATCACTGAAGGCTTTCAAAAAGAGACTGGACAGCCATTTGTCTGAAATGGTATAGAGTCTCCTGCTCAAGCAGAGGGTTGGACTAGAAGATCTCTGAGGTTCCTTCAAACTCTATTATTTTATGTTCTACAGTGTGAATTAGTGTGATGTGCAAAACTGTTCTCTGTGCTTAAAATCCTTAATGGTATTTCAATATGCATGAATGTCAATTTTAATGTGGAGGATCTTGCCTGAGGCCTGTTGAATTGATCAAGGTCCATCCATTCTATGGATGGATAAACAGCTGAGTGCAAATTTTTAATAGCTTTTGGGCCCTTCTATTCATAGCATTTACACCTCTATTTCCACAACACTGCTTCCCTTGGGCAATTGCAGTGCAGCACAAATGGCAAAATATCTCTTTTGTGATTTGCAATGCTATAGCTTTTCTGAGTGGTCCATTTCACAACTGGGATACAGGAGGTTCAGCTGGTACTGCAGCTTGTCTCTCTCCTTTCATATTCTGCATTATTTGCTGATGTTGAACAGTGTCTAAGCATGGCTCCAGAAAATTGCAAGCATCATGAATTTAGCAAAAGGCAGAGATTTCAAGTACATGAACTGAAGTAGAGAAACTTCCCTAACCACCTAATGCATATCCATCGTGTTTGTACAATCCTTCTACTCCTTGTTGCAACCAAGTCCTTAGGCCAAGCCCAAATCTCTGCAGATGACAGTGAGATACAGAGCAAAGTTAAGAGATTGATCTGCTGCATTATATAGAACCACAATATAGTTACTATGATTTCGTCCCATGATACTACCATCATTTTTGTTGTGCTAAAGCACAACAAAATTATGTGCTCTATAACAATTATTTGTTATATTTTCCCTAATTTAAGGCAGAAATCCTATGCTCTTATTTATAAAATTGCACTCTGCTGTATATTAACCATTTCCAGAAATACAGATAATCGTTGATTTATGACCAATTGTTTAGTGACTGTTCAAAGTTACAACAAGCCTACCCAGAACTACTTACTACCCAAATTCTAAATTCTGGCAGCTGCTTAACTGCCTATCCCCAAGGTTACATGGTCACATTTTAGGTATTCTGGTATCTGCCTACATTTACAGCCAATCACATGACTGTGATTTCCAACTTTTTGGTTTCCATGAAAGAAATCCCATTGCCTGGAGTCACTTGATGGGAGAGGGGTGTCATATAAATTTAATAAATAAATAAATAATAAAGTTGCAGGCAATAGGTTCAATTAGTAACTGTGGCATTTGCTTAATAACCATAGCATTCACTTTTCAACTGTTGTGTTTGCTTAACAATTATTGAAAAAAAAAAGTGTAAAATCAGGCACAGTCACATGGTGAATCACTTAACAATTGGCACACCTTCAATCATTATTGTGTACTCTATTATGATTATAAGTCAAGGACTACCTGCATGTATTTTTTTTTCAGCATCCAGATCATCCATGTAATATCATGAGAAAAGACTATGCTTTTGAAGAAACATTTATTGGAGATTAATCATTAAAATGTTTGTAGCTCTATCCTGTCCAATACTTATTATCAGTAGTTACAGTAGTGTTTGCTGAATAGAAAGCTGTAAATACAGCAGTACATCAGACACTTTTTTTTCAGTAGTTCAGTGACAATTATTCAGGCTGGTTCTGCAAATTTTCCCATTTATGTCAATTTAGATGGGATCAAATAGTAAAGATACATCTCAATTCCAGCAAATTTAGGATTTGAACTTTACATAGTATAGTAATGAGAAATGCAAACATTTCACTCAGAGACTGAGATCATGCTTTTTAAAAATTTATATAAAAGTGATCAGGAGTATCAAACTCACGTCGTCCTGGCGGCGTCACATGATGTATCAGGACTTTCCCCCCCCCCTTTGTTAAACTGGGTGTGGGCGTGGCCAGCTGATGACACATCCAGCCTGCATGCTGGGAGTTTGACAGCTGTGATGTAGATCATAAAGGAAAAGATATGCATTTGATTTCTGAGTCATGAAGTTACAATCATAACTACAAGCATTGATTCCATAACATTACATTACTGTTATGTCCTATTTATGTAGCAAGAGAGCCCACTTACTGAATAACACATTAGAATTCTATCGATTGGTTTTTCTGACTCATCTCTGGATATTGTATCTAATGAGCTTTTATATCATTTTATCTCATTCTTTCCAGTTTTTCCCCCCCAAAGGTACCTGAACACATTTATGTCATAAGATGTTTGCTAGTATAAATTATACTCATTCCAAGAGCATAATCCTTTATTATAATGCATTCTCTCTGTCACAAAGTCTGTGATGTTTAAATATTCTAATCTAGGATTGGTCACTTGGTCCCAAATATCTGGTTTCTGGATACAACGACTTTCCTTTATGTTTGTTATGGATTCTTGGCTATAACCTTTGCTTGAGGTCAAGTCAAAATTTTAATAATACAATCCAGGTACCTTTATCATCATAGTAACATCTGAAATAAATTTTACAGGAAACCATCAAAGTCCAGAAAAGCACTGTTCGGATACCATTTGGAGGAAGCATTTCATATGCATATTAGGATAGTGATGTTTCTGGAGTATGTTTCTGGAACTTTATTGCAAACGCAATGTGCTCTACATGGGGCTGCCCCTGAAGAGCATCCAGAATCTCCAGTTGGTGCAAAGTGCAGCAGCCTGCATAGTTTTGTGCAGACCCCGGTGTGCACATATATCACCTCTCCTGCGGGAGCTGCATTGGCTGCCAATTTGCTTCCGGGTGCAATTCAAGGTCCTGGATGTCACCTTTAAAGCCCTTCATGACTTGGGACCAGGTTATCTAAGGGACCGTCCCTTGCCAGTCACATCTACCTGACCCATCAGAGTGGGGATACACCTGGTGGGACCCAGAAGAAGGGCCTTCTCCATAGTGGCTCCCACTCTCTGGAACATCAATGGCCACCACTCTAATTCTCTTCTGGAAGGCGCTGAAGACCTGGTTCTGCCAGTGGGCCTGGGGAACCCAGAGCAGGATGGAGCCCATTAAATGGCTTGTGCGATGGGCTGACGCTGGGGCTGGAGGTGGGGGTGGGGGTGATTTTATTACATTAATTTATTTGATTTTTTTCTTAGTTTTATTGTTTTTTAAATGTGGTTTTTATATTCTGTAAGCCGCCTTGAATCACTGTGGGCAAATAGGTGGCAATATAAATTTAATCCCCCCTTTTGGGGGGGATTCTGGTGTCTGGAGAGGGATTTTAATATGCCCATTTTACTGATAAGAAATAAGGCAGGAATGAATTGCCAAGAGTAAGAATTGTGGCTGTGGCAAAGATATAATTTGAACCTGGGTCTTTAAGAAACTATTGTTTGACTCATTATATCTGATTGCTTGATAAAAGAAAAAAATATAGTATACTTTGTAGCTAGTACTGCAAAACCAGAATAGGAGAAGAGGGCTGATTTATTTCCTTACATCTTGCCTTCAAGTGATCCTTGATACTTTCCGTCTCACTAGATCAGTATAAATCTCAGTCTTAATGTTATCTATCCTTTAGCATTCTGTATTTATGACTTTTCATCTTCTATGTCTACCAGACACAATTAGAGCAAATGTAAAAGGGATGTCAGAAGGAGAGATGGAGGCTGGGATGGAGGCTGAGATTTTGAGGTATAGACTTGAGTCACAGAATGGGTCACAATCTGATTTGTCTCCTTGGAATTTTCAGCATATTGACATGCACATAATTCCTCAAATGTATTTATAATGCCCTTTATGATCCATAGTAATATTGAGCATATCCACAAGTATTGAGCCGTGGGGGCACAATAGTTAGAATGCAGTATTGCAGGCTGCTACTGCTGACTCCTGACTGCCAGCAGTTTGGCAGTTTGATTCTTACTGGCTCTTGATTGACTCAGTCTTCCATCCTTCCGAGGTCCATAAAGTGAGGATCCAGATTGTTGGGGGCAGAGAAGGCTGTAAAGCTCTTTGAAGTGGTAAATAAGTCTAAGTGCTGTTGCTTTTCTTTATCAGAATGAGTTTTATCTGACTGTATTTGTTCCTTGCTTCTCTTTTCTTAACTAACTCTTCTTAACCTTTTTGGACAAGTGCCAATTTGGGAATGTTATGTCACTACACCTTTGGTTGACTCTTTGTCTATCTGACCTCATCCTCTGCCCCATATTATTAATCTCTTTATATCTTAAACTTTTAAAAATGGTATTAAATATTTCAATTAAAAAGATAAAAACTAATACAAACTAAAACATACAAAAGAATGGAAAAATAAATAGAAAGATAAAAAGGAAAAAATATAGTAAATCAAAAGCAAAGAAGTATATGAAATGAATCACTTCTTCCTTCATTACAAGTTAAACAATTTTATTAATTTACCATCTTCTGTTAAAACACAACAAATGATATTTTTCCCATATCTCATCTCTTATCTATAAAGAGATCTTTAAAGCATCATTGTTCAGTCTTTGTCTGCAAAACACCATTAAGAGATACTAGCGATAACACATCTATTTTAATCTTGTTCAAATAAACCAATCTTACTTTCCTTCTTTTATTTTTAACAACCTTGATATTTAATCCGTTAAAATAATGTCCAAGAACTTGTCTTCATTTCATTTTTTTCTTTGTCCCTTTTCACAAAATCCTTACAAAGTTTTGCTTTATAAATTCAATATAGGAAAGTTACCAGGGTATTATTTTGTTTTGTTATTTGTATATCCCTTTTAATTATTAAGGTTTCATCAAGTTTCATTTGTATTTCCAGTGTAGCATCTTTTTCGTATCATTTTTATAACCTGTCATTTTAAAACCCACTCTCTTGTTTTTAATTTGTATATACCTTTTAATTATTAAGACATTGGCTGGTTTCATTTGTATATCTACTGTAGCGTCTTTTCCCATATCATTCTTATAACCTGTCATTTTAAAATCCACTTTAAATTATTCTCATTCTTGTCCAGTAATATCAGTTCCTCTTCCATAACATTTCTTAAAAGACAATCTATCTATAATGGCAGACACTCTTAAATTTCAGAGTCCATTGTTCACAACTATCCTTCAAGACATACAACATTAAAGTATTTCGCTCTATTCTGATTTAGTAAGTTAAATCTGACTGTTCTTCTCTTTTATTTGTAATCATTAGTTGTTTCTGACTCCCTCTCATAGCCAACCTTCAAAGTCCCATTCTATCATATTTTTGGTAAGAATTCAGGACAACTGCATTTTCCCAAAGAAAGGATTGTTATCGCTGCTCCTTTAGAAACATCTTGTTCACCATGAATCCTCACCAGAGATAATCTGTGTACCATGAATTTCAAAGAGTGTCTTTTAAAACTCACAATAGCTTTGTCATGTAGGTAAAGCTCAGCTCAGATGTTCACACAGACAGTTAAATCTTAAATTGTAAAAATTAATGTAAGCAAATTGGAGCAGTTCTTCATTCTTTTGTCCATGTGTTCTTATTGAAAATACTTGTTTGTAAAGAGCACAATAATCAAATAATTCATATTCACATGTAAACCAGCTCTGACACTGCTTTTATTTATGATGCAGTTCTTTCATATTACATCCAAAGGGCTCTGAGCAATCCATATACTGCTTTCTGTTTTACTCTAATAGGAACCCTGTCATTAGGCTGGTTTGAGAAATAGCAATTGGCCCAAAGTCAATAAACCACACGTGCTCTTGTTAGGTCTTGTTTCAGAAGTGCATTAGATACTGAGCAAACAGCTTCAGCTGTTTTCCTCTGCAAGTAGCCACCTTCTTGGTATTCAACCATCTGCTTCAATGAATTAATAACCGTTTTGACTAGACAGCCATGACTAGATACAACCATAAATATTGCTTGCTGAATGGCAATGAGGATGTGAAGGTTGTTTAGGCTTTTTTCTAGCATCTTTTATCAACAATTGAAGTGTCAAATCCCGCTTTGAAAGACAAGCAATTGTGCTTTCATCATTTGCTTGTTAAATGTTCTGATGTGCACTTTGAACTCCCATGCTGTTGCTTGTGCATAGACTGGGGGCATCTACCTTCAAGGTCAACTCATCTTCTCCCTTCAAATTTGTCTCTGGAGCTCTCGTTTATTCTGATGCCTGTTGCCTTGGAAAATGCAAATACCCAGAAGGGTTATGTGGCAGATGTGTTTCCATCTGGAATGTCTGTCTTAATCCACCACCTCCCTGTTTGATTATTGTCGGCTGATGGTGCTTGGAGTTATAGCATTCAAAAGCCTTCAAACTTGGTGAGATAGCAATCATGCACAGTCATCAAGAAACTGGCATCCTGCTTAATCACGACTTGGCATGTAAAACAGAACTGAGACAAATATGTGGAATTGAATTCATAGTAGGCAATGGGTGAGGCAGCAATGATTTAGACACTTGACTACATTCCTAAAGCTTGTATGTTCAAGGATTATTTACTAATTCAACCTGGAGGCTCCATTTTATGTTAAAGACCTGCAGTTCAGATGCAACAACTCATACAGTCCTTGTTTGCTGTTATCAAAAGCCAACCAACCAACCAACCCAAATCAGTTCAACTTGTAACACAAATCAGATACTGTAATATATATATATTAATCTGTTCACACAAGATTAATTGAATCAGCAAATGCCTAGTAGTCTATATTTATATAAGTGATGAAGCTTTATTAGTTTTAATCTCAAATGGTCTTGATGTGGTTTGCATGTTTTGTGAGACCAGTTTATTAACACTTATATTTGATATATTATGCAAACTGAAAAGTTGGGTTAATTGAAAAGACTAGATTAATCTTGTTAGCACAACATAACTGTAGACTGATGTGCTAACTTGGTTTTATCAGCCATTCCAGCAAAAATGCCAGGGGACATGCATATCCTGCAGTTCCTGTTCTTCTAGCTTTCTGTTCCATTCAGAACAGAACTTCATAGATTTCCATGCATTGGAAGCTTGTGCTTTTCCATGTAAACATTATAGTTGAGATAAAAAGGTGAAACACAAAGATAGAATAAGGAATTCACTTCCACTTCAAAATTTTCTCACACCCACATCATATGTCTAACTGCTTAAATGGAGATTGGAATAGGAAAGACTTTAGGCTTCCTCATATTAACTATTTGCCTTACTGCCAGAATAGCCCAGCAACTACCATCTTCTATTAATCCCCCCATAATCAAAATAATCTTATTTTTCAACTTTTCTTCTATGTTATGCACCTTTGAACCTGTCCATTTCAGATAGGAACTTCAGTTTGTTATGGGCTAAGTCAACCAGTTGATTGGCTACTTATCAGAGAAAGAAACACTGCTTCAACTGAATTGCCATAGTCCATGGGTGTCAAACTCACGGCATCACGTTGCCATCACATGACATTTCATGACATTTTTCTCATTTGCAGAGCTGGGGTGGGCGTGGCCTGTGTGTGATACACTTGGCCTGCAGGCCACCAGTTAAACACACCTACCATAGTCTCTACCATAACTTATGATTTATCACTTGTTTGTATCTTATGATTGTATCTTATAATGTACAACAAGAGCTTTTTGCACTGGAGACAAATTCCTTGTGTATCCAATTAGATTTGATGAATACAAAAATATTCCAATAGTCCAATATATTCCAATATAACAACCTTTATCATAAATCCTCTAAGAACATATTGGCTATAACTGCATTCAAAACTGGACAGAAACTTTTTTCTGTTAATTACTATTTCCACCCCTCCTAAGCTTCCTACTTCTCTGCATTTTTTAAAAGTATTGAAAATAAAATAATAAAAATAATAGTATTGCATTTCATTGTTTTTACAGAAATTATTTTCTGTCATTCTGGTCCAGAATGCAGCCGTGCGGGTGATTATGGGAGCGTCATGGCGCTCCCATGTAACACCTCTCCTGCGCGAGCTGCACTGGCTTCCGGTGGTCCTCCAGGTGTGATTCAAGGTGTTGGTGACCACCTTTAATGCGCTCCATGGGTTAGGACCTGGGTACCTACGAGACCGCCTTCTGCCACCGAGAGCCTCCCACCGGCCAGTACGCTCCCACAGAGAGGGGCTCCTCAGGGTGCCATCGGTCAAATAATGTCGACTGGTGGCCCCTAGGGGGAGAGCTTTCTCTGTGGGAGCACCTGCCCTCTGGAACGAGCTCCCCCCGGAGATACGGAGGATTCTGGATTTACGTACTTTCCACCAGGCCCTTAAGACTTTTTTATTTCAATAAGCCGGGCTGGCCTAACTTCTCCAATTGCTTAATTTTAATTTTAATTTTAAAAGGGGTATTTTAATTGTTGGGCCAAAATTGTTTAATATGTTTTTTAAACTGTTCTTAAATTTTTGTATTCTGTGTGTTTACCTTTTGCTGTTCACTGCCCTGAGTCCTTCGGAAGAAGGGCGGTATATAAATTTAAATAAATAAATAAATAAATTTTGGCTATGTGGAAGGTAAGGGTGAACTGGAAAAATGATAAAATGATGCACCAAGTCTTGCATCTTCACTCCCAGATAGATAGATAGATAGATAGATAGATAGATAGATAGATAGATAGATAGATGATAGATATAAATAGATATAGATTATAGTATAGATTATAGATATAAATGCATAGATATAGATAACAAAGGCTTGCAGCTTTGTTTTGCTTTTTTATTCTTTAATAAAGAATAATTGCACCTATTGGTGCAATTAGCAATAGCACTTAGACTTATATACCGCTTCACAGTGCTTTACAGCCCTCTCTAAACTGTTTACAGAGTCAGCCTATTGCCCCCAACAATCTGGGTCCTCATTTTACCCACCTCGGAAGGAGGGAAGGCTGAGTCAACCTTGAGCCTGGTGAGAATCAGTCTGCCAAACTGCTGGCAGCCGGTGATCAGCAGAAGTAGCCTGCAGTACTGCACTCTTACCACTGTGCCACCGCAGCTCATTACAATTGACATAGATAAATGGCTCCTGAGTTTTTGTCACCACATTAAGCACTCAGCCTAACTCAGCTCTTTTATATGGCCAGTCACAAGCCCTAAATTTACTCCCTCTTGTGCTAATGGCATGTGACACTTCTGTGCTAATCCCACTAACACAACTGGCAACTCAGCTAAATTCTCAACACTCTGAATATGGCTCAAGATTGACCCACTGAGTGTGCACATGTGACTCAGACTTCAAATTCTAGGTAATAGGGGTAGATGTAAGTCTCTCATCAGTGAGTGGATGGAGACAAGGCAAACCTTTACTGTTTTAGGGAGAACAAGCAGCAGAGGTACAAATGCTATTTTTTCTGTACCAGTTTATGCAATTGTCTTTCACTGTTTCCAGCCTGCCTCTGTTTGAATCCTGCTTTAATGAAGCAAATCTTTGCTAATGTGTCTTGCCCAGCCGGGCACACCACTAAAACCGGTGATAACTGCAACCTTCTTGGGAGGCCAAGATTGCCACTAAACTATGCCAACCACAAAACTCAATGATCAGAGCGATCAAAACTGTGCATTTCACAGCTTGATTAAAAAAAAAATCAATGGGCAGTCCTCGGTGCCATGTTGAGTTTGGTAATTTAGGAAAACCAATGAACATTTAATAACTTTTCAGTGTTTTTATAGTGAAAAATCTTTTTGTATGGCTACATCTAGGCTATTTGCTGGACAGTCTAAAGGCTGTTGTGCTATCCACTCCTCATCCATCCTATGTCTGCCTTAAAAGAGATGTGGAGTAATATTTCAGTTATTTATTGCAGTGAAACTTCTAAAGGTAAATCAGCTGAAACTTGGAAGATTTAATGTCTCCTCTAATCTACCTTCCCTGCTATTTTCATCCCCTTCTGAAGAGAAAAAAAAAATGCCATGCACAGCTAAAGATGGGTTGATGCTTTCCCAATTACTCCATTGATATTTTTTTTAAAAAAATGAATCTTAAATTTGACTCAAATAACATCATAAATTTTGAACCGCAAATTTGAACTGCAAATTACACCCTCTTGAATTTCCAAATGGAATTGGGCCTGATTGAGGCTCATTTAGTTAAATAAATGGTATTATAACTTGGATATGTATAGCTTTATAGAGCTTCCTAGAATCAAGCAAGACTGAATTGATTTTTTTAAAAAAATATTTTAGTGTGCTCCTCTTTTTGTGAAAAATAAGACAGGAACTGTTAATTTGTGGAATACGACAAGCTCTCGGTGAATTGGAATCAACCTGTGAATTACAGTGGCAAGTTTGAAGCAGAGAGACTAAGTGCTGATTGGCTGACAGTTTTAAAGTTCTGCTTTCAACTAGCTTGTGCAAAGCAATGATTGGATTGAAGTGCTTGTTGTGAACTCTAGACCCACCTAAACAGGTTAAGGGTCTGTAAATGTGGTGGGAAATTGAAGGCTGTGTTTCAAGTCCATTGGAAACAATTTGGAAATGGAAAAATAATGGGGCTGTGACTGAGCTTACTGTTTAATTCTTCTCCTTGCGTTCAAGGTATATCATGCTACACAATCTGGCATGCAAGAATGAATTTAAAAAATAATCCTCGCATGGGAGTCAGTTCAGACCAAAGGACATGCAAGTACAAGCAGATGAAAAATATCCCCATAAAGTTTAATGAGTCCCATTCATATCTACTGTGATCCCTATCAGTTCGAGCAACCATGATGTGGCAATGCACATTTAACTGCTGTGGGAAACCTCCCATGCCTATGATTTCAGTTAGCAGTAATGAAAATTATAGGGGTGGAAGAAAGCAGGTTGAATGATTTGATAAGCTTCAGGGTGATGGATTTCTTGCTTGGTATAAAGGCAACTGGTCTACAAGATGGCTAAGCCTATTGAGCAGTTGCTGGAATGATCACTTTTGGCACTTCCCTGCTGTCTCAGTCAGTGAACCATCATTTTAAATTCATAATGTCTTTGCAATTGCCACTCCAGAGCATGGTGGGAAAAACTTAGGGATATCAATTCTTCCAGCTATCAGATAACCATGTAATGGATTCAATCAATTGTATTACAGTACTTTTTTTTTTTTTTTAGTCAGCTAAGATAGCCAAGTAATGGAGGAAACAGCCCACCAGAGGGCACTTTGCTGAAGGCTCTAGAAATTCAGGACCCTCACAGCTCTGAATTCCTGACTGTTTTCTCTTAATGAAAGACCCAAAATTTGTTCAGGACTATTTGAATCTGCCACATCTTCCTGCATTTCTTATCCGTTTTTTTGTTTGTTTGTTTGTTTGCTTTTAAATTGGTTTCTACCTGCAAAGCAACAGTTCATTCATTGTTGAACTGAGCAAGTCCACTAATATAAAACGGGTGGAAAAAGTCTTAATTTTCTGAAAGCTCTCACAATCATTTTGCCTTATTAAGACTACAGGTTGTCATCACCCAACTTGATCTTCAACTCTGAGCACAGCCATATGAGGGAGTTAACTATTTATCTCATATTTCCATGTTAGTTTAACTTGAAAAAAAAATAGATTCTGGGACAATAATGGCCTGCCCTCCTTTTAACTACTGTTTCACAAAATATTGAGAATTCTCAGAAGTTCAAAGCTCTTCAAGGAAGAATAAAAGATTCGGTTCTACACCCCACACACTGTCTTAACAATGCAAATAAACAGTATATTATATTAACATCTTGGGCAAAACTTCTGAGTGGAAACAGATGTAACAATGAAATTCCATCCTCAGCTGCTCCATGGGATTCTGCTTCCATCTGCATCTAACAAACCCTTCCCCATCCCAAAATGCTGATTTTGTAATATTATGAACATCTGTCCAGGCTATGGAGGAGTCAGTTGCAAAATTTGGGAGAAAGAAAAGTGATGAACAGTATAAACACAGAACAGCTCACAATGATTGCAGATGGACCTAATAATGTTATTCCTAATATAATGTAGTTTTACATTTTAATAGAACTGTGATCCAATTTGCTTTGCAAGAACAGAGCAAAAATAGTTTGATGACAAAAATATACATTATAATTATATTTTTTTCCCAAAGAGTAGTTTGCCTGCACATTTAAAAATTGTATTTTTTTTTATGTTTTGACTCTTCAATTCCAAGTGAAGATGCTGTTGCTATTATGAACTTGCATAAAAACGAGATTGCAAAGATAATAAATCGGATAAATTAACATTTTACAATTTAAATGAACTTAGTCATGTGACAGGCCCAATCTTTTAGAATGATGTTATATCCGATGATGCTGATGTGGAAATATCCCGATCCAATATTCCAATTCACAAAATAATTCCAGGGCGAATGTTATGTGCACCATTGCAAGAAGCCTTCAAATGCGATATAGAATAGCTGAATTATTCATCAGAACAAAACCTGCAGACTCCCACTATATAGCAGTGACTCAAAAACAAGTATGTGTATGTAGTATAGTGGCTCTATCAAATAAACTGCAACCCGAAAGGTTCTCTCTTGTTTGAAGTCACTGCCATGTCATGGTCTCCTTTTCAGGGAAACTGGTCAGTGCACAAATTTAGAAGCCACTTTAAAACATTTGCTGCTGTCGCTCTTTTTTTCATACAGAGATAATATGTACAATAGCCCAGTATGTGGATCTGTCACAAAGAACTGTAAACAACTTCATTCTTTGTAGCAGAACAGCATGGAGGAAGCTCCATGTTTGCCACACACACAGATACGAGTTTACACGAGCAGCAATCTTTGTAAAGCGTGATTTCTAATAGTTTTCCCCATATAACATTTTCAAACTCCGAAATGCATTGGCTGAGATAATAAACTCTCACAAAGTACCTGAATGTAGGGGCATCCCATGATGGAGAATCACGTCAACTAAATCTCTAGGATTTTAACAAGGAATTTTTTTTTAAAGGTTTGGAAAACAAAGATGGATGAACAACAACAAAATACTTTAAATTTCTGCATGAATGTCACTCAATTTGCAACAGCTTGCCTGGTTCCAGATGGAAAATCACCAGGTTTGATAAGAAATAGTGTACTTGGCATATCACCAAGACCAAAATTAATCCATCAGTGCAAAACTCTGAACTTAGTCCAAAACTCAGCAAGCCAAAGGGATCAGAGATAAGGTAAACAATAATAGGACATGATCAGAGACATTGTCTCCAAGAATCCCAAAGTTTTAAGTTTAGAGGAATCCAATAGACAATTTCACAGTGTGAACTTTATATCAGATGTTCCAGCACTGTATTATAGCAAACAAACCTCTTCTGCATTCCAGTCTTCAAAGTCTTTATCAAAATAATGTTTAAGGTTGGGGTGAAATTCAGCAGGTTATGACAGGTTCTGGAGAACCAGTAGCAGAAATTTTGAGTAGTTTGGAGAACCGGCAAATACCACCTCTGGCTGGCCCCAGAGTGGGGAGGGAATAGAAATTTTGCAATATCCTTCCCCCAGGAGTGGGGAGGGAATGGAGATTTTGCAGTATCCTTCCCCTGGAGTGGGGTGGGAATGGAGATTTTGCAGAATCCTTCCCCTGCCATGCCCACCAAGCCATGCTCACCAAGCCATGCCCACCAAGCCACACCCACAGAACCGGTAGTAAAAAAATTTGAATTTCACCACTGGTTAAGGTGTTGGACTAGGGGAGGTGGGACCAGTGGTGGGATTCGAGTAATTTAACAACCGGTTCTCTGCCCTAATAATTTCTTCCAACAACCAGTTTGCCAAACTGCTCGGAAAGTTAACAACCGGTTCTCCCGAAGTGGTGCGAACTGGCTGAATCTCACCACTGGGTGGGACCCAGATTCAAGTTTCTTTTCAGACGTGGTAACTCACTAGGAGCCATTGTATATGTTAAGGAAAGTGCATACAACAATATACAGTATATATAATTGGAATAATATGTATGTGAATATATATGATGGTTCAGGTGTGGGCTTACTTCCGTATACATAAATTGATGCAAGTACTGTACATATATGCATACTGCATTC
Source organism: Pituophis catenifer annectens (assembly GCF_029215685.1). NCBI lineage: Eukaryota > Metazoa > Chordata > Lepidosauria > Squamata > Colubridae > Pituophis > Pituophis catenifer. The sequence goes on from NW_027256882.1 coordinate 111,998,409, forward strand.
AACAACCTGAGAAACCAAATGAAAGTGCAACTGACAGTTTTATTTTTCCCAGAGGGGATATGTGGGGATCTTCTTTTCCTTTTCCATTCCAGTTGCAAAGTTAAGAAAACTGCATTCCATGAATTATTATTCATTCCATGAGGCTGGAACACACAGATTCTAGAACTGGATTTATACCGTTTTGTTGCTGAGTTTATTGCTGAATATCTGACAAACCTGCTTCATACTTATCTCAGCAAAAGCAATAAACTTGTGTTAAGCTCAGCAAAAGCAGTTAAACTCGTGTTTCTAAGTTGCAATACTGGTTCGGGTTCGGTTGCAATACTGGTTTATTTCACTATCTAACCCATCCTTTGGAATCTGAAGATCTCTTACACAATTTTGCAGCTCAAAAGAAAAAAAAAACTGAACAAGCAAAGAAAGGTTACCTCCAAATGCTCCACAAATTACATCAGGTAGACTTTTAGAAGCAGTCACCTGTCAAGTACCCCTCCCCCATTTTCTATAAAGTTGATCGTTGTGCTAGAAGATAAAGCAAGTGCCAAACAGATGTTATCTGTATACAGTGGTGATACCTTAGATCAAGCTGTCTTTCTCCTTACTAGTAGAGTTCCATTTGGGTGATCTGTGAATAAAATCTGAAAGTGATATTATGGCTGTATTAGCCTATTTTGCAGCCACTTCTCATGCTTTTGTTTTCCAAGTTATTTGCTCCACATCCACCTCTGACCTTTTCTTAGAGATTAGGAGAAAGAAATAATAAAATCACATATTGTGACTGAAGTGGTAAAAGCCAAGCTTATAATGTTTCCTGTTGGCAGGTCCCCAAACTGAAATACAACAATTTTATTAATCCCACATTTTTCTATAAGCAAACAGGATGCTTTCTAGATCAGCAGACATGGCCAGTAGAGAAGACCAATTTATATAGGTTGAGAGATTAATTAAACTCAAAGATGGATGTTCATTGTTGTCTTCAGCTGCCACTATATAAACACATTAATATTGTTTGGTTATGTTTGAGTTTTAATTCTGTGTTAGAACCAACAACTAATCTCATAACAATAACAATTGTAATCAATTATTATTGTTTAGTTGTGAGATTGTAAGACCTCCCCAGATAATAAACCCAATTGGGCTTTTGAGCGCATGCACTAAAATAAGCCCTCCCCAAAAATAAGCCCTCCCCAAAAATATTTAAACACATGCGCAGACAGTCCTTGCCATTTCCTCTGGTTAGGATTAGGGAGACAGAGTTGGAAATCAGGTAAAATGGCAAAAGGAGCCCCGTCTTGCTCCACGCAGCCCAAAATAATAAGACCTCCTAGAAAATAAGGCCAAGTGCTTATTTTTGGATTTAAAAAAAAAATAAGATAGGGTCTTATTTTCGGGAAAACACGGGTATTAACTGAATACAGAATTAGTAGCTGATATGAAAGAAGTATTTTGAAGTTTGGTCATCTAGACAAAAAGAATGAGAACAGAATTGCAAAACATATATATGAAGAAAGAGTGAATGGGTCAAGGAAAGGAAGGCAAAGAACATCCTTGTTAGGTGGTGAGATCCTGCAAAAAGGAGAGGTGTTTTTGCAAACAAACAAACAAAAAAGACTGATTGAATGTTGTAGAAGTGTAGATGGTTTCCAGGGATAAAAAGATACGGAGAATTGTAACGAATGCTGTTAGTATAAAGTAATTTTAGCTATGTTTTCTTTTCTTTTTCTAATCTCATGCCTTTTATTTCTTTAACTTACTATTTGGTACTCCTTTTCTCTACTCTGCATAATGTTGCCCAACTCTAAAAGTGGCAGCGTGATGTATTTATAGCATGTAATATTCATTCTAAAATAAATTGAAATGAATGAGCTATGCTAAGTTCAGTTTTTCATTCTTCTCAGAACAAGGGCACATTCCTAGAAACAGAGAGAGAACAAGTCGTAATGGCACATATTTGTGTGTGTGTGTGTGTGTGTGTGTGTGTGTGTGTGTGTGTGTGTGTTTTAACAAGAAATCCAACAAGCACATTTTATTTTACAATGCTGCAGCAGTGGACAGGGGTTAGAGATGCCAAAAGGTAACATTTGAAATGAATGAAATGAGAGACAGCCTAACTTTATTGATACTGCTATATCTTGGCATAGCAGCTATCTTTGGCCTATTTATCATCCTTCAATTGTCAGTTGCTATTTTGAGATTTGATTGTTAGATTTTATGTTAGGAGTGGGTGTGTGATTCAGAGGCCCAAGTAAGGACTATAATTAATTCTGCTTCCTATAGAAAGGGCTAGACAGACGTCCAAGGCTGTTGTTGGTATTATGAGTTAAAAAACAAATAAACAAATGTTGAAATGTTATTTTAGGACCCCTCAAATTCCACAAAAAGACATGCTAAGCAATAGATATCATGTGTACCAGGCTGGGCTTCAAAAATTTTAACAAGGGGTTCTCTGCCCAGTTGCTGGGTGGGCGTGGTCATGGTGGTCATGGCCTAGTTGGCCTCCTGCACCATGGCAGGGGGGGCATTTTTGCTCTCCCCAGGTTCTGGAGGCTTTCCTCGAGCCTCTGGGAGGGCGAAAATGATCTCCCCAATCTCCAGAGGGGATTTCAGCCCTGTTTTCAGCTTTCCCGAACTTCCGGTAGGCCCATTTTTTGCCCTCCCAGAGCCTCCACGGGTGCCATGCACTTACCTGCATCCAAAATGGGCCATGTGGGGACTCCTGGGAGGGGAGGGGCAGGTGGGCAGAGCCAGCCAGGAGTGGGACTTGGAGTTTCTCTGAACTGCACAGAATCTTAGCTAGAGGTTCTCCTGAACCCCTGCGAGCCCCCACCAGCCCACCCCTGCATGTGTACAAAGAAGTAATATAAAAATAATATCTGCATAGAAACAATGCAATGGAATTTATTATCTGTATAGTGGATAAAATTGGGAAATGGTTAAGTATAAAGAACGTATAAGATGTGTTAGTTATATGTAATGATTTAACATGAGAGAGATTGCATGGAAAATATTAACATTCTCTATCAACTGAATAGTATACACATGGACTGTATAATCCAATACATATAGTCCTTGATTTACGACTACAGTTCAGCCCAAAATTTATGTTGCCAAATGAGATATTTCTTAAATGAGTTTTGGCCTATTTTACAACCTTTCTTGCCACGAGTGTTAAGTGAATCATTGCATATGTTAAATTGGTAACAAGGTTGTTAAATGAATCTGGCTTCCCCATTGACTTTGCTTGTCAGAAGGTCACAAAAGGTGATCACATGACCCCAGGACACTGCAACCGTCATAAATATAGGCCAGTTACCAAGCCTCTGAATTTTGATCTTGTGACCATGTGGATACTGCAACGGTTGTGTGAAAAATAGTCATAAGTCACTTTTTTTCAGTCTCATTGTAACTCTGAACCATCACTAAACGAACTGTTGTAAGTCAAGGACTACCTGTATAGTTCTTAAGTTAGCCATAGGAAAATAGTTTGTAAGACAAACTATCTCGGCCATGTTCAGCTCTTTGAAGTAGTCCAGGGTCAGGAAACAAACACCACAAGAAAAAAATACTTCATTAATATAAGCTATTACACACAGTGTGTGTGTGTTTTACACACAGTTTAAAAGCCTGACAGTTCTCTTTCCCAGCTTTTTAAACTGAACCAAGACAGAGCAGTCTTGAGTTTTTTTCACCTTTCACATGGTCATGTTTTGCTAAGAGTTGCCACATATCTCCTTCAAGGCCATCTCCATAATTCTCTACAGCCATGAACCAAAGATAGAGATATTGTCATATTTTTGCACACACTGTGTTCCTATTAATTTCTTGGATGTAGGAAGGTAAGTTTTATTTTACAACCCCTCTCAACCTTGTATTAGTCCTATAAAAAGGCTGGTACCCAGACTATACTGCTGCCTAAGACTAGACTAGACTAGACTAGACTAGACTAGACTAGACTAGACTAGACTAGACTAGACTAGACTAGACTAGAACAGAACAGAACAGAACAGAACAGAACAGAACAGAATTCTTTATTGGCCAAGTGTGATTGGACGCACAAGGAATTTGTCTTGGTGCATACGCTCTCGGAGTACATAAAAGAAAAGATACATTCGTCAAGAATCATAAGGTACAAAAGTTAATGATAGTCATAGGGAAACAGTCAATATAAATCTAAAGGATACCAGCAACAAGGTTACAGTCATAAGTGGGAGGAGATGGGTGATAGGAACGATGAGAAGATTAGATTAGAACATTCCTACACCGATAGTCTTGTCCCATCCCATATCAAAACAAGCACAGACTGTGCCTACTGCCACAAAGCTTTCTTTAGAAGTTTATGTTCCCAAGGAGTGAAAACTCCTCAAAGAAGCAATGTCTTTAGGAACAAATTTCCGAATTGGTCCTGGGGATCAGGTCTAACACTTCACAGTTCTGGAATAATTGGAAGCAAGAGGACAAAATTGGCAGGGGAAATATAGATAGAAGCATCTAGTTGAGCTGTTTTTCTTTCTTTCTTTATCCAGTGCTGTTTGGCTTTGCATCTTCTCCTACTCTCTGTCCCTGTACCATTTTGTTTGCTTGCTTAGACTATATTCAGTACAGCGATTTTTGGAGCATATCCACACTTCATGTATAAACTGCTTTTATTCTGCGTTCATGCCATTTTGACTGTAAACTGGCTTAAGAAAATCCTGTCCAAATTGAGACATTCTGACAACAAACTAGCAAGGTATTCAGATCTGGACATCCAAACACATATAGACACAACACAGTTTTAAAATGAAAATTCATTTCTTATTGCCCTGTTGATCTCATGACTGTTTTTTAATCTACTGTAATTGGTGTAATTTAATCCCATATATATTTATATTTATAATGCAAAGTCTACATCCATTGCAATCCACTCATACAATTGTAATCATGTTCTCCAATATATTGAGTAAGTGGAGCCATATCAGTCTTTTAGCTATAATAAGGGCATGGAG